>NC_073625.1:116163739-116788739 GCF_029407905.1 Bubalus kerabau | reverse complement strand
TCAAAATGAGTTAATTCATGATATGTGTACATATCTACATTCTTTTCAAAGGTAAGCAGAACCCTTACACTCTGCACCCCTTTCCTTTTCAAAAGAGTTACTGAACATGAGATGAGCCTGTGAACTTCTTTGGAACTTATATGTATATATAAGTAAGTATGCAAATAGATGAATAAATAGAAGAAGGAAGGAAGAAAGGGATGTAAAAGCTCTTCTCACCATTTATTGTCAGCTTATGAATGTGGAGGAATGACAGAGTGAGAACATTACTGTTTTGTAGCCACCATCATAATAATTGATTCAGGCAAGAATCATCAATGGATGCTAAAGCTGTTAGTAAAATTTGTTCTGAAACAGATTATTTACACAGTCGCAAACCATCTCCTCAAAGATTACTTATTCATTGTATATAGGGGGAAAAGAGTATCTTCACAATGAAGAAATGTGGCAGATATCACCTTAACCAAGTGACCAAAGATCACCAATAAGATAAAATAACATCATGTGTCTCCTGATGTTAAGTACTGAGAAGGACCCAACATCATTTATGTAGTAATAGTATTTCTTACAAAAGTGAATAACCAAATCTAATCATACGGTGGCAATAAGAAAATGAAACTGAAGGAAAATCTTTGCACTGATTGCCTTCAACTTTCAAAAACGTAAATATCATAAAAGACTAAGAAAGGCTGACAAACTTTTTCTGATGGAAGGAGATAGAAGATAGAATTATCCTTGTTATAAAGGATAATTATTAGGATAATTGGCAAAATTTAGAATATGGACTATAGTCAGAGAATAGAATTGCATCAATGTTAAGTTTCCTGAATTTGATCATTTTGGCATGGTTTTATAAAAGAATATCCTTAGATATACATTCTGTAGCGTCGTGTTGTCTACAGCTTACTGAGATGTCTTAGACTACCAATTTATCTATTGAGGAAACTGAAGAAATATTTTTTAAAATAAACAATCTTTACGTAACTAAGGGGGAATTGTGTGATTTATGTAAATTTGTGTAGCTTTAGAAAGTTCCACAATTAGTCATTCAGTGAACTGACCTAGAATCTTTGGTTGAAAGAACCCCTGTCCTGCCCAGAGAAGACAAGGCCTAATAAGGAGAAGGCTAGAGCTCCAACCCCTGAGTGCAGGAAGAATTCCCCTTCAAGTTCCCCTATCTATCCAAGCAGGTTACCTAGTCAGAGAAAACTGATGACCAGGGAACTGGAGACTAGTAATTTCTCCAGCCACCCTGCTATCCTGCCTGTCCTGTACTGTGTAGCAGAGTGTCTTGCCCAGAGTAGGGACTCAAATTCTGAATAAATGAATGAATAAATCTGAGATTAAAAGGCAGAAGACTAGAACAGCTAGAAACACTTAGAACAAAAGAAAAGGGCAATACAAAAGAGAAAAAGGAAGCTGTGCCAAGGTGGCAAAGAAAAGGTACTGCAGCGGAAAAGAGAAGGAAAACCATACTGTACATACAAGAGCTTAAGGGAGTTGTGTGCATGCTAAGTTGCTTCATCATGTCTGACTCTTTGCCACCCTGTGGACTGTAACTTGTCAGGCTCCTCTGTCCGTGGGATTCTCTAGGCAAAATACCATGGTTGCCATGCCCTCCTCCAGGGGATCTTCCCCATCCAGGGATCGAATCCATGTCTCTTGTGTCTCCTGCATTGGCAGGTAGGTTCTTTACCACTAGCACCACCTGGGAAGCCCCAAGGAGTTAGGTATAATAATAATAGTCATACCTAACTGATACATACTTAATACATACTATATCTACACAGAATACAAACTATATCTATTAACAGTTCCCTTATTTCAGTATAATACAAATTACATCAACATATGAATTCTAAAGAGAAGGAAATGGTAACCCACTCCAGTATTCTTGCCTGGAGAATCTTGTGGACAGAGGAGCCAAGAGGGCTGCTGTCCATAGGGTCGCACAGAGTCGGACACGACTGAAGCGACTTAGCATGCATGCATGCATTGGAGAAGGAAATGGCAACCCACTCCAGTATTCTTGCCTGGAGAATCTTATGGACAGAGGCGCCTAGAGGGCTGCTGTCTATAGGGTTGCACAGAGTTACAGGGACTTCCCTGATATGAAGTTGTGGCTCAGACGGTAAAGCATCTGCCTGCAATGCAGGAAACCCGGATTCGATCCCTGGGTAGGGAAGATCCTCTAGAGAAGGAAATGGCAACCCACTCCAGTATTCTTGCCTAGAAAATCCCATGTATGGAGGAGCGTGGTAGGCTACAATTCATGGGGTCGAAAAGAGTCAGACACAACTGAGCGACTTCACTTTCACTTTCCTGGTAGTCCAGTGGTTAAGAAGCTGCCTGCGAAGGCAGGGGACATAGGTTCAATCTCTGGTCTGAGATCCCACGTGCCATGGAGCAACTAAGCCCAAGCACCACAGCTATTGAGCCCCACACCTAGAGCCTGTGTTCCACAAGAAGAGAAGCCACCACAATGAGAAGCCAGTGCCCCACCATTAAGAGTAGCCTCCACTTGCAGCAACTAGAGAAAGCCCACATGCAGCACTGAAGACTCAGTGCAGCCAAAATAGATTTTTTTTTTTTTAAAAGGATAATACACCATGACCATGTAGGTTTATCCTAGAAATGCAAGGATGGTTTAACATTTGAAAAGCAGCCAATATAATTTACCATATTAATAAACTTAGAAAGAAAAACCATTTGGTCATCTCAGATGCAGAAAAAGCACTAGATAAAATTCACCATTCACTCATAACTAAAACTCTCAGCAAACCAGGAGTAGAAGGGAACTTCCTCAACCTGATAAAGGGCATCAACAACAACAACAAAACCTAACATCATACTTAATGGTGAAAGAATGAATGCTTTCCCCTTGGTGTTGGGAACGAGTCAAAGATGTCCACTTTTTCCATTGTTATTTAACATGGTACTAGAGTCCCCAGTCAGTGTAATAATGCAAGAAAGATAATAAAAAGCATACAGATTGGAAACAATTATGCCGAGTGAATGATCTCAATATAAAAAAGTTTTATACTGTGATTCCACTTATATAAAATTCTAAAAATGCAAATTAATCTTTAGTGACAGAAAACATATCAGTGGTTGCTTAGGTAGAGGTTTGGGCGAGGCATTACAAAGGAGCACAGGAAATCTTTGGGAGATGATAGATAAATTTATTATCCTGATTATGGTGGTATTTTCACAGGTATGTATTTCACACGTCTACAAACTGCACACTTTAAATATGTCTTTTATTGTCTGTCAGTTATACCTCAATAAAGTTGAAAAAAGGAAGGGACTTAAAATATATATCAAACTAATAAAACTGAGTTAAATATATGAGTTGTGCTTACCTTTGAAGAGAATATAGATCTCTATGCACATTGTGAAAAGAAAGCTAGCACATGTTAATAGGTATGGTGTTGTTAAGGTTGCCAGATTAGCAAATAAAAATATAAGACTCCTTGTTAAATTTTAATTTCAGATAAACAACAAATAATTGCTTAATATAAATATATCCTAAATATTACTGCAATATTTTGTGGTAAAAAAAAATTGCTGTTTATCTGAAACCTGGGACAAAACTGATACTAAACAATTATTGATTGTTTACCTGAAAATCAGATTTCACTGGTTCTGTATTTTGTCTGGCAAGCCTAGACATTGTCTTATCTACACTGTATGAAATTAAGCCTCCAAAAGGGGCAGTTGCTTGAATTCTGTTTATTTTGACTCAGGTCTGAAGACTTAACTGCTGAACTGAAGACAAATGCTGTCTGCTCAGTGTCCAGCACATGCTCAGAAAACGTTCACAGTACACGCTCAGAAAATGTTTTTTTCTTTGCAAGCTACATGAAGATAGGGACAACATCTGTCTTGCTCAGCATTTTACCCTCGGGCCTATTATAATGCCACTGCTCAATGAATATATGATTAAATGAACATCTGCCCCTTGTGCCCCAGCAAATTGCAGGGTTGACCTTTTATCTCCAGCCCTGTAACTGGCTGGTCAACTTCTTGGATGTGCACCGGTTTTGATTTCTTGGCTTTTTTTCCTCCTCACTGTTGCTGTGTATGTCTCAGGTTGCTCTTTTGTTTTGTATGGCTTTGTGTGTGGCTGATCTACCCTTAACTACAATGCCTCTTGTTTCCTTGTTTTTCCCTTTGGAATCAGGGTGATTGCTCTGAGACTCTGAAACCCTCAGCCCTTGGAGAAACACAACAGCTAGAATTGCTTCATGAAACCCCAGAGCATGTTCCCTTTTAGAACTAAAGAGATTTGGTATGGGGCTTCACTTTGGAGGAGAAGACCAGGATAAAAGGGAATCTTTATAAATTGGTGTGGGAAGAATTTTACACATTTGAGACTTTTATTTTCTGTCCTGTATTGCCTGAAATACAAAATGTATCCATACTCCAAATACATTAATTTTCTTCCATAAAATTAAGAACTCAATCCAGTGTTCCTCCCTGTAGTTTGCTCCTACCAATAAGTAGTGATTGCAGAAGTTATTTCTAGTGAGAGAAGGATAGTATGTAGAAAAATGTCTTGTGTTTAGAATATTTTAGAACTGTAAGGAATCTTAGAGATAATAAAGATTAACATATATTAAGTATAACTACTTCTTGTTTTGAAGATGATTATGAAGCCCAGACACTCTCCCAAGTTCACAAGGTGAATGACTGAAGTGAGTGAAAACATTCAATAAAACCTAGGCTCTCTTGTACTTCTCTACAATACAGTTGCCTAGTTCTTAGCAGTTGGGAAAGAGGTGGTAGCTGCAGAGTGGAAGAGTAGTAATATCAAGCACATTGTGCTAGGAGCATACATGTTATTCTCCTTGACGTGCCTAATATTGTTCTTGGATCTTTTTGAGTCCAAACCTTCCTCCACCATTTAAGTTTCTTGTATCCCTTCATAGGTGTGTCTTCACCTGATTCACTCTACTCTTATGGTTGTATTTTTTGTCTTGGGGAAAAAATAAGTACAGGCTATTGTGGGTTTGAGACACTTTAGATCACTGGTTGGTTTCTATGCAAAGAGAAATTTTAGGAAGTGCAGAGGGGGAAGGTGGCAGAGATTTCTAAATGAACAGAATACCTGTCCCTGATTTTTTTCTTACATGCAAATGTGTTACATAGTTTAAGCTGCTATGAAGATGATATAACTTAAATGCTTCCACACAAGCGCAGTTACTTTGGAGGAGGAGAAAGAGGTAAGAAGAGAGGGAATATCACGGTTTGTAAATAGGAAAAAAAAAAGTTCTTATGCAGAAGTTAATCAAATATTAAGAAGTTTTCCCATAGGGATGATTAGAAAGAAATCGAATCCCCCTATCAATTTCCAACGCAAGTGAATTAGAGAAAAATGCAGCCAAATAAGCAGAGGTACTTACCCCTCTTCCAAGGGAAGGTGAGGTTTTAAGGTAGCTAGTACCGTGAAAAATGTTTTGAGTGTGCCGGCTGAGAAGTGGTACAGAGACGGGGAACGTTAGCATATACTTTTATTAGTATGGTGACGCAAGGATTATCAGTGCAGGCTTTGCTTTGCGTCCAGACGTGGCGATTCCGCATGCTGCAGGTGGAGGAGCTGACCAGGGAGAGGGGAGCTGAGGCACATTTCTGCAATCCACGCTCGTAGGGTCGGCCCTGCCTCTGCGGCTGCATTGCAGTGGGCTATGAAAGGTTCGTGTGTACCAAAGCTTACGGGGCCTTTCTGTAGCAGAGGGGACTCGAAGGGCACGGAGGAACATGATCTCACTTAAGGCATGTGATTCTGAGGTGTTCACGGTCCAGCATGATTCCGGCAGAAAGGCGAACTGCTAAAACGGTGGCTCTCACTAGCAGCCAGAGCAGCGGGTGAAATGTTTTCTCCTGTCCAGCAAGGGGCGCTAGGACCTAGTCCCTGAAAGGGGGTGGGGCCACTCTCGCAGGCCGCTCGTCTCTATGGTCCCCACCTCCCCCGCCGTCAGACGCGCGTGGGGGGGCGCGGACTCCGTCAGCACGCGTGCGCGCTCTCGCGGTGCGGATAGTCTGCGTGCGTGAGTGGGAGGTGGCAGGCCTCAGCCTCTGGCCTTCTCGTCTGACTGTTTCAGCTCGACGTCTCCAGCCATGAACCGGTTTAGTACCCGGTTAATGGGAGCCACCGCAACCCCGCCGCCTGCGCCGCCGAAAGCCCGCAGCAATGAAAACCTGGACAAAATTGATATGTCTTTGGGTGAGGAGCCGAGTCGGACCGAGTTGGAGTGGGAGGAGGTGTGGGTGGAACCAAATACCGTGGTTTGTGGGGGAAGGGGCGGTTGGGTGCTGGAGTTTTCTTGCGGGTGGGCGGAACCAAGCGAGGGCCGGTGGGGACGTGGGGGCGGGGGAGAGCTCGCAGGTGTCGGGGTCAAGTCGGAGGGCCTCGGGGATCCCCTCGGCCGGACTGTGTCTGAGGGGGCGGAGGGCGCTTTGGGTTGGGACTTTGGGGGGGATCTAGGAGTGCGGACCCTCTTTCCCCTCGAAGGGCGCCACCACACGGGTGACCCCGGCTCTTTGTGAGGAAAACTCCGCGCGTTTCACCTCAGGCGTGTTCGGTGTGGGCGTTATCGAGGGAGCTAGGGCACGGATCGGACGGAGCCAACCTTTCTAAGGAAAGCTCTTCGAGAGCCGGGCTGGTTCGGTTAAATCCGTGGTTCCAGGGAAGGGCTAGTTGGACGTTTTGCGCGTTTGGGCCTGTGTACGGCGTCGCGCA
Organism: Bubalus kerabau; assembly: GCF_029407905.1. Lineage (NCBI taxonomy): Eukaryota > Metazoa > Chordata > Mammalia > Artiodactyla > Bovidae > Bubalus > Bubalus kerabau. The sequence continues at coordinate 116,781,997 of NC_073625.1, read as the reverse complement.
GAAGCGTCAAGAAGCCCCTAGAGTTGGCCATTTCTGACGGGCAGCAGACGGCAAGGCCACCGCGGGGCGCTTGACAGAAAAGATACTTAGAAAGGACTTCATGGAATGGTGATGTATTAGGCGCTGACCAGAAAAGCACTTTCTCCTCATCCAGTCCTTCAAGTTAGCAAATTAGAACAAAACGAAGCGAAAAGCGAAGGATGGTTTATGTGGATTGATGGGAAGACAAGTAAAAGCATAGGACCTAGAAGAGTTGGAGTGGTTTGGTGACAACTAGGTAAAAAGCAGGAAGATGGGCGATTCAGTTAAAAATTCAGACCCAGTACCACGGAGGCACTAGTCTGTTTGGCTTGGTTGGTTTAAAAGTAATGCTGTTTTTATCGGGATTTAGGTTATGACATTAGATATGGTTAGCTCTGCCTGAGGCCTACAAGTTTTCGGATATTAAAAAGTTCTGGGGACATATAGAGGAGCTTCCCTGGTACCTGAACTGGTAAAGAATCCACCTGCAATGCAGGAGACCCCGGTTCGATTCCTGGGTCGGAAAGATCCCCTGGAGAAGGGATAGGCTACCCACTTCAGTATCATTGGGCTTCCTGGGTTTGATCCCTGGGTTGGGAAGATTCCCCTGGAGGAGGGCATGGCAACCCATTCCAGTATTCTTGCCTGGAGAATCCTCATGGACAGAGGAGCTTGGTGGGATACTGTCCATGGGGTTGCAAAGAGTTGGACACGACTTAGTAGCTGACTAATAAGCACAGCACAGGGCATATAGAAGTGTAACTTTTCCAAGGATGATATTTTTCATTTTTGTTGTGTTTCTTTTTTTTGCAAGATTTTTAGTCATTAAGAACTCTCTTGCTTTCTGTTGTTGCCAAAAGTTAGAACCCAAGACATGAATTAAGCAGATCATCAGAAGATCATATTTTTGCAAAGACATTAGGCATCTTTTGAACTAAGGCCAAGAAAAAGTAGAGTAAATATTTATTGAGTGCTTACTACCTGCCAGGCACTGGACTAAGCATTTTTATATGTGTTAAATTATCCCAGTGATAACCCTATAAGGTATATAACTGCTTGTAAAGAGCATGGAATCTGGAATCCCAAACTGTCTCAGTTCAAATCCTGTCTCTGCCGCTTATTAGCCATTTGATCTTGGGCAAATTGCTTCTTAGTGCCTCATCTGTAAAAAGGTGAGGCCCTACCTCAGAGGGTTGCTGTAAGTGTTAAAAGAATCAATAGGCATGGATAAACTGCTCAGAACTGTACCTGGTACACCGTAAGCACCATATTTACAAACACACACACACTGTATAAGCCATTGTTATTTCTGTTTTACAAAATCTGAGGCATAGAGAAATTAAGTAACTTTGCCCAAGTTGTACAGCAAGTTAATGATGGAATCAGTATTTCAGAGCACCATGCTGTAGATGTAGAAAGTGTTAAACGTGTGTTTTCATAACCAATACATTTTTTAAGTTTCTAAGTTTTTTTGTATGCATTTTCCTTTGGTAATTAGGGTGTTCAAGTGAAGAAAACTGAGGGATAATTCTCTTGGAAGGTAGAGATGAAGTGCAGTGGATAGCTAAATTAGAACTTGGTCTCTCTATTCCCTTAAGAACATACAGCATTCTGTCAGGTGCCTTTTTTTTTTTTTAAGTGAATTTCATGTAGATGTGATGAAGAGACAGATATTTTAAGTAATTATTATGTTTTGTGAATATCCCACTTTATCCCTGATAAAATGAATATCCCATTTTATCAGGCTTGCATAGGTTTTAGAATTTAATTTTTTGTTTTATTTCTAACTGTGGCTCTGTCGGGTTTATATGACTATTCATATAGAATTATCTACCAAGGTTATCAGTAGTTGACCTCATTGTGACTCAGTTTCTTAATTTGAAAATGGGGATTAAAATAGTTACTTCATGGAATTATTGTGAGAATTGAATGAATACATGCTTTAAGAACCATCTTATTAGTACTCAGTTACTATCTCTCCTTGATTAGGAGAAAGCCATTTTCTTCTTTAGATTGGGAGACTCTTTTGTGTTATTGTAGCTCCATTTAACTTGAGGATTTAGATAATAAAATGCTTAAATATAAAACATAATTTTATATTTGATACGCTTTGCTACTTTTAATTTTTAGTTTATACTCTGTAATGCCCTATTTTTAAATCAACCTAATTAGGCAGGTTTATACTCTACTGTTTCTTGTTTTATGGTTCCCAGAACAAATTAATTTTGGAGGGGGAATACTCTCATGACTCTGAGATTTCAGACTTTTGGTGAAGAATAAGTAGCACCTTAAAGGAATGTAGTGCTTCGAAAGTAGTGGCTTTCTAACTATATTTTCTTTCTGCTTACTGAGAATTTAACATGTTCATGCCTCTGAGATTTGTGAAATCTTTGTATTTTATAAAAACTGTTTTTGAGTCCCTTTAACTTTGATGAATTTTTTTGTAGCTGAAAGATTTATCTCTTCTTGAGGAGATTTGAATTATTTTATATGACTATTTGTTTGAATGTGATTTAAAGTCTTAAATGTGAAAGACGGGTGAGATAGAGTAGTGCTATATGAGAAAAGATCCCTGTATATCTTTCTTTGACTTTAGAAAAGACTATGGTCATATTGATTCAGTTGTTAAATTATTTGTATTAAGAGCAGTTTGGAAAAAAATAACTGAGGTTTGTTTGTTTCATTAATTTTATTTAGAAGTGTTGACAGTGTTCAGTTTATTTGGTTTATTTGCTGTAGTTTCAATTCAGAATTGGAGTTGGAACTTCAGAGAAATTGTTTGAATATTTTTAAATACGTATTTTTTGTCTGCTAGTAATCTCCTTTTAACATATGTAAATAGGATCTGGAGTACATTTAGTTTCCTGATCTTCACATTGTTCTTTTTGATATTAGAGCAGTGTGTTGTTTGTGAATTACCTTGGGACAATTTGAAACTGTTTTTGGAGATAATGAGACTTAGAACAGTGCAGAGGGAATTCCCTAGAGTTCAGTGGTTAGGATTCCAAGCTTCCACTTGGGGCACGGTTTCCATCCCTAGTCCAGGAATTAGATCCCACAATCCCATGTGCCCCTTGGCATGACCAAAAAAAAAAAAAGAGAGAGAACTGTGTAGAAAGAAAAATAGGTAACCCTGAATTTCTGTGCTAAACAAGCAAAGAACCAGTAGTGTTTTCTTTTTGTACTGTACCTTTATTATGGTACTTGTTTACTTATGTGTCTTTTGTGTTCATTATTTACATGTCTGTTTCCTTCACTAATTTTAAATTTATTGAGAGTAGTCATATTTTACTTTTGTTTGTTTCTATTACGGCACAGCCTGCCACATATATTCATCGCACCATAATATATACTCAGTAAAGATTTGCTAACTTGAGATGAACTTAGAAATTTGGTTTATAAATGATTTATTATTTGACTGCCAATGGTTTTATTGAAAGTTGGTCATCTTTAAAACTGAAGACTTCTGTGTTTATAGAAGATAAATACAGATAATTTTTGTAAACAGGTTTTGCTTATTTACATTCATTAGGAAAAGAAATACTATGAATAATAGAAATTTGACTTCAGCTTTTCCTATGAAACTTTTCTTCACTGCTCCAAACATATTGGCTGATTTGAGCTTTTATGTTCTTAGCATTATTATCCTTTTAAGGAAGTGCTTCCAAAGTAGAAAAGAAGTTAGGGACATAGGAAATCTGTCAACTAGAAAATGAGACTGAGTAATTGAGTCATTAAGTTAAAATGAAGATAATCATCACATTTTGTCTATCACAGATGATATCATCAAGTTGAATCGAAAGGAAGGAAAGAAGCAGAATTTCCCGAGATTAAATAGAAGACTTCAGCAAAGTAGTGCCAGGCAATTCAGGATGAGAGTAAGATGGGGTATTCAACAGAATTCTGGTAAGTTTTGCAAGTAAGCTTTAATAAAATGCCAATTATTTATGGGTTCATAGTATACTATCTTTGATACATACTTAAATACATCAGTGATTTATGTTTTTCCTTCTCTCAGGGTTTTGTTTAATCTTACAATCTGGTAGCAATTCAGGTTTCCTTAAATAGGTGATTAACCGTGTGTCTTAAAAACATTAAGTCATTTTAAAGTAACCTCAGTATATACAGTCTTTGTTATTTTTAGGGATATAGATTTGTAAAGGATCTTACATATCATAAAGTCTCAGTCTCCTTTGCAGTTAGATGTTAGTCTGTCTGATGGATGACTGTGTAACTCTAGCTTAAATACATTCAGTGGGAGAACATACCACCTCACAAGATAACTTATTCCATTATTGGAGACACACTGTTTACTAGAAGATTCTCTTAATTTGAATTAAATCATGCCTTCCTGTTAATTCTATAGAGTTATAGGGAACAAATTATCTTTCTTATATGAAAACCTTTTAAATACATGGAGACTGCTGTTTTGCATAGAAAATTATTTCTACGTTACTTATCTTATGCAGGATCTTTAAGATTTGTTAAATTCTCCAAAGGTAACACAGAATTGAATGCTTTAGATGTGGTCTATTATTTTGGAACTCTACATATACAGTTATTTTTAGTAATCTAGAAGCTTATTTATTTATAACATCTTGTTCCAAAATGGACTTAAGGTCGTAAGGGAATACTATTAATTATATGTGACTCATTAACTTTTTTAGCAGTTACATCAGCATTTTAGAATAAACATTTGTTCAGATTTTTAAAACTCAAGATCTTTTTTACACGTGAAAAAATGTTTGATAAACTAATTCCTAAATTGATTTTTGTCCTATATGTTAAAAAACATAACAAGTAATCTCCAATAGATTGAACATAATTAATCCTACGTTTAACAGCTGATATGCCAACATATCCTCAACATATACCTATAACTAAAATTAGACTGTACAGAAAAATTCATTCTTCCCTAATAATTTTCTTGGATAGCTGGACTCGAGAGAATAAATCTTGTGACAGGTATTTAGCTATAGAAAATTAATATTTAATTCCAGTGATTTATATTTCAAGATTTCTTATGTTACTCAACATACCATATTTAAATATGATTTATATTAAAATAATTTTAGAGTTCATAGAAGCCAGAAATACATTTGTTTATGCTAATCATTTGTTAAATACCTGATAAATGCTCTGAACTGACCAGCTTGTTGGGGTTTGTAAAGATGCAGTCTTTTACTTCAAGGAACTTCAGGTGACAGATAAGGTGAAAAACATTTGAATTGAGAAATATCATAAGAGAAATTCTGATAGTACTATAGGATTTTAGATAGGCATTTTGTGCTAAGATAATCGGTGGTAATTTGATCAATAAGGTGAAATAGGATCTTGTTCATGAAGGATCAGAAAAGCTTTCCTTTTACAGAGATTATGATCTCAGCGTTGAGCTAAAGATCTACAAGTGCCTTAGGATCTTTTAAGATTGAATTTGTGCTTGTATGTTCTTCACTTCCATGTGACAGGGCCTAAAATAGAACAGCTGCTCCTGTCACTGAATGTTCAGAGAGAGATGGGATTTTCTTAAGCTCTGATTGGTTTGGATAAGTTCAGATTTCCACATTGTAATGTCAGTGAGAATGTTAGCTTGAGGTAACAGAATAAGTAGAGAGCCCTTAGCAAATAATCATTTATTTTTGATGACTGAACACATAAGAGAATAAAGTTTTCCCAATTCTATTCCTGAAATTTAATTCAGTCACTCAATGCGTATTTGTACAAACAACCTAAATGTTCTTCAGGGATGGAATACTATACAACAGCGATTATCAAAGTGTTGTCCAGAGATCCTAGGGAATCCCCAGAACTCAAGGGGTGTAAACAGTCAAAGTTATTTCTATAATAGTAGTAAGACATTAATTGTTTCAGTCTTATTCTCTCATGAATGTACAGTGGACTTTTCCAAAATCTACACAGCATGTGATCAAACAGATTGGATGCAGAAACAGAAAATTTCCTATTAAGCCATTCAGTAAAAAGATTTGCAAAAATGCAAATCAGTGCTTCTCTTCTTATTAAATATTTTTGTTTAGGAAAATAATAGTTGTTTTTCATTAAAAAATGTTTTTTGCCCTACATTTAGTGAACTTTAAAATAGCATCGTTATTAAATGTTTTAGTTTTCATTTGTAGTATGGCTTGTTGTTATTTTTAGTCCCTAAGAGTTTTGCAACTCCATGGACTGTATCCCACCAAGCTCCTCTGTCCATGGGAGTTCCCAGGCGAGAATACTAGAGCCGTTTGCCATTTCCTTTTCCAGGCTATCTTCCAGACCCACGGATTGAGCCCTTATCTCCTGCATTGGCTGGCGGATTCTTTACCACTGAGCCAACAGCATACCACCCTTATAGTATGCTAAATATCAGTAAACATAAACTCATGAAAAGAAAAGCTCTTTGGGGTCCTCAGTAATTTTTTAAGAGTATGAAGAGGTCCTGAGACCAAAAAGGTTGAGAATGCTGTCTCTTTTAGATGCAGAAGAGGCAGGGAGAAGTTTGTGCGCTGATTTGAAAAGGAGCCAGTAATACAATTTCATACACTTTGTGATATGATATTTTCTAGAAAATCCCTCAAGTCTTCGTGTAAGTGATCTGACTGCAGAAATTAAGCAATTGGATGTGTCTGTGAAAGAAATTCATGAAGGAATTGGGCTGTAGATTCAAAAGAAAGATGAAAATTCCTATGTCTAGTTTTAGTTCTCAATATTAGTTGAACCTGTGGAGCTTTATAAATTAGACTGATAGTCTGGCTGCACTCCATTGCTACTGAACCAGAATCTGCAGAAGTATGATCTGGGTATTTTTTAAAGTTCCATATGTCCCTCTAATACATGACTAGTGTTCAACTGCTGCTCTGGTGAAGCTTAAAATGTGGAAGGATCTTCATAGAAGTAGTAGTTGAACTAATGAGAATGAAGGTACTCTGGAAAGACAAGAGAACTTTCTAAAGGGGCTAAATGAGTGAAAACTGAGAAAAGACTATTGCATGAAACGTGACAATGAAAGGGTGAAAAATAGAACTGTTGCTAAAACTGAGATAGAGCTAGTGAAGTTTGTTCAAAGGCAGAAAAGGAAGGAGAAGAAAGGGCTGATCTAGGCTTTTTAGAAGGTAAAGGAGAAGCTGTTGATAAATAAGAGATTGTAGAAAGAAAGGGTGATGAGAATGGGAACAGTGACTATAATAGAAAGCACCTAGGAATAGAATTTCCTTTTATTTGTGTGTTTTTTAAAATTTTATTGAAGTATAGTTGATTTACAATATTGTGTTAATTTCTTCTGTACAGCAAAGTGACTCAGTGATATATATATATATATATATATATATATATATATATATATATGGTTTTTCATATTCTTTTCTATTATGGCTTATCCCAGGATATTGAATATAGTTCCCTGTGCTATATAGTAGTGTACCTTGTTGTTTATCCATCCTATATGTACTAGTTTGTATCTACTAATCCCAAATTCCCAATCCTTCCCTTTCCACCTCTTTTTATTCTTGTTGATGAGATTTTTTTTCATGAGTCTTTCTCATCTAAGCCTCAAACTTTGGTGTAATAATGGATTCCTGCTCTCTTTAAACTTTCTCTTTGTTCTACTAATTCACTCATTCTTTTGGAATACATTCAGATTTCCTTGTTCCTCTCCCAGTCCTTATCATGTTATGTTTTAGTGTTGCAGTAGCATCTAGAATGGTTTCACTGTCTTCTGTCTTCCATTCAGTATAAGATACTGCTTCAAAACTGATATAATCTAATCATGAATTCCATGACCCCCTCAATTCCTATTCAAGTATAGTCTTTATCCCCACTTGGAGCTCTCTTATTTGTGCCTACCACATCCATTCACTTCCTGTCCTTTTCTCTAGACTCTCAGTACACTGTGCTTGTCTTTGAATTGTACTTGTCACTGTTTGCCTTATTCCTTATTCACATCCTTTGTGTTTTGTAGCTAGCTCAGAGCCTGCCTTTTCTGTCATAGCTGTTTGTTTTCTCTTTGGAAATGTACCAGATTATATTCTGCCTTTTATTATCCTTTAATTGTTTGGAAAAGTGTTCAATTTTTCGAGCCACAGAAACTTGCACTTAGATCATGGCTCTGCCATTTTCTAACTATGACCTCTGGGTAGTCACTATTCTTTGCCTCATTTTACTTGCAAAATTGAGATGTTAGCATCAGCTTCATCAAGTTCTCATTTAAAGTACTCAGAACAGTGCCTAGCACAGTAGTAGATCCTTCATTATTTAATACAAATAAAAATAGCAAGTTGTTACAGATTTAATTTGAACTAGAGGCTTTCCCATCATGCTTGATTTTCATTTGGTTGCAATTCTAGAAGGAAATCACACATAGAGTAGCAACAATTTGATCCTAATATTTTAAAAAGTTATACCTCTGTTGTTTTTTTTGATGATTATAAACACCCAAAAAAGGAACAAATCTACATGAATTCCCTACCATACAGAGTTGCCATGCAGATAGAATTCACTGGGAAGTGATCTGTAGGGATGCTGCTGCTGCTGCTAAGTCGCTTCAGTCATGTCCGACTCTGTACGACCCCATAGACGGCAGCCCACCAGGCTCCCCCGTCCCTGGGATTCTCCAGGCAAGAAGACTGGAGTGGCTTGCCATTTCCTTCTCCAGTGCATGAAAGTGAAAAGTGAAAGTGAAGTCACTCAGTCGTGTCCAACTCTTAGCAACCCCATGGACTGCAGCCTACCAGGCTCCTCAGTCCATGGGAGTTTCCAGGCAAGAGTACTGGAGTGGGGTGCCATTGCCTTCTCCCCCTGTAGGGATGAGGGGGCTTTAATTTACTGGAGGATGAGCAGGGTCAGAATTAGAGTGATACCTAGGACTAGATCTAGATAGATACCTTGGGCCTAAAATTTAAGGTGTCATTCATTCTCAAATTTTGTGCCTTAGGCGCCTCTCTTACCTCACCAAAGTCTTAGCTTGAGGGGAAGGGATAATGATTGCCATTGACTGTCCTATGCCACAGAAACAAACCTTGAGTTGCACACTAGAACTTGAAAGAAAAGCTTCTAGAGTCCCTGCAGCTCCCTCTGCTGACAAAGCCTAATATTAAGCCAACTGGTAAGAGACATGTTCCAGTAACAGAAGTGGGGCAGTAAAGGCAATGAATTCATAAATGGTTCAACCATCATAACAGGTTTTTCTAACTGCCTTGTTGAATTCTGGTCTCAAAATTGGTACACCACAAAAAAGCATTATGGAATTATATATTTGAGAATGACATATACATGATTATGACTTAAGAGATTCATCACACACATTAGTCCTGAGAAATCCTACAGTAAACTATTTTATTTAGTTTGACTGTGAAGCAAGTTGTTAGACCTGTTACCACATTCAAGGTGTATAGTATTACACAGGATTCCATTCTAAAGACATTCCCCCACAAATTAAAATTAAGAATAGCCAGTATCACAATTGTTACTTAGCATAGTCCTCTGGAATTTCTGGCCATTGCATTAAGAAGTAAAAGAATTCGAGGTGTAATTATTGGAAGGAAGAAGATAGTATTATTTGTGAGTAATATGATTGTCACTCAGAAATCCCAAGAAAATAATTTGAAAAACTATTAGAACTAATAAGTGAATTCAGTGAGATAGCTGATTAGAAGCTATTGAAAGCGCAGTAGCTTTCTATAATCCCAGGAATGACAATATGAAAATTATTAATAGGGATTTTTTTTAGATAATAACATATGAAATACCTTTAATAAATTTAATAAGAACTGTACAGGACCTATGGGGGAAAAAGCTTGAAACTTTACTGTGCCAATTTAGTGACCAAAGAAGACTTGAATGAGTGGAAAGACAGCACATTCCTGGATATTGTAAAGATATCAATCCTTGAAAAATTAATTATAAATTTAAAGTAATTCTTATATCAGAGCATCAAAGAAAATTAGAACTTGATCCTGAAAGACTGATTATGAACATGGCAGTTTGGGAATGAAAGATAAAAAAAAAAAAAAAAAACACACATGGAAAGTGTTCATTATTGCTAGTAAACTACCAAATGTGATGAGATTTTTTTTTAAATTTCAAACATGAAGTGATAAAGATTAAAAAGAATAATTGTCAAAGTAGTGAATGATGTGGAAAAATGGGCACCCTTATGTTCCTGGAAATATACATAAATACGGTCATTCTGGAGGAGATTTTTTACCAAAAGAATCAAAATCCTTAAGAATTTGCTTTACTCTTTGATACAGCATTTTGACCTTTGGAAATTTATATATTGAAGAAATTATCATGGCTGTGTATAAAAATGTGTTATTTATAGTGTTATTGTAATCTTTATGGTAGAGTAATGCTAGAAGTAACTGAAATGGTTTAGTGTGAATATTAAAGACATTAGAATTAAGAATGGCCAATATCACAGTTGTTACCTAGTGTAGTTCACAATATTCACAATACAGTGGTAACATAGACTACAAAGTAGTATTTTGAGTGTGAAATATGCTTGCTGGAAGATTGACTTGGCCTGCTTTCTGGGCCAACAGTACTACAAAATTGTAAATTACCTCATGCGATACAGTCTTTTGTGTTGCTTAAAAACAGTTGATTCTAAAAGTGTTAACTTGAAATATATGTGTATAAGTAAAATACTAGAAAAATGTAAAATGTTAGTAGTTGTTATCTCTAAGTGGTGACCTAATAATGGTGGTGACTTTTATATTCTTATTTATACTTTATATATTTTTAAGATTTCTGCAGTTGAACATGTTTACTTTTCCATAATTAGAAAATGAGTGTTTAAATAGATAAGACATATAATGGAAGAGTGAAGTAAATAATGTCATGTGCCACAGAGATTAAAATATTCATTGGAGTTTACTGCAGACTTTAGCAAAACCAGCTGGAATACAGTAAGACTGAAAACAAAGAACCCAAATTGCAGCATAGTAAGTAAATAGGAGATAATGATTCCACTCTAAATCAGTTGCCACCAAACAAATAAAGTGTGAGGCACCTGTTAATAATGTATTTTATCTAATCCAATACATCTGAGATATCTTTATAATGTATGATTAATATGAAATTATTAATGAAATATTATATTTTCTTTTGTTACATCTCAATTCAGATTAGTCATATTTCAAGTACTCAATAAGCATATGTGATTAGCAGCTGCACAGGGAAAATTGAGACTGTTCTCTTTGTTGAGAGTAATTCTGAAGAGAAGATAGTTAGGAGGAAATGTGAGAATCCTCTAGTCCTTTGCGGTCCATTACCAGTAGCAGAACCCTTTTCAGTGCAGCTTATAAAATATAATAAAAGAAGTATTATATAATAATAAATGAAAAACTCTCATGTCCTCCACCCTGCTTAAGAAAGACAGTATCCTATTGATTCTGAGATTGTTTTTTCCTCTTCTCCTACAGGTTTTGGTAAGAATAGTCTGAGCCGTAGAGGAAGAGTGATGCCTGGGAAGAGACGTCCTTATGGAGTTATCACTGGCCTTGCAGCTAGGAAAGCAACTGGAATTCGAAAAGGAATTAGTCCTATGAATCGACCACCTCTAAGTGACAAGGTAGGATGATAGTTAATCCTGAATCAGAAACTCTGGGACAAATGAATCTGTATTCAAAACAGAAATAAGACTCACAGACGTAGAAAACAAACTTTCAGTTACCAAAGGGAATGAGGGGAGGAGGGATGAATTAGGAGTATGGGATTAACAGATACAAGCTACTATACATAAAATGGATAAGCAACAAGGATTTACTGTATATCACAGGAAACTATATTCAGTATCTTATAATAACCTATAATAAAAAATAATCTGAAAAATATATATATTTACAACTGAATTACTTTGCTGTACACCTGAAACTAATGCAATATGTAAATCAACTATATTTCAACTAAGGAAAAAAAATAAAATTTTATTTGTACTAATATTTTTGTGAATGAGCTTGAGAGAACATTTTATTTGAATATTTTGGTTTTTTAATGTAGTACTTTGGGGCTTATATAAAAAATTTAATAATTAAATAAAAATGATTGTCATTCATGAAGAATACCTAAACTTCCACATTATCAAATATAAACTTTTTTTTTAATAGGTTCTTAACTTTCCTTGTACACGTGCCCCCGTGTGTGTGTATACAGTTTTTAACAGATGTGTGTCTGCAGTTTTTAATAGGTTATTGATGTATAATTTTATACTATAAAATGCATTTAAGTGTACAGTTCAGTGAATTTTAGAAAATTTAGAGTTGAACAATCATCACAATAATTAATTTTAGAAAAACATTTCTATCACTCTAAAGAGAAATCTCATGTCCATTCACAGTCATACCCCATCATATGCCCCCAAGCAACCACTAATCTACTTGCTGTAAATATATTATAAATTTGTCTTTCCCACACATTTCATATACAGGCATACCTTGTTTTATTACACTTCACTTTATTATGCTTCACAGATACTGCGTTTTTTACAAATTGAAGATTTGTGGCAACCCTGCATTGAGCATGTCTGTTGGTGCCTTATTTTCAACAGCCTTTGCTCAGTTTCTCTGTGTTACATTTTGGTAATCCTCACAATATTTTAAACTCTTTCATCATTGTATTTGTTATGGTGATCCATAATCTTTGATGGTACTATTGAAAAAAGATCAAAACTCAGAAGACTGAGATGATGGTTAGCATTTTTTTTAGCAATAAAGTATTTTTAAAGTAAGGTATGTACATTCTTTTTTTAGGCATAATACTGTGGCACACTTAAAGACTACATTATAGTGTAAATATAATTTTTTATATGTACTGGGAAACCAAAAATTCTTGTGACTCAGTTTTTTGTGGTATTTATTTTACTGCAGTGGTCTGGAACCAAATCCCCAGTAACTCCAAGGTATCCCTGTAAATGGAATCATACAGTAGTATATGGGCTGGCAGTTAGCTGTATACTTTTGAGGTTTATCATGTTGTAGCAAGTCTCAGTACTTCATCTCTTTTTATTATTGAATAATATTCCATTATATGGATATACTATATTTTGTGTATCCATTCACCAGTTGATGGACAACATTTTCATTGTTTTCACTTTTTTGGGTATTGTAAATACTGTTGCTTACATCCCTGTAAGTCTGTAGGGACACAGGTTTTCATTTCTCTTGGGTGGATAACTGTTTCCTCTAGTTTATATTTTTAATTAGAGTTATATTTATTTACCCACTGTAAATTAACTACTTTTCAAATCTTAATTGACTTTTTATTTACATCTCAATGGAGTAAATTTCTAATTGGCTAAATAAAGCACTACTTAAAATAGTTTCACACATGGTTTTTCTTTAATTTCTTATGTTTAGTAAGTCTGAATCACCAAGGAATGTAACGTTCTACTCTTCTATTTTTTAACCTGTTTGGTTTCTCTGATTATGAAAGTAATACATATTTTAGTTGAAAAATTCAGGACATGAATCATTTCTTAAAATATCTTTAAGAATGTATTCTGGTTAACCACAGCTCTCTTTACACCTTAACTTTTCAGTTCTGCTATCACCAACAGCTATCTCTAAAACTTTATCACAGAACTTGCTCCAGTAAAAATTTTAGATTACAACATGTGGTATAGTCTTTTGAGTTGTTTAAAAATAGTGACAATTGAAAGTGTTAAATTATAGAGTACTTACAAGCTCTATAAATTATAGAATAATGTACTGAATGGTAAGATGTTTTTATTCAAAGACTGAATGATTTTAGAAAAGGTATGGTTTGAAGTTTTCTGTTACTTAAGAACCTTTCTCTCAACCGGAATGTAGATTAATATCTGAACAGGCATGACTATGGTACTTGTGAAGCAGATCATTTTCTAGCAATTTACGAAATTTCTTTTTACATATAAATAACTTATACCATCCTTTTATATTCATTAAATGAATTACGCAAATACTTTAATATACTTAGAAATTTTATACCTTAAAAAAAATTCCTGACCATAATTAGACATTTTGTTACTTTATCTCTTCCTTTCCACAGTTTATATGAAATAGTAAGATTTTATTTCAATAAAAATGTGCATTTTCTTACAGATGAAGTGAATTACTAAGTGGGATGTGCTATGACTAGCAAATGACTGTGCTAGGAGGGGAATGAACATCTCTAAGAATGAATTTTTTTCTTTTGTTTAGAGAAAGCTTTAAGTATCTGCCAAGTGAAAGTTCTTAAGGAATTTTTTGACTGGAATATATTACCTTGTCAGTGTCAGTTCTATAACATTTTCCTTTTAGATTCACAATTTCCTAAAACTGAGGGTATGTTATGTTTTGTAGAACTTTTAACTGGACTATAATAGTACTAAACTATTTACTACTTCTGTAAACTTAAAAAAATAACTGCATAAATAGCAGTTATTTTCTGCTAATGGGTAGTTTTGATCATTTGTGTGATTTTGATAGTTTAGTAATACCTTATCTTCATACTGTGGAATTCAACAGTAAAATAGGAATAAATGTTAATGTGCAAGACAGTGTGGATACATCTCAAAACATCATGCCGAGCAGAAGAATTCAAACACAAAATACTATGTACTATGATCCTGTTTCTTTGAAATTGTATAAAAGGCTGAACTAACTATAGTGACAGATCAGTCATTGCCTGGGGTTAGAGTCATGGGAGGGAAGGAAATTGCAGGGGGCATAAGGAAACATTTAAGGTTAAAGGTACTGTTTTATATCTTGGTTATGATGTGTTACATGACTACATGTAGTTACCCAAATTCATCAAACTGTACACTTAAAATTTTATTACTTTAATACTTAAGTAATAAAAACTTTAATAGAAAAACATTCAAATAGACTACCTTAATTTCTTTCCCTCAAGGAATAATTTTTGATATCAAAATTCTGTAGGGAAAACTTACTGCTAGATATTCTTTGTAAACACTTTTGTACACATATACAAACCTTAGATTCATGAACACAAATTTCCCGATACATTATTGGACTATTGACAGTTCTTGACCATGTATCATCATTTAATTCATGTTGACTGAATACTCAGTATGTCCTAGATGCAAGGGATTCTGTATTAAAATCCCTGTCCTCATGGAGAACTCAAATAAATATTAAATAATTTATCACACAAATAACTAAATGATTATCATATGGCTGGTATTTTGAAGGAAAATGACATGTGACAGTAACATTATAGAAGGAACTTTTACATTTACCTATAAAATGGTCTTTGGTATTTTTATTAAAGACAAAATATTAAGCTCAGAATGGGCTATCATTAGTCTGATTTCATAGCGTTTCTTCTGTATGGTTGATATTCTTTATTCCTGCTTTTACATTTACTTCTTCTCTAAATGTTCATGAAAATGAAGACTATTATAATTTTTGTGTTTTTTAATCTGTATCTTTGGGATACTTCTCATATTTTTAAAATACAAGGGAATCTACATTAAATAAAAGATACAGTTCATATTGTCAAAGACTTTGGAAAAGCCTTCATGGAAAATATGGAAACCTGAATTAGGCTTTAATGATGGACTGAATTTATGTGGAGAGAGAAAAAGTGGACATTTCATGTGCTAATATTCTATGACATTGAATTTTTTTAATTTCTATTTTTCTACTCAGGTTTCTTTGCTATCACAACCTCCCTTTTTTTCTTCTCACACATTTGTTTTGGAAATTAGCTCTCTTCTTTTTAAAAACTATTTGTATTGATGTATAGTTAATTTATAATGTATTAATTTCAGGTGTAGCAAGTGATTCAGATATATGTTTTCAGATTATTTTTCATTATAGGTTATTACAAGATATTGACTATAATTCCCTGTGCCATACAGTAGATCCATGTTTCTTATCTTTTTTATATATCATAGTGTATATATATTAATCCCAAACTCTTCATTTATCTCTCTTCCCCTTACTTGCTATCCATTTGATAATCATAAGTTTGTTTTCTATGTCTGTGAGCCCATTTCTGTTTTGTAAATAAGTTCATATATATCATTTTTTTATATTCCACATATAAATGATACCATATATTTGTCTTTCTCTGATTTATATCACATAATATGTTTTAAATCTTTCAAGGATTCTAAATTGTTGATTTTATTTAGCATGGAATGCAGTATTTGTATTTGGCCTATGTCCATCTTTAAACCTACATTCCACACCATTACCTTCACTGCCTCCTCTCCGCCATAAACATACCTCAACATTCCAAGAATCTAAAGTTATAGTTTCTTCTTTCATATCTCTTTCTCTTTGTGCATATGCAAATCTCTCTCTGTGTTATAATGTTATTACTGTACTTCACATATCCTATTACATAACTTACCACAGTATATTATAATTACCCATTAATATGCATCTGTCTGTTAGACTGGATTACTTGAAGATGAGGACTATACTTAGATATCTTTGTATATCTGACTAATAATATACCTGTCCCATTATAGATACCTGATAGATATTTGTTGAATGCCCTCAAGAGACAGAGCTGCTCTAAACATTTTGTAACATGTCAAATTCTTTATATAATGGAATTCTCAACTTGAGTTTAAGCTGTGCCCATTTCAGGATTTCAGTCTTTAGTTGTTAAGATAGATTTCAGAGAAGCCTATTTGCAAGGGGTCTAAGAGCCTCTTGTGAAACAGCTCAAGTAATGCCACCGCTGAGTCTGAGACATGTCTGGAAATTAACCAGTCTTTTCAAACTTGGTGGATGCCCTGACAGGTGACTGTTTGCAGGGGTCCTGGGAAGGAGCTAATTAAAAGGAAGACTGACTCTATATGCTGGAGGGAAAGAGTGATTGTGAGCACACTGTAATACACTTTGTTTCCACAAAAGTCTTTAGACATCTCATAGAAACAAATAGACACCAAACAAAGCTTAAAACACAAATTCACTAAAAACACTAGAATCATAGAAGCACAAGCCACACTGCTTAGGACCCTCTAAGAGAACAGGAGACAAAGGAGAGATAACATATCTCTTCTACTTCTCCTCTGACCTAAAGGTCAACTTTTAGTCCAGTCAAGGTCAAGGAAACCATCAGAGATTGCTTGGCTAGCACGATGGTGCTGCACCTGCCTCAGGAATTTGGCTCTCTTACACCTTCACTTGACATCAAAATCATATTTATATGAAAGATTCCCAAATTTTCATTTCAGGCTCTCTTGATTCTTCTCTTGAGCTCCAAAGCCATGTTTCCTCATCACCTGTGTATCCCTCAGAGTATCTCAAACTGAACATAACCAAAATAGAAAAAATTCCTCCTTCTGTTTGAATTCTTCTTTAGTTGCAAGTATTTTAAGTATAATGTGGTTATCTTTTTGGTCACTTAGACTGGAAATATTCAAGTTGTTTTAGCTTCTCTGTCTCTCTAATCTGTACATCTAAGTAGTGGTCAGTCCCTGTCCATTCTGCTTCAGAAATGTTTATATGGTAGGTTATAGAGCATGAAGCAATCTAATTAACATAGTTTCTTGCTTTCTAAAAGAATATAGAACGATATTTTCCAGCATTAAAAAGGAAGGCAAACCTTCTGAGACAAAATGAAGTGCAGAGAAAACCAGTTGCAGCTCTCAAGAGACCTAACCAGTTAAATAGAAAGTAAGTACTCAAATATAAGACAGTATTATGTTATCCTTCATAAATAAAGATGGACTTCTTATACTGAGAGTTCAAATCAATGAATTTGCAGTGATGTTGTAGTTGTCTGGTCATTTTCGAGACAGGTATTTGGGATGTCTGTTTGAACACTCAGTATGGAAGCATTTAGTTACAGCTTCCTTATTTCTTAGAACCAGTGTTGTTGATGAATTTAATTATAGACTTCTTAAGAAAAACATCACTCTGTTTTCTTTGTTTCTCTTGACATATAGAAAAAGACTGCAAAAGGTGATTGTTTTGATAAAAACACCTCAGCCAGAATTATTCAAAATTCTGAAAGCTGAATTTGTTACATACTCTCAGTGGCTCTTAACAGAATAGTGTATGTTATTTGTGGGAAAAACAAACCTGAAAGGATTTTTCATGAATACTTCTTAAGCTTAAATTATTTATTTGTCTATGTCCAGTCTTAGTTGTAGCATGCAGGATCATTCATTGATTGTGGTGCGTGGGCTTCTCTCTAGTTGTGGCATGTGGGTTCAATAGTTGTGGTGCACAGGCTTAGTTACCCTGGAGTATGTGGATCTTAGTTCCCTGATCAGGGATTGAACCTGTGTCCCCTGCATTGAAAGGTGGATTCTCAACCACTGGACCACCAGGGAAGTCCCTAGCTGAAATTATTTTGATATTAAATTAAAAAGGGTATGTCCTGTGATTCCACTCTTGCGAGGTCCCCAGAGCAATCAGATTCAGAGAGACAGGCAGCGGAGGGGTGGGGGCTGGGGGCTGGGCGGAGGTGGGCAGTGAGTTGGAAGGGGAACAGGTTTAGTCTGTGAAGGTGAATGTTTCTGGAAATGGTGGTGGTGGTGGTATGACCACGTGAATGCACTGAATGCCACTGCACTGGCCAAAGTGGTAAACTTCACATGTATTTTACCAATTAAGGATATTTAAAATGTTAAAAAGACCGTTGTTTAAAATGTGACCTATTATTATAGTACTTCTGCTTTATTGACTATGCCAAAGCCTTTGACTGTGTGGATCACAACAAACTGTGGAAAATTCTTAAATAGATGGGAATACCACATCACGTGACCTGCCTCCTGAGAAGTCTACATGCAGGTCAAGGAGCAACAGTTAGAACTGGACATGGAACGGCAAACTGGTTCCAAATCGGGAAAGGAGTATGTCAAGGCTGTGTATTGTCACCCTGTTTAACTTATATGCCGAGTACATCATGCAAAATGCCAGGCTGGATGAAGCACAAGCTGGAATCAAGATTGCTGGGAGAAATATCAATAACCTCAGATATGCAGATGACACCACCCTTATGGCAGAAAGCGAAGAACTAAAGAGCCTCTTGATGAAAGTGCAAGGAAAGTGAAAAAGTTGGCTTAAAACTCAACATTCAGAAAACTAAGATCATGGCATCTGGTCCCATCACTTCATGGCAAATAGACAAGGAAACAATGGAAACAGTGACAGACTTTATTTTGGGGGGCTCCAAAATCACTGGAGATTGTGACTGTAACTGTGAAATTAAAAGACACTTGCTCCTTGGAAGAAAAGTTATGACCAACCTAGACAACATATTCAAAAGCAGAGACATTACTTTGCCAACAAAGTTGCGTCTAGTCAAAGCTGTGGTTTTTCCAGTAGTCATGTATGGATGTGAGAGTTGGACTATAAAGAAAGCTGAGTGCAAAAGAATTGATGCTTTTGAAGTGTGGTGTTGGAGAAGACTCTTAAGAGTCCCTTGGACTGCAAGGAGATCCAACCAGTCCATCCTAAAGGAAATCAGTCCTGAATATTCATTGGAAGGACTGATGCTGAGGCTGAAACTCCAATACTTTGGCCACCTGATGGGAAGAACTGATTCATTTGAAAAGACCCTGATGTTGGGAAAGATTGACGGCAGGAGGAGAAGGGATTGACAGAGGATGAGATGGTTGGATGGCATCACCAACTTGATGGACATGATTTTGAGTAAACTCCGGGAGTTGGTGATGGACAGGGAAGCCTGGTGTTCTGCAGTCCATGGGGTCACAAAGAGTTAGACATGACTGAGCGACTGAACTGAACTGAACTGATTATGGTACTCTGTTCTCTGTCAGGATAAAGTAGAAGTTGACAAGCTGTGAAGTTTTATTATTTCAGTTTCAAATACCATTTATTCATCTCTTATAAAAGATAATTCAAAGCAAAAAAAAAAACCACAAAAAACCCTGAAATGAAGTTTTTGTATATGTGGAATGGCTATAATTGTAACTTTACTCAACTGTCATCTCTTTGTTTTGAGAATCAATTGGGAGTACTTTTTTTTGGAAAAGAGGAACTTCTCAAAAATTTGTCAATTACCTGAGCCATTAATGAGTCCTTGTTAATTGAGATGGCTAGGGAAATTATGCATTTGAGCCTCTATAAGGTTGGAGGTAAGATGAGGTGACATGTTAAACATTTATTTATAGAAATAAGCAGATAAGTATGAAAATTTGTCTTCTACCAACTTTCTATAGAAATTAGAAATTGGTGAAAGTAAAGTCAAACATAATTAAGGTTACAATATTCTATGCAGGAGAGAGCAAACAGTGGAACAGTATGAATTTTTGTGTGATTTATATTAATATAATACGTATTATGAGTGAAGGAGAGAGATTTGGAGAATATGTTATATTTCAATATTTTCTCTTTATTGTTGGTTTTTAGCAGTTTGACAGTGATGTACCTAGGTGTGATTTTCTTTGTACTAATTCTTTTAGACAGTTGAATATTTGTAAGATAAATTTGCTCCAGAATTAACCAGATTGTTATATGATATCTGTAAATCAGATCTCAATAGCTTCATGTAAACAAGAACATAATTGAATCTTTGTGTTTAGTATACCTCAGTATTTTCACCTCTGCATTTAACTATTTTTGCTTATTTTTTCAAGATGTTTCAGAGTTGTTAAGTGGTCCAGACTTTTCATGGTACATGTGTTTTTTTTTGTTGTTGCAGAAATAACATTCCAAATAATTTTACCAGGAGTGGAAATAAATTAAGTCATCAGAAAGACACTCGTCAGGCAACTTTTCTTTTCAGAAGAGGCCTGAAGGTATAAAAAACCCTTGACAGTGTTTTCTTTTTACACAAAGGATCCTGACCATCCACCTTTAGTAATCATCAATTATAGACATGACCCATGATCAAGGTAGGGTTTGGGT
Organism: Bubalus kerabau; assembly: GCF_029407905.1. Classification (NCBI taxonomy): domain Eukaryota; kingdom Metazoa; phylum Chordata; class Mammalia; order Artiodactyla; family Bovidae; genus Bubalus; species Bubalus kerabau. The sequence continues at coordinate 116,761,163 of NC_073625.1, read as the reverse complement.
TTAGGATATGGAGAACATGACATTAGATTAATTTTTTTCCCTCTTTTCTCTTTTGTTGTCATCAGTGGCAGTGTCCTATAAGAATTCAACATGTTATTTAGGAATAAATTTGTTTTTACTACTTATTCTGATACAGGAACCCCAAGAAAGAGGTGTTGTCAGAATAGGCACATGCTCCTCTCCTGCATTCAAACCCACCACACAGGGTTATAAAGTTACAGAGCAGGATAGCTCTTTGGATTCAAATCCTCTGCTTTCTATGGCATCTACTGCTTTTTTTTTCCCCTTCAGGTTCAGGCCCAGTTGAACTCAGAACAACTGCTAGACGATGTAGTAGCAAAGAGAACTCGTCAGTAAGTTTCAATTTGTTTTTCAAGATGTCATTTCAAAACTCCCAGAATAGTAGTGACCTAAATTACTTTGTGCTGCAGTTTAAAAGAAATTAAATGAGACCCAGAGTGAATTAACCATTGAGCCTGAAATAAGTAAATCCTGTTTTGTTTTTGCTGATTTTCCCCCAAAACATTTGGTTTTTCACATGTCAGTGTTACATGTTTTAGCAGCAAATGCATTACTCTGTATTTTTTTTCCTGTTTATTCCATTTTAATGAAATAGCTCTTTATTTTTTTATAATCACTTTATACAAATGAACCAGTTCAGGGAATAAGTAGAAGAAAATCCAGTAGAGCTTTTAGAATATTTATAAATTTTTAAAAACAATACAGTGTTTTCTTCTTATATTGCTTTTTTCCTCCTTACCCTATGAAGGTATTTTAAGAATATATTTTTGTCTCTTAGAATTGCACTGCAAGTGTGAGTTGTAACATTCCATCAGTATGACCAGAGTTTAAAACTAAATCATTTAAAATTATGGCTACTTCTTAGAAAACAAAGCATATATCACATGATCATGGTTCAGATATACCTTCTAGAATGGGCATGATTTTGAGCAGTTGGAGTATAAGAATGGCAACTATTTGAACTTCATGCTCATAGTATTCTTTTGCACTGGAGTTTGAGGATCAATGTATAGAACAAAGCACAAGATACTTAATTTGGTAACAATGTAATGTAAATGTCAGACTTTGACCTATATAAATATAAAAGTAAAGCTGATAAAAAGTGGGTGAAGAGGTGGAGGGAAGGAATTAGAAATACTATTGTCCTTTCTTATAAAGGAGGTAGGGGAAAATGTCAAGAGATACTACTGGAAAAAGAAATTCAAGTGTATTTATAAAATTAATGAAAATAAAATAGTGATACAGCCATCAAAATGTTTCAAACTAGGAAGAGAAACTAGAGGATAGTGTGATGAGCTGAATCCTTATGATAGCAAGATATTATTACCTAAGTGTCTTGTTTAGTGAACTGGAGATAACTAACAAGCAGAAAATCAGGAAGTTAAAAGTGCTGTCTCTGGGGAGCAGGAAGGGAGAACAGTGGAGTAAAGGATTGTTGCTTTTTATTAGAAGCTTTTCTGAATTATTTGATTTTTTTATGTGCATATATCTGTTACATGGAAAAATATTTATAAATTCATGTGTCCAGTTCTTAGAACCAATATGCTGATTAATTATATCATGTCGGGGCTCAGATATCTAGAATTTCTGAAAACTTAGAAAAAGTAATGGCTACTTTAAAATGTATGTTTTATGTAGAACACACAGTAGGATTTATAAATTTTCGTTTTAATGAAATTTTTGGTTTTTTGAAACTAGATGGCGAACTTCCACCACAAATGGAGGAATTTTGACTGTATCCATTGATAATCCAGGAGCAGTGCAGTGCCCAGTGTAAGTCTTTTTTTTTCTTTTTGGAAAAAATTATAACCTCTCATTATGTAAGATAATAGAAAAATATTTGACTCTGCTCAGGAGTATGATGTCCAAGCTAGGATAAACTGAGACAAGGAAACAATACAAAGTGTAAGTTAAAAGTAGAGAATTCCTTGGTGGTTCATTGGTTTGGTGGAGAAGGCAATGGCACCCCACTCCAGTACTCTAGCCTGGAAAATCCCATGGACGGAGGACCCTGGTGGGCTGCAGTCCATGGGGTGGCGAAGAGTCAGACACGACTTTGCGACTTCACTTTCACTTTCACTTTCAGTGGTTAGGACTCAGTACTTTGAGTGCTATGGCCCAGATTCAATCCCTGATTGGACAGGGCACTAGGATTCCACAAGCCACACAGCATGCCAAAGCAAACAAACAAAAAAGCCAAAACAACTAAAAAAGTTACATGTTTTGGACTTCATTACATACACATCCGCCTTCTTTTTAAAGACTTCATAGTATATTCCTTTATTTTTGTCGTTGTTTAGTTGCTAATTCATGTCTGTGACCCTATGAACTATAGCCTCCAGGCTTCTCTGTCCATGGAATTTCCCAGGCAGGAATACTGGAGTGGGTTGCTATTTCCTTCTCCATGGATCTTCTTGACCCAGGGATCAAACTCAAGTCTCCAGCATCGGCAGGTGGATTCTTTACCACTGAGCCACCAGGGAAGCCCATTCTTTAATTTAAATGACCTTAATTAACTTCACCATTCCATTATATTTATTGCATTATAAACTTTCTAGGTTGAAGCTGGAAGTGATATTGCCTGGGGTGGGGGTTGAGCTGAACCCTGAGTTCACAGGCAAGATGTGAGACTTGTAGCACTGGGCTGGAGGTAAAGGATCCATTTCAAGAAAGTTCTAAAACCATATTATCAAATTCAACCTGATAATTGACCTAGCTGTGGAAAAGCCTCATTGGATCCTCACTACACCACACTGTAACTCTCACTCTTAAATTTTTCCCATCAAAAAGTATCAGGAATGAAAATCTACGTTGTGTACTTAGAATTGAAAGAAAGTCCCGTATCAGCCAGTGGTCTAGCAGATTGGCTAATTTCTTGGAACTTCATGCAGACGTACTCAAGCTAACACAGCAGAGGAAAATGTCTGTGTCAATGTGTGTGACCCATTAGTAGGTTATGAAGTCAATTATGTGAGTTGTGATGAACATATTTTTAAAATAATAAAATTTTTTAAAAAATTCCTAGGTTTACAGAGTTTTTGTTTTGCCTATACATCCATTTTAATAATTGAGATGAAAACATCAGATGAGTCTCGAGGTTTTAGAGGTTGCTTTATTTTAGTAGAAGATTAAGACTTGGAAATGACCAATTATTCCAAATTGTTGAAAAGTTTGTAGTTCTACTTACAGAGGTATTCTGTGAGCAATTTATAAATTTTAGTCTCTAGATTAGTCTGTCAAGAACCAAGTTTTTTTTTTTTTTGATTCAGCAAGATTGCAGGATACAAGATTAATACCTGTTTTATATACTAATAAAGAAATATCAGAAAGAGAAAGTAAAAAAGAAAACTGATTTAAAATTGTATTTACAAAATGCCTATGAATAAACTTAACCAAGGAGGTGAAGGACCTGTATGTTGAAAACTGCAAGATATTGATGAAGGAAATTTTAGATGATCAAAGAAATGGAAAGATAATCCCATGCTCTTGGATTGGGAGAATTAGTATCATTAAAATGACCATATAACTGAGTACTCGATAGAGTTAACGCAATCCCTATCAAAATACCCAGGACATTTTTCACAGAACTAGAGCAGATAAAATTTACATGGAACCCCAGGTGACCCCCAAATTACCAAAGCAATTCTGAAAACAAAACAAAAACGAAGGTGGGAGGTCACACCCTGACATAAATCATAGCAGTATTTTCTTGGATCAGTCTCCAAAGGCAAAAGAAATAAGAACAAAAGTAAACAAGTGGGACTTAATTAAACTTTAAAGCTTTTACACAGCCAAGGAAACCATCAACAAAATCAGAAGACAGCCTACAGAATGCAAGAAAGTATTTGCAAATGATGCAACCAACAATGGGTTAAAATCCAAAATATACAAACAGTTTATACAAGTCAGTATGAAAACAGTTCAGTCAAAAGGTGGGAAGAAGACCTAAACAGACATTTTTTTCAAAGAAGACATACAGATGGCTAGCAGGCACATGAAAAGATACTTAGCACCACTAATTGTTAAAGAAATGCAAATCAGAACCCCAATGAGGTATCACTTCACCTGTCAGAATAGCTCTCATCAAAAAGTCTACAAATAATAAATGTCAGAGAGGATGTGGAGAAAAGGGAACCCATGTACACTGGTGGTGAGAATGTAAATTGGTTCATCCACTGTGGAAAACAGTATAGAGGTTTCTTAAAAATAGAACTACCAATTCCACTCCTGGGTATATATCTAGAAAAAAATGAAAACACTAAATCAAAAAGATATGTGCACCCCAGTGTTTTTCATAACAGCACTGTTTACAATAGTCAAGACATGGAAGCAACCTAAGTATACATCAAGAGATGAATGGATAAATAAGATGTGGCATATATATATATGCATATATGTGTATATATTACAATGGAATGTTACTCAGCTATAAAAAGAATGAAATACTGTTATTTGCAGCAACATGGATGGACCGAGAGAATGTTATACTTAGTTAAATAAGTCAGAGAAAGACAAATACTATATATTACTTATATATGGAATCTAAAAAAATAATACAAATGAATGTATATAGAAAGCAGAAACAGACTTGCAGACATAGAAAACAAACTTGTGGTTACACAGAGGGGAGAGAAGGCAGAAGGAAAAAATCAGCTGTATGGAATTAACATACAAATTACTATATATAAAATAGATAAGCAACAAGGATTTACTGTATAGCATAGGGAATTAGACCCATTATCATATAACAACCTATAATGAAATATCTGCAAAAATACTGAATCACTATGCTGTATACCTGAAACACACAATATTGTAAATTAACTATTCTTCAAAAAATTAAAAAAAACTGGGTTGGCGGGGTTATTGAGAATGTAAATAAAGTAGCCTTCATACAGTTGAACATGTGTACAAGTCAAGATGTCTTATGAACCAAGTGATTTATTTCTCCTTTTGATTGTTTAACTGATCTTATTTTAACTTTTTTCTAATAGAACTCAGAAACCACGATTAACGCGTACTGCTGTGCCCTCATTCTTGACAAAACGGGATCAATCTGATATAAAGAAAGTTCCTAAAGGTGTCCCCCTACAATTTGACATAAACAGTGTTGGAAAACAGGTAAATTTCCCCCCCTATATTTCTCTGGCCATTGACTGAAAATATTTTAATTTACAAAACTAATGTTGTATAATAAATAGGATGTCCTAACTATCTTTAACCCTAGGAAACAACTGGTCTACCTGTTTTCTGTCTCTGGATTTGCTTATTTTGGACATTTCATGTGAATGGGATCATATAATGTGTGAACCTTTTTTCACTTAGCATAATTTTTTCATGGTTTATCCATTGTGTATATCAATATTTTATTTCTTTTTATTCCTGAATAATATTCCACCATATGGATATACTGTATTTTATTTGTCAGTTGATGGACATTTGGATTATTTCCATTCTTTGGCTATTGTGAATAATGCTCCTCTGAACATTCATGTACATATGCTCACACAAAAACCTGTACGTTCATGTTTTTGTGTGCATATATTTTATTTCTCCTCGGTAAATACCTAAGAATGGAATTGCTAGATCATATTATAATTCTGGGTTTAACTTTTGGGGGAGTATGAAATTGTTTTCCAGAGAAGTAGCTGCGGTACCATTCCTTCCAACGTGTAAGAGAGTTCTTAATTTTTCCATGGCCTTGCTAGCATTTGTTATTATCTATCATTTGATTTTAGACATTCTGATGCATGTCAAGTGGTATATCTCACCATGGTTTTGGCAGTTTTTGTATTAACCTTGTAATCTTGCTAAAATACACTTTCTGCTTTTAATAATTCTATAGATTACTTAGGATTTTCTTTGTAAGCAATCATGTCATTCTTTGAATTTTTTTCCAATCTTTAAATCTTTTCGTTTTCTTCATTATGATGGCTAGGACATTCAGTTCTATGTTGAGAGCATGTTTGCTTGCTTTGTCTCCAGACTTGAGAAGGCATTGTTTTTCACCATTAAGTTTGATGTTAGCAGTAGGCTGTGTTTATCAGATTGAGGAAGTTCCCTTCTATTTGTAATTTGCTGAGAATTTTTATCATGAATGAGTGTTACATTTTAAAATGTCAACTGTGGCATGAAGATAAAATCTTCTGTATAGACAGAAATTTGACCAAATTTATTTTGCTTCTTTTGTCTGTTGTTACTTTCCTTTCAGCCTGGTATTTCCATCTCTTTAAGAATTTTCTAAATTAGTTGTGATCCACACAAAGGCTTTAGTGTAGTCAATGAAGCAGAAGTAGATGTTTTTTCTGGAATTCCCTGTTTTTTTTCTATGATCCAGTGGATGTTGGCAGTTTGACCTCTGGTTCCTCTGCCTTTTCAAATCCAGCTTGAACATCTGGAGGTTCTCAATTCATATACTATTGAAGCCTGGCTTGAAGGATTTTGAGCATTCCTTTGCTAGCATGTGAGATGAGCTTAGTTCTGTGGTAGTTTGAACATTCTTTCATTGCCCTTTTAGGGATTCTGACTCTAGGTTTCAATTCTAGACCTCCAAGTAGACAGCTGACTTCCCTAAACTTCACTAAATTCACCTATTTCATATGGGTGTTTCCCTCATATATATATATACACATATATATTTATTTATATATGAATGTTAGGTATTATTACTGTGAATTACCATTATGATCACATTATTATTCCAAAGCAAATCTCCAGGGGATCTTTCCGACCCAGGAATCGAACCCGGGTCTCCTGCATTGCAGGCAGACGCTTTACCGTCTGAGCCACCAGGAAAGGTGGCTCAGAGATATATATATATATATATACACACACATATATATATATGTATATGTATATGAATGTTAGGTATTGTTACTGTGAATTACCATTATGATCACATTGTTGTTCCAAAGCAAATGTAGCTTACAGTCAAGTTGTTAATTTTTGTTTTGTTTTGTTTTCTCCAGACAGGGATGACTTTGAATGAGCGATTTGGGATCCTGAAGGAACAAAGAGCCACTCTCACTTTCAACAAAGGAGGAAGCCGCTTTGTAACCGTGGGATAGATCCCATGTCACAGGAACTTTTCAGTGATGACTCTTAAAAATTTAATTGCTTGAAGAGTTCATCACAGAAATTCAAGAAACTTTATTTCAAAATATTCACAAGGCTAAATAACTCTTATTTTTATTTTTGAAGTTTTTTTTAAACATGTATAAATAATGCCCTGAAAGAATAACAGGGAATATGCCTATGTGTTCTTAAAGATTTCATGGTTGGCCCAGACAGAACAATTCTCTATTTGACTTTTTTGATTCCTCATGCAGCAGAAAGAATGTGGAAAGATAGAAATTGATTATTTTATGATAGTGGTATTTAGGATCTCATCACCTTTGCCCATTTTTTACACCTTGCCATTGTAAATCTTGGTCTTCAAGATTTGAAATAGGTCCCTTTGTTGCTGTCACTTATACTTTAATAGTGTTGGTGTAATAAGTGCAGTTGACTTTTCTGCATTAGGGATATAAAAAATTATTAGAATTTCAGTTTGGGGGTTTAAGATTTATGGGGATATCTGGAACTTGGTTCATTTTTCAAATAACATTAGGTTAATCCTCCAGAGTTGTAAATCTTTAATGCTGAACTTTTTTTTTAATAAGAAATGTGACTCCGGGCATTAGCTTCTGTTTAAAATGTTGGTGTTTAAAGGCTGTAAATGGGTGTTTACAAAGTTATCTGATAGAGCCTAACTGGAGGAAAGTCCAGAGTAAAAATCTGGTAATTTGTGTGGAGAGAAAGTAGCAGGTGGAAGATGGTAACTGAGATGAAGACTTTAAAAGCTAGGTCATAGGTATACTGTTTGAATTTAGTGTAGTTTTGAGTCTAGTGTGCACAAAGTATTCTTCAGATGATATTTGGAATAATTATAATTAAAATGGATTGAGTTCTGTAGATATTTTGATAGGAAAATTAGCCATAAAGTCCTGGACTTCTTATTTGAAAATGTTAAATTTTAAGTTTACTAAGTTGAACAGTATACATACAGCTCTTAAAAAAATGTATATGTCACAAGGTAAAAGGTGCAAAATTATAATAGAGTTAACATTATTATGACCTTGTTCTGTACCTTTGCTTCTGATTTCTTGTGTAAAGTTCAGGCATTTGTGGTGAGAAAAGGATTTCCCCCCCTCATACTCTGGAGGGTTAGGAGGAGTTAAGTTGTTGTGCCAAGCTAGTGCTGAAAGTCCTCAGATGGTTGTAAATTTTAAGTTATGATATAATAGCAAAATGCAGCAAAATATTCAAACTACAGGTTACGAGTTTGGTCATTTTGAAGCTTAAATTTTTGATTTGCTGTAATGTTAAAACCTCCAAGTAGGTGTTAGTTTTCCCTTCAGTGTATTATATGTGTTGATTTTCCCTGTTAAAACACAAAACATTGTTATGGCTCCTGCCTGCGTTGCAGGGTATACTAGATTTCATTGTTGTTTCTCATGGTCCTTTGGTTACTTGGTTTATGCTAGCCACGGAAAGCTATCAATAACAGTTTCATGCTTATACCAAAGAATTAAATCTGATCCTTAATATCTGGTATTTTGCTTGTAAGTCTACTGATAAGGGATTATTGGAAGCCAGTCATACAATTTGAAAGTAAACTCCAGTCTCTCTGTAGGCCAAGGACTCACTGCAAAACATTTTTGCAAGTATGAATGCTTAGATTTGATTCATGAACAATACATTTTAGACTGGTTTAGAATTATTGATAACTTATTTTCAAACAAAGGAAAAACAACTGAGCACGAGTTTGCTGTCTTTAGAGCAGTTTGTGAAAATACGGTATAAAGATGTTTTCATTTTCTTGTTCTTTTAAATATTATTGTACAGAGCTATTATTAATGCCTTCTTTTTAAATCTTAAAAATCCCTCCAAATATTGATATTAAGTGCATCAAACAAAATGTCTTTGGTATATTAAACTTTTGCTCTTCATGCATCTGTAATTTCATTTTCTTTTTAAATATAAAATCTTGCCTTTGTTACAGCCAAATTATAATTCTTGAGTGCTAACATGTTGTATAAAAACAAAGGAATATGCTCTTTTGGAGGAAATTTTTCCTTTCTTAGAATGTGGTTGTAGTCATCCTTTTTCAGTTATTAAAAGTTTTTTTTTTTTTTTTAAACAAGATGCAACTTAAATTTCCCTTTGCATCAAGGTGTGTAAAAAACATTGATGCAGTGCATCACAAAATGAACGTTTGTATTTAATGAGGAGATGCTTTACACTGTACTTTTTGGTGTTTTTTGGAAAAGTTACCTTTAGATCTGAAGCTGTTCATTTTTAACAAATAAAATATTACAGGTCTCTCATGATTTATTCTTAGCTAAAAAGATTGAGTTGTGGTTTTTAGATTGTTCTGTGTTACAAAGAACTTTGTAGTGACTATAACATTTAGGATTTGAAAAGCTGCCGAACAATTAAATTGGTAAATCAATTTAGACTCATATTGACATCCCACTATCTTTTGACTGCTTCATTTATAGCTCCAACAAGAACTAGTCAGGGGGAGTTAGAATAGAATTTTCTTAGAATGCAATATATTAGACTGAATGAACCTTTAGAGATCATCCGTTTTTTGTTTTTTTTTTTTTACATCTTGGTTCAGTGATACTCAGCTTTTCAAGACCTGTGTGTGATCCAGTTACTTTTTAAGCTTAGATCTTTAATTCTCCATGAATGGAACACCCACAGAAAGTAGTGGAATGGTGTGTGGCTTGTCAGATATCTAAGAAATGGTAATACCATGCTCTAGCATTTGTTAACATGGTAAGGAAATACACTCTGCCAGTAATAATTACGAGATTTCATCACTTTTCATTCCAGTTAGGTAGACCTATTAGAAAAGGCCAGTGTTCCTAGTCAAACATTATGTATTTTTTTCTAATAGGTATAAACTTCACCACAATTTTAATTATAAGCAAATCATAAAATACTATAAGTATGAAGAAACTTTGAATTTATTGCCCAGTGGTTATTTTTTGTTATAATAGATAGATATATCATATTTTGCTGTCAATAGCTTTGTAATTCACAGTGTAACATAAACAGTGTTGGGGTACCTTTTGTTTTGATTTCTGTTACTCTAAGGAGGTAAGAGTGAAAAGAAATAGCGGACAGAGAATGAATACACTGCAGAGAATGAATGCCATACATTCTAAATGCAGGTAACATTAGGGCAGAAAATGATTTCTTCATTTCTGTTCACTAATTCTTTGAAGTCTCATCAGAATTATATGATTACTTGTTTTTTGCCACAAAAAAAAAAAGGAAGCATGAGATTTAAGCTTTCCTTAAGTTAAAAGCAAGTTATTTTTGCATAGATCAGTTTGGAGTTAACCCCTGTTTAAAAATGACACCAATAAACACCAGGCATTTACAAGAATTTTGGACTACTGTGAACCATTAAGAGGGATTTTCCATGTGGCTCAGATGGTAAAGTGCCTACCCGCAATGCGGGAGACCCGGGTTTGATCCCTGGGTCGAGAAGATCCCCTAGAGAAGGAAATGGCAACCCATTCCAGTACTCGTGCCTGGAAAATTCCATGGACGGAGGAGGCTGGGCTACAGTCCATGGGGTTGCAGAGTTGGACACAACTGAGCGATTTCACTTTCTAAGAGGGATTTAAAGATTTGTTTATAAATTGTTGACTTTGAATGTCTCTTTTTTTCCCTGCCCTTACAGTTTACTTTCTACCTAAAATCTATTCAACTAAAAGCTTGATAAAACAAAGAAATGTGATACCATTCTGGAACTGAAATTCCTTTTTCTCAATATATTCTTATGAGGTTTATCAATGTTTAAAGAAAAATAAGAGGGACTTCGCTGGTGGCCCAGTGGTTAAAACTTCACCTTCCAATGCAGGGGGTGCAGTTCTATCTCTGGTTGGGGAACTAAGAACTCACATGCCTTGCAGGCAAAAACCCAAAACATAAAATAGAAGCAATATTTTAACAAGTTCAATAAAGACTCTTAAAAGGTCCACATCAAAAAAAATTAAAAACAGATAAATAGGAAATTATTTCCCTAGCCTGTATGTTTAATTTCTATTTCCACTTTTCCTGAGAAGAAAATCACAGTCTAAATTTTCTTGTAAAATTTTTTAAAAAGTCAATTCTTTTTTTTTTTTTCCCCACTAAAGAAGTCAGAAAGGGTAGAACCAAACATTTGTTGAACATACCCAACAAACCAGCTTCTGTTTTTTGTATTTTTAGAAAAGGGGATTGGCCAAGATTTTAATCCTACTGCTCTGAGTTTATAAAGTAGAATATTAAAGGAGTAGCCATAATATATTTCTAATGAGTAAAAGTAGGGAAAGAACTTTATTTCTGCGTGATATGAGATGCAGAGGTGGAGAGAGTTACTAAGGTTGGAGTGAAACTTTTGCCACTAGTGTTCAGTGAGTAACCTTTCAGCCTATAAAATACACAGGGAGAAGCAGGGAGGTTCTTTGTGTTAATTCCTAACATTTGGTAAACCCGCATTGACTTTTCACCTGCTTCCAGACCATAGAGCAGTCAGTAGTGGAACAAGTTAGAGATCGCTGAAGCCCTTTTACTCAGCCCTTTTGCAACTGTTTCTCATCACTTCTTTTGTTCATCACTAGACTCTGGTGAATTCCCTACAATGACTCCCATTTCCCATACCTTATTTTCTCAAGATGATTTTGTCCCTTTATGGAGAAGACTGAGGGAGAAGGATGAGAATTCCCTCATTCTACCTTTACTTTATAGATAAAACTTCAAATCCTTAGAGGTCTCAAAATTAACTTCTTATTTATCTTTTCTTCCAGCCTTTCTTTATGTAGGACTAGTTCTTATAGTGTATATATAGCATCTTAATTTTTCCTGTATCCACAGGCTTCTGTTTTGACCGTGGTAGACTTAATATCTACAGATATTTTGGACTTAATGAGACCCTGTTCTCAAATATTGTAATTCTTTTTTCTCCTAACCTCTGATGTATTAGCTCATAACCTCTACTGTGTTAGTACTTAACAGCATCTTTGTTTCTTTCCACTTAATCTGTTTTTAAACTATTGATATACTCAGCCAGGATCTTGAAGATAACTATACAGTTTAACATATTAAGGACCTTAAAATCTAGTTGACTAGACAAAGTATAATCAATTTATAAACTTTGTCAGAACTTCAAAGGCCGGAATTAGCATGCTGCTACTGCTAAGTCACTTCAGTCATGTCCGACTCTCTACGATGCCATAGATGGCAGCCCACCAGGCTCTCCCGTCCCTGGTATTCTCCAGGCAAGAACACTGGAGTGGGTTGCCATTTCCTTCTCCAATGCATGAAAGTGAAAAGTGAAAGTGAAGTCTCCCGGTCGTGTCCGACTCTTCGTGACCCCATGGACTGCAGCCTACCAGGCTCTTCCATCCATAGGATTTTCCAGGCAAGAGCACTGGAGTGGGTTGCCATTGCCTTCTCTGTTGTATGTTGTAATTATAATGATACGTGCAGGTGGATAAGAAGAATGAGGCCATATAAGGAGAATTTGTCAGGAATTCAAATGTGGAAGGTAATTGGTAATCAAATATAGATGATATCTGTGCATTTAAAAAAGTCTATAGCATTGTAGCATTAATATGGAATATATGGTTCTGCTTTTGTGGTTGAAATAGCTCTAAAAAAATTAAAATGAGGACCTGCTTTTTGTATAGCTTAAAGTCTTTCTAAGTAACAATTTTAGAAGTCTAGAGTAACAAAAACCAATTCATACATTGGATAGATGATACCTGCCAGGGATAACAGATCACTTGCTATTTGGGTGACCCATGTTCATTAGAGACATTAATCATGGAACCTATCGCTGAAGAACCTAGAACACAATTTACAGAACAACTCTGAGCAATTGATACTAATGAACTTTGGCACTGAGATTAAACATTTTCACAGTCTCTTCTATTTAGGAGTTGGGGAAATGCTAATCAAGGTTTCATTGTAAAGCTGGACCTTTCACCTTGAGTGATGGACAGCATCTCTCCAACCTTACTTTCTTTTGCTCTCTGACATGAACTTTTTGGCCTGTGGCAATGTTCTCCACATGAACCATTATAAATCGTACCTGGATGTGTTCATGCTGATATTCCTTTCAATTTGGGATGTTACTTTCCCCTTCCAGCCTATTGCACTTCAGAATCCTTCAGATTTGTTTCAGAATTTGACATACTAGATTCCTTTTCTTTGAACTCTTGATGGTTAATTCCCACCACCCCCACTCAGCCCTTTTTTTGTGGTTTTAATCTCTATTGGGGTCGCAAAGAGTCGGACACGACTGAGCGACTGAACTGAACTGAACTGAATCTCTATTTGGCTTACTTGGATTCCATAATTACAATCTAGGAAAAGGACTGTATCTGACAGTCTTATTTCCCACAGAAAATACTAGTTGATTGATTGTAGGGGAAATTTACATCATTTAGCAGGAATGACTTAAGTGTCATTCAGTAATGTCAAGAATAAGCTGAAGACTGGTTGTAATATATGTGAGGCCTAATTGGTTTAAAATGAAGTGGTGGGAATTACCTGGTGGTCCAGTGGTCAGAACTCCCAGCTTTCATTCTGGAGGGCATAGGTTCAATCCCTCATTCAGGAAGTCATGCTGCTGTGCAAGTCACCCAGTCTTGCCAACTCTGCAACCAAACCTCTGAACTGCAGCCCACCAGGCTCCTCTGTCCATGGATCAGGAAGCTAAAATCCTGCAAGTCCCGTGGTGTGGTAAAAAATTACAAAATATTTTTAATAAAATGAAATATTTTCTAATTTTCCAGTAACTGGTTTCATTTTTAACTCACTTCAGTTCTGTCTTTAATTCCCACATGTAGATTACGGTAAGATCATTTTCTCTTCCTCGGTTTTGCTTCTAGACCCAAATTTTAGACTTCAGTGAGGTTCACCCAGTTTTGTTCAACAATAAAATCTTGCCCAAAGAAGAGGTACTATTTAAAGTGTTTATTTTCCTTAAGAAGCTATTTTGTAGGAAGGGCCTAAAATATTTATATAACCCTTTCAATGAAAATGATGAAGTTTGGGAGCCAGGTTAACACTTCTTTTTCCCTCAGGCAATAATGGTTAATAAATTCACAATCTCCACGTAAATCACTTGGCTTATAGAATGACAAGGGACCTTACCCCTCTTTTGTGGCAGCAACAGTGTTAAAACTTAATGTTTACTCTAATCCTCCTAAGGGAGGAAGGTAGTTTTGGTGAGGAGCGTGTCTGAAAGACATTTTTGTAGGGGTATGTTAGCAAGGCCACTGGGAGCCTACCGTAGGGAGCTGCTCCAGATTTGTGAGTTCCGTTTTAAATTTCTCTTGGAAACCTCCTGTGGGCGGAGGCCAGCGCCTGGAAGTGCAGAGCGGCACCGCAGCCCTGTCCATCAAGGGATCCGGCCGGGGTCTGTAAGCCCCTTTCCCCGCCCACCTATCATCTGGTCGCGCATGCGCTGAGCTGAAGGGCCGGAGAGTTGTCGGCTGGGAAATGGCGGCCGCGGGCTTGGTCGCTGTGGCCGCGGCTGCAGAATACTCTTGCCCAGGAGCGTCGGGAGGTAACCTCTCGGCTGTTAACTGCGGCCCAAACTCCGGGGCAGGCCCTGGTCCTGGCCCGGGCTCGTGGAGCCGCTCCCTCGACCGAGCGCTGGAGGAGGCGGCGGTAACCGGGGTGCTGAGCCTGAGCGGCCGGAAACTGAGGGAGTTTCCCCGGGGAGCGGCCAACCACGACCTGACGGACACCACTCGGGCGGGTGAGTGGGGTGGGGGACATCCCAGGGGACAGGAGGCCCCGGGCGCGGTTGGAGGCCGCCGTGGCCGTTCGGGGGAATCGCGGGTAGTTACAGTAACTGGTCCTGTTACTCCTGGTCGGGACCAGGTTAACGGGGAGAAGCCGACTGCCCCAACCCACCCAGGCCTGCGGGTCAGACCCCGAGCCTGGGGCGAGGCGGACAGCAGCATCTCTCGGGGAAGAAGGCCGTAGGAAACTGATGGGTACTGTTTTACTTTCCTAGAAAATTAACTTCTGCGGAAGCTGAGGTAGACCCTTGCTCCGCCTGATTGCTGCAGGCCAATTCGAATTTAGGATGCCAAATTGACTTTACAGATTTAGGTTTGTAGCGCGCTTTTAATCGGAATAATATTGGTCCCTGCATTGTCAGGAAAGCATGACTCTCAGCACTGGCGTTTTTTAAAAACTGTTGTTTTCAGAGTGAGCCCGAACGCTTTTTCTTTCTCCCCTTCGTCTAGTTGACTTACCAAATGTACTTACTTGTAAAAATAACTAGGGGCAACTTTAAGACTTCCACTACTTTTCCTCTTTCCTCATGCCCCCTCAAAAAACAGTTGCAGGAAGAAAACTATTTAGAAAAGGCACAAAAGATTGCCTACTGTATCTATGTTTAATTCTTTAAAAAAAAAATTACTTTGCCTTATACATATTTTTTAACAGAAAATAAAATAAATTAGATACTCTTTGATTTTCTTAGATGTAGAGAACAATATCTGGTGACTGAGGTGTTCAACATGTTTCCTTTGTGTTTAAAATACAGCTTCCTCAAGGAGTAGATTAAAAACAGTCAGTACAAAGGAGGAAAACATCTCTTACGTATAGTATATAGTATGATGTAATTATTTTCATACAACCTTTCTTAAGCTGTTAACTTTTCCTATGTTTGTGCACTCATTAAAGATTGCCGAGTATTACATATGATTCACTCATTTTGGAAAGATAAGCAAAACTGTTAACACTACTTCAAGAAACTGTTTTCCAAAGAAACTTTGCCTCTTGTGTAAAATGGAAGGAATCAAATGTCTGTTTAATCTTTTTGAAAACAGTTATATAGAATATGGTTTGTGTTTTTTAGTGAATGACCTTAAAATTAAATTTTTTTGTTTATGTAAATGAGTGGCCACTTGCCTTTTGCATGTGTTCTGATAGACAGCATCTAAACTTGTCGTTCATACCCCAAATTTTGTGATTCTGTTCAGGAGGTGGCTATATGGCATATGACTGACTGTTCAGGAGATGGATAGCATAGTGACTTCATATTGGCATGAGTCATTTCAGTATTACTACATTAAGCCTCAAGTTAAGGGATAAGTTGATTGTAGGAGTTTATCTAGCTCATTATCTTACTGTCTTTTAAATAGCTCTAGGGCCAGTGTCTTTTTCCTTTAAGAAATATTAGCTAACAAAGAAAATGCAAAGGCATTTATGAAGAATAAGTAATGCCAATGGATTTTTCCCTTACTATGCTGTGAACTTTTAATTCATAATTATCCACACTTATTTTTATTAATTTAATAGTTTATTTATAAACCAGATTTTTTGTTCATTGACATTTTATTTAGTCAAAAAGTCTAAAAGAGGAGAAAAAGATTGCAAAGTACCTTACAACCTGTTAGACTAGATTAATTTCTAAAATGTCAGAAATATCACTTATTAAGTATAAGAAGTCTTTGGCAGACCTTGGTGAGTACAAAAATACTTAATTCTCTAAATTATTTTAAACAGATAATTTGATGTGGATAACATCATTGATTGAGTTTTCACTGTTTACTGTTCATTGTGGTAGATGTTTAAAGTGCATTGCCTTGTTAAATGCTTAACAACCAATGGATTAAATATTATTGTCCCAAGGATTTCCCTGGTGATCCAGTAGCTAAGACACCGCACTTCCAGTGTAGGGGACCTGGGTTTAATCCCGGCAGGTAACTAGATCCCTCATGCCACAACTAAGACCCAGCACAGCCAAATAAATAAAAATAAATGCTTAAAATATTATTATCCCAAATTTACATATGAGGAATCACACAGGATTTACAAAAAGCCACTCAGAATCATATAAATAATAATAGCGGTAGAATTTCAGCCTGGGTCCATCTTACTCTTTTTTTCTTCACTGTGCCACACAGCCTCTTTACATACAGATAGATATTATCATTCCTGTTTTTAGAGGTAGTGAAACCCAGGTTTGGAGAGAAAAATAATTTGCTTAAAGACCTGTAGCTAAAGCCAAGGAAGGTGTTGTTAGCCATGATTTGAGCCTAACTCAAATCCTGTTTGAGGTAACTCCAAATCCATAGACTGTTACACAGTGTCCTTTGAATTCAGACCCAACTTTAGTTAGCTGAAATGTTTTATTTAGACCCTATAGAAAACATTACTTGAACACTATATTAAAAGTTGCCAGGTTATCTATTGTTTCCTAATATATAGAATGTATCTGTAGATACATAGAACTGCTATCCTTACATTTTAAGAAATAGTACATATTACCAGTACTGTTTATAACTTGACATAATTAGAATTCATCATGCAACATTTTCTTGGAATTTTTCCCCTCCTGTTTGTTTTAAATGGTAGATTTTTATGAAGAAAAAGAAGTGTCTGTTTAGAAATGAGTTACTTGATCCAATGGACAGGGAAAATCTTAAATCACAAAAGACTTTTGGGGGCTGAAAAGTTGTAGCTTTAATTTGGGGAGGCAGAAATGGGAAGGAAAGCCATTCCAGGCAGTAGAATGGATCCCACCCTGCCACAAAGGTGTGCACATAACTCAGGGCTAGCTAGTCAAGTAGTCCATCCCTCTGTCAACAATGATAGTTGAGAGATGGACACAGTTTCCTATCAGCATGCAGAAGTGTTAATTCTGTTGAGAAAGAGGCGTGCTTTGAACCCTGGAGTTGCTGAGAGAATAGAGTGTGAACCTGGTGCTTGCCAATAAATTGAAAGCAGAGCCAAAAGATGGAAAGAATGAGGCCAAGTTCGATGGTAATCTTTGGATCAATAGCCAGGCTTTAAATTAGTGGTATCCTTGGACTGTCTAATTATACAAGCTAATGAATTCCCTTTCCTACTTAATCTGAGTAGACTTTTTGATACAAAATAAGAGTCCTGAGTAATGACAGTAAGTCTGCTCTTGAAGTTGTGGGGAGGTCAGTTTGGTCAGAATAAATCGGTGGGATTAGAGAATATGAGCGCTGCCCTTTGCATTTGAGGCAGCTGACTGATGATAGGTTTGGAAACAGGGAGATTGTTCATTTAACAGATGTTTGTTGACTAAAGGATTTTCAGGTGTAGATACACAGAGAGGACCAAGACACTCCCTGTTTTCAAAGAACTCTAGTGAATAGAATAAATAAATATAAAGATTATTTGAATTGTCTAATAATAGCAAAACTTTTATGTGTAAGGCATTATGCTAGGTAATATAGTGAGAATAAAAATAAGAAAAGACTCTACCCTGTAAGCATTAAAAATCTAGTAATCTGTTTGGCCGGCTGCAGTAACAGTCAAGGAATGAAAAACAGTCTGAGATCATACTGGAAAATAAATGTACAAATGTTGACTGTTTTTTTTTTTTTTTTTAAAGAGACAGAATGCATCAAGTTGCCTGAGTTATTAAACCTGTAGGACTAGGAAGGTGGTAATATAATAGTGATAATAATAGTAGCTAACATTTTTTGATCTGTTAGCATATTTCAGATATTGTACTAAGCTATATATATAAAATGCACATATAACAACCACCTGAGTTGTAAGTACTAGTTTTAACCCCATTTTACATGTAAAAATGGAGACTTGAGGTTAATCTGATCATTGTTACACAGGTAATAAATGACAGCACTAGGAGTCAACTTCAGATACATCTGATCCTAAAACTTCTGTTTTTGATCACTAAGCCGTACTGACAAAGAAAGTTTGGTTCAGTTTCTTTAGTTGGCCTGATACATGTTCTGTTGCTGTTAAGTCACTTCAGTCGTGTCCGACTCTGTGCGACCCCATAGACGGCAGCCCACCAGGCTCCCCTGTCCCTGGGATTCTCCAGGCAAGAACACTGGAGTGGGTTGACATTTCCTTCACCAGTGCATGAAAGGGAAAAGTGAAAGTGAAGTCGCTCAGTCGTGTCCGACTCTTAGCGACCCCATGGACTGCAGCCCACCAGGCTCCTTCATCCATGGGATTTTCCAGGCAAGAGTACTGGAGTGGGGTGGATACATGTTCTACTGGAGTCTTAAATGTGTCAGGCCAACTAAAGAAACTGTGCAGCAAATAGAAGTGTAAATCTGGAACTTGTAAGAGTGAAGTTAGAACTGCAGCATAAATTTGAGACAGTCATAATGAAGGGTTTATGCAGTTCTTGGAGAGATAATGTAGAGAGTGGAAAAGTTGGTCACTGACAACCATGGGGTACCATAGCACTTAAAGGGCAAGAAGAATCAGTCTGAGAAAAAACCAGAAACAAAGTTTTATAACTAGGCTTCTACTAGAATTTAGAGACTCCTAAAACCAAAGGAACTGTAGTAACCCTCTAAGTTATTTTACAAATGAGAAGCTGTCTTAAAGATTAAGACTTTGTTTAAGGTTGTGTAGTGAAGTGCTGTTTTGCAGAAGACAAATAGGATCATAGTTGAAGGTGTAAGAAGTCTTTTCTGAATGGAAAATCGAAAACAGGAAACCAAGGATTCATCTTTTGGGACAAGCCTGTGGTTGATGGCAGATGGAAGAGACTAATGATACAAAAAAAAGAAAGAAATGGAGATGTAATGGTTGAGCCTAAGTAACACAGTCTTATTGAAGCCATGAGAATAAGGCTTTCAAGAATTGTGTGCTTATTTCCTACATAAAGAAGAATGAGGATTGCATAAAAGACCGTTTAATTTTTCAAAAAACATTCTGTAACTCACACAGTCATGGTTTCATTAGTCTTGGAAATATGCACTGAAATGCCAGGTCTTAAGTGGAAACCATATTTCTCTTGGATACTTATTTATGTATATTTTATATCAGTTGCAGTGTGTGTACTGTGAATTTTCTACAACAGTGCTGTCCAGTATAGTAGCTACTAGCCATAAGTGGTTATTAAAATAAGTTAAAAATTTTAAATTTGGTTCCTTCATTGTACTAGCCACATTTCAAATGCTCAGTGGCCACATGTGTCATATTGGTCAGCACATTAGATAGACCTACTGTCCATTATATTGGACAGCACAGGTAATAGAATCTTCCCATCACAGAAAGTTATATTTGACAGTGATGTTGGGGTATACTGCAATGCCTTTCTATATCCATGAATACAATAAGCCACCATCATCACTAGAGATGAGAACACTTAAATAATTGTTTAGAAGACAGCAGCAAATGGGGGCTCAGTCATAATTACTAGATCTTTGATAATAACTCAGGTCTGAAAGGGGATATATCATTTTTTCTTCTAGAAATAATATCTTGGTTTTTTTTTTAAAGGGTGTTGACTTTTTACTTTTGTTGCCTGCAACAGGTCTTCGCTGAAGCACACAGGATCTTTGTTGCAGCACGTGGGATCTTTAGTTGTTGCTTGCGAACTCTTAGTTGTGCCATGTGGGATCTAGTTCCCTGACCACGGATTGAACCTGGGCCCCCTACATTAGGAGCACAGAGTCTTAGCTGCTGGACCATTAGGCAAGTCCTAGAAATATATCTTCTTAATAAAAACTGCCATTTAAGCATGCCATCTTTGTTAATAGAGGCATTAACTGTATCAGATCAGATCAGTCACTCAGTCGTGTCTGACTCTTTGCGACCCCATGAATCGCAGCACGCCAGGCCTCCCTGTCCATCACCAACTCCTGGAGTTCACTGAGACTCATGTCCATCGAGTCAGTGATGCCATCCAGCCATCTCATCCTCTGTCGTCCCCTTCTCCTCTTGCCCCCAATCCCTCCCAGCATCAGAGTCTTTTCCAATGAGTCAGCTCTTCGCATGGGGTGGCCAAAGTACTGGAGTTTCAGCTTCAGCATCATTCCTTCCAAAGAACACCCAGGGCTGATCTCCTTCAGAATGGACTGGTTGGATCTCCTTGCAGTCCAAGGGACTCTCAAGAGTCTTCTCCAACACCACAGTTCAAAAGCATCAATTCTTTGGCGCTCAGCCTTCTTCACAGTCCAACTCTCACATCCATACATGACCACAGGAAAAACCATAGCCTTGACTAGACGAACCTTTGTTGGCAAAGTAATGTCTCTGCTTTTGAATATGCTATCTAGGTTGGTCATAACTTTCCTTCCAAGCAGTAAGCGTCTTTTAATTTCATGGCTGCAGTCACCATCTGTAGTGATTTTGGAGCCCAGAGAAATAAAGTCTGACACTGTTTCCACTGTTTCCCCATCTATTTCCCATGAAGTGATGGGACCGGATGCCATGATCTTCGTTTTCTGAATGTTGAGCTTTAAGCCAACTTTTTCACTCTCCACTTTCACTTTCATCAAGAGGCTTTTGAGTTCCTCTTCACTTTCTGCCATAAGGGTGGTGTCATCTGCATATCTGAGGTTATTGATATTTCTCCCAGCAATCTTGATTCCAGCTTGTGTTTCTTCCAGTCCAGCGTTTCTCATGATGTACTCTGCATATAAGTTAAATAAGCAGGGTGACAATATACAGCCTTGATGTACTCCTTTTCCTATTTGGAACCAGTCTGTTGTTCCATGGCCAGTTCTAACTGTTGCTTCCTGACCTGCATACAAATTTCTCAAGAGGCAGATCAGGTGGTCTGGTATTCCCATCTCTTTCAGAATTTTCCACAGTTTATTGTGATCCACACAGTCAAAGGTTTTGGCATAGTCAATAAAGCAGAAATAGATGTTTTTCTGGAACTCTCTTGCTTTTTCCATGATCCAGCGGATGTTGGCAATTTGATCTCTGGTTCCTCTGCCTTTTCTAAAACCAGCTTGAACATCAGGAAGTTCACGGTTCACATATTGCTGGATCCTGTCTTGGAGAATTTTGAGCATTACTTTAGTAGCGTGTGAGATGAGTGCAATTGTGCGGTAGTTTGAGCCTTCTTTGGCATTGCCTTTCTTTGGGATTGGAATGAAAACTGACCTTTTCCAGTCCTGTGGCCACTGCTGAGTTTTCCAGATTTGCTGGCATATTGAGTGCAGCACTTTCACAGCATCATCTTTCAGGATTTGAAAGAGCTCAACTGGAATTCTATCACCTTCACTAGCTTTGTATATCCATTATTAACTGTATAGTTGACCCATTTTTCATCTGTGAGTATCATGCACTCAAATCAGGAACCTTCTAAGAGCCTTAGGAATGAGAAAAGAGTAGGAAAAAACCAAAGCTAATTTTATTTGACTAATCAGACTGTTTCAAAATCATTCCTTCTGATATTAAGAGTTGTACATGCTCATTGTAGTACAAAAAAGTTATAAATAAGACATTAAAAATCTTTTGTAATTCCACTTACCACAGAAAACTGGTAGTGAACCTTGGTTTGAAATCTTTAAACATTTTCTTCATGAATATACATTCTCACTTTAAAAAAACATCTTAAAATGAGATCTTGTAAAGGCTGTTTTATCATTTTTTCACTATATGATATATAGTATCAGAAAATATCTGCTACAGAAAGATATGTAGCATACTTTTTAATAGTAGTCTGCTGTAGGTATACTGTCTTCTCATTTACCCTATTGATACACTTTGGAATTGTCTTCATCTTTCACTGTTACAAATGATATTGCTGAAAATAACTTCATGTGTATCTCTTTGCAGACTTGTTTAATTTCCTTAGGGTAAATCCCTAGAAATATAATTGATTGGGTAAAAGAATGTACAGTTTTAGGGGTTTTTAAATACAGATTGTAAAACTGTTATTCCTAAAGGGTTTTTTAGCTTAGGTTTGTATCAGCAGCTCATGAGTTGTCTTCACTTTGCTGATTTTATTCTTTGTGATCTGTGTCAGTCTGATAGCTGAGAGATTATATCTCCTTCTGTATTCAGTTCATCTTAAGAAGTATAATTTTTACTACCATAAGAAAAAGTATATAAATACAAAGAGAAAATATTTATTTTTTCTGTTTTTTTCTGTGTCCTTTTGTCAGAATAAATTGATGACAAAGACTCAGAAACTGTTTGTGCCTATATATAAACTCCTGTATATTCAAATTTTTCTATGATTATAAAAGTAACACATGTTTATTACAGAAAATTTGGGAAAAAATAAAGTAGAGAAAGAAAAAAGGAATACTACTGCATCAATAAACCACTGTGAACATTTTCACATATTCTTCCAAGTGTTTTTTTTTAATCTGTGTACATGTATATTGAAAAACATGGTATTAGCTTTTTGTAGTTTGCTTTTTTCCACTGTAGAGTATATTAGAAATATTGTGTCATATCTTTCAGTTCAGTTCAGTCGCTCAGTCATGTCTGACTCTTTGTGACCCTATGAATTGCAGCACGCCAGGCCTCCCTGTCCATCACCATCTCCCGGAGTTCACTGAAACTCACGTCCATCGAGTTGGGGATGCCATCCGGCCATCTCATCCTCTGTCGTCCCCTTGTCCTCTTGCCCCCAATCCTCCCAGCATCAGAGTCTTTTCCAATGAGTCAATTCTTCGCATGAGGT
Source organism: Bubalus kerabau (assembly GCF_029407905.1). Lineage (NCBI taxonomy): Eukaryota > Metazoa > Chordata > Mammalia > Artiodactyla > Bovidae > Bubalus > Bubalus kerabau. The sequence goes on along the minus strand of NC_073625.1, from coordinate 116,737,684 downwards.
GGCCAAAGTACTGGAGTTTCAGCTTCAGCATCATTCCTTCCAAAGAACACCCAGGGCTGATCTCCTCTAGAATGGACTGGTTGGATCTCCTTGCAGTCCAAGGGACTCTCAAGAGTCTTCTCCAACACCACAGTTCAAAAGCATCAATTCTTCGGCACTCAGCCTTCTTCCCAGTCCAACTCTCACATCCATATATGACCACAGGAAAAACCATAGCCTTGACTAGATGGACCTTTGTTGGCAAAGTAATGTCTCTGCTTTTCAATATGCTATCTAGGTTGGTCATAACTTTCCTTCCAAGGAGTAAGAGTCTTTTAATTTCATGGCTGCAATCACCATCTGCAGTGATTTTGGAGCCCCCAAAAATAAAGTCTGACACTGTTTCCACTGTTTCCCCATCGATTTCCCATGAAGAGATGGGACCAGATGTCATGATCTTCGTTTTCTGAATGTTGAGCTTTAGGCCAACTTTTTCACTCTCCTCTTTCACTTTCATTATATCTTTACACTTAACCAAATCCCTTTTATTGAGCATTTAGACTATTTCTAATTTTTTATTTTTATAAATAATACTAGAGTATAAAATGGCATCTCCAATATTGCCTGGAAAATTCCATGGGCAGAGGAGCCTGGTGGACTATAGGCCATGGGGCCATAAAGAGTTGGACAAGACTGAGCATAGCAAGTGAACTCTTATATAAATATAACTCTTTGCTCACATCTCTTATTATTATTTCTTACTAGATAAATTCCTAGAAGTGGAATTGTTCTAACAAATTCTTATATTGTATTGACACAATACAAAAGACTTAAAAATATCCTGTTACTTATGTCCTTAGCCACCTCCTCCCTGCTCCCCTCCTGCAACAGATACATATTTTATAAAGAGAAGCAGAGACCATGGGGAAGATCATGGCTGTTGAGTATAAAGGCTTATTTAATAAGATTTAAATTTAGTTTTCAGGGGAAAAATCTAGACTCCGCTGTACTGGCATTGTTTTTTAAATAGGAAGGGTAAATAGTAGGATGGTGCCTTTAGGAGGGGTGAGAAGATGAGTCATAGATCATCACAAAAATCAGTGTTGAGACTAAAAGAATGGCAACAAGGTTGGGACCAAGGATTTCCTAGGGTTCATTTCCTTTTCCTGTGGCTGTATTTGGGGTCTAGATGCTTAATATTAATAAATTAATATTAATTTATTAATATTAATAAAAGTCCTAGTACATGAAATAGGACTTTTTAAGTAGGAACATGCATGTTCATTTTTTTTTTTTTAATTCATTTATGAAGCAGTTACTCCACTGAAGTTTGGAAGAAAATATATTGTTAATATGGTAATTCACAAAAGGAACACTGTTTTGAGTTCCTGAAGTAGCCAGCAATATCAAATGCAGTGCTGCTACTAATTATAGAATCATAAACTAGTACTAAAAATTTAAGGAATTTCCTTGCTTTTAACAATTTCTCCCTTGCTCCTCTAAATTTGTAGATTTTTTATTATTTGAAAGAAATCTCAAACCAAGAACTTTAACTAATTTATTAAACATATTTCTTATAAGAACTAGGTAACCGATTTTTTTCATTAAAAACGGGTTTTTAGAAATGACCTATAATCATAGAGTGAAAAGATAAGCCACAGAGTAACAGATTGGCGATAAATACAACAAACAAATGATATTCAAAATATATAAAGAATTTCTACAAACAAGATAGCACAATAGAAAACTGAGAAAACTCTTGAACTGGTACTTCACTAAAGAGGAATTCCAAATAACTGATAAATGTGTGAAAAGGTGCTCAATCTCATTAGTAATCAAGGGCACGAAAAAGAAAACCAAACTGAGGTACTTCTCATTGACAGACAGTACGGAGTACTAGAAAGTAATGTTCTCCCTCAGTGCCCTCAGGGAAATGGTTCCGGACCACCCCCCATGCCCACCCCCCAGACACACACACACAAAGGCACTAAAATCTGTGGTTGCTTAAGTCCCTTACATAAAAATGGCACTATTTGCATATAATCCATGCAATTTTCCCTGAACTTTAATTCCTCTCCAGATTACTTATAAGATTTAATACAATCTAAATGTTGTATAAATAGTCACTGGTGCGTAGCAAATTCAAGTTTTGCTTTTTGGAACTTTCTGTAATATTTTCCCCAAATATTTTCAATCCAAGGTTAGTGGAATATGCAGATGTCAGATCCCACAAATACAAGGGTACTGACTGTGGAGCATTGGGACATTTATACAGTGCCAATGGGAGTTGAAAAATACCTAGTAAAGTTGAAAATACACATATTTTATGAACCAGAAATTCCAGGCTCTGAGGTACATACCCCAAAGAAACTTGTGTATAAGTGCGCCAGGACATATGTATAAGAATGTTCATGTGCTGTGCTTAGTCGCTCAGTCGTGTTCGACTCTTTGCGACCCCATGGACTGTGGCCCACCAGGCTCCTCTGTCCATGGGGATTCTCCAGGCAAGAATACTGGAGTGGGTTGCCATGCCCTCTTCCAGGGAATCTTCCCAAACCAGGGATTGAACCCACATCTCCTGCATTGCAGGTGGATTCTTTACTGTCTGAGCCACCAGGGAAGCCCAAGAATGTTCATCACATTCATATTTGACAAAACAAAAAAAGAAACGATCATCAATATAATGTTGTTTAGTTGCAAAGTCATGTCAGACTCTTTTGTGACCCCATGGACTGTACCTGCCAGGCTCCTCTGTCCATGGGATTTCCCAAGCAAGAATAATGGAATGGGTTGCCATTTCCTTCTCCATCAATAGAATGGGTAAATCAATTTTGGATATTTATGTGATTTCACAGCAGTGAAAATGAATAAGTTACAACTGCACGCAATTACATAGATGAACCTTGGAAGCATGTTAAGCAAATGAAGTATATGACACTGTATTTGCAGTACAAATATGCTTAAATGAAGGTCAAAAACAAACATAATCATTCATAAATGCTAAAACTTTTAAGAGGCAAGAAAGTAATTACCGTAAAAGTTAGAATTATGGTTACTTGTTAAGTGGGGACTTCCCTGGTGGCTCAAATGCTAAAGCGTCTGCCTGCAGTGCAGGAGATTTGGGTTCTATCCCCGGGTCAGGAAGATCCCCTGGAGAAGTAAATGGCAACGCACTCCAGTACGCTTGCCTGGAAAATTCCATGGACAGAGGAGCCTTGTAGGCTACAGTCCATGGGTTCGCAAAGAGTCGGACACGACTGAGCGACTTCACTCACTCACTCACTCTACTTGTAAGTGAGAGGGGAAAATATTAAAGGAAAGGGGCAGTGGGTTAAGGGTGGGTGCATTTCTGAAGTACTGAAAATATTCTGTTCTTTAACCTGGATTCTTCACCTATATGGTTATTCACTTTATACTATTTTTTAAAAATTGTACATCTGCATTTATAATTTATTACTTTTTTAATGTGCTTCTTTGTTGAGGCTTACTTATTCATTCTTAACTTGATTATTACTCATATCACCTCTTCTTTTTTGCCTTCCCCTTTGCCTTTTCTATCTCTTTACCATCCGCCTTCACTAGTCACTTTTCTTGCTTCCCTAATACTTGTTCACACTTTTTTTTTTACTGTCACCATGAACAGGTGTCTTTTTTCCATATTAACTTAAAGAAGGTATATTCAGTTCAGTTCAGTCGCTCAGTCGTATCCCACTCTTTGCGACCCCATGAATTGCAGCATGCCAGGTCTCCCTGTCCATCACCAGCTCCCTGAGTTCACCCAGACTCACGTCCATTGAGCCAGTGATGCCATCCAGCCATCTCATCCTCTGTCGTCCCCTTCTTCTCCTGCCCCCAATCCCTCCCAGCATCAGAGTCTTTTCCAATGAGTCAACTCTTCGCATGAGGTGGCCAAAGTACTGGAGTTTCAGCTTCAGCATCATTCCTTCCAAAGAAATCCCAGGGCTGATCTCCTTCAGAATGGACTGGTTGGATCTCCTTGCAGTCCAAGGGACTCTGAAGAGTCTTCTCCAACACCACAGTTCAAAAGCATCAATTCTTCAGCACTCAGCTTTCTTTATGGTCCTACTCTCACATCCATACATGACTACTGGAAAAAACATAGCTTTGACTAGATGGACCTTTGTTGGCAAAGTAATGTCTCTGCTTTTGAATATGCTATCTAGGTTGGTCATAACTTTCCTTCCAAGGAGTAAGTGTCTTTTAATTTCATGGCTGCAGTCACCATCTGCAGTGATTTTGGAGCCCAGAGAAATAAAGTCTGACACTGTTTCCACTGTTTCCTCATCTATTTCCCATGAAGTGATAAGACCAGATGCCATGATCTTCGTTTTCTGAATGTTGAGCTTTAGGCCAACTTTTTCACTCTCCACTTTCACTTTCATCAAGAGGCTTTTGAGTTCCTCTTCACTTTCTGCCATAAGGGTGGTGTCATCTGCATATCTGAGGTTATTGATATTTCTCCCAGCAATTTTGATTCCAGTCAGTTGATTGCTGCTGCTGCTGCTAAGTCGCTTCAGTCCTGTCTGACTCTGTGCGACCCCATAGACGGCAGCCCACCAGGCCCTGCCGTCCCTAGGATTCTCCAAGCAAGAACACTGGAGTGGGTTGCAGTTTCCTCCTCCAGTGCATGAAAGTGAAAAGTGAAAGTGAAGTTGCTCAGTCGTGTCCGACTCTTAGCGACCCCATGGACTGCAGCCTACCAGGCTCCTCCGTCCATGGGATTTTCCAGGCAGGAGTACTGGAGTGAGTTGCCATTGCCTTCTCCGAGTCAGTTGATTAGCAGTTACTTAATTATATCCACAAAATCCCTTCTGCCTCATGAGAAATATGATCAGTGATATTTCATATTCACAGTCCCAGGGATTAGGGTGGAGATCTGTGGAAGGCATTTTAGGATTCTGCCTTACATAGAGGGTTCTGTCTTAACTTTATTTTGTATATCACTTAGTACAATACCAAATATCCTTTGTTTGTTGGATGGATGGATGCATGGATGGGATATGGATGGTAGGGATGGGAGGGAAAAGTGGGTGAATGAGAAGGCAAAAACAGGAAATGAAAAGCCTATTCTCTTTCTTAGCTTTAAAAATAGTGACAATTGACTTCTGTGTGACTGGGTTTAATGAGGAGCCTTGGGGTTTCAATGATATAGTAGAATTCAATCAAAATATTCTCAAGTATAATTCCAGTGAATATACTTCCCTTTTATGTCAAAAGTCAGGCATTCAGACCCTCTTTAATTGGTGTCATAGAGGATAAGAGTGATCATGTTACATGTGCTAGGAGTCAGCACCTCAAAATAATAAGTAACAATTGAGAATTTTTAGATGTTTGAAAAATTTTAGAATAGGACTTTGATTTGCTAATAAAAGAAGTAAAACAAATTTTAAACTCCTTACAGTAAAGCAGGCTTTCCATGTATATTCAGTATTTATAACTTTAATAATTAGGCAAGGCTCAGTTATCCAAGGAGACTCTAAGCCTGATAAATATGTGATCCTTTTTCTATCTCAGTAACATTGTGATATCTGATCATCTGTTATCAAGTGACAGACCATAACCTGTTGGTTCTCAAACTTTAGTGTGCATAAAATCCCCTGCTACTACTGCTGCTAAGTCACTTCAGTCGTGTCCAACTCTGTGCAACCCTATAGACGGCAGCCCACCAGGCTCCCCCGTCCCTGGGATTCTCCAGGCAAGAACACTGGAGTGGGTTGCCATTTCCTTCTCCAATGCATGAAAGTGAAAAGTGAAAGTGAAGTCGCTCAGTCATGTCCGACCCTCAGCGACCCCATGGACTGCAGCCTTCCAGGCTCCTCTTTCCATGGAATTTTCCAGGCAAGAGTACTGGAGTGGGGTGCCATTGCCTTCTCCATAAAATCCCCTATGGCACTTAAAATATACATACATTCCTGGGTCCAGACCCTAGAGAGTCTGATTCAGCAGATCTGGGTGGGGTCCATTAAGTTCCATTTTTAACAAGCAGTCGGATAGTTCTAGGTGTATGTGGCCTAAGAACCACTACTTGAGGAAATCGTTCATAGACTTTATTACTTTACTCTAAAATTTGTTTAGGAAAGTGGTATCTGTTCACGTCCTAAAACTATGTTGATTAGGTAAGCCAAAGATTTTATTCAATTGAAAAAAAAATATTAAGTATAAAATACAGACTTCATTTTGCAAAATTGGGCACTTTGATACAGAATAAACCTTTGAAAGGTTGGTTTATTTGTTTTAAAGGTAGTGTCACTGAAGAGCTGTGTTGTTAACTAGATACAAATAGATAACCAATTTAATATGATTATCCAGTGGATATGGGTATCCAATTTATCTATACAAACAGATAACCAAATAAACTATGGAAATTGAGCATAAATAATTAGTTAGGATCTTAATTACAAGCAGCAGACACTGGCTGTGGTTATGAGTAGCCCCCATGATCTCTGGGAGGACTGGAGAACCAGGCTAGTAAAAGGTTACTTACTTATAATTAAGTAACCAGGAATGTGGCCCAAATCATGTGGCAGAACTTATCCAGTGAAGACACCACTAGCATTGCCACCTGGGGATAGACACCTCAAATTGCACCACTATCACCAAAGATAATGTACGCTCTTTACTAGCACTGGAGCGTTTGCAACCACTACCTGTGGAAATTGGAATGTATCGTTACACTGGTTTTAGTTCAAGGTTAGGGGAGGATGTGCCTGGGAGAACCAGATCATATGCCGATGCCCCTAGCTGTGACAGTCTGGGAAAGCTAACATATGGTGTGGCACTTTTCAGCTTCTGTTGAGGAAAGAACTGTTTCAAAAAGCATTGGATTCTCCAAATAGTAATAGTGTTTAGATCCTGGGCAGCCTAAAAAAATGGCATGTGTCTAACTACAAGTGGTATTTGATACTAAAACCAGGTAATCAATTAGGCCTTTATAATTATCAAAATGAACAAGAAGCAGTATGTATGATGCAGTGGTAAGCAGTTTATTGTAATTAGTATAACTTTTTTACAACTAAACATTCCATTGCCTGGTTCAGTTGGGAAAGGAGGAAAAGATTTTTCTTTTCAAGGGGTACCTTCAGTTTTCCTTTTTTTTTCTTTTTTCCCCTAAACTCTGAGCATACCCTTAATTTCTGTTTAAGATCTGAAGTCTGCATTAATTTGAGAAGAAGGATCAACAGTGTTGCCTACTTCCTATCCTTTCAAGTTTGCATGTGCCAAATCCCAGTACCTACGGACAGTATTCTGTCATTTTAGCCAGTGGTCCCCATAGTAAGAAATTATTGACAACAAATGTGTTTGTTTATTGTGTGTATGTACTAAATTACATGTATTATAAAATAGGCATAAAATACAAAATTTAAAGGAGAAATTAAAGACAAATAGAAGTTCCAATGTTTTTGTTCTATACTCCAGTGGATCATTATTCTACACTCCAGTGGATCATTACTTTGCATCCTGTGGATAGCAGGCCCACATTCCTCCCTTGAATAATGTTGATTTAGAACAGTAATTAGCCTCTTAAAAATATAAGTAGAAGAAAGGGAATTTAATGTTAAGTATCTGAAAGCACTCTAGACCCTACTTTGAGGCAGTATGGGAAGTGAGAGACTGAGGTATGGAATCCAAGGATAGAGAGCTGTGACCTGTTGAAAAGGAAGGGGTTTTAGAAGACAAAGACTTAGGACTTTCTTGAAGCAGTGCTATAGATGAGGAGGTATTCCTTTTATAGCATGTGCAAAACAAACCGGTGTCTGTGTGAAGTGTGCTGCTCTTCTCCCATGGATTTGAAGAGATGGGGTTAAGTAGGGTAGGAGCAGTGTTACTTTGGGAGTAAGAAGATTTGGATGTTTCTTCTCTGCTTTTAATACTTTTTTCCCTATGTCTTTTATTTTCTGCAGCTTGATTATGATGAAGCTTTCTTTATATGCATCCTGCTCTTAGGTGTACAGAGCCTCTTGATTCTATGAATTGAAAAATTCTTGGTTATTTGGTTTCAGCAGTGAGTTTTTCTATTTTCTTGGTTGACAGATACTATTCAAAGTTATAATTTTTCTTTTTTGTTTTGATTTGCTTTTCCTAGGGTATTACTATTATATAACATCTTCTTTTGAAATTTTCAAGTGTGATCTATAGGTCTAAAGTTTTGCTAGTCAAACTGTGGCTTATGGACCAGCAATATGGCATCACTTAGGATTTTATGAGAAATGCAGAAATTCAGGCTCCATCCCAGAATTAGAATCTGCATCTTAACAAGATCCCCAAGTGCTTATGAGAACATTGCAGTTTGAGAAGTGCTCCTCTATAGCTAATCCAGGTAACTGAGGTTGCTCTTTTTATCGAAAGGGTCTCTGAGATAAGTATATAGATGACCCCAGTTATTCTAACCCCATGCCACAGAAGTCAGCCAAATTGAGCACTCTCAACACCAATCTCTTAAAAAGGATGGGGAGAGGTTCAGTAGGCAAAGAAGAAAGTTATGCCAACAGTTACTTTGTTCTGCTCATGTGATATGATATGCTCATGTGATTTTTTGGGCTCCAAAATCACTGTGGATGATGACTGTAGCCATGAAATTAAAAGACGCTTGCTCCTTGGAAGAAAAACTATGACCAACCTAGACAACATATTAAAAAACAGAGACATCACTTTTCCAACAAAGGTCCATCTAGTCAAAGCTATGGTTTTTCCCAGTAGTCATGTATAGATGTGAGAGTTGGACTATAAGGAAAGCTGAGTGCCAAAGAATTGATGCTTTTGAACTGTGGTGTTGGAGAAGACTCTTGAGAGTCCCTTGGAGAGCAAGGAGATCCAACCAGTCCATCCTAAAGGAAATCAGTCCTGAATATTCATTGGAAGGACTGATGCTGAAGCTGAAACTCCCAATACTTGGGCCACCTGATGCAAAGAACTGACTCATTTGAAAAGACCCTGATGCTGGGAAAAGTTGAAAGCGGGAAGAGAAGGGGACACAGGATGAGATGGTTGGATGGCATCACTCCATGCCATGTCCAACTCCATGGACATGAATTTGAGCAAGCTCCAGGAGTTGAGGATGGACAGGGAAGCCTGGCATGCTGCACTCCATGGAGTCTCAAAGAGTCGGACATGACTGAGCAACTGAACTGAACTGATGCTCATGATCTGGGCATATCGTGGATATGTATAAGCTAGAGTTAAATATGCCTCTATCAAGTCCTTTAGACTGTGCCTTGGCTCAGCCGAGCCACTGCCAAAGTTATGTTCAATAGGTTAAAAAAAAAGGTCTTGGTGTGTCGTCCTGTAGGTGTAGTAAGGATGCCAGCTTGTACAGAAACCCTAACCTATGTCCACAGCTCAGTCTTCTTGTGTTTTTTTGATCTCCACTTCTCTTACGAGGATGGGAGCTTTCTACCCAAAATTACTATGTCATAAGCAGGTTTTTATTTCTCATTGGTATATTTGTTTCTCATATTTGCTTTAAAAAGTCTAATTGTTACTGGTTCAGTTGTTTATCTTGCTTATAAAGACACTGTTTAGTAACAGTACAAGTTAAATATTCTTGAGGTCGAATCAACAGTGACCAACTAAGGTTTATTAATTTTGCTCTCCTATCATAGTACTTAGAGCTTCTCAGATGGCACTAGTGGTAAAGAACCCCAAGAGATGCATGATATGCCGGTTCAATCCCTGGCTTGGGAAGATCCCTAGAGTAGGAAATGGCAACTCACTCCAGTATTCTTGCCTAGGAAATTCCATGGACAGAGGGGCCATGTGGGCTACAGTCCATAGGGTTGCGAAGAGTTGGACACAACTTAGCACGCATGCATGCATCATAGTACTTGCAATTTGTAAACACTTCATTTTCCAACATACTATAATGATAAACACAACTTAGACTTACTTTCTATAGAATCTGTATCTTGATTATCCTTTTCTTTTGTCACAAAAGAAAGAGAATTTTTCATGGTAGGTATTGATTTCCTCACAGCATCCTTCATGTTATCTTTGCTTTTTCGGATCCTTCTGGACTTAAGGATCTCTTAAGAGATTTAAGAGTGTTCCATTACTCACATATCACTGCCTAAACCCTTCATATGTGGGAGCCCTTCTCTTGAGTAAGCCTTTCCCCATACTGGCGTTGCTGCTGGGAACTTAAAATTGCATTCCAAGAACAAAAAGATTTTGTAACTCCGTCTTATTTCCCCTTCCCTCAAATAAAACATCTGTTATCTTTAAGCAGTCTTTGTTCCTTGTTGTGAGCGATAGGATACAGGATTACAGTCTGTCTGCTGCAGCCTCCTTTTATTGTATTTCACGTGACAACTGATACCAGACAGGATGGCATCAGGGACCACTTAGATAATTTATGTGAAGGAGTAGGAGCCTTTCGAAGTCATTAATGTGGACAATTTTAACTATTTGACTGAATTCTTTTCTCACTCTAATGTTAAAGCTCTGCAGTTGATTCTCATTTATATTCTAATCTGAGTTACCAATTTTTCCTTTCCTTCATACCCAGTATAGTCATATTTTATGCACTGTTACTATATTTTATTATATCAAACTGTATTTTCAATTAAAGTACTGTTAAAAGGTTCAGAAATATTACATTTAAATGCCACCTTGTGACTGTTCATTTTCAATAACTCTTATATATATGATGCCACTGAACTGTATTTTTGAAGGTTCCTAAGTTTAACTTCCTTAGTTTCCTCAGTATACTGATAGTTGGTCTGATTTCGTAGGTATATCCAGTTGGTTAATCAGGACCAATTTCACCAAAGATTTATCTTCTTTCTTTAAAAAATGAGTGTTTCATATGCATAATGACTTTCTGGCAAAATGTATTTAAACTAACATACTAAGTAATGTAACAGCTATTAAACTCAATGTAAAATAATATAATTGTCAAGAATAAATAGTATTGAATTATTTCATGTACTCTCTGCCTCAGCATGTGACGGTTTTTGCACAATACAATATGTTCTTTGCTGTCTTACATTATGCTGCCTTGTCAAAAGGTACTTTTTTACTTTGCCAGGGTTATGACTCAAAACTTTATATTTTTCTTTAAGTTGTGTTACTATTATCATTAGAGTATGTATTAAAAGTTGTTATTTTTATTTTCATCTGTTTTCTGGAGGAAGAAACCTTACTGCAACATACACAGTTGAAGCTTCATCAGATCAGATCAGATCAGTCGCTCAGTCATGTCCGACTCTTTGCGACCCCATGAATCGCAGCACGCCAGGCCTCCCTGTCCATCACCAACTCCCGGAGTTCACTGAGACTCACGTCCATCGAGTCAGAGATGCCATCCAGCCATCTCGTCCTCTGTCCTCCCCTTCTCCTCCTGCCCCCAATCCCTCCCAGCATCAGAGTCTTTTCCAATGAGTCAACTCTTCGCATGAGGTGGCCAAAGTACTGGAGTTTCAGCTTTAGCATCATTCCTTCCAAAGAAATCCCAGGGCTGATCTCCTTCAGAATGGACTGGTTGGATCTCCTTGCAGTCCAAGGGACTCTCAAGAGTCCTCTCCAATACCACGGTTCAAAAGCATCAATTCTTTGGCTCTCAGCCTTCTTCACAGTCCAGCTCTCACATCCATACATGACCACAGAAAAAACCATAGCCTTGACTAGACAAACCTTTGTTGGCAAAGTAATGTCTCTGCTTTTGAATATGCTATCTAGGTTGGTCATAACTTTCCTTCCAAGGAGTAAGCGTCTTTTAATTTCATGGCTGCAGTCACCATCTGCAGTGATTTTGGAGCCCAGAGAAATAAAGTCTGACACTGTTTCCACTGTTTCCCCATCTATTTCCCATGAAGTGGTGGGACCGGATGCCGTGATTGTTGTTTTCTGAATGTTGAGCTTTAAGCCAACTTTTTCACTCTCCACTTTCACTTTCATCAAGAGGCTTTTGAGTTCCTCTTCACTTTCTGCCATAAGGGTGGTGTCATCTGCATATCTGAGGTTATTGATATTTCTCCCAGCAATCTTGATTCCAGCTTGTGTTTCTTCCAGTCCAGCGTTTCTCATGATGTACTCTGCATATAAGTTAAATAAGCAGGGTGACAATATACAGCCTTGATGTACTCCTTTTCCTATTTGGAATCAGTCTGTTGTTCCATGTCCAGTTCTAACTGTTGCTTCCTGTTCATAGTAATGCACTATTCAAATTTCTTAGTCTGTTTTTCAAATGTGGACAAACAGAAACACAGAGATAATTACACAACACCAGTCATTTAGCTTGTTTGAGAAAACAGTAAGAAAAAAAAAAACATATTGCTCTTGGTTGCAAACATTGAAGTTATTGTCTTGGACTAGAAATCCTAGGCCTGCTCTGCCAATACACAATATACTGTAGTATATGTATATGCCAATACACAAAATAGCATAGTTTACCATAGGGCACTGATTGTCAAAGTGTGGTAACCTAGACTAGCAGCAACAGCATCACATGGGAAATTGTTTGAAATATGTATTACTGTTTTTTAAGTTTTTATTTATTTTATTTTTGGCTGCACTTGCTCTTCATTGCTGTGCCTAAGGCTTTCTCTAGTTGCGGGTGTGTGGGCTTCCCGTTGTGGTGCCTTCTTTTGTTGCAGAGCATGGACTCTGGGGTACATGGGCTTCAGTAGTTGTGTCGTACGGGCTTATTTACCTGCAGCATGTGGAATCTTCCCAGACCAGGGATCAAACCCATGTCCCTTCATTGACAGGTGGATTCCCAACCACAGGTCCACCAGGTAACTCCAGAAATAAATATTACTCAGTCTCACCTCAGGCCTGTGGTATCTGAAATTCTGGGGACCAGGTCTTGCCCTCCAGGTCCATCTAATGCATGCTAAAGTTTGATAGTCCTTGCCATGGAATATAGAAAATCTCAACGTAATTATATAATTATTTTTATAATTTCTCCATTAAATTCAGAGCATCCGTTATTTTTAATAGCACAAAAAGCTCCAATTTTGAGGCGCCAGTACTTTAAAATCTTCATGGTTACAACTTTGCAATGCAAGCCCTAGTACATTGCTTGCTGCTAATAAAACCTTTATCATTCCCTCCACCATGCGTGTGTGCTCAGTCGTTTCATACTTGTCCAGTCCTTTGCTACCTCATGGACTTTAGCCTACCAGGCTTCTCTGTCTGTGGGTTTACTCTGGCAAGAATAGTGGAGTAGGTTGCCATTTTCTCCTCCAACGATAATCTTCCCAACCCGGGGATCATACCTGCATCTCCTGCATCGGCAGGTGGATTCTTTCCCATTGAGCTGTTGGGGAAGCCCTCCCTCCACCATACTTTGTTTTTAAAAACTGGAAAACTGCCTTTTACTTTTTAGGAACCATTGAGTAGTGGAGGGAGAGTAAACGTTTGATAATAGTATAAAACATTTTATTAAAAGTTTTATTAAATACTTCTTAAAATGATAATAATCCCCTTCCCCTCAACATAAAGGAATAGAAATTCCAGTAGATACTGGAAAAGCAGGCCAGGGAGCATGAGTAAGAAAAGTAGCTCCTATCTCTTCCCATTATAATTTTCAGCCTTCCTGTTTTAAGATGTGAAAGAAAATCCAGTCCAGTGACATAAGAGAGTATAAGTATATTGTAGTTATTTAACCTATAATCCCTGTGGATCTTAAAGGTAATATTTAGTGAGAGTCTCTGAAGAAGCAATTTGATAATGCTGTATGATATCTGTATTAAATGATATCTCTTTAAAAATCCTGATTTTTCACTGGAATAATGGCATTGACTATATTAATCATATACCTGTTTTTCAGCATTTTAAAATAATTTTTACTATAATAGGGTTTGATGTGAGTGTATTTATGCATGGGCTTTTAATTTGAAGAAATCTAGGTTTGAATTTTGATTCAGTCACTTCCTAACTTTGTGTGACCTATAGGCAATGTTTCTTAACCTTCCTAATGGCGGTTTCCTCATTTGCCTCAAGGACATTTTTTGGATTAAATAAGATTGTGGCTATATGAAACAACAAATGTTCTAGTGCTTATATGTGCTCAGCAAAAGATAGCTTCCCTTCTTTTCTCTTTTCCTTTATTTCCCCTGCTTAATTGAGTGCCATATCTATTTAGTAAAAATGTATTTTGTGCCTGTGTCTCAGGCACTGTTCAGGCATAGACATAGTTTTTTTCTTTTTTTTAAATAAATTGGGAGAGCTTTTTGAAGCATGGTTTTTGAATCTAAAATAAACTAACTCCAGTTTGTTACAAAATGTTTTCTATTTTTCAGTCATATTTTCCATTTCATTATGGAGTCATTTAAGGGCTTCCTTGGTGGCTCAGTGGTAAAGAATCCACCTGCCAGTGCAGGAGATGTGGGTTCCATCCCTGGGTCAGGAAGATCACCTGAGAAAGAAATGGCTAGCCACTCTAGTATTCTTGCATGGGAAGTCCCATGGACAGAGGAGCCTGGTGGGCTACAGTCCATGGGGTCACAAAAGAGTCAGACATGACTTAGCTGCTGAAGAATATGGAGTCATAAAATATATGTAACAGGATTAAATTGATACATTGTACTGCCATGGTTTTAAATGGACATATACCTCCATTGTGGAGAAGGCAATGGCACCCCACTCCAGTACTCTTGGCTGGAAAATCCCATGGACGGAGGAGCCTGGTGGGCTGCAGTCCATGGGGTCGCTAAGAGCCGGGCAGGACTGAGCAACTTCACTTTCACTTTTCACTTTCATGCATTGGAGAAGGAACTGGCAACCCACTCCAGTGTTCTTGCCTGGAGAATCCCAGGGACGGGGGAGCCTGGTGGGCTGCCCTCTATGGGGTCGCACAGAGTCAGACACGACTGAAGCGACTTAGCAGCAGCAACAGCATACCTCCATTGTACTGATAGAAGATAAAGATAGTTGATTGATTACTACTGGTAATTGGTATGTTTTCCCAGAGTTTTTTGTTGAAGTCATTTTTTGTAATGTATGATTTAGTTTCCTTCTGTTTGTACTTTAAAAGTTTCATTTTACTTTGAATTTTTGGATTATCACTTTTAAGGATTTCTTTTAAAATTTTGGAGAAATTCTTTAGTTGTCTTTACATTTTATATTACTTAGAGTAAGAAGCTGTCAAATAAAAATATTTTTGACTGCAGAGTTTCATCATTAATAATGCCTTACATTTTTTTTTTAATGCCTTACATTTTTAAACCTTTTTCAAAGAACAGAGTTCTCCTGCTTTTTCATTACACAGTTTTTACATTTCACTTATCCTAGTTCTGCATATGTCACCAACGAAACAAGATTAGAACCCAGGTGTCCAGACTACAAAGATAATTCTCTTAGCTAAAGTAAATTAAGACTTCTACATTTGATTTAATTTTTCACTCCTCTTGTTAAATTTCTTTAATATTTTTATCATAGCCCAGCTTTACAAACATGTACCAACAGTTTGTCAGCCTACATGCATTTTTCAGCATCCTACACTCCTAGGATATGTAGAAAACATAATTTGGGAGGGGGAGTTATTTTTCAAAATCGTTCTGTATACATTATTGCTTTTCCTGGGTTAAATATGTGTAAAGTGATAAAACATGGAATATGGGCCTTCTTAGACTCTAGCGTCCTTGATAGCTTTTCCATAAGACTTTTTTTTTCCTTTGGTTTATTACACACTCAGTTCCAAACGTTGATTGCTCTGGGGCCTGGCGCGTCCTCCACACAGTGGACAGAGGGTGGAAAGAAGGGCTGGAAAAAATGCGGGGTTTCATGATGTTACAGAAATGAGACCTTTACTCTGGCAATAGGAATTCACATTTCAAAAGTTGATGATTGTCAAGCTGATCTAAAAAACTTTATGAGAATGCCAAAATAGTGGCTGCTTTTTTAAAACTTGGCCCTTTCTAAAACAAAATTTGTTTTTTCTCTAAATAGCCTTCCATATCAATAAGGAAAGCATATAACTGATTATTTTTGAGTTAGTTCTCTTCTTTAAGATGTGTTGGGAGACAGCATTCTAAGCTGGAGGAAAAAAAGGGGACAGCTGTAGCATAGCTTAAATGAAATGAAATGCAATGAAAAAAATCCATTTACCTAGGTTTAGCTGTGTGGAAGATAGATGGCATTGCTTACATTTTCAAATCTTGTAAAAACTAGTCACAAAGTACTGTTTAGAACCTCTTGAGGTAGTAAAAAAAAATCTCAAAGTTGCTAGAAACATCTTGTGTTAAGTTGTGAAGGAATAATGATCAACAAAAGCATTTACATCAAATGAGTATCTAGCAATTTTACACATCCTATAAAATAAGAGTTTGGGTTTTGAACAAAATCTGAACATTTTATTATAAACAATGAAACCAAATTGCCACCAGTAGGAGCCTAGGAAACTTTGGTCATCATTAGTGAGCTAGAATATACAAGATTACCAATATGATATTTAACAACTACATTGGGATTCCTCAGTTAATTGCTTTTATAGAATGACTGAATTGTAGAATAAAAAGGTTGTTTGAGGGTCACTTTGTCTTCGTCCTTTTGCTGAATAAAATAACCTTTTTTTTTTTTCACCAGTAAATCCTCAATTTGATTTAACAATTATACTATGAAGAAATCATTTCTGGAAAACTGATTAAAAATTTAAATAGGGTAATGATAATACATTTGGTCATAATTCTGCATACATTTTAGAGAGAATTTTATAAGAATGGTAAATTTTAAACAAGTCCTTATTTGTGCTTTTAAATATAAATTTAGACCACGCACTTAAAAAAAAGTCAAATACATGTTCAAATTAAATACCAAGCCAGTAAAGGAATTCCATTATGAAAGAAGGCTGATGATATAATTTCAAATACTGACAGAAATTAACCCCACTATAACAAATTATAAATTCAAAGTTGAAATCCTTTCCTTACACTGAAATTGTCAAAATTTTTTGCATAAACGGTCAGCTGAATATTTTCATTTTATGGTATTTGTTGAGGATGTGATATACCTAATAAGACATTTATGTGAAATTAAGTATAAAGATGAGACTAGAAATAGGTTTAAACATTTCATTAGAGATTAAAAAACAAAGCCCATACACTTAAAAAATATTAGTTTATTAGAAATTCTTCCCTTTCTCACCTGTACTAGTAACAAGATACTGATATCAGTATTGTAACCTGGATACTTGGTCAGTCTGTATATCAGCAATGACAAAAAAAAAAAAAGCATTAATCTTTTTTTTTTAACTTAAAAAAATTTTAGGTGAAGTATGGATAATTTACAGTAGTGTATTAGTTTCAAGTATAGAGCAAAGTGAATCCATTATACATACATATACATATATTCTTTTTTAGTTCTTTTCCATTATAAGTTATTACAAGACATTGAGTATAGTCCTTGTGCTATATGGTAGGAAAACAAGTTACTTTTAACAATTTACTTTTCTAATGACATGTTTCTGTGTTAAAAAGATTCGACAGTGCATTCATTTAAATGATGATTTTAATTTTAATAAATATCTATTAGTAACAAATTAAACCTTATTGTAAAGAAATTCTTTATAGTGTCATGACCAGATTTCCTAATTTCAGGGAAGGCCACAGTAAATTGACCAGACACGTTACAGTTAAAAATTGTTGTGACAAGATTGTAATAAATTTGTTCAAAAAGTTCATGAAGTTTTAACTTTGAAGGTACTAAAGAGAAATATAAAAAGATGTCATTGTATCATCTAAAAATTTTGATCATAGTCTATGCTTTTAATTTTCTAACTGATCAAACCAACATCTGCCTCATAATGAAGCACATTTAGGCATCTCTGTAAATGCTGCTATGTGAAAGTAAAAATAGGGAAAGTAAGTTGTGATAGTCACATTTGCAACTTTCAAAGAAAATTATGTATTTCCTGAATTAGTCATATCAAGTGGTCATCATTCCGTATGAATTCCAGCATTATACATGAAAGTAAGATGTTAATGGATTTTCTCCACTTATTTCTAACAATCTACTTCATCATTATTGATTATCAACATACCTATGGTCAAATTGCTAGGCCCTTCTAGTTCACATTGTTTTTGACTTTGGGGATTGTGAGTTACAGAGACTGGATCTTATTAAAGTATTTGCTTCACTCAGAAATTAGATCAGATCAGATCAGTTGCTCAGTCGTGTCCGACTCTTTGCAACCCCATGGATCGCAGCACGCCTGGCCTTCCTGTCCATCACCAACTCCCGGAGTTCACTGAAACTCACGTTCATCGAGTCAGTGATGCCATCCAGCCATCTCGTCCTCTGTCCTCCCCTTCTCCTCCTGCCCCCAATCCCTCCCAGCATCAGAGTCTTTTCCAGTGAGTCAGCTCTTCGCATGAGGTGGCCCAAGTACTAGAGTTTCAGCTTCAGCATCATTCCTTCCAAAGAAATCCCAGGGCTGATCTCCTTCAGAATGGACTGGTTGGATCTCCTTGCAGTCCAAGGGACTCTGAAGAGTCTTCTCCAACACCACAGTTCAAAAGCATCAATTCTTCAGCGCTCAGCCTTCTTCACAGTCCAACTCTCACATCCATACATGACCACAGGAAAAACCATAGCCTTGACTAGACGAACCTTTGTTGGCAAAGTAATGTCTCTGCTTTTGAATATGCTATCTAGGTTGGTCATAACCTTCCTTCCAAGGAGTAAGCGTCTTTTAATTTCATGGCTGCAGTCACTATCTGCAGTGATTTTGGAGCCCAGAGAAATAAAGTCTGACACTGTTTCCACTGTTTCCCCATCTATTTCCCATGAAGTGGAGGGACCGGATGCCGTGATTGTTGTTTTCTGAATGTTGAGCTTTAAGCCAACTTTTTCACTCTCCACTTTCACTTTCATCAAGAGGCTTTTGAGTTCCTCTTCACTTTCTGCCATAAGGGTGGTGTCATCTGCATATCTGAGGTTATTGATATTTCTCCCAGCAATCTTGATTCCAGCTTGTGTTTCTTCCAGTCCAGCGTTTCTCATGATGTACTCTGCATATAAGTTAAATAAACAGGGTGACAATATACAGCCTTGACGAACCCCTTTCCTATTTGGAACCAGTCTGTTGTTCCATGGCCAGTTCTAACTGTTGCTTCCTGACCTGCATACAAATTTCTCAAGAGGCAGATCAGGTGGTCTGGTATTCCCATCTCTTTCAGAATTTTCCACAGTTTATTGTGATCCACACAGTCAAAGGCTTTGGCATAGTCAATAAAGCAGAAGTAGATGTTTTTCTGGAACTCTCTTGCTTTTTCCATGATCCAGCGGATGTTGGCAATTTGATCTCTGGTTCCTCTGCCTTTTCTAAAACCAGCTTGAACATCAGGAAGTTCACAGCTCACATATTGCTGAATCCTGTCTTGGAGAATTTTGAGCATTACTTTAGTAGCGTGTGAGATGAGTGCAATTGTGCGGTAGTTTGAGCCTTCTTTGGCATTGCCTTTCTTTGGGATTGGAATGAAAACTGACCTTTTCCAGTCCTGTGGCCACTGCTGAGTTTTCCAAATTTGCTGGCATATTGAGTGCAGCACTTTCACAGCATCATCTTTCAGGATTTGGAATAGTTCAACTGGAATTCCATCACCTCCACTAGCTTTGTTCGTAGTGATGCTTTCTAAGGCCCACTTGACTTCACATTCCAGGATGTCTGGCTCTAGGTGAGTGATCACACCATCGTGATTATCTGGGTCGTGAAGATCTTTTTTGTACAGTTCTTCTGTGTATTCTTGCCATCTCTTCTTAATATCTTCTGCTTCTGTTAGGTCCATACTATTTCTGTCCTTTATCGAGCTTATCGCATGAAATGTTCCTTTGGTATCTCTGATTTTCTTGAAGAGATCCCTAGTCTTTCCCATTCTGTTGTTTTCCTCTATTTCTTTGCACTGATCACTGAAGAAGGCTTTCTTATCTCTTCTTGCTATTCTTTGGAACTCTGCATTCAGATGTTTATATCTTTCCTTTTCTCCTTTGCTTTTCGCTTCTCTTCTTTTCACAGCTATTTGTAAGGCCCCCCAGACAGCCATTTTGCTTTTTTTCATTTCTTTTCTATGGGAATGGTCTTGATCCCTGTGTCCTGTACAGCGTCACAAACCTCATTCCATAGTTCATCAGGCACTCTATCTATCAGTTCTAGGCCCTTAAATCTATTTCTCACTTCCACTGTATAATCATAAGGGATTTGATTTAGGTCATACCTGAATGGTCTAGTGGGTTTCCCTACTTTCTTCAATTTAAGTCTGAATTTGGCAATAAGGAGTTCATGGTCTGAGCCACAATCAGCTCCTGGTCTTGTTTTTGCTGACTGTATAGAGCTTCTCCATCTTTGGCTGCAAAGAATATAATCAATCTGATTTCGGTGTTGACCATCTGGTGATGTCCATGTGTAGAGTCTTCTTTTGTATTGTTGGAAGAGGGTGTTTGTTATGACCAGTGCATTTTCTTGGCAAAACTCTATTAGTCTTTGCCCTGCTTCATTCCGTATTCCAAGGCCAAATTTGCCTGTTACTCCAGGGGTTTCTTGACTTCCTACTTTTGCATTCCAGTCCCCTATAATGAAAAGGACATCTTTTTTGGGTGTTAGTTCTAAAAGGTCTTGTAGGTCTTCATAGAACCGTTCAACTTCAGCTTCTTCGACGTTACTGGTTGAGGCATAGACTTGGATTACTGTGATATTGAATGGTTTGCCTTGGAGATGAGATAGTCAATGGCAATCCCTCTTAAAGTTATGTGTGTTAATCCCTCAGTTGTGTCCGACTCTTTGCGACCCGCCAGGCTCCTCTGTCCATGGGATTCTCCAGGCGAGAATACTGGAGTGGGTTGCCATTTCCTTCTCCAGGGGATCTTCCCAACCCAGGGATCGAACCCGGGTCTCCCACATTGCAGGCATGTTCTTTACCATCTGAGCCACCAGGGAAGCCTACCTCTCTAAATTTTTTTCCCATTTCACTATGACACCAGTCATGGTGGTCTGAATTTTTATACAGTACTCTAATGCAGAAATTAAACTTAGCATCAGGTTGAGATTTTAAAATTTTTTCAGTCCTTGAAGTTGTTGCTATATACCCTATACACTTCCCATTATTTTCTTCCTCTAAGCAATCAAGAGATTTCTGCAAGGTCCTTGCTTTCTGAAAGGGAATAGTAATCTTATGACAGACCATTTGTCTTTCCTTTCTGCCTCTGCAGCGCTTGGGCAGTGGTCAAAGTCCTGACTCTACTAGTCCTCTGACATCACACTAGCAGGAAGGTGGCGGGTACCTCATTACTGCTGATAACAGGTGGAAGTCCACACACACACACACACACACACACACACACACACACACACACACACAGAAGTCGCTCAGTCGTGTCCGACTCTTTGCGACCCCATGGATTGTAGCCCACCAGGCTCCACCATAAATGTCTCCACTGATCCCACATGGTGGGGAATGGAGCCCTGTTACCTTCTAGTGGGCGTAAAAGTCTCAGCTTCTTTCTTGACTGTCTTTGATACCATGCCAGTGGGGACTGGTTGGGGGAGCCAATGAAGTGCTAAGTTACAGTCCTGCAAGGGTGGAAGTTTAGGCTCCCTGTTTAACCTTTGCTCCTTGCATGATATGTGAGGCCAGTTTTTTCTGAGGTGTTTGGCTGGAGTAGAATAGTTACTGTCTGAAAGTTTTCTGTCCTGTTAAGTTGCCCCTTTCCTGCTCCTTTGGCTAGAGAAAGCAGGCTTTTGTTTTAGCTGTTTTGTTTTGTCTCTGTCCATTGGTGTTTCTGGATTGCCAAGTTGGAGATGTCATCTCCAAGGATATATGGGGCAAAAAGAAAACCCGGGGAACTGATCACCATTTCATTCCTTGGATCTCGAAACCCTTAGTTGTCTTGTTTTAACCCTTTTGAGTCTTAATGTTTGTTTTAGATGTAATGACCAGTTTGTAGTTTAGGAAGAGAGAAAAATGCATCTACTCTTTCTTACAGGAAGCAGAAGTCACTAATTGGCATTTAAAATTATATAAATTTAATAAAAAATTAAAATCAAAAACAATTTTTAAAGAATATTCATACATATATAAATAAGACTTAAGAATGAAAAGACTAGAAAATACTCTTATTTCAACTTCTCTCGGTTGTATGATTTTATTAATACCTAAAATAAAATTATTTTTATTGCATTCTGAACAAAATTTTCATGTCAATCTCATAGTAGTTGAAAGCATAGAGGAAATAACTATATATAGAGTATTTTTTAGATTTAAAATTTTAGAACAAATTTAAAGAGAATGTTTTAAAAGTGTAACAAACTTGTCAGTCATCACAGTATCTTCATTTAATGGTCAACTGTTTATTCTTTCTCCTTGGTATTTGTTAGCCTGTGGGAAGCACCCCAAACAGTATCATTGTGGCTTGTTAAATAGTTACCAAATAAATCATATTCTAAGTTATCACTTTTACATAATTCTTTAGGGTCTTGATCTTCCTTAAGAATTTTAGTTTATATTTTATAAATAATAATTTCATATTGAATGTATATTTTAGAAATTTGTAATAATTTGTTTTATCTTTTATTGTTAAAGGATATTATCTCTATATTATTCTTCTGGAATTTATATAGCTTAGTGTTAAAATTCTCTTATACTGAGTATTTGTCATAGTCTCAGCCCCTTTTCAGAGAAGGCAATGGCACCCCACTCCAGTACTCTTGCCTGGAAAATCCCATGGATGGAGGAGCCTGGTGGGCTACAGTCCATGGAGTTGCTAAGAGTCCGACACGTCTGAGTGACTTCACTTTCACTTTTCACTTTCGTGCATTGGAGAAGGAAATGGCAACCCACTCCAGTGTTCTTGCCTGGAGAATCCCAGGGATGGGGGAGCCTGGTGGGCTGCTGTCTATGGGGTCGCACAGCGTCGGACACGACTGAAGCGATTTAGCAGCCGCAGCAGCCCCTTTTAACATTTGCAGCAGTGACAGTTCTCACAAAAAGTGATAGTACTGTCTATGTGAATATTGCATAATAGGCTTTATTTGGTAAGGATGATGTCATTGCATGGGATGGGCTGAAGGAGTTACTATAAGAACATAAGACTTTTGACTATTAGCATTTCTTAATAAATACCATACAGTTAAAAACATTAATTTGTGTTTGGATCAGAATGAAGCTAGGTTTTCCTGGGTTACTTTTTGAGATTTAAAGAAATAAGTCCTAATTACAAAGCTGAATAGAATGAAATATTAAATCCTTTTTTCCCCCTGGGATGGAGAAATGAAGTTAGGAAGGAAAGAAAAATGGTGTTAGGAAGGAAAAAGCTAATAAACAATTTACATTTTTTGTTACACAGTTGTAAAACTAACTTTCTGAGATTTGGCATTACAGAATACTTTAAATTTTTGTTTCTTTAATTCCTGCATTATTTAGTTTATTGCTGAGGTGTAAGATAGGGTTTTTAGAAAAGTCTGTAATTTTGAAGGAAAATTTTTAAGATACATATCACTAAAAAGAGACAGATTACATTTATTATCTACTTTAAGTACTATGCATTTTTATTGTAATAAAATATATGTAACACAATTTACCATTAAATCATTTTTAAGTGTATTGTTCAGTGGCACTGAGTATATTCACATTGTTGTACAACCATCACCACTATATCCATCTCTATAACTTTTTTTTTAATTTACTTTTTTATTGAAGGATAATTGTTTTACAGAATTTTGTAGTTTTCTGTCAAACCTCAACATAAATCAGCCATAGATATACATATATCCCCTCTCTTTTGAATCTCCCTCCCCACCCCTCTAGGTTGATACAAAGCCCCTGTTTTGAGTTTCCTGAGCCATACAGCAAATTCCCGTTGGCTATCTATTTTACATATGACATCTCCATAACTTTTTCATCATCTAAGACTGCAATTATATTTATTAAACAGTATCTCTCCATTACCTCTTCCCCTTACCCCCTGGTAATCATTCTATTTTCTATCTCTATGAATTTGAGTATTCTAGTTATGTATGGAATCATACAGTAGTTATCCTTTGTCTGTGGCTTGTTTTTGGAGAAGGAAATGGCAACCCACTCCTGGAGAATCCCGGGGACAGAGGAGCCTGGTGGGCTGCCGTCTATGGGGTCACACAGAGTTGGACACGACTGAAGTGACTTAGCTGCAGCAGCAGCTGGCTTGTTTCACTTAGCACAATGTTTTCAAGGTTCATTCATGTTGTAGCATGTATCAGAACCTTTTAAGGCTGAATAATATTTTGTTGTAAACATATATCACATTTTATTTATCCATTCATTTGTTGGTAGACATTTGGATTGTTCATTTGGGTTGTTTGCATCTTTTTTTCTGTTGTGAATAATGCAGCCATAATATTGGTAGACAAATACCTGTTCGAGTCCCTGCTTTTAGTTCTTTTGGGTATGTACTCAGAAATTAATTGTTGGATCATAAACATAATTTCATGTTTAATTTTTTTGAAGAACCGCTTTAATATTTTCTACAGCAGTTATACCATTTTACATTCTCACCAGCAATGCTCAAGGATTCCATTATTACATATTCTCACCAACTCTTGTTATTTTCTGGCTTTTGTTTTTAATAATGGTTATCCTTATTGATATAAAGTGGTACCTCATTGTGGTTTTGATTTACATTTCCTTTATCATTAGTGATGTTGAGTGTTTTTCCATGAGCTTTTTGGCCATTTGGAAAAATATGTATTCAATTCCGTGCCCATTTTTGAGTCGGTGATACTATCTAACCATCTCATTCTCTGTCATCCCCTTCTCCTTTTGCCTTCAGTCTTTCGCAGCCTCAGGATCAGCTGCTGAATACATCATTGCTACATGATGCAAAGTCAGCTCTTTGCATCATGTAGCCAAAGTATTGGTGCTTCAGCTTCAGCATCCGTCCTTTCAGTGAATATTCAAGGTTGATTTCCTTTAGGATTGACTGGATCCCTGTCTCAATTGAAATTAATTTGAGCAAACTCTGGGAGATAGTGAAGGACAGAGAAGCCTGGAATGCTGCAGTCCATGGGGTTGCAAAGAGTTGGACACGACTTAGCGACAGAACAACACAACAACCATTTCTTAATTGGGTTGTTTGGTTTTGTTGTTGAGTATTAGGAGTGGATGTATGTGTGTGTGGGTATATGTATTCATTCTAGATGTTAACCTATCATTGATTTTACGCATTTTATTTTTAATTCTTGTTGAAGAGGGATGGTGGTAGTGTGGGTATAATCTGACCTGGTCTATGAGTATCTCTTCTACATTTCCACTGCTGCTATTAAGGATCTTTTCTTATGCCCACATTTAAAGATTAATTAATTACCTACCAAATAAACTTTGTGTATTCAGAAACAATTTTCTAATTTTTAATTTAAAAATAGCTAGAGAGTTGATCAGCATGAAATATCCAGTGTTGGCACACTGAATTAGCTTAATTCTAGCAAATAAACTTGACCTTTTAATAAGTCAGATATTGTATTAGATGCAAAAGACACAAAGCTCTTGGTCTCAAGGAAGTTAAAATCTAATGAAGAATTACAGTACAGTGTGATCATTGCTACACTAGAGTAATGGAAACATAGCGGGAGAGTTTTTTGAGTGCCTAGACAAATAAAGGGAAGTAAAATGAGATAATGTTTGAGATGGCTCTTAAAGGAGGAGCAGGAGTTTGCCAGGGTATCAAGAATGAGGTGAGCTATGGAGTTCAGTGTTAACTTCCTTTGGGAGGGTTCCCAAGGTTAAAACATCACTGGTATATATGACTTGGTATATATGACTCTGAAAAGCTGGGAGGGAAGGAGAGGCAACCTTTGTGAATAAAAGGGAGAAATTAAGAACATTGTGAGCTGAGTAAACACCCTAAAAAATGTCTCACTATATATTTACATTTATGATAATAAGCAGTACACAATAGCTTAAAGCATCTGTTTTTTTAAGTGAGATTTGGTCCCTTTCTCTTGTGTGCTTTAGACAAACTGCTCATGTATAAGAGCTGGAAACATTCTCAAGAACACTATATAGAAATGAATAAATACAAGTTATTTAAGTTTAAATTTAAAATATTTATATTAATTGGTTCAACTGAATTTAAATTATTTTGAGTGTCATCCAGATAAATCGTTCCTTTTTAACGGCAATGTCACCACATTATTTCTTCCAATAGCTTACGTGAGAATAGGGAGAAGAATAGATGGACAGAGGCAAGCACAATATCAGATCTAGTGGTTCAAAGGAAATGATCTCAGGCGCCTTATTATAGAAGTCAGACACTGATCTGCGCAGAAAAGGAAAGCGCTTCTTGCAGCACTAGGAGGAATCAAGAATAGTGATTGTTAAGTTTGTCCTGAAAGAAGGGGCAAAATTGAGCAGACTTCTTTAAGAGCAAAGAAGGAGTTTGTTGAACTAAACATTGAAACTGCTTAGTTTATTTATAATTATTTCAAAATATTTAATTCATAGATTTATTTGTTATAAACAAGTTTTTATGTTATAAAGAATTAGGGTTTTTCCTTTTCTTTTTAACTAACTTATGAGAAGCAATATCATGTTAGTAAAATAATTATACTTTTTTTTTTTTTGAACCTTGTGACCTTCAGAGTCTCAAACAGAAATAAGAAGTCATAAAGTTACCTGGAAGGAAAATGCCATGTCAGTTAAAAAAATGTTTCCCAAAAACTTTTTTAGGTTTAAGAAGCCATGTTACTATTGTCTGTGGACTCCAGGTTTGTCCCCTGAAAGCAAGAGTCAACTACTCTTCACTCATAAAATCATAAAGTTATTGAATAGTTAATTGGAGAGATAGACTTAGGAAAAAAGTACTTTTTAACGTGTTTCTTGCCTGGAAAAAAAAAAAGGCAAAATAATGGAAAATATCAGTGAAAGTGTTAGGAAGATTCTGAAGTGTTCTAGAAATCTGTTGTTTAGTCGCTAAGTCATGTCCAGCTCTTTTTGTGACCCTATGGATTGTAGCCTGCCAGGCTCCTAGATGGTAATAAATGGTAGAGCTAGGGCTGAAGTCTGGCTATGTCATATGTCTCATTTAAGATAATAGTTTACTCTAAATTTCATTGTTTTGGAGCATGGCTTTGAAAACTTCATTGGCAGGCTTTGTAAAAGTGAAAGTTGCTCAGTCATCTCTGGCTGTTTGTGACCCCATGGACTGTATAGCCTGGCAGGCTCTTCTGTCCATGGAATTCTCCAGGCCAGAATACTGTAGTGTGTAGCCATTCCCTTCTCCAGGAGATCTTCCCAACCCAGGGACCAAACCCAGGTCTCCTGCATTGCAGGCAGATTCTTTACCATCTAAGCCACCAGTGAAGCCCTCATTTAAGATAATAGTTTTACTCTAAATTGCTTTGTTTTGGGCTATGGCTTTGGAAACAGTTTATTGGCAAGGTATGTAATGAACCATATTTCAAGATGAAAATATTATGAGAATTCAATCACAGTTTTAAGGATGATCTTTATAAACTCTAAAGTTGAGTTCATTTTCCAATATTGTATAAAACCAGAATCCATTCTAGGCAGAAGTTCATGTTCTTTCCTGTGTGAGCAGAGAGTCTTTTAAATTGGTTGCATTACCTGAAAAGGAAAAATTTGTAATGTATTTGAATGATATTTAAAAATAAATGAGGGGAGAAAAATTTAATTAGAAAATTGCAGGAGTATATACATGTAAGTATGTATGTAAGTATATTTATATATACACCCTTTCTCATCATTAAGATTTAAGATCAATACTTAAGTAATCCTTATTGTCATATATCTCTTAACTTCAGCTAACATGTTTCACTACCAGATAGCCACATGTATTTATGATGATTTAAATCTTTTAGATACCCTTTCTACCTGTCATGAACCAGTAGCTTGTAGTTTCTTTAATCGTTCTGTCAGAGCAGAACTAGAGTGCCGTTTTCTCCAGCCTTCAGTTGTAGTTTTTTTCCCCTGCCCTCAAGCTTCCACTAACAGGCACTAGGAGGCCCCTTAGGGCCACTACCTGCTGCCTAATTTTAAGCCAGTTTTAGTGTTTTGTTACAGCAGCACTCCACTTCAGGTACCAATTTCTCTTTTGTTTTTCTATTGCCGTATAACAGATCACTATAAAGCTGGGTGGCTTACAAAAACAACCCAGCAACAGTCATTAATCCTGAAACTTCCCTCGGAATTGGTGGTTTTCCCTTTGGTTCCCTGCTCTGCAAACTAACTTGCCACAAGTTTCTGTTAAACGAGGGTGAAAAATAGCTGATTCTATAGCTGGGGCACAGAAGTTGCAAAATAAGCCTGGAACATCTTGCTGTGTCAGAATAAAAGGAAATGCTAAAAAAAAAAATGACATATCAAAAAGATACAGGAGGACTTCTCTGGTGGTATGGTATTTAGAATTCCGCCTATCAATACAGGGGGCATGGGTTCCATCTCTGGTCTCAGAAGATTCCACATGCTGCGGAACAACTAAAACCTGTGTGCCACAACTACTGAGCCCATGTGCCTAGATCAAGCGAAGCCACCACAGTGAGAGGTCTGTGCACCACAATGAAGATAGCCCCCACTCACCACAACTAGAGAAAGCCCACAGGCAGCAGCGAAGACCCAGTGCAACCAAAAACAAATAAATAAGCAAACAAACTAAAAGATACAGAAGCTAGTTTAAAGGGGAGTTTTCATAATCAGTTCAGTTCAGTCGCTCAGTTGTGTCCAATTCTTTGCGACCCCATGAACCGCAGCACACCAGGCCTCCCTGTCCATCACCAACTCCTGGAGTCCACCCAAACCCATGTCCATTGAGTCAGTGATGCCATCCAACCATCTCTTCCTCTGTCGTCTCCTTCTCCTCCTGCCCTCAATCTTTCCCAGCATCAGGGTCTTTTCAAATGAGTCAGCTCTTCGCATCAGGTGGCCATATCAGGTCTGGGTCAAAATGGGTTATAACATTGAATAAAATGAAAATCCATGAGTTTAGGCAGCAAATAGGTCAGTAAATGTACATCTTTTTTAAAAAATAGGAAGGTATCATAAATTAAAAACATTTTATACTTCAAAATGGAAAAAAGTCCTAACGTCAGTTTTTATATGCCTAAGCCATTCTTTTGTTTGTTTGTTTTATAATCTATTTATTTTTTTGGTTGCACTGGGTCTTTGTTACTGCATGCAGGCTTTTTCTAGTTGCAGGGAACAAGAGCTACTCACCGTTGTGGTACACTCTGTTCTCATAGCAGTGGCTTCTTTTGTTGTGGGGCACAGGTTCTAGACACATGGGCTTCAGTAGTGGCAGCTCATGGGCTCTAGAGTACAGGCTCAGTAGTTGTGACACACAGGTTTAGTTGCTCCATGCATATGGAATCTTCCTGACCATGGTTTGAACACATGTCCCCTGCATTGTCAGGCATGTTGCTATCCACTATGCCACCTGGGAAGTCCACCCTCCTATCTTGAGGCAGCATCTCTGACCAGGAGAGAGAGGCTGCAGATGGTCCGGGATGTGTGCATCTGCCCAAGTTTCTGTTCTGTGTTGATAGAAACAATAATGCAATCTGAAGGGCTTTCTCAATCATACACTTTCTGAATCACTTGAAAAAAGTGCTGGAAAAGCCACTCTTTCCGAGCGTCCCTGCTGCTGGCATCATCTAACTGAGAATACTGGCACTGTGCATGCCTACCTTCATTCCCTTATAATCAGCCATCTTCCACTATAATTCTTCAGTGCTTAGCATGTCTTCACCCTCCTTTAAGTAGGCCCCTTGGGGAGAATAAGAAGTTGACGGAAAAGGTTTATATGGCTTACTTTTTTAGCTACCGGAGGTCTTCCATATTGTCGTTATGAAATCTGACCAACGAAGACATCTTTATATATATATATTTTTTTTAATTTAATTTTATTTTTTAACTTTACAATATTGTATTGGTTTTGCCATATATCAACATGCACCTGCCACAGGTATACACGTGTTCCCCATCCTGAACCCTCCTCCCTCCTCCCTCCCCGTACTATCCCTCTGGGTCGTCCCAGTGCACCAGCCCCAAGCATCCAGTATCGTGCATCGAACCAAGACATCTTCTTAAGTCCTGGCCCCAGTGTGCTTCCAGGGCTGTCTCAGGCTCCCTCTGTGTGCCCCTTCCATCCAGCTTCCTAAGCCATTCTTTTTTATGGTTATAACCTATCTTAACTTTTTAAAAATTATAAATACCTATTTATGGATTGATACACATAATAGTGTTTCCCTCAAGGGTTGGAATTGATTCATTTTATCTAAAACGTACTTCTTTAGAAATTATTTTCAATCCAGGTTATGTAGTGTTTCTTAAAAAAATAAAGATAAAATTGTAATTTTGTCCTTTTTCAGTATATTAATTATGCCTTACCATAGGTGAAGCTCTATAGATGGAAGACAGGATTCTTCTTATTCCACAGTTTTTGTTTCATTCATTTATTTGGTCTTTTTTGAATAACTATTGAGTGCTATTATATGCTATGTACTGTGGCACTACTAAGTGCCAACTTATACAGAGTTGAACAAAGCAGGCCTTTTCCCTACTCTTTAAACATTCACCATGTGAATCTAGAGTGATCATTCTCTTGCACCCCTCTATAATATTGAGGATTCTCTTTACATTGTTTTAGACTTTTTTCTTTAACATAGTATTTTTAAACTTGTATATTTGAGATGAGTTTAACTTTGAGGGTAACCTTTTTTTATAAATAAGGAAAATCAGCATTTCATTGCAAGCAAAATGTCTTAAAACTTTTTCCACTGAAATATTTCTTTTACTTATCTGAAGCTGCCATAATACATTTTTTTAGCTAAAAGTTTTCTCATATTTTTTATCAGGCCAAAATAGGCTTTTTCTGCTTTGTTCAACTGAATAATACATCCAAGAGCTGTGCCAGGGTGGTATAGTTGTCAGCTCATATTAAGACCAAGGCCACATTCAGGATATGATATGTAGAAGTAACTTAATAGCTTAATTTGCAGAGTTGCTTATTATCCAGTTTATGGCTTTTTACAATACTTGGCAAATCTCAGTTGAGCTTGCAGTCTGGAAAACAGCCTACAACTGACTACATTGACACAGAGATGGAAATTTAGAGGGCTCATGTGGCAATAACTAGTCTTATCTATATGTGTGAAATCAAATTTACTCTAGTGATACAAAAATATAGCAACCTCTTTTTATTTAACCTCACTGAAAGATAAGGAAACTGTTAAGCATTTTAATGTAAATCTTCAAATAAGTGTTTTCTACCTTTATGCTTTTTAAATTAAGTATACTGAAAGCAGTATTCTTTTTGGTGACCAAAGATCATAAATTATTTTATTGTACTCTGCTATATTTTATTACTCTATTTATATTTACATTTATCTGCTATATTTATAATTTACAATACCTTGTAATTGGTGAGGTGGTGGTATTTTCACCGTATTGCCGTCAACCTTATGAAGATAGCTTTATGTGTGTGCCTCTTTGCATTTTATATGAAAATAATGAAATAATTTTGAAGTATATGAAATATACTTTATTTGAATTTCATATATATTTGAAAATATATATGAAATATATTTTATTCCTAATTTATATTTATCTGCTATATTTATATTTATAATACCCTGTAATTGGTGAGATGCTGATATTTTCGCTGTATTGCCGTCAACCTTATGAAGATAGCTTTATGTGTTTGCCTCTTTGCATTTTATATGAAAATAATGAAATAATTTTGAAGTATATGAAATAATTTTCTATGCATTATTTGATTTGATTCTTAGAACAATCCTAAGAGGCAGTGACAGAAGAGATGAAGAAAAATGGTTGGGCTCACAATTTATTTGAACCAAGAAATTGAGTGTTTATTGATAAGATTATATTTGGGGGCAGGGGGACAGAGAAAGGTGTCAAGATGCTTCCAGAATCCTGACTTAAGCAATTGGATAGATAAAAGCATCATGTACTGAGAAAGGAAATACTGCAAAAAGAGTATATTTGCACATATGTAACATTTCAGTGGCATTGTATGTGAAGTTAGTCCTCAGGAGCTCAGAAGTCTTTTTTACCTCTGTGGAAACACATGAGGTAGTTTCAGAGCATTCAGTTTACATACAAACTCAGGACACTGCCTATAACATGAGAATTTCTTATATCAATTTAGTTACCAAGTCAAATATGGTTAAATTTTTATTTCAGCCTTTATTTCCTTCTTTTGAACTTTAATGATTAATAAAATTGGAAATATTAGTCAGTAGTCTAGCTGAGTAGACTTTGCTGTTTTGAATACAATTGAGATTCTTATAGTAAGAAAGAAGGAAAGAACATAGATACTCAAAGGGCAATGAACTACATCTTTCATAAATAACATGGCCCTTTAAAAAGTTCAAATATATTGATTGGGTCTCCTTGTTAGTTCCTCAGTCTTGTCCAACTCTTTGTGTCCCTGTGGACCATAGTCCACCAGGCTCCTCTGTCCATGGAATTTTCCAGGCAAGAATATTGGAATGGGTTGCCATTTCCTTCTCCAGGGAGTCTTCCTGACCTAGGGATCGAACCAGGTCTCCCGCATTGCAGGCAGATTCTTTACCATCTAAGATACCAGGGAAGTGTATTGATTAGGTGATAATGTTAAATATAGAGTGTTTCAGTTAAAATATTAAGATTGTCAGACAATAAAAAGAAAGAAAATCTACCTGTAGGTTGTTTATAAGAAACATGTTCAAAGTGTAATAAAACAAAAAGTTCGAAACTAAAAAACAGAAAAAAGTACTCTGTAGAAATATTGATTGTTAGTTTTCTGTGCTATATAACAAATTATCACAAATTTAGCAGCTCTTCATGGTTTCTTTGGATCAGGAGTCTAGGCACACCTTAGCCTGGTCTACTGCAAGGTGTTGATCTAGATTGAGTTCTCATCTTGAGGTATAAGTAAGGAAGAATCTGCTTCCACGCTCCCTCAGGTTGTTGGCAGAATTTACTTCCTTGAAACTATAGAGTTTGCAGCAACTTACTTTTTCAAAGTTGGCAACAGAGATAGAACAGATTGGATAAGAGAGTCATAACCACAGGAGTGGCATCACATCATGTTTGCAATATTCTATTGGTTAGGAGCAAGTTGGTTACTTTTGAAGGCCAACCTACACTCAAGTGGAAAAAGGGATATTATACAGGGTGTTATAGGGATCATGGGAGTCACATTAAAGTCAGTCCAACAAACCAACCAAAAGAAGAGATTTCAAAGCAAATAACTGTACTAGGAATAAAAGGAGTAGTAACTTAAGAGTTATAAAAAGTTTGGTTTTTCAGTTCAGTTCAGTCGCTCAGTCATGTCCGACTCTGCAACCCGATGAACCACAGCACACCAGGCCTCCCTGTCCATCACCAACTCCCGGAATCCACCCAAACCCATGTCCATCGAGTCAGTGATGCCATCCAACCATCTCATCCTCTTTCGTCCTCTTCTCCTCCTGCCTTCAATCTTTCCCAGCATCAGGGTCTTTCCAATGAGTCAGAAGATAGTAATTTAAAATTTGGGGGGTACCTAAACCCAAAACTCCAAAATACATAAGGAAAGGATTAAATAATTATATGAGAAATAGACAAGATAGCAATAAAAATGAAACACTGTAATATACCCATTTCTCTCAGCAGTTGATACAAAAAACTGACCAAAAAATAAATCAGTAAGGATGCACCTTAAACAATGCAGTTAAATAAATATGACCTAATAGATATAACCAAAACATTGTTCCAATTGTAGAATAAACATTCTTGTCAAACTCACATGGGCTTCCCAGATAATTCAGTGGTAAAGAATCTGCCTGCCAATACAGGAGACGTGGGTTCAATCCCTGGGTTGGGAAGATCCCCTGGAAAAGGGAATGGCTACCCACTCCAGTATTCTTACCTGAAGAATTCCATAGTCAGAGGAGCCATGGGGTCACAAAGAACTGCCCCAGATGGGAAGCTTAGTTCCAGTGCACCGTAGAGGTTGTTTCACTATTTTGGTGTAAAATGCCATTGAGGGTCCTCCAGCAGCTTGATCTGAGCTCCAAGGATGAGGCAAACCATGAATTGGCAAAGGAAAATAATTCACTTAAAGGAACTCTAGCAGCAAGAGAAAGGAGGAATAAGGATTACATCTAGAAAAAAGCAACTTCAATGAAATAGAGCTATTTGAAGAGATACATGACAAGTTTAAGAAACAGAACAAAACAGAATGATCCAATAATTCCACTCCTGGGCATGTATCTGGAGAATATTCTAATTTGAAAAGATACATGCACTTTAGTGTTCATAGCAGCACTATTTACAATAGCCAAGACATGGAAGCAACATAAATGTCTCTTGACAGATGAATGGATAAAGATGTGGTACATACGTATACAATGAAATATTACTCAGCTGTAAAAAAGAAGGAAATAATGCCATCTGCAGCAACATAGATGGATCTAGTGATTATCATACTAAGTAAAGGAAGTCAGACAGAGAAAGACAAATATCATATGATATCACTTATTTGTGGAATTGTAAAAAGTGATACAGATGAACTTGTTTACAAAACAGAAACAGACTTAAGACGTAGAGGACAGATTTATGACTACCAAGAGCAAAGGACAGGAAGGAGGTGGGGATAAATTAGGAGTTTGGAATTGGCAGATAAAGACTACTATATACAAAATAAACAAGGTCTTACTGTAACAGCACAGGGAAGTATGTTCAATATCCTGTAATAAACTCTAGTGGAAAAGAATCTGAAAAAGGAGATATATGTCAAGTTACATATATATATATGGGCATGTGTGTGTGTGTGTATGTATGTATATATACATATGTATATATGTATGTGTGTGTGTGTGTGTATATATATATATATATATATATATTTATGGGCTTCCCTGGTGGCTCGGATGGTAAAGAATCCGCCTGCAATGTGGAGACCTGGATTTGATCCCTGGATTGGGAAGATCCCCTGGAGGAGGGCATGGCAACCCAATCCAGTCTTCTTACCTGGAGAATCCCCATAGACGGAGCCTGGGGTCACAAAGAGTCGGGCAGGACTGACCCACTAGCACAGCACAGCGCACGTACGCGCACACACACATGGAAAATAGTGCAAAGTGTACTACTGGTTTACAAAAGAAGATAAGGTAAATGTTTGGTTTTTTCCCCTTTGTCAGCTTACAAGATAATGAATTGGTTCTTTATCATCTTTGGGGGAGTGTTTTATTTTAAACTCCTGTAATTCAGTAGCATGTTATAGATTGCAGTCTGCTGCATTTATTTACTGAATCTCAAATTGTCTCATCTTTGGCCAGTGGGAGCAGAGATGTTTCCTGAGTCCTTTTGATATGACCCTGATACTTTTTGACTGATAAAGAGACAGTATTTTATTTTGTTTTGTTTTTCTTCATTTTTCAGAAAACTTCAGGATGTTGTCTGTGCTTTTGGGAATGTGGATTTTAGGGATCCATTTGTTTTCTAGGATATTTGATATTTAGCATGATGTGTGATGTGATTTGTAGGCTGATATTCCTTGGAATTTATGTTACTTGCAAAGAATAATGGTTTTATCTTTTTAGTATTTGTATGTGTGTGCCAGGTCGCTTCTGACTGGCACATATCTGAACTCTTTGAGACCCCATGGACTGTCGCCCAACAGGCTTCTCTATCCATGGGATTCTCCAGGCAGGAATATTAAAGTGGGTTGCCATGCCCTCCTCCAGGGGATCTTCCTGTCTCAGGATTCGAACCCCCATCTGTTACATCTCCTGCATTGGCAGGAGGCTCTTTACCATTCAGGCCACCTGGGAAGCCCATTTAGTATTTAAGGAGACTCAAAAGTAACCAACAGAGCTTCCCTGGTGGCTCAGACTATAAATAATCTGCCTGCAATATGGGAGACCTGGATTGAATTCCGTGGTCGGGAAGATCCCCTGGAGAAGGGCATGACAACCCACTCGAATATTCTTGCCTGGAGAATTCGATGGACAGAGGAACCTGGTGGGCTACATGTCTATGGGGTCGCAAAGAGTCAGACCCAACTGAGTGACACCCAAAAGGAACCAGCATTTTCCAACAACAGATGTAGAGGCATATGTTAAGCTGGTTTATTCAATCAGTTAATATTTGAATGTTTACTCTGGAACAAACTCCACAATAGGAACTCTGGGAAATTCTAACAATTATGAAACCTACTTTTTGTTTAAAATTTTTATAAAATAAGTTCCAGGGATTGATTTTAAAATTGCTTGTTTCAGATCTGTCACGAAATCGCCTCTCAGAAATTCCCATAGAAGCATGTCACTTCGTTTCTCTTGAGAATCTCAATTTATACCAAAATTGTATTCGATATGTGCCAGAGGCAATTCTAAACCTACAAGCACTAACTTTCTTAAATATTAGGTAAGAACTTTTTTTTAAAATTTAGTTTTGTGTGGTGTTTTCAATTTTCCTCTTCCCTTTCACTTAAGTTACCGTTATCTGAGGAATTCCCTGTGGTGATCCGGTGGCTAGAACCCCATGCTTCCATTTCAGGGGGCGCAGGTTTCATGCCTGGTCAGGAAACTAAAATCTTGCATTCTTTGCAGCCAAAAAATAGAAATGATACTTTTTTAAAAAATTACATCATCTGTTTATATTAGCAATATCTCTTCATGTTTTTAGGTTAAATTAACAGTATTTTCTGGGTCCCTCTAGTTTCTCCCTTTGTCTTTGCCTTTGCAATAGTTAACAAACTCTAATAAGAGCTGTTACGCTAATTGTCTTGTAGCAGTGGTTCTCCAATTACATTTTCAAATAAATTTCATCAAATAAGAATGGTAGATCTGAAATTATTTTGATTTTTCTGATTATGTATTTTTGTATACTAAGTTCTGAACATATAAATGCATTTATTTAACTCATCTACTCCATTGTTTCACATCTTACAAGACTTCTTTTGTTATTTCATTATAAAAAGTTATAAATGTTGACTGGAGAAAATAAATTTAGAAAAGTAAAGGAAATCCATCTAAATGTGTCTGAATTAATAGATGAATTTTTCCTTTTTTTTCTAGGCCTTTAGTCGAATTTTTAAATAAATTTTTCCCCTTGTCAAGAAATATCCTTTGGAAATATTTTTTTATATGTAATCATTTTAATGTATAGTTTATATATTTCTAAAACTCATTTTTGCTCTCAGATATTTACTTATTTCAGTTTTTTCCTATAAAAGTAGAACTAGTAGACAGCTTTGTATGTGAATGTCTAATTATTAGATATTAGAAGTTTTAATGGCTCATGATCTGTTAATAAAATCATCAAAAGATCTTACAAATGGGGGCAATTGTTACTAAGGATTAAGATGTTAAATATGCATAAGGAAAATTTTAACTTATTTTTATCCTTATGATGTATTTTTTACTTCCAGTTCTGATTTGTATACTTTTGTTTAGATTAAAGATTTCTTATCTATACTTCAGTTAGTATGATATGTCTAAAATCACAATTTGTCCCTTTTTTCCCATAGAACTATATTTGGTTTGTTTATATACATTTGGTTATAATGCTGTAATGATGAGGCAAGTAAATTATAAATACTCTTAATGTTTATAACTCTTTGGAAAGAAGAGGAGAGGATGCTAGTTATCTACCCTATTTTAAAATAATTTTTTCCTGTATAAATTTAACTGTAATACAATAATATGATTTGTTTATGAGACTGGAGTTTTATGGTGCAAGAGTCCTGTAAACCCTGTGATTTACAGATGAGGAATCTGTGTAAGATGCAGATAAATGCTTTGCCTAAAAAACAAAGCTGACAAGTGACAAACTTGAACTCAAATCTGTTTTTTCAAACTCAAATCTAATATCCTGTTTCTTTCTTGTAAGATTTACATTTGTTATTATACTGAGTGTAGAATGAGAAGGATGGCAATTTTTCTCCCTGAGTGTTGGGCTCTGACTTAGTTCTTTTTCTGCTTACACATTTAGTCGGAACCAACTGTCAACATTGCCGGTACACTTGTGTGAGTTACCATTGAAAGTCTTAATTGCTAGTAATAACAAATTGGTCTCACTTCCAGAAGAAATTGGACATCTCAGACATTTAACGGAACTTGTAAGTGAATATTTCATTTTTTGATTGTTTTATGTATATATGTATGTATATTAAAAAGCAGAAATATCACTTTGCCGACAAAAACCATAGCTTTGACTATATGGACCTTTGTCGATACAGTGATGTCTTTAGTTTTTAATATGCTGTCTAGGTTTATAATAGCTTTCCTTCCAAGGAGCAAGCATCTTTTAATTTCATGGCTGCAGTTACTGTCAGCGGTAATTTTGGAGCCCAAGAAAATAAAATCTGTCACTGCTTCCGTCAGTCAAAAGCCTATACATTTTAAAAATCAAATTCTAGTACAAACTGTGGAATTATTCCTGGACAAAGAATCATAGTATTTTTTACAACCGGTGGGTATTATGTTGTCCAAACCTTGTTTTGCAGATAGTTTAAAGCTGGCAAGTTTGTAATATCAGTACAGTTCTTTACTTTGTATCGTTTTGAAATAGGATGTGAGCTGCAATGAAATTCAAACAATACCTTCCCAAATTGGTAATTTGGAGGCCTTGAGAGACCTTAATGTAAGAAGAAATCACTTAGTACGTTTGCCTGAAGGTAAGAAACTGTGAAACAGTTGTTTTGTTTTTTGCCTTTTTATTTTATCTCTCAGACTGATGTGCACATCAAAAATGTATAAAAGTTACAGCAAGTGTTTGAGATGTAATGATTTATTTAATACATGTTATCTGTTCTGTTATAGATTTTAAAAGCTAGACTTTTCATTGAAAAGCTCCAATAATTGAGTAGTGATGGTAATTTTAGATCCTGTTAACTGATAATGTAGGGTCTCTGGAAGTTTCATTTGGTATAACTACTTAAGAGAAATTTCACATATTTTTGATAAATCATATACATGATTACTGGAAAAACATAGCTTTGACTAGACAGACCTTTGTTGGCAAAGTGATGTCTGTTTTTTAATACGCTGTCTAGGTTTGTCATAGCTTTTCTTCCAAAAAGCAAGCATCTTTTAATTTCATGGCTGCAGGCACCATCTGCAGTGATTCTTCCTGCACCAGAGATTCACATCATTCATTCTGAGAAATTGTTTTATATCTGTTTGATAATTTCCTATCTTCTGATTTCTGTTTTCTCTTTCGAGAATTTTTGTTAATTGGATAGTGGACTCTTAATTGATCTTATGGTTTTCTTATCTTTTTTATTGTTCGTTTCTTTGTCATTTTGTTTAACCAGGTGGTAACAGTTCAACTATTTATAGTCTTACCATTCTTCTGAATTTGTAATTTCTGCCATCTAATTTTTCATCTCTAAGAACCCTTACTTTTTGCTGATTTAAAAACAAAATCTTTTCCTTTTTCAGTAATTTAGTATTTTATTTTTCTGAAATTGGAGACATTAGTTCTAGTTTTCAGAGTTTTCTTCTGTTTCCTGTATGTTAACCTGTTTTTTCCTGCACTCATTTTTTTCCTTTGTTTTGCATATTTCAATTTCTCTCTTATATGTTGAAAG
This sequence comes from Bubalus kerabau, assembly GCF_029407905.1. Taxonomy (NCBI): domain Eukaryota; kingdom Metazoa; phylum Chordata; class Mammalia; order Artiodactyla; family Bovidae; genus Bubalus; species Bubalus kerabau. The sequence goes on along the minus strand of NC_073625.1, from coordinate 116,698,186 downwards.
CGCTTCTAAATGTTTGTGGGTCATATGCCATTTATACAAAGCTAATTAGAAATTTCAAGTATACTGGGCAGAAATTGTATTAAGCAGTAAGCTGGATATTTTACTGGAGGAAACTCTATATCAGCATCTAAAGGCCTTTTGTATGGGACTATATAGTTTGTCCAGAGAAAGATGTTTTTTTCTTCTACATTGTGTATCTTCCTAACTAACTAATGGGGTAAGATTGGGTAGCAAAGTGCTGAGGTCTTGTCACTAAGTGTGTAGACTTTCACTTAAATCCTCCATTTTTAGCAGGCAACTCATCCTAACTTTCCATTGTGCAGTCCTTGAGTTTAGAGGCTTTCAATTCAGTTTCACTAAAGGATAACTTGTTGATTCCTGTTGTGAATGGAAAGCAGCATGTATAGTTGGGATTGAAAACCTATGCATCTAACTTGTTTTTATACAGATTGTCATCTGATCCTTTTGTTATTCCCACCTTTCTGTGGTATCAGACCTAGTTTCTAAGACTTTCTGTTGTTCTATAAGGGGTCACCATTTCATGCAAAATTGTGCACAGTAAAGGACAGAAACGATATGGACCTAACAGAAGCAGAATATATTAAGAAGAGGTGGCAAGAATATACAGAAGAACTGTACGAAAAAGATCTTAATGACCTGGATAACCATGATGGTGTGATCACTTACCTAGAGACAGATATCGTGGAGTGTGAAGTCACATGGGCCTTAGGAAGCATTACTACAAACAAAACTAGTGGAGGTGGTGGAATTCCAGCTGAGCTATTTCAAATCCTAAGAGATGATACTGTTAAAGTGCTATACTCAATATGCCAGCAAATTTGGAAAACTCAGCAGTGGCCACAGGATTAGAAAAGGTCAGTTTTCATTCTAATTCCAAAGAAAGATAATGCCAAAGAATGTTCAAACTACTGCACAGTTGCACTCATTTAAAATATTAGCAAGGTAATGCTCAAAATCCTTGCAGCTAGGCTTCATCACTGTGTGAACCAAGAACTTCCAGATGTTCAAACTGGATTTAGAAAAAGCAGAGGAGCCAGAGATCAAATTGAAAACATCTGTTGGGTCATAGGAAAGGCAAGGGAATTAAAAAATCTATTTCTGCTTCACTAAAGGCTAAAGCCTTTGTGTGGATCATAACAAACTGTAGAAAATTCTTAAAGAGATGGGAATACCAGACCACCTTACCTGCCTCCTGAGAAATCTGTATGCAGGTCAAGAAGCTACAGTTAGAACTGGACATGGAACAGCGGATTGGTTCAAAATTGGGAAGGGAGTACGTCAAGGCTGTATATTGTCACCCTGCTTATTTAACTTATATGCAGAGTCCATCATGTGAAATGCTGGGCTGGGAGAATCACAAGCTGGAATCAAGATTGCCAGGAGAAATATCAATAACCTCAGATATGCAGATGACACCACCCTAATGGCAGAAAGGGAAGAGGAACTAAAGAGCCTCTTGATGAAGGTGAAAGAGGAGAGTGAAAAAAGCTGGCTTAAGACTCAACATTCAAAAAATGAAGATCATGGCATCCAGTCCCATCACTTCATGACAAATAGAAGGGGAACAAGTGGAAACAGTGACAGACTTTATTTTCTTGGACTCCAAAATCACTGCAAACAGTGAATGCAGCCATGAAATTAAAAGAAACTTGTTCCTTGGAAGAAAATCTATGATAAACCTAGACAACATATTCAAAAGCAGAGACATCACTTGGCTGACAAAGGTTGGTCTAGTCAAAGCTATGGTTTTTCCAGTAGTCATGTACAGAAGTGAGAGTTGGACCATAAAGAAAGGTGAGCGCCAAAGAATTGATGCTTTCGAACTGTAATGCTGGAGAAGACTCTTGAGAGTCCCTTGAACAGAGTGGAAATCAAACCAGAATATTCACTGGAAGGACTAATGCTGAAGTACCAATACTTCAGCCACCTGATCGAAGAGCCAATTCATTGGAAAAAACCCTGATCCTAGGAAAGATTGAGGGCAGGAGGAGAAGGGGGTGTCAAAAGATGAGATGATGGGATGGCATCACCAACTCAATGGACATGAGTTTGAGCAAACTCCGGGAGTTGGTGATGGACAGGGAAGCCTGGCATGCTGTAGTCCATGGGGTTGCAAAGAGTCAGACACGAGTGAGCAGCTGAACAGCAGCAACAACATAAGGGGTCAAATAGTTTGCTTTTCATTAATATTAACATCCCTAAGCACCTAGATTTCATTTTATGACACTTTGCTATATATCGGTTAATCACTAAGAAAGGATGGACGTAAAATACTTAGGTTAAATCAATTATATTTAGATAGAAGCTCATGAAGAAAAAAATGTCTAGCTTTGAAATATCATTGTTTATTTCCACCTTACTTCCCTGCAGAACTAGCAGAGTTGCCTTTGATAAGGTTAGACTTTTCCTGCAACAAAATTACAACAATTCCTGTCTGTTATCGGAATCTCAGGCACCTGCAGATGATCACCCTAGATAACAATCCACTACAATCTCCTCCTGCACAGGTAAACCACAGTTGATTTGAAGTATGTTATAAACTTTTTGGACAAAGGATGAAGTTTAAAAGTTGTAAATTATATGTATTTACTTTTTGTCAGAGATTAAGTTCTTTTAAAATAAATTCACACTCATATGTATTCTTTAAAAGCCTTGAAGTAAATGAGATGGGAGATAGGTAATATTCCAAAAATGTTTTTCCTTTCACTAAATTGACTTTTTCACATTTGAAGGGTTCTTCCTTAAAGTTTTTTTTTTTTTCCAATTAAGTTTGAGTTATTTCTTTCTAGTAAAACTTAAATGAAGACAATGTAAATGCTACAGACAAAATACTCAGTTTACAGAATTAAAGATCATCAGCGTATTTCTCATGACTGTTGTCTTTGTACCTTCCTGTTTTCTAAAATCTTAAGTTCCTCATTGAGTCAGTTTGGACTGAAATGAAACTACTTAATGAAGTTGTTATAAGGTAGCTTTACATACAGATTTTAGATTCCACAATTTAAAAAGCTTTTTGTCTTATATTTTTCACCGTAGCTTTCCTTACTCTGCAGTTGATTCACCCTTGTACAAGTGTCTGTATGGCAGCTGTTAAAGTGTTTGAGTAAACTTCATTAACTACAGAAAGGTCTCATATCCCTAAAGAGTTTATATGTTGATTTGTAGGACAGAAATAAATAGGTGGCAACAGAACTATATATGACTTTAATATTTAATCATTTCCGGCTTTTCTTTCTTACAGGAAGTAGGATTGAAAACATAATTGTGCATGATTGTTGGATTTCTAAAAACAAAAGTTGCCAGTAGAATCCATGGGGAGCAATGCTTTAAATCTCTGACTGTGCCTAACTAGTCAATATAAGTTTACTTGGTATTCTAACAGTGTTTATAATCATGAATTATGTATGTTACTAAAACTTATTAGTGACTAGAAAACAAAAACCTACATTTATGTCACTTAAACACCTAAGGTAACAAATGATATAATGTGTTATAATGAGTTAATTTTTAATATTACCATACATACTTAATAGAAATACCTTCTATTTCCAATATACATTAAATAAAAAGCTGACTGTGATTTAAAAGGCAGGGGCTCCTTCAGTTAAAAAAATAAGTAAATTTAAAATTAAAAAAAATAAAAGCAGCAGAAGGAAAAAAGGTTTGGGTACACATATATTTCAGATGAATAATAATTTGTTTCTATATGTTACTTTACTTAGATATGTATAAAAGGCAAAATCCACATATTTAAGTACCTGAACATGCAGGCTTGTAAGATTGCTCCAGATCTGCCAGATTATGATAGGAGACCCATGGGTTTTGGCTCCTGGTGAGTATATTGTATTCTTTCATTTATTATTTTCCATCTCACGGAGAATCAAATAAATGGGACCCTTAAATTTGCCTGATGGTTTGTTTGACCAAAGCAAAATAACCTATTTTAATGTTATTTTTCTCAGAATGCTTATATTAAGTAAAAATTGATTACATAGATGTGACCAAGTATAGTTCTAAGTCAGGGTTTCTTAACCTCAGCACTGTGGATATTTCGAAATAGATAATTATTTGTGGTGAGGACCTGTCCCGTACACTGGAAGATACTCAACAGCTTCCCTGGCTTCTGTAGCACCTTCCCAACGTAACAAACAAAGGTGTCTCCAGTTATTACCAAATATCCTCTGAGAGGTCCTCAGTTGAAAACTGCTGGTCTAAGTGACTTTAATATTAACTAACCTTGGCTCTCCTTTTAACTAACTCTATAACTTAAGGCAACTCATTCAAACTTTCTGGGCTGCATTTTTCACAAAGGGAGTAAAGGTGTTGGATTTGATGGCCATGAACTGTGGTGTTGGAGAAGACTCTTCAGAGTCCCTTGGACTGCAAGGAGATCCAACCAGTCCATTCTGAAGGAGATCAGCCCTGGGATTTCTTTGGAAGGAATGATGCTAAAGCTGAAACTCCAGTACTTTGATCACCTCGTGCGAAGAGTTGACTCATTGGAAAAGACTCTGATGCTGGGAGGGATTGGGGGCAGGAGGGAAAGGGGACGACTGAGGATGAGATGGCTGGATGGCATCACCGACTCAATGCACATGAGTTTCAGTGAACTCCGGGAGTTGGTGATGGACAGGGAGGCCTGGTATGCTGCGATTCATGGGGTTGCAGAGTCGAACACGACTGAGCGACTGAACTGACTGACTGACTGACTGAATGTCATTTTAGGATCTTTTAAGTCTGTGAATCCCTCAGCTGCATATAGCATCGGACTTTTACAAAGGCATTTTCTTGGCATTCCCAACCATTACAGCAGTCTTAAGTAACAGGAATTAAATTCATAAAGTCTTTAAACAGGCAAAATAGGTATCTCAGTGAAGGTGTAATAATATTAATAAACTTTACTCAAGAGAACCCTTTAGGCATTCTCTTAGAATTTGTCACATTTTACGTAAAAGCACAGTCCTAACCTTCTTAGTGTCCTAACTTAAAACAGATGAACAAACTTCTATTTTATTAGAGTTTCTAAAAGCAGACATATTAAAAATACAAAAATAATTCAAAGGAAAAAATAAAACCATAAAAAGCAGATGCATATTAACAAAATTCAAATTACTGATAAATTCTGAAAGAAAGATTCCAAGTGAAGACATAAGGGGGCTTTAAAGGTATTTGTGTCTCACCATACCTTAAAAGCTATGTCAGTTATAAGTATTCTTTTATTTTATATGGTATTTCATAATTTTAATAAGGTTTTTAAAAACAATGAAGCTCTAGAAACGTAGCAGTTTGACATCACCAGACATATATGTAAAGTACCCTTCATATTTTAGTAATATTTTAAGTTATTACTATATTTTAGCACTGTACAGTAATTGGTGCTACTTAAGAAAATGCTAAGATAAGAAAATGCTAAAATGCTATTTAAGATACTGCTAAGATTTTCCCAGTAAAGGGAAATACATATAATTAAAATTTTTTAAACTGTATTTTTAGCTTTCTCTGCCTAAAGTCTTCAGAAGCAGCTTTGTAATGATATTCGGAGTTTTTTGGTCTGGCTTTTAGACTGCAGATTTGTATAGACTGAAGGACATTGGGAACACCAGCTTTAATCTAGTTGTTTTGATTTAGTATACTTAAACAAGTACAGGGAGAAATTATGCATATGCATAAAATATTCCTACCAGAACATCCTCAGTACTAGCACTTTTAACTCTGAGAAGACTAAAAGCAGGTATGTGGTGTTAAGGAAGACAAAATGATTTCGAAAAGATGGTGGGGGAGGTGGAGATTAGGTCTTACAGTGTGCTGATCTAGGTCTGTCTTAGAGGAAGAATTTTGGCAGTGGGGAAGATATGAGGAAAGCCAGACCACTAATACCAAGAATTTTTAAATTTTCTCCATTATTTCCTTTTCATTTCTTTTTCCTCTTACCTCACTTCATTGCTTAACATATGGAACTCTTACGTCTTATCTCTAGAAGAAAGTTTTGTTTTCCCTATTTAAATATTTCTAAAAGTTTCTACTCCTGTACAGTTTAAAAAAAAATGTACAGCAACAAAAAAAGCAGCTTTTAGAGGACTTTAATGGTAGTCCAGGAGTTAAGACTCAGCTCTTCCACTGCTAGGGTTTGGGTTTGATCCCTCTTCTGGGAACCGAGATCCCATATGCCACATGCCATGAGGTACGGGCAAAAAAGTAAATAAATAACACTAATCTTTTTTTTTTTAAGTAGTTTTTATTTTATATATACACTAACTTATTTTCTCAAGGAGTTAGTAACCCTTGCAAAGGAAAAGTTTTTCTTTCCTGAAGTAGCAGAGTAGGAATATTAAACTGCTGCTGTTGCCTTGAGGTTTGAGTGTGAGAAGATGAATAGTGATTACTGGGTGTGTGTATGTGTAATGATTACAGGGCACACCTGAAGAAACCAAGGAGGAAACATCATTACCTCTTTGAGCAGTGAGCTTTGATTGAGGGCTGCAGTGCTGGTTACAGAATCTTTTTCTCTCTGATTCTGTCCTTAGTTTTGAGGACTAAGAAGTCTTCGCCTTATTTCTTTGAATATTGCGGTCTTTATTACTTTCCTTTTAAAAAACAGATACAAAAAATTCCTGGGAAGAGATTTGTGTTTGCTAAAAGATATAAGAAGGCTTGAGTCGATAGAGAAAGTTTTCCTAAATGGGAGGTCTAGATAGCATAAACATATCATGTTTCTCAAAGGAATTCATAATTACAGATCTAATATATTCCAATCCCTATATAATCCCTAATTATGCTCAAATAGATTATCCTCTGCATATTCTATTTTTCCAGAGTTATGTTACTGTATTTGTGATTATTTCAGAATATCCTATAAGTTTATATATATATATATCAATATATATGTTGTGCATGTGTATATATATATGTATATAAAAGAAAAATATTTCCTTCAGCTCCTCTTGCACCAACAAATGAGACGTTGTACTTTCATGTCCTTTCTTATTAAGGTACAGATTAATAAGATTGCATTGTAGTTATCAGTGCATTTATTCAGAATGCAGTCATAGAGTTAGAAGGCCTTTGTTCTAGCTCTGAAACTTTGTACTATTGGGCAGTTTTCTATTTATTTTTGGCTGTGATGGGTCTTCGTTGCTGCATGCGGACAGGGCTACTCTCTAGTTGTGATGTGCAGGCTTCTCATTGCAGTGACTTCTTTTGTGGATCACAGGCTCCAGGTGCATGGGCTCAATAGTTGCGGCTTGTGGGCTCTGGAGCATGAGCTCAGTAGTTTGGTACATAGGCCTAGTTGCCTCAAGGCATGAGAAATCTTCCCAGACCACGGATTGAACTCCTGTCCCCTGCATTGGCAGGCAGATTCTTAACCACTAAACCACATAGGATCTTCACTGCATCATGTGGGCTCAGTAGTTGTGGTCTTTGGGCTTAGTTGCTCCAAGACGCGGGATCTTAGATCCCTGATCAGGGATTGAACTTTAACCCCTGCATTGCAAGGTGGATTCTTTTTTTTTTTATGGTTGTGCGTAACTTTTATTTATTTATTTATTTTTAATATAAATTTATTTATTTTAATTGGAGGCTAATTACTTTACCAGTGGACCACCAAGCAAGTCCCTCAAATGCATTGCTCTTTCCCTGTACCTTAAATTCTGATTCATTGTGACACAGCAACTTTTTTAAAGTTATGTACACAAACTGTAAGAATACATGGAATACAAAATTTGATACCAGAAGAACACTACATGCTTTAAATTTGTACCATTGAAAGTTATTTTTCAGTCTAGGCCATCTTATTAAATAAAATGCTAACAGACCAATTTTTAACATAGGTTTTGTCATGTTTTAGACTTTAAGCTAACTTTAAAACTATGTTTAAGAACAAGCAAAAACTAAAGCTTTTATAGCTTTAGAAGAAAATGTAGAACAATCTTTGTGACTTGGGGAATGCAAGGATTTCTGAGGACACAGAAAGCAGTAACCATTAAAAAAGAAATGATAAACTCAATTTAATGAAAATTAAAACCATCTATTTATGAAAAGAAACTGTTAAGAAAATAGGCAAACCACAGACTGAGGGAAATTATTTGCAAAATACATTTAAAATAATAGACTTGCATCCAGAGTGTATAAAGAATGTGCCAGTCCTGTCTGACTCTTTGCAACCCCACCAGGCTCTTCTGTCCGTGGGGATTCTCTAGGCAAGAATACTGGAGTGGGTTGCCATGCCCTTCTCCAGGGGATCTTCCCAACCCAGGGATCGAACCAGGGTCCTCCTGCATTGCAGGCGGATTCTTTATCAGCTAAGCCACCATAGAAGCCTGCAACTTGATGTTAAAAAGACAAACAACCCAGTTGAAAACTGGACAAAAGTCTTGAATAAACTTTACAAAGAAAGATACATAATTGATCAGTAAGCACACAGAAAAGTGCTTAACATCATTAATCATCATTGAAATGCATATTAAGTCACAATGCATATCCACAAGAATAAAATTAAGACTGACAACAGCAAATGAAAGGATGTGGAGCAACCAGTGCTCTCATGTTGCTTATGTAATGTAATTTGAGTTGTAAAAAAGTAAAATCAGAACATCCATTTTGGAAAGTTAGTTTGGCCGATTTCTTTAACAACTTTATTGAGATAAAATTTACCCATTTTAAGTGTCCAATTTGGTGAGTTATGGTAAATGGGTACAGTCACAAAACTACCAACACAATCAAGATACGTATTTTTTTAAAAATCACCCTCAGCTCCAGGCAGTCACTGGTCAGCTCTCTGTCATTTGCCTTTTCTAGAATTTCATAGAAATGAAATAAAATATATAGCGTTTTGTCTGTGGCTTTTACTTAGCAAACTGTTTTCATGATTATTGATGTTGTATTTTTAAATGGGCCAAAGATTTGAACATACATTTCACAGAATAAGATAAGTAGCCAATAAGCACATTAAAATATTAAATATCACTAGTCATCAGAGAAATACAAATTAACATCACACTTTATACCCATCAGAATAATAACTAAAATTAATGACTGGCAGTACAGTGTTGACAACTGGAACTCCAGTATATTGTTGTTGGGAATTTAAAATGATTCAGCTACTTTTGAAAACAGATTGGCAGTTTTTTAAGTTAAACCTGCACTTACATATAAATTCATTCATCCAGGATGAATTCACTGACATGACAAGAATTTCACTGACATGATGCCAAGTATAAAAAGTACATACTCCATTTTTGTGCATTCTAGAATAAGCAGAACAAATTACCCCAAACTTAGAGGTTTAAACAACACAAATTTATCATTTTATGGTATAGGTCAGAAATCTAAATTTTGGTCTCACTGAGCTAAAATTAAGATGCTGGCAGTGCTCCATTCTTTTCTGTAGATTCTGAGTAGACTGTGTTTCCTTGCCTTTTTCAACTTCTAGAGGTTGTGTGCTTTCCTTAGTTTGTCCCTTCCTCCATCTTTAAATCAGCATTGTATCCTCCTCTTCTTTTTCCCTCTTAAACATTCAAGAGACCTTGTGATTACATTGAGCCCATTCATACAGTTCAAGATAATCTCCTTATTTTAAAGTACTCTTACTAGCAGCCTTACTTTTATCTGCAACCCTAATTCCCGTTTCCAATGTAAAGTAACATATTTACAGGTTTCAGGGAGTATATCTTGACATCTTTGAGAACAATTATTTGGCCTTCTATACTAATTTAAAGTAAAAAAAAAATTTGGTAGTTGCTTCTTAGTTGATGAGGTGAGGAAAGTTGACTGGAAAGGGATGTGTGGTAATTTTCTGGTGAAGTAGAAGTGTCCTGTATCATGATAGGGGTGTATGTTACAAAGATGCATTCATTTGTCAAAGGTTTGTGTATTTCAGTGTATATAAATTTTACCTTAAGAAAGAGAGTGCTATTAAAAACAAAAATAATGGAGAGGGTCATCGGGAATGGCTAGAGGAACAGATGAAGTAAGAGTGTTGATATTTTTGAAGGTGGATAATGAGGACATGAAAGTTCATTATTCTCTTCTAACTGCTTTCTTTGAATTTGGAGTTTTTCATACTGAAAAGTTAAAGGAGTACTCACTTCATTCTAAGCAATTAAGTCCCTAAATGCCATGAAAATATTTATTACTAAAATTGCATCTATTTCAAATGTTAATTTTTAAAGTATCAAACTTCACAATAAGAACTAAAGTTTCTTTTCGGCAGCCATGAAGAACTGTACTCAGGTCGTCCCTACGGAGCGCTTGATTCAGGTTTCAACAGTGTGGACAGTGGTGATAAGAGATGGTCAGGGAATGAAGTAAGTGTTTATTGTACTTGTTGCAACTTCTGATTAAGAGGAAGTAAAATGATGAAAATGGAAAGTGTCTTAATTGGACTCAATTTCTTGTTATGTAAAATATAGAAAAGCCAAATGAGGGGTAAAACTCCCACATAGTCCTGTCACTCAGAAATGGTATTATGTTTCTTCATCGTCTTTTTAGCATATTGTGTTTTACATGTTTGTTACCTCATTGTCTCGTATAAATCATTTTATATCCTGGAAGATCTTAATGGGAACTGAGCCAGTTACATGGGAAACCTAAAATTTTGAGTGCCTGGGTAATCTTGAGCAGAGAAGGGTAGAAGATCTGCTAGAAGGTGAGAAAATAGAACTATAGGCTGATGGGTACTAAGATAGGAACCTGATGAAGTTATCTACATGCTCAAGATAAATAAGTAACTTTCTCAGCTAATTATATCATTTTTCTCTTTTGTTTTAATTATTAGTATTATGTTTTCTCTCTTTTTAAATTACTAAGGGATAATATTTTAGCTATAAATTAGGTTAAATGATAAAAAGATTTTGTTAGCAAGACTGGTAGTATACCATTTTTAACATTGTTTTATTTGGAGTCTAAAGCAAATTAGTTTTAGAATACAGCTCATTTGTCATTTGAAATTGCTTGGCTATTTGTGTGTGGTTGGGTGTGTACATGATTGTGGCAATATCAAAAAAGATACTTTTTTGGGGGGGCTACACTGGGTCTGTGTTGCTGTTCTCAGGGTTTCTCTAGTTGTATCAAGCAGGGCCTACTCTCTAGGTGTGGTGTGCAGGCTTCTCATTGCAGTGGCTGCTCTTGTTGCGGGAGCACAGGCTTTAGGGCCCATGGGCGTCTGTAGTTGTGGCTCCTGGGCTCTAGAGCATAAGGTCAGTAGTTGTGGCACACAGGCTTAGTTGCCTCACAGCGTGCGGGATCTTCCTGGATCAGAAATTGAACTGGTGTCCCCTGCATTGCAAGGCAGATTCATAACCATTAGACCACCAGGGAAGCCCCATTTTAACCATTTTTAAGTGTGCATTTCAGTGCCATTAAGTACATTGATATTGTTGAATAATATGTACATCTTTGTAGATGCATCTCTGGAATTATTTTGCTCTTTTTTAAAAAATATAAATTCTGAGTTTATGCTATAAATGCCTTATCTAAAATTTGAAGTGATTTATTTTAGTGTTTCTGCTATTTTTTTAAGCCTACAGATGAATTTTCAGATCTGCCTCTTCGAGTAGCAGAAATTACTAAAGAACAAAGACTACGAAGAGAAAATCAATACCAGGAGAATCACAGCAGTTTAATAGTAACAAATGGTGGAGGTAAACATGATTCCTGACAACATCCAAAATCTTTTTTATCTCTGACTTTTTAAACGGCCTTTTCACATCCATTCCTTTTATTTGTATATCTGTAACTTCTTCCATTCTTTTTTTAGAGACCTCCCTCCTCTTCTCATATGATTAGAAAAAAAAAATGTTTTCTATTAGGACTAAATTTCAATTTCTCTATGTTTTCAGGCTTGTAATTAAAATATGTTTTTCTCTTTATTTGGGGAGAGAACTTTACTAAGTTCTCTGGAATACTAAGTTTACTAATAAGTTTATCTGGAATAGACCTTTGCTAATCTTTTTTTTTTTTTTTGGCTGTGCTGAGTCTTGGTTGCTGCGTGGGCTTTTTCTCTAGTTGCAGTGATCATAGACTGCATTTTACACCAGCTGCATGTGTGGGCTTCTTGTTGCACTGGCCTCTCCAGTAGCAGAGTGTGGGCTCTAAGATGCTCAGACTTCAGTAGTTGCAGCAAGTGGGCTAGTAATCGTGGCTCCTGGACTATAGAGTACAGGCTCAATAGTTCTGGTGCACCGGCTTAGTTGCTCCATGGCATGTGGGAAATTCCTGGATCAGGGATCGGACTGGTGTCTCCTGCATTGACAGGCAGATTCTTGACCACTGAGCCATAGGGGAAGCCTGATCTTTGCTAATCTTGATTTAACCATGATCTTCTTAGAAGTATTCTCCTTTTTAAAGATTCTCTTTGTGGTCATTGTGTGACCTCTTTTAGAAATTCAGTGTATTCTTGATGTCTGCCTTGTCTTTCATCTGAAATTGTGCTCTTCAAGGGCATCTGAATCTTATTTATGTGCTTCTCACCCCAGAGCATTTTAAGAAGCAAAAATTCCTCAAATGATTCCCTTCCATCCACAAACTGCTGCAACATACCTGCAATACTGACCTCTAAAAAATATTTTTCTAAACAGAAAAATCTTTTTTTTCTAGTAATGGATAGCAGTTACAATAAGGGGAACAGTCATCAGTATCTGTTTCTTTATCACCAAGTCTTTCCTCCTGTCTTTTCACTTTTATTTAGAGTTAATTGTGGTAGGTTTTCTGCCTAATTCTTCAAAGAGATATAATTAAGCCCCAAACCTAAAACATCCAAAAAATGAAACAAAACCTAAAAGAAGATATACCCTTCAACGTTAAAAAATTATTCTTCCTCTTTTTGTCTCACAGAGTCAAACTTGTTTAAAATAGTCAAGAGCTAGCCAAAGAAAAAAGAAATACTAGAGGTCTAAATTCCAGTAATTACCATCAATTACTGCATTCTTTATAGTGAATCAAGACTAGGGCTTTTCTTTAGCCTGTTATTGTGAGTGACCATGGACTAAATGATAAAGACTTACGTAATTTAAACTTATTCTTCCCACTTTCATAATAGAAAATGTTAAGGAAAAGGAAAGAATGCAATTTAATGGTTTTTGTTGGCTGTCTAACTTGAATTTTTTTTTGATGTGTGTGTGTGTTTGTGTCATATGGACAGTGGAACATGAACTGGATCAGATTGACTATATTGACAGCTGTACTGCAGAGGAAGATGAGGATGAGGTGAGACCACACAAGGGCCTGGACTCAGACAGCCTCAGTTCACAGTTTATGGCGTATATTGAACAACGACGAATCTCTCATGAGGTAGTATATACGTTTAAACCTAAATTTGTTGCCGTCCCCTAGTAAAAACAATTTATGATAGTCTAAATTTCTGTCATATCAGTGATTTGTTGGTTTAGGCTCAATTATTTGTTTTATTATCTTTAGTTCCAATTTTATTACTTTTTCAAACTATTTTTAAAATCAGACAGTAGTCTTAAGTAAAGTTGAGATTTATTTTTCAAATAAAAAGACAGATTTCAGAATTAAGAAAAGTCCTAAGAAAATGCAAAGGAATATGATGCTTTTTATTGTTATTCTTAATGCTTTTTTATTAACTGATAAATCATAGTTTGGTCAGTAATTAAGAATTGAACCAACGGCAGACTTTTGGAGCAACATACAAACTCAACCATAGAATTTTCATGATGAGCTTAATTATATTGGTGCTTTTATGCTAAGTCACACAGAATATAAATTGTTTGCCATTAAAATTCCTGGGTGTCTGTTATAGTGGAGCATTGAGTTGCCTTAGAAAACAAATGAGCATTCAGCCCACTGCGAAGTCTCTGCCAGTTCCCCAAGGGTCTCAAGTAGAAATAGCATTCTTCAGTGTATCTAGTCAGCATAATAAAATGGCTCCACTTCAGTGTGTGTGATATTAATGTCTGGAGTTGGTCCCAGGCTCTGAGCAGGGATTATTTGAGAAACACTTGGGGCCTTTTTGAAGAATGATGTATTTAAGTCTTTTAGAAATAGCGAATAGTCACTTCAAGTGGGATATGTTATAGAGTGTTATTATCATTCTTTTAAAAAAAAAAAACTTGGTTTTCCTATCTGAAGACTTTTGAACACAGTATTTTTTGTTGGTTCAAAAGACACTCTTGTATTTAAAGTTTGATAAATACGTTATTCCCCCCACCCCATATCTGAGGGGAATACATTCCAAGAACACCAGTGGATGGATGGTACTGAGCCCTATATGTACTATGTTTTTTCCTATACATACATACATACCTATGATAAAGTTTAATTTATAAATCAGGCACAGTAAGAGATTAAGAATAATAACTAAAAATAGTTGCAACAGTATACTGTAACAAAAATTATGTGAATTTGGATGTGTGCACACTCACGCTCTCTCTTATTATCTCACTGCACAAATTTAATGCCTTTCCCATCTTAACTAAGCATTCATTTACACACACTGTGGGTGTGTAACGTTTGCAGTTTGAAGTGCAACAGCAAAACTAGCATGAATGTCTCTTTCCTTCTACACAACTTCACAGATGGAAGCTTTGTTCTTACTGTAGATCTTACCTTAGAATTCAGTTTTTTTCTTTCCTTATTAATTCAAGAACTTTCACCTTTTCACTTCAGTGAAGCATTTTACGACTTCTCTCAGGCATATCTGAATTACCAACATTACTACTTTTGTACTTGGGTCCATTATTAATAAAATAGGATTACTTGTACACAAGCACTGCTGTACTGCAACAGTCTGATAATTGAGAGAAACTTAACTGAGCCAGCTACTAACTGACTAACAGGCAGGATACCCTGGTGAAAGGGATGATTCATAACCCAGGTGGGATGGAGTGGGACAGCTTGCGATTTTACCACACTGCTTAGAATGGCATGTAGTATAAAACTTACAAATTGTTTGTTTCTGAAACTTTCCATATAATATTTTTGGATCAATGGTTGACAATGGGTGACTGACATCTCAAAAGGTGAAACCAGCCAATAATGTCCATTGCTGTGAATCAAAGTCCTGCAGCCTACAGATAGCAATGTGTACAGTTGATTAATGAAACTACTTGTGGTTCAGGCTGTAAGCATTTCTGCTAGAGCAAAGGGCATCTACTTGGCAGTAAAATTTAAGTTAACAACGCCCACATTATAATCTTGGGGAATCCTTTTTCTTTTCTTGTAGTCTTTCTCTTTGACTGTTTTATGGTTAATTATCCTGTGTAGATGAGATATTTCTACTAAAAGTGAAAATGCCCGTTATACTGCTGGTGAAAAATTGTAATATCATTTCTTTAATCCATTATATTGGCTAATTTGTAATATGTTTTTTGATTCCATCTACCTATTACATATAGTAGTCTTTATGATTCTGTTGTAAGGCTCTTTAGGACTTTTATGTCATAAGGCTTTTGAAGCTTGGCATATATAAAAATCTGCCTGCAATACAGGAGACCCAGGTTCACTTCCTGGGTCAGGAAGATCCCCTGGAGAAGGAAATGCAATCCATTCCAGTATTCTTGCCTGGAAAATCCCATGGACAGAGGAGCCTGGCAGCCTACAGTCCTTGGGGTCGCAAGAGTCGAACACAACTTAGTGACTAAACCACCACCCATATATAAAAATAAAATGAAGCAGTATTATTTTAAATGGTTTAATAACCAGTGAATAAATATTTTTTTATATTCTTGGATACTACCTAAAAATGGGTTGTTAAAAAGTATTTGGGATTTTAAACACTCTGCTATTATTTAAGGTTTATCATAATACCTGTCACATGCATAGAAATATTATGACAAAATAGGGTATGACTTATAGACTGTAACATATTTACTTTTTTAATTAAACTAATGTTACATTCATTTTTGTCATGAAAATTTCATGTACCTCTTGCAGTAATTTTAGGTAATCACAGCATTGTAAAACCTGGGTGCTAAGTCACTGATGGTAGCATACTAAGAGAGATTTCTGTTTACTTAAAGACTTAAATTAACTAAAATTAGAATAAATATTCTCTCATCCAGATTCTAGAATTGTGTCTCATTTAATATGATCCTTATGCCCAGACTTTACAGAAATCAGCCTTAGCCCTTTGAAGTAATTCACCTAAGATTTTCTAGTTATGTGTGATGTACCTGTTTCTTGGACATAGACTGTAAAATCAAATAAAATTTGATTTTTGATTTTTAGGGGGGATAAGTTGGGTTTTTGTCCCTTCTAGAATACCCATTTTGATGATTTTCTTTGGTGCTCAAATAGGATTATATTGTTTTTATAGATTCTCATTTGACAAAATACATGGTGTCTCTATCTTTGATTTATATTTTTCAGTATATAAACCATATAACTTAAAGCAGTTACATTTTCATCAATAATTTTTTTAAATGACCTTTACCCTGTGTGTTTTAGTCGTTCAGTCATGTTCAACTCTTTGTGATCCCATGGACTGTAGCCCGCCAGGCTCCTCTGTCCATGGGATTTTCCAGACAAGAATACTGGAGTGGGTTGACATTTCCTTCTCCAGGGGATCTCCCCCACCCCACAGATCAAACCTACATCTCCTACATTGCAGGTGGTCTCCTACATTGCAGGCAGATTCTTTACCACAAGCCAGCAGGAAAGCCCTAATTAATACCATCATGCTCGTGTTCAATTTGCTTCAGTCGTGTCCAACTCTAAATACTGGAGTGGGTTGCCATTCCCTTCTCCAGGGGATCTTCCCCATCCAGGGATTGAACCTGGGTCTCCTGCATCTTTTGCATCACAGGCAGATTCTTTACTTCTGAGTTACCAGGGAAGCCCCAATTAATACCATATTTTGCCATAAACAAATTACATTTGAACTTCCCTGGTGGTGCAGTGATTAAGAATTCACCATGCTGTGCAAGGGACACTGGTTCCATCCCTGGTCCAGGAAGATCCCATGTGTTGCCGAGCAATTAAGCCGGTACATCACAACTGCTGAGCCCATGTGCTGAAACTACTGAAGCCAGCACTCCTAGAGCTTGTGCTCTGCAACAAGAGCGGCTACCTCAGTGCGAAGCCTGCACACTAGAACAAAGAGTAGCCCATGCTCCCCGCAAGTAGAGAAAGCCTGTGTGCAGCAGCAAAGACCCATCATAATAAATGGATAATAAATAAATAAATAATAAAAATAAGTAAATAAATCTTTAAAGAAAAAGGAAGAAATTACTTTTTACTTTGTCTTGATATTCTACTATCATCCCCAGGACTATTTGTCTAACATAAGTACAATTTATGATGATGATGAAGTAAAGAAATGTAGTCTCCCCAGTGAACTTCCTATTACCAGGAATAGTCAAGAGAGGCTGAGCAAAAGTCAGGATAGGATCGGTAGGAGTTCCTGTTCTAGAGGAGAGTTTGTGCTTAATGACCTCTAAGATTCTTTCCAACTTTCACATCTTATTGTTTTGTAAATATTACTGTATGGTCATTATAAATCATAAAATACAGTGAGAAGAAAATCTACATTTTTAAAAAATAAATGTCTTTGGATTGTGTACAGTCTTCTGTTTATCAAAGCAGTAATATAGCCTATAATTCTTCTAAACGTGAAAGTTCACATTCCAAGATTTTGTTAAAATATTTTTAGTGTAATATAATATATTGATCCCTAAATTCCATTGAAATGTAAACTGTGTAATTACACTTTTCTGGATACATGTGTTAAATTGATCTGTCTTTCTGTTTTTGGCCTAGGGTTCACCAATAAAGCCAATACCCATGAGGGAATTTCAAAAAACAGAAGACATGAGAAGATATTCACATCAAAATAGGTTTGAAAAACCAATGCTAGTCATTTTGTCTTAAAACTGGGTAGTAAGAGCATGAAATAATTTTGGTTTTATGTATATATATGTGTAATGAAGGTGTTTAGATACTGCTGCTGCTACTGCTGCTAAGTAGCTTCAGTCGTGTCCGACTCTGTGCGACCCCACAGACGGCAGCCCACCAGGCTCCCTCGTCCCTGGGATTCTCCAGGCAAGAACACTGAGGTGGGTTGCCATTTCCTTCTCCAATGCATGAAAGTGAAAAGTGAAAGTGAAGTCGCTCAGTTGTGTCCGACTCTTAGCGACCCCATGGACTGCAGCCTCCCAGGCTCCTCCGCCCATGGGATTTTCCAGGCAAGAGTACTGGAGTGGGATGCCTTTGCCACTACGTGTTTTAAATATGATGTATTTAGAGCTAAGAGGAATGTACCTTTGTGCTCTAGAATAAGAAGTAAAACTGACTTACTGATTCTAAATTCGGATTACCTAAACCTTTATCTGTATAATTATTTGAAGATAAGTAATAAAGTTTATCGGAGAAGGCAGTGGCACCCCACTCCAGTACTCTTGCCTGGAAAATCCCATGGACGGAGGAGCCTGGTGGGCTGCAGTCCATGGGGTCTCTAAGAGTCCGGCACGACTGAGCGACTTCACTTTCACTTTTCACTTTCATGCATTGGAGAAGGAAATGGCAACCCACTCCACTATTCTTGCCTGGAGAATCTCGGGGACAGAGGAGCCTGGTGGGCTGCCGTCTCTGGGGTCGCACAGAGTCGGACACGACTGAAGCCACTTAGCAGCAGCAGGCGCGATAAAGTTTATAATGATGTACCTGGATTTATGCATAAATAGAGCTGCATGAATTTCAGGAGTCCAGCGATTTTACTTAAACTTTTGATTAGATGACAGAACAACAGAGAAAACAATATATTCTTCATTCCCATCTCAGTTGAAGTAATCTTTTATCTATAATTACTGCCTCACAGGATATTTCTAAACTTAGCTTGACCATTTAGAGTACTGCTGCTGCTGCTGCTTTTTTGTTTTCTCAAGAGTACTGCTTCTTATTCTTGAACTCCAAAAAGCTTCTTATCATAAACTGTATCACAATCGTTGAAAGATTCTCAGCCTTTGGTTTTTTTTGCTTCTTTTTTTTTTTTGAAATCTTAAAAAAGTAGGCTTGATAAATCTGTTCTTAAGTAACATTAAATGTGTTGTGTAGAAAGTGTCATACATCATTCTTTACTTATACTTGACAGGATATTAAAGTTGTTTAGAAGAATGAGCTATAGATGAATAAAGAAACTGTAGGGAGAATAATGAAAGAAAGAAATCTTATAACGTGGTCTTTTTAATCTTATTAGTTCATGAAGATTTAGACACATTTCATGTCTTTGAAATTTATCTCAAAGTGACTTTTTAGTTGCCAGTGTGTCCCTTTACTGAAAATGTGGTTATTTGAGATTCCAGTATCATGCGGGCATTTCTTGTTACATTTCCCCATGTTGGATAGACCTCTGCTTTATTTTTGGCACCTCCTACCTTCTGTGTCCATCATAAGTAAAGCTCAGGATTTTCAGGATATGGCATACACCCTCAAGGTGAAAGCCAGCTTTTTGCTCAGTTGCCTTACTAAAGTTTTAGTTTTCTGACACTTCAGTTCAGTTAGGTTTCGCTCAGTCACGTCCAACTCTGAGACCCCATGGACTGCAGCATGCCAGGCTCCCCTGTCCATCACCAACTCCCGGAGCTTGCTCAAACTCTTATGTCCATCGGGTTGGTGATGCCATCCAACCACCTTATCCTCTGTCATCCTCTTCTCCTCCTGCCTTCAGTCTTTACCAGCATCAGGGTCTTTTCCAGTGAGTCAGTTCTTCCCATCAGGTGGCCAAAGTATTGGAGCTTCAGCATCAGTCCTTCCAATGAATGCATAGTTAGGACTGATTTCCTTTAGGATTGACTGGTTTGATTTCCTTGCAGTCCAAGGGACTCTCAAGAGTCTTCTCCAGCACCACAGTTCAAAAGCATCAATTCTTCGGCTCTCATCTTTCTTTATAGTCCAACTCTCACATCCATACGTGACTACTGGAAAAACCATAGCTTTGACTAGATGGACATTTGTCGGCAAAGTAATGTCTCTGACCCTTATATAACAAATTACCACAAATTTAGTTGCTTAAAACACACCTATTACATTACAGTTCTGAGAGATAGAAGTCTGGGCAGGCTTGTTTTGGTTCTCTGCTTAGGGCCTCACAAGGCCAAAGTCAAAGTGTTGGCTAGCCTAGAGTCTTACCTAGAGACCCTGGAGGAGAATCCACTTCCAGGCTCATATAGGTTGCTGGCAGAATTCAGTTCCATGCAGTTGTAGATTGCGGTCTCCATTACCTTGTTAGCTGTTAGCTGGGAGTCATTTTTGTGTCTAGAGTCCACCCACATTTCTTGGTTCATGGTTTCCTCCATATCAAGCCAGCAGTGACGGGTCAGATCTTCACATAAATCTGATTTCCCTTTCTGCCACATTTCTCAAACTCTCTTGCCTTCCTCTTCTGGTTTTAATAACTTGTATGATTATACTAGGCCCACCTGGATAAGGTCAACCAATTAGTAACCTTAATTTCATCTGCAGAGTCCTTTTCTGATACGTAACATATTTATTGGAGTAATACCAGGGGAGGAGATCATGAGTGCCAAAAATCTGCTTACCAAACCTTAATCCAGAGTTCCTGTTTTTTAACTTCTTTTTAGAATCTGTGGTGTTTTTTGTTTGTTTGTTTGTTTGTTTTGGTACTTCAGCAGTGCATTTTAAAAGATTGCTTTGTTGAACAGTTTTTTTGTTTCCATTGGAAGAGTCATTCAGAATATGTAACCTGCCACAGTGCTAGAAACTGAATCAATGATTACTGTTAACTAGGTGTTTCAAATCTTTAGATAAATACAGTCTTTGGATAAGAACCCCGTACTTTATTCCTGTCATCAGTTGAGCTTTAAGATCAATACATACCTCATACCTCATGTTGCTAAATATCTCATGTGCTAATACTTTTTTAGGTATTGAGAAATAGCTGTGAATTTCAGAGTTCCTATCCTCCTCAAATGGAATCATGAATTAGAACCTAGAAAAACAAAATCACCTCAGAATGGCTGGCAACTCTCAGGCTCACAAGACTTGCCTGTAACCTGAGTAATGTTGCATTGCCTCATGTGTGTGCTCAGTCATATCCAACTCTTAATGACCCTGTGGACTGTAGCCTGCCAGGCTCCTCAGTCCATGGAGTTTTCCAGGCAAGAATACTGAAATGGTTTGCTAGTTCCTTCTTCAGAGGATCTTTCCAACCCAGGAATCCAACCTATGGCTCCTGCATCTCTTGCATTGCAGGAAGAATCCTTACCTCTTGAGCTGTTGGTGCTTCCCAATCTGAGGAATATGTTAACCTCCAAAGTGTTGATCAGTCCTTCTGTTACAAAGACCGAAAGGAATTGAGTTAGTTTATAGATTGCTACTTGCTTGTTAGTCACTGCTGAAAAAAAAAGTTGTTTGCTTTTTCCTCCCAATTCTCCTCTCCTCCCATCACCCACCATGTACATTTCTTCCTACCTCCCCCTCCCCCACACAAACACAGACACTATCTGCCTGAGGATTAAGAAAGGTAAGGAGGTATGTTAAGAGTATTATGATAAATTGGTAAGTGTTTTATAACTGTTTGCTGCTGCTGCTGCTGCTGCTAAGTCGCTTCAGTCGTGTCTGACTCTGTGCGACCCCATGGACCACCAGGCTCCCCCGTCCATGGGATTCTCCAGGCAAGAACACTGGAGTGGGTTGCCATTTCCTTCTCCAGTGCATGAAAGTGAAAAGTGAAAGTGAAGTCGCTCAGTCGTGTCCAACTCCTAGCAACCCCATGGACTGCAGCCCACCAGGCCCCTCCGTCCATGGGATTTTCCAGGCAAGAGTACTGGAGTGGGTTGCCATTGCCTTCTCCAACTGTTTGCTAAGATGGAGTAAATAAATTTTTAGTTAAAATAACAAAACTGTCATTTATTTTATATATCAAAAAAAATTTTTTTTTAAGAGCTCACTTATAACCTGATAGGCATTTTAGTTCAGGAGAGATGATAATGTGATAATGTCAGGCTAGGTCCTGTGAAGTTTGTTAATTTCTACTGGAAGCAGTATAGTATTAAAAAAATACCTGGATATTTTTAGTTTCATGTTACATAGACAAAACTAGAAAAGCTACTATATTAAATGTGATATGATGAACAAAGAAAAGCAGAAGGGCAGTTCAGAGTCTGTCATACAGAGGTACAGTTTTGGTTTTCCCAGCTCTAGCAAGTTCAAGATTTAAAAATGCATAATTACAAACCTGTATTTTTGTGTCAATATCCCATATTTTTGAGAGGAAGATACCACTGCCATTTGTTTAAACAATATTTCTTGAGCACTGCAATAGTCTGGTTATGTTCTAGGTTCCTGATAACAATGCCACAACAGATAAATACATGTAACAAATACTTATCAGGTACTGCTCAGTGCTACAAAGAAAAATAAAGCAGGATGAAAGAGTTAATACTGAGTCAGGTTGAGGGGAAAGCGAGAGCAATTTTATGATATAATGATATTTTTATTGAAACCCCAAAGAGGAATCAAGGATTCTGGCTATCTAGGGGAGGAACAGTCTAGGCAGAAGCCATTACAGAGGAACATACTTGGTGTGTTCAAGGAACACTAAGGAGTGTAAATAAGGCAGAACAGTTTTGAAGTGTAAGATGAAAATTAAGTTGTGGTTATGTTCTACTTGAGATGCTGCTAGAAATTCAGTGGTGTTACCAGGTAAGCAGGTCTAGATATATAAATTTAGAGTAAAGGGGAGAGAATTAAGGCTTAAACAACTGGATTGTTTGTTGTTATTGTTCAGTCGCTAAGTTGTGTCCATCTCTTTGTGACCCTATAGCCTGCAGCACACCAGGCCCCTCTGTCCTCCACTGTCTCCTGGAGTTTGCTCAAGTTCATGCCCATTGAGTTGGTGATGCTATCTAATCATCTCATCCTCTGCTGCCCCCTTCTCCTGTTGCCTTCAGTCTTTCCCAGGGTCTTTTCCAGTGAGTCAGCTCTCACTTCAGGTGGCCAAAGTATCAGAGCTTCAGCTTCAGCATCTGTCCTTTCAGTGAATATTCAGAGTTTATTTCCTTTAAGATGGATTGGTTTGATCTCCTTGCAGTCCAAGAGACTCTCAAGAGTGTTCTCCAGCGTCACAGTTCGAAAGCATCAGTTCTTCAGCACTCAGTCTTCTTTATGGTCCAACTCTCACATCTATACGTGACTACTGGAAAAACCATAACTTTGGCTATATGGACCTTTGTTGGCAAAGTGATGTCTCTGCTTGTATGCTGTCTAGGCTTGTCATAGCTTTCCTTCCAACAAGCAAGCATCTTTTAATTTCATGGCTGCAGTCACCGTCTGTAGTGATTTTGGAGCTCAAGAAAATAAAATCTGTTACTGCTTCTACTTTTCCCCTTTCTCTTTGTAATGAAATAATGGGACTGGTTGCCATGATCTTCGTTTTTTAAATGTTGAGTTTCAAGCCAGCTTTTTTACTCTTCTCTTTCATGCTCGTCAAGAAGCTCTTTAGCTTCTCTTCACTTTCTGCCATTAGAGTGGTATCATCTGCATGTCTGAGACTGTTGATATTTCTCCTGGCAGTCTTGATTCTAGTTTGTGATTCATCCAGCCCAGCATTTTGTGTGATGTACTTTGTGTATAAGTTAAGTAAGCAGGCTGACAATATATAGCTTTTCCCAGTTTTGAACCAGTCCATTGTTCTGTGTCCAGTTCTAACTGTTGCTTCTTGACCCGCATACACGTTTCTCAGGAGACAGGTAAGATGGTCTGGTACTCCCATTTCTTTTAAGAATTTCCCACAATTTGTTTTGATCCACACAGTCAAAGGCTTTAGTATAGTCAGTGAAGCAGAAGTAAATGTTTTTCTGGAATTCCCTTGCTTTCTCTGATCCAGCAGATGTTGGCAATTTGATCTCTGGTTCCTCTGCCTCTTCAAAACCCAGCTTGTACATCTGGAAGTTCTCAGTTCACATACTGCTAAAGCCTGTCTTAAAGGATTTTGAGTATAACCTTGGTAGCGTGTGAAATGAGCACAGTGGTATGGTAGTAGAGACAAGCAGGATTGGTTATGGAAATAGGAGAAAGAACGTCATGTTCCAGAGGCTAAGTGAAGAGACATTCTCAAGACGTGGGGAGAGAGAGAAGCAAATCTCACATACTGCTAATAGGTTCAGGAAGGTGAGGGCTGACAATAACTGTTGGATTTGGACATGTAAATCCCCCAAATTGAAGAGAGCAGTTTCAATGAACTTGTGAGGACAGATCCAGATTGGAGTGGGTTCAAAATAAAATGGGATGAGGTAAAGTGGAAACGGTGAATTCAACCAACTTTTGAGATACGGTGTAAAAAAGAGGGTGAAGAAATGAGGATATAAAGATGTATATTAAAAAGTTTTGCTTAAAAAGCATTATTAAAAATGTTCAAATCAGGGTACATACACCCACTTGAGATGGTTTTATATGATCCTTTCTGGTATGGTTTATCTATAGATGGCCAATAAAAGCTATAAGAAATGTTAACAGTGAAGTTGATAATTTGGGACAAACTTGCACTTAATGCCAGTTATTCTAGTACATGGTCCTGGAGTCACTCATCTCTCATTCTTTATTGGTTATATCCCAGTTAAAAATCTTATCCTACCAATACATTCCTCTCTTTTCTTGCAAGACTTGTGACTGAATATGCTCTGGTTAGGCGTGCTAGGATAAAGGTTGGCGAGAATTAATAGAAAGTTAAGGAAGTTTTAAATCTCTACCTTTAACATTATTTTAAATCTTGTATAGGAAGTTATTAAGTCGTTTATTTGGTAGGCATTAAGTAATTTATTCTGTTCCTTTTAAAAATTATAAACAATTTATTCTGTCAAAGTTTTTTTAATGCCTAGAAATTAAAAAAAAATTTTGTGAATACTTCAAAGATTTGGAACCAATATAAGACAAAAATGTAGCATGAAAGAACAATAGACTAGCTTAAGTTTTTGTTTTCTTATATATTATATTTTTAAACTTTAGGAAATATAAGAAATAAATACCAAAATATAAGAATTAACACTGATAAAACTGAAAAGCAAGTTTTACTGGGTTTTTTTTTAAGCATCAAATCAGGTTTCATATTTTTCTTAAAGATAAAAATCAACAAAAGCTTCAGTTTTGTTACTAAAATTGCTCTTCAATTAAAAATGGAGTAGATGTGCTCTACACGTAAAGTTATAGGTTCTGTAGTATTCCAGAACTGTGTTGATAAAGTGGCTTTGTGTATAAACCATCTCCATGTACATGTATCTTGTTTCAGTCCTAGGAATAAAGAAGATGTAGTTCTGTGAGCTATAAAGAAACAATACTGTTTGAAAAGTGATCTCAAATAACTATCATCAGCACTGGCTGACATAGACAGTTGTCCACTATGTATAGCTTGATCGGTGATATCATCATGTGAAATATGAGTTGGAGACATTAGGTGTTCCTGTAGCTTAATTTAATGACTTGGGCTCAAGTTTATAAAATGCAGTTGGTCTTTCAATGTTGACCAGACAGTTTGCCTGCTGATTAATAGAAAACTACATTAACAGTAAAATTCCACTTATCTTTTATTTATCTGTCTTATCAAAGAGTTTTTTCTTTTCTATTTTTCTTTTTTGGATCAGAGTTCCAGCTGAGCCATCTTCTCTCTTATCAGTATCACCAAGTCACAATCAGGTAAAAAGAAAATTTTCCAGTTTGAGTTTCTTTTTAAATTAAGATGATTTTCTTCTTTTATAATACTTAAATTGCAGTTAATTCCCAGACATCTCTAAATTTTATTACCTGTCTCTTCAATCTACAATTAACATAATATGTGCACCTAATACGAGTAGCAGTGTTTTAGAGAGAAAATACCAGAGAGAAAATAAGAATTTATACTACATATCAGAACACAGTGCAGAAATGGGAAAAAATTAGCAATAAGCACATCGAAGAAATGCTCAGTGAATGCAAAGTAAAAATGGCTTGGGTCAGCAGTAGTTTCCCAAAATTGATAAAGAATATTAGTAAGTTGATCTTTATCCCTGCTTGCATATGCAAAATGATCCTCTTGTTCCAGTTTTCACAGACAGACCTGGAACTTAATCGGAGAAGAGAACAATTAGTAGAACGTACTCGGAGAG
The DNA here is from genome assembly GCF_029407905.1 of Bubalus kerabau. Lineage (NCBI taxonomy): Eukaryota > Metazoa > Chordata > Mammalia > Artiodactyla > Bovidae > Bubalus > Bubalus kerabau. The sequence continues at coordinate 116,672,114 of NC_073625.1, read as the reverse complement.
AGGCACAACTTGCTGCCCTACAGTATGAGGAGGAGAAAATAAGGACCAAGCAGATTCAGAGAGATGCTGTCCTGGATTTTGTCAAGGTTAGTTCTTTGGGTTCATTGAATGGTACTCCTAAAGTTTCTTAGAATTAAGTGCATATTTGTTTCATTGAGGCTGTCAGGTTTTATTGTCTTCATGGGGGAAAAAAATTGATAATCATAAGAATTCATGAGTAAATAGTATAACTGTCTCCTGTTTGTGATTAGATTAACTGTCCTCAAAGGTAGATAGGCTTGAGGGTAGTCTCTTACTCTTAATTAGCTGTCTGTCATTAGACATATCACTTTACTGTCCAGCTGCTGTTTCCTAAATCTCCAGTGCATCATGAAAGTGAAAATGTTGTGTAAACTGTAAAGTGCCATGAAGATTTAAACTATCGTTACCCGAACCTATCACTCACTTTCTTACCTCAAAAATTTGCAAGGCTCACGGGCTTAATACTTTAGTCATCTTAGATTCTTTCCTTTCTGTTTCTCCCCAGCTACTCAGTTAATAATCCTTATTAATACTTCTGTTTTAAACAGACTCTATAGTTGTCTCTAAATCTGGTTCACTTTTTTGGCCTGTGTTACTTACATCTTTTTGTTCTGCAATTACCTTAGTTTTTTTTTTTTTTTTTTTTTTTAAATAATTATTTATATTTTCACATGTTTAATATATGTCTCTCCCAGGAATTCCCTGGTGGTCCAGTGGTTAGGACTCTACGCTCTCACTGCCACAGGCCCTTGTTGGATTCCTGGTCAGGGAACTAAAATCCCACAAGCCTAGTGGCATGGCCCATATATATATATCTGTCTCTCTCATTTATCTGTAAACTCCATGAAGAAAGGGACATGTTCTTTCTATCGTGTTTATTCACTGATGTTTCTCTAGGTCTAACCAAGCCTTCAGAAGCCTTAGCCAACAGTAAAGTTCAGTAAATACTTTTTAAATGATTGAACAGATGAATCACTCACCCTCTAACTGCTTTCTCTTGTTTCATAACTCTAGCCAAAGTGTATCTTCTTTAACTGCCATACACATGATAAATTCTTATATTTTTTTCAAATGTATAAAGCCTGCAATGATGATATTTGACGCCCAGAGAGGATAAGAGTTTTCCTAAGGTTAAATACTCAGCTAGTAAGTGGCAGAGCAAAGATTCTAATCAAGATAGACTGAATAGAAAATGGAAATGAAGCGGATGGAAAAGTTTCTTTAAAAAAAAAAAATCTTGATGGTAACTAGACTTACCATGGTGATCACTTTGATTTAGAAATATGAAATCATTATATTGTGTACCAGGAACTAATATAGTGTTGTTGATCAGTTATACTTCAAAAACAGACAAGCTCATAGAAAAAGAGATCAGAATTGTGATTACCAGAGAGGCATGGCATGGGGGAGGGGGAATTTGATGAAGGTATCCAAAAGGTACAAACTTCCAATCATAAGATAAATAAGAATTAGAGATGTAATGTATTAATACAGCATATATGTTAAATGTGAAAGTTGTTAAGAAAGTAAATCCTAAGAGTTCATCATTTCATCTTTTTTTTTTCTTTTATTTTGAATCTGTATGAGATGGTAGATATCACTAAATTTATTATAGTAATCATTTCATGACTTCTATAAGTCAGATCATAGTGCTCTCTGCCTTAAACTGATACAGTGCTATGTGTGAATTATGTGCTTAGTTGCTCAAGTTGTGTCTGACTCTTTGCGACCCCATGGACTGTAGCACACCAACCTCCTCTGTCCTTGGGCATTCTCCAGGCAAGAATATTGGAGTGGGTTGCCATGCCCTCCTCCAGGGGATCTTCCCAACCCAGTGATCAAACCCAGGTCTCCCGCATTGCAGGCAGATTCTTACATCTCAATAAAACTGGAAAGAAAAAAGAAGAGGGGACAGGCTGGCTCAAATCCCTGGTCTATGACCAGAATGCTGTACTGACTCTCAGTTAATGATAATGGCTAACATATTATGTCCTAAGTGTTCTATCCATTTTACATAAAATAACTCATTTAGCTTGCCTTATGTAGAAGTCATATAACTAGTAAGAGATTAATTACATTGTAGATAGCCTTGATTAAAGGTCAAATTGGAGTTTGATCTTGAACAGTTAGGCAGACAAGAGCAATTTTAGTTCTTAAGCAGGAGAAAAACATTAGAGGGAAGGTACTTCTGAAAAACTAATCTCATGTAAGAATATATTAAAAGATGAGGAAAGCAAGAAAATGAAATAGTAATTGCGGTAATTAGATGAAGGCATAAAACTAGACAATCTCTTAAGTTTCCTAAGGAAAAGCCGTGTTGTCCAATGGTAAGGTCCTAGTATCAGAAATACCTGAATTTGAATCTAGCTTTGCTACAAGGTATATGCTTGACTTTTGGAAAGTTACTGAGCCGTTCTATGCCTTTATTTTCCTTATTTGTGTAATATTTAACAGTTAAATATCAACTACTTCAGAATAACTGTGGCTGCACCTAGTACTTTTGTTAGTATGGTATGTGCTACACCCCTTGCTACCGCAGAGGGTTTTATAAAATAACAATAAGAGTTTTTAGAAGAAGCATCATTATGTCCTATACACAGATGTGTAGTGAATGTTGAAAAATTATTGACAACGAATGGGGAAAAAAAGGTTCGAAAGCAAGATTTTGAGGCTAAAAGAATGGTTTTAATGGGAATTAGCTTTGTGGAAAGAAGGTCAGATTTAGAGTCAGAAGACATTGGTACAAATCTGACTTCTGATGCTTACTTTGTGACCTTGCACAGACCATACAAACTCTCTATCCTCAATTTTTTCATCTTTACAGAATATGATTATGGTGTTTATCTCACAGAATAAGAAGAATCACTTGAGATACTGTGTATAGGAACACATTGTAAAACACTCAGTGCAGATATTGTGAGATTATTAATTGGCGTAATAACAGAAATTAGCAAGTTAAATGAAAGAGCCAGTTATTATGGGAAATGGAAGGGTTTTTTTGGTTATGTTGAACATAAGATGACAGTGGGGTTTCCAGGTAGAGAGTTTCCACAAACATTTGAAAATACAAGCCTGAAATTTGGCTGATGGGAGAGAGCTAAAGCTGTTAGCATTGGAGTAATATTTGAAGCCATTAGAGAAAGAATGATTTCATTGAGAAAATTTAGTGAGAAATCACTACTCTGTGAATATGTTTTTATCTGTGTACATATTTAAAAAAGCGTAGTTTTTTAAATGTTCTGTTTATAGATGCTTGTATACACAGAAAAGTACTGTATATCCGCTTACTGCTTTTCCGCATTTAAAATATAAGCTACTTAAGGAAAGGGTGGCATCTTGTAACCAGTTAGTTTAGAAAAGTGTCATACATAAGAGATACAGAAATTAATGTGAGTGGTTATTTAATGAACAGAATTTTTCATTTCCAGTGTTCCAAATTCTAACCAACTTCCCTTTCTTGTGGGGTATATAGCAAAAAGCATCGCAAAGTCCACAAAAACAACACACTCCCTTAGTTGGTGAGGTAAGTTTATATAATCACCTTTCTTTGAAATTTTTTATTACTGCAATGAAAATGAAATAGTTTGCATGTGATTATCATATGTTTTTAGTGATCAAATTATTGGCATTTTCTTTTTTCCCTTCACAAAAATCTACTTACTAGGGAGAAAAAGACATGGGCCAGGAAGTTTATTACCATCTATAGATCAGGATTTTTTTTTTAATTTATACACATCCATCCACCCTCCTTGCATCCCCAGCAGAGATATCATCTCCCTCATCCATTTTCAAAGCTACTGTGTAATGAGAGATGGTCCTGAGATCTGTATCTAACACAGGTGATTGGTGTCAGTATTAAACCAAAAGCTCTACATAGTATTTCCACTTCAGAGCTCATTTCCTAAGTGTGTGTGTTATTGGTTATACTTTGTACACATTAATTTTATCATAAGTTGTACATTTTCATTACAAATTGACATGTAAGATTAATTGCTTATTAACCTTTTTAAAAATCTGTGCACCTGTTTTGATCTGTTAAACTGATGCTTACTAAATGAGTATTTTTCTTGTAGTTGGCTTTTTCATTAGCTGTTTTCCTTTGTCTTTGCCTTTTTATTTTTTGAGTTTATGATCACCACTTCCTTAAGAATGCATTAACATGTTTTTTCATGTGAATGATGACTTTGTTTTTTGTAAAATAAGTTATTTGAAAACCTAACACATGGGGCTTTATAAGCATCAGTTTTCAGCACAGTGTTGTCATAGCACAAGTGTTTCTAGATTGGTAAAATAATTGGAAATATTTTAAATTATCCATTATAAAGTTTTTTAAATCTTAGACATATAATAACTATTTTTGTTCATTTATTTGAGAACTTGGGCATTGGTGTAACACCTGAAAGATTCACTCAAGCATCTTCAGTTGTCTTTTCTTCTCATGGTAATAACTGTACAAACTTCTGACAGTCAGAATTTGATAAGTTAATATACTCTTCCTTTTTAAACCCAAATATTTCCTTCTTAATGATCCTTCTGGAGTAATTCATTATATGAAACTAAAGCTCTTCAGGAAAATGACATGTACACTTTAAAATTTCCAATTGTACCCTTGTTTTGTCTTGAAAGGTAATGAAGAGATGCTTGGAATAGGAAGCATGACTCTTGGGTTTATTGTTTTTAATTTATCACTAGCTCACTAAATAAGCAGAAATTCTTTATGTTATTGCTACATCTGTACTTCAGCTTTCTCTTCTTAGAACAGAGAATAATTTCCTTCTCACTTTAGAAAGTTTTTAGGCAATAAAATCATATTTGAAATTGTTTAAGTTCTTTAGAAGAAAATCATTACTCACAACTTACTACCTGTTATGACACATGAAGTCTGAATGACTGTGAACGTGGTCCTGTATGTTGGCGTCTTTACAAGTATATGTTAATATGTCTCTCTGCATGTGTATTTGTGAAATTCGTCGTGTGTGTGCATAGCTTGGTTTTGACACTGCTTCATTTTTCTCCACCTCTCCAGTGTCCCTTCCCATCCAGAAGGTCTCAACACACTGATGATAGTGCCTTGTTAGTGGTAAGAACCTTGCACAAAATGGAGTTTTACATTGCTGTAAGATTGGAGAATAGCTATTGTACTTTTCTTTCTGAATTGATCTAAATACTATAAAACATGATGAGCATCATTACTGAATGCTTTACAAGTAGTTAGAATGTCTCCCTACATTACTTTTCATGATTTACCCAGTATTCCAAGTATTCTGCAGATGTGATTCAAATACCTTTGTTAGTGTTCTCAAAAGTAAAACATCTGCATTGAGAACCATATTGGCTTTGTATGTGTGTTGGAGGAGAGGGCATAATATATTAGTTTTTAAAATGTAATTTCTAATTACGGATGTACGTTGTTAATCATTAATTTGTTTTGTGAGTCACTTGTATGATGAATGGTTACCTTATTACTTCATGATGCTAATTATACAACTGTGTATTTGACACCCTATTTTATTATCTATTTTAAGCTACTGAAAATCCCAAACTTTAAAAAAAATACTTCCATCTCAAGATTATCCCTCCATACCCATTTTATGTTTTAAACTAAGGGAAACATTAACTTGGAATGCTGTCTACTGATCTTTGTTAACATTAGTTTGCTTTTCTTTTTAAATTTTATTTGATTTTATTGAACACATGCAAATTTAGAAGATACCGTAAAACACATTGGTTTACTTATTGTCTGTTTCATTAGCTGAAAATGAGTATAACACAAGAACATTGAGAGCCTCATTTTTATCAGCTTTGCAAGAGCCAAACCATTTACACAATTGGTTTTCCCATCATGTTTTATGTTACTTTTTTCACTGTAGTATTGAAAAGCAGCAGTTCAAAAGCCTATTGTCTGTAGCAATTCCTGTCTTAGGAGCTGGTAACTGCTGCCTCTGTGCATGCTACTGCATGAACTACATACATCAGCATGAGATTTCTGTTACATAAACTTTCACTGTCAAAATCTCTGTGTTCTGCAATCACCATTTCCTTTATGATGGATAAAGCACATTTTAACTGGGCAGTCTTATAAAGAAATAAGCTTCTGGAGTTTTAGTTGAAGTTAATTGGCTTGAGAAGCAAATAATAAATTAATGTAGAAAATACTGAGAGCCTGTGATGATCCAGACACTGTACCAGCATTATTTCATTCATCTTCACAGCAGCCTAAAGAGCTAAGGGTAAACTTAACACTATTTTACAAATGATTACTGAGGCACAGAATGTTTTGTCCAGATGTGACTTCTCCAAGATCACATAGCTAATAAGTACAAGGCTGGTTCAGATCTAGATCCAGGTGACTTAAAACCTGCATGAACACCGTGCTATGTTGCCTCCTGTACTATAATTGAAAACACTTTAGGGAACTGAAGATGAGATTTAATAACACATACAGTAAGTGCTGAATGCCCAAACGTTTTTATCAAGGAAAAAGTGGAATTTGGAAAAACAGCCACAAAATCCCCCCTTAGCGTGAAATTTGAAATTTCAGCCATTTTCAAACATGTACACTAATATTTTACTTAATGGTATTCATGTCTGGCCTAAATTAGATGGCCTTTAAAAGCAAGAACCATGTCTCAGATATTTTTGCATGCCAAATAGTGTCCAACATGTACACAAAGAGCCATTTTTTAAATCATACCTCTCCTCTGGTCTTATCAAAACTACTCTTAAATGACGTAAGAGCTTAAGTATCATCTTCACATGGTAGAATAAAGTCCATATACTTCTTAACATGGCCTATAAGTTCCTGTGCACTCTGGCTATTATCTCTCTCTCGTCTCTGGTCTCATGCTATGTCAGCATTTTTTTCTGCTCTACAGATATGAGAAACCCTTTTCCACCTCAGGATCTTTGCAAATGCTGTTCCCTCTGCATGCAATGTCGTTCATTCCCTGCATATACCCCTTGACTCCTACTGATCTATCTGGTATCAACTTAAATGTCACATCCTTAAAATGGCTTTTCTGCAACACTGCTTACCCCAAATCAGTTCTCCACTGTTACTTGTCTTCATAGTACTTTTAGGTGGGAGTTTATTGTTTTTTATATCCCTCCCCCAACAATAGACTGTTAGATTATAAGTTTCATGGGCATGGGGATATTCTCTGTTGCATTTACCTATGTATACTCAATCCCTATGATAATTCCTGGGATATATTATTTATAATTACTAATAAGTAATTCCTGAATAATTTGGAAGTTTTATGTATTCTTTACATGTAATAATTGCTCATTTGTTAAGGTGGTCAAGTGGTTAGGATTAGGTGTTTTCACTGCAGTGGCCCAGGTTTAATCCAGGGAACTGAGATCCTGCAAGTTGCATGGTGTGGCTAAAATAAATTAAATCACAGTCAGGAAAAAAAGAAAAAGTTGTCAAAAAAAAAAAATAGTTTTGTGATGAGAAGGTCTGATGATACAGCAAGTAAATGTTGAATTTGATTTAAAGACCTTGAAATATGGGATTTGGTATAAGTATTAGAAATGTTTAATATCTGTTACACTAACATTCCCTTCAGGCTTTGTTGCTTTCGTATATATTACATGTATGTCTAGCCCATTTCTAGATACTAGCAAGCATCTAGACTCATTTCACTTCCTCTTCTCTCCATTCCTTTTTTCCTTCTTTGCCAACTTAGTGCTAGATACTAGCAAAGATTTTGACTCATTTCACTTCCTCTTCTCTCCATTCATTTTTTCCTCCTTTGCCAACATAGTTCCATTTAGCCTTTTTATACTTGAGATTGGGCTTCCCTGGTAGCTCACATGATAAAAAAAAACTGCCTGCAATGTGGGAGACCTGCGTTTGATCCCTGGCATTCAATTCTTGGGTTGGGAAGCTCCCCTGGAGGAGAACATGGCAAACCACTCCAGTAGTCTTGCCTGGAGAATCCCAATGGACAGAGGAGGCTAATGGGCTACAGTCTGTGGGGTCTCAGAGTCAGACATGACTATGACTAGGCACACAGCACATACTTGATATTGACAGTAATTCAAGTCCATTTGATTATAAGGAAGCCCAGGAAATCTAAACAAGTAAAAGCATATAAAATGTAAGACTGCTGTCACAGTCTGTTCTTGGTACATTTCTTTCTTCACTTTTTTCTGCCTGAAGATAGATAATGTTGCTGTGAGTATTACATGTTTTTTTTTTTTTTTTTTTTTGCACACATAAAAAAACATTGCTATCTATCAATTCATTAAAATTATAGTTGTATTTATTTTATTGACCATCTTACCTTTTTCTAAATACCACTTGTGTTCCTGTTCATTTATCCCATGATTCAGGTATTTGTGATCATAGTTTAATTTTTTTAATTATTTAACTTATAAAGACTTTAATATCTTTAAGCCTTTGGCATTTTTAACAGGTAAAATCCCACCAAAGCACCCTTTGTGATAGTCTTGTCTTCTCTGATTTCCATTCCCCACCAGTAAAAAAAAATTGTCATGTTTTGAACAGCTTTTATCTATAAAATTCTGTATAATAGATTATAACAGTATCTCTAATATATTTAACTAGTTGTATGTATTCATAGATTGGTGAAAGGATAAAAGATTCAAACAAAAGGAAAATTGTATGTTTTAGAGGTCATTTGGACTTTCACAGAAGCAGAAATGAAATGCTGGTTCATCCTTAAGGTGTGATGCAAAACGCTTACATCCTGGCATTTCACTCCAGAGCCATTAAACTGAATTATAATAAATCTAATTTGGATTAATATTGAAAAAAATATTGCCCTTATTCATGTCAGTTCTGGTCAGTTAAAATGAACTCTTTGACTGGATTTGTTTCCCTTGTTATAGGAATAGCACAGGACTCATTTGTTTCTAAGGCTGTTTTGCTATTAAAAAATTACGTTCTATTTTATTTCTATATTAAATCTTATCTTTCACTTCTTGATTAATGTAGTATGGGGTATTGAAATAGTTGAATTAAAGGTGGAGAAACTGTGTTAAATTACAGGCCTTTTCTCCCAGGTATTCTCTTTCTGCCCTGTCAGTGTCTTAGTGAACCATTTGAAAATTTGTCAGTGACCTTTCCTTTTCTGCTTTTACTGAGAAGACCTGCCTGCCTGCCTGCCTGGCTGTCTGACATTTTCTAACATAAATGCTGCCTTCTGTTTCTTCTCATTTTCTTTTGCAATTTAGTCGCTGTCAGGTGTGAATCAAGTGGGTTATGCTGCTCCCCTGCCTCATGCTTCTGCCTTCAGGCCTCTTCAGGTATCTGTATATCTCGTTATTGTAATTTACCAGGAATTTTTGCAAGTTTTATTATGCCAGAAACATAGAGCCTTCATTCATTCTTTATATTGAGATTTTGCTTGAAATATTCTAATTTTATTATCAAAGAATTTTTTGATCATGAGTTTACTTTGTAACTTTGTTACTATTTTACTTTGATCATGAGTTTTTATTTGAATTAACTCTGTTGGCTAAGTGCATGCGAAATAACTTGAGTCCCAGTCTCCCAAACTGGGAGACTGTCCGCTGCCAAAACCCTTTTATAGCAGGGGTCAGTAAGCTGTGGTCCCTAGGCCACCTGTTTCTGTTTTATTGACACACAGCCACTCCCATGTGTCTATGGCTGCTTTTGTGCTTAAGTAGGAAGTTACAGTGGAGATCATATGGCCTGTAAGTCTAAATGAAAAACCTGTGGTGTTTTATTTTTTGAAGGCTTCCCTCTAAGGTTGATAATTCCATGCTTATTATCATTTGATACATAAATGATTAATAATCCTCATTGTCAACCAGGTCCTCTCCTTGTCTAACTTATATCTGTCCTCCTGTGATTTACACCGCACCTGTTTCTTCTTTTCAGAGTAGAGATTTTCTAGTTATTTAGTAGTTCTTATGTAGGGAGAATCTTTATAATTGAAAATTATTTTGATGCCTCCCTTGTCTTATCTGTAAGTTAAGCTTTGGCCCTTTTGTGTACCTTTCCTAACCTGTTTGTCCTTATGGACTTTCACAAGTTCTCTGCCCTCCATTTTGGCTCCATGGTCCCTCTCATTAGAGCCCACGTGGTGCTGAGCATGAAACCAGGGTTATTCACATCTTTACCTGAGTGTTAGGTTGGGGTTTTCCTTTTCAATGTTCGTTTTACTCAGTACCCACTGTAATTCTCAAATGTTTTAATTATACTCCTAAATGATAATAATTTCTGAGTATTGTATCTTGTTTTCCTGCTTAATTTTTATTTGTGAACATTTAAAATTTTCTAGCTTACCAGAAGGCAATGGCACCCCACTCCAGTACTCTTGCCTGGAAAATCCCATGGACAGAGGAGCCTGGTGGGCTGCAGTCCATGGGGTCGCTGAGGGTTGGATACGACTAAGCGACTTCCCTTTCACTTTTCCCTTTCATGCATTGGAGAAGGAAATGGCAACCCACTCCAGTGTTCTTGCCTGGAGAATCCCAGGGATGGGGGAGCCTGGTGGGCTGCCATCTTTGGGGTCGCACAGAGTCGGACACGACTGAAGCAACTTAGCAGCAGCAGCAGCAGTTTACCAGAATACTTTCAGAATCTAGAGTCATGTCCTTCCAGATGCTAACCCCAACTTACTTCTGTAAACCTGATAAACCTTCTTTCTGGTTCTTATTGAAGCTATTCATACCTGAATGACTCCTGAAAAAACTTTCTAATTCTCTTCTATATTAACCTTTTGCTAGCCTTTCTCAGTACGTTCCTTATTTGAACAACACAGAAAATTATCTGAGGGACTGTTTTCAAAATTCTTTCAAGGAAGGTATATAAGAGAAAAGTTAATTTGTTACAGTCAGGATATCAGCATGGTTTGAGCTAATTATTTTATATACTGGAATGCAAATCAGTTAGATTTACAGTTTCAATAAAAATATATTTTAAAAAGTCCCCATTTTATAAGTCCCGTCTAGTCTGGCTTTGTTTTCCATTATACCCAACTGCATGTTATCTTTTGGTACTTCTGGAGGTGAGAATATTGGCTGCCATTCAGTGGAATGTGTTTTAGCTCTTCCTTACCTAGTTCAGTTCAGTTGCTCAGTCGTGTCGGACTCTTTGCAACCCCATGGACTGTAGCACACCGGGCCTCCCTGTCCATCACCAACTCCTGGAGTTTACTCAAACTCATGTCCATTGAGTCGGTGATGCCATCCAACCATCTCATCCTCTGTCGTCCCCTTCTCCCGCCTTCAGTCTTTCCCAGCATCAGGGTCTTCTCACATGAGTCAGTTCTTTGCATCAAATGGCCAAAGTATTGGAGTTTCAGCTTTAACATCAGTCCTTCCACTGAATATTCAGGACTTATTTCCTTTAGGATGGACTGGCTGGGTCTCCTTGCTGTGTAAGGGACTCCCAAGAGTCTTCTCCAACACCACAGTTCAACAGCATCAATTCTTCAGTGCTCAGCTTTCTTTATGGTCCTACTCTCACATCCATACATGACTTCTGGAAAAAACATAGCTTTGACTAGACGGACCTTTGTTGGCAAAGTAATGTCTCTGCTTTTTAATATGCTGTCCAGGTTGGTCATAACTTTTCTTCCTAGGAGCAAGCGTCTTTTAATTTCATGACTGCAGTCACCATCTGCAGTGATTTTGGAGCCCCAAAAATAAAGTCTGTCACTGTTTCCAGTGTTTCCCCCTCTGTTTGCCATGATGGGACCAGATGCCATGATCCTTATCTAGTAGAGTTGCCTATTAACTTTATCATTTTATTTCCTAAATGTGTTAAAAGTTTCTAATCTATCTCACAGTAATAGGTCTTTTTAATTTTTTTTTTCCCCTCTGTATCTGGAATAATCTCTACTTCTTATGTTTTTCAGTTTGTACCATTGGTTCTTCAACAGGTCTTTGTTTAGCTAACTAGCTTTCTCCTTCCTGTTTCATATTCTTTGACATAAGGATAGTCTTTTGTTCCCTTATAAAGATATCCAGCTTTTGCCTCGCTTGCCTGTTCATTCCCTTTACTAGTGCCTGTTGCTCTTACTTTAAACTTGTTATTTAAATTCCCATTTCTTCTCAGCATCCTAAACTTTGTTTACTGGCATCTTTATACTTGATGAACATATTGTCTTTTTCACTAATGAAGATGTGATACAGTTCTTCACTCAAGAATGCAGCTTACTTTTTAAGTCTTAATTCTTGGCCTGAGAGTATAAAATCAAGGAATCATTACCTCAGAATTGTCTTTCAGGTCAGTCCAGGAATTTTCTCAACAGCATGGCTTCTGTTTATTATTTATTTATAGCAGTTAAAATTTCCTTTCATCATTAATTTCACCTACCCAACTACAATTTGAGATAAAAGATTTCTGAAAATACTGAAACCCAAAAGGGAGAAAAAAGCATGGGAGTGTGTATATGTGTATGGGAGTGTATATATGTGTATGTATGTGTTTTAAAGTCATTCTGTTCAAAAATGTCTCAGTTAGCATAAATTATTGAGTACAATTCATTAATCATTGAATATAACTTGATATCAAGTCCTAAAAAACTGGTTAATTCTAGCTTTTGTTGATTTTACTTCTCTGCCATGTCTTTAATATCTTTAACCCAGCTAACCAATACTTCTTTTTTAATTAACTTCACTTCAGTCCCTTTTTTTAGGTATACCTTATACCAGTTGAGCTACTTCTCTCTCCTTTATAGTTCCTTTGGTCAATAAATTTAAAAGATCTTGGATTCAAATACTAGTCTCAAAATACAGCTATCATCTTGCACCATCTTATTTCCTACATGAAATGAAGAAACCTTCATTACTCTTTCTTAAAACATTATTTGAGGAGTAGAGGAGAAATACTTTAGAAAGTATCCCAGAAAAACACTATTGTAAAATAAAATTTTATTCTCTCCTATACATTTCCCAATAAAATTTTCTGCCTTAGGATGATTTTAATTTTTCACAGTCTTAGGAAAGACCTGTTACATAATAGGACTATCTTTAGAGAATGTGTTACTTAAATCTTATATTCTCTAGAACCAAGTAAAAGATTTGGCATTAAAAAATATTCAAAATTAATTTATTATACCAAATTCTCATTTCTGAATTTTATTTTGAATAGAGTTGCATGATTTTTTTTTATAATCCCTAAGTTACCACAAATGTGGAAAGTACCTCTTCTTGAATAATAAGTATTGATGTATTTATTTCTCCACAGAATGATGACAGATCTAATGCTGTATCAAATTCACCTACAACAGAAACAGGTAATAGACACAAAAGTACAATTAACCACATCCTTATTATAATTCTTTACCAGCGTTTTCCTGATAAATTCCTTCTTAAATGGCAGTGGCTTCCTTTTCTGAGAAATCAGGCACAAATATGGGAACTCTGCACATTTTTCATTTTTTAATTCAATTGGTTGTTCAGCTACTCAGCCTTTTGATACAAAAAAATGAGTATTTGCTAGCAGGGCTATAGGTTGGCACAAGACTATTTAATATATTAACATTCATTCTGTCTTTATTGATAACACCAAGAATAACATGACAATTAAAAATACATACATGAAACTTCGCTGGTGGTCCAGTAGTTAAGAATCCACCTTTCAATGCAGGGAGTGTAGGTTTGATCCCCGGTTGGAGAACTAAGATCCCACATGTCGTGGAGCAGCTAAGCCCACACACCACAACTAAAGTGAAAGATTCAAACAAACAGGGAATTCCCTGGTGGCCTAGGGGTTAGGATTCCAGGCTTTCACTGCCATGGTCTGGGTTCAATCCCTGGTTGGGGAACTGAGATTCCACAAGCCATGTGGCGTGGCCTAAAAAATAAAAATACATACAAACAGCCCTCCTGTTTTCAGGGTTACTTTTCTGTACCAGATTTTTCTATTAATAAAATTATTATTTTATATCATTGCAACATTTAACATTTCTTTTTCATTTATCATTTATTGAACTTTTGTCACGTCTATTATTATATTTAATTTTTTTCCATCTCCTTTAATTTTATTTTGCTTTTCCATGCTGATTCAGCTCATCATTCCCCTGCATATTCTTTTCCTGCTGCTATCCAGAGAAACCAGCCCCAGCGCCCTGAAAGCTTCCTTTTCCGGGGAGCTGTCAGGACAGAAACAAACAAAGGTAGGTGGTAGTGACTAAAAGAGGGATAGGGGTGGAGGTGGTTATACAATGACATTAACTGTTAACATGCTTTTGAATTTCTCCCCTGGGAATTCCTTGGCAATCCAATGGTTAGGACTCGGTGCTCTTGCTGCCAGGGCCCGGGTTCAATCCATGGTCAGGGAACTAAGATCCTGCAACCTGTGTGGTGTGGCCAAACAAAAACAAAACACAATAATAAACTTCTACCCTGTGGTGTCACTGAGACAAAGTTTTAAGCTCTGCATTTGTCTGTGATCTCACTGACATTAAAGGAAGAGAATCTTAATCTTGCTTAAATTCCTTTTGTTCAGAAAGTTTCTTAGTATCACCTAAAAGCAGGTTATAGTGTTTGAACAAAAAAAAAATACTCTTTTAGGGTTCAGGGAATGAATGTCTCTTCTCCCTATAACATCCTCTTAGATTTTTCCATTGGTAAAAGCTGTCTATATTGTTAAAGAAATGAATCAGTAATTTAAAAACAGATCTACGTAGCCTCATGGTTTTTAGTTAATATGGCAAATCTCTGCTTATCCCCAAAGAAGTTACCTAAATGTGGAAACAAGACATTTCACTCCCAAAATCACTGTAAATGTAACTGATAGATATAGTGAGATTTAAACTCAAACCAGAGGTGTGCTGCTGGTGGGACTGTAAATTAGCATAGAAAACTGTTTACATTATCTGCTTATGCTGAATACTTGTTGAGTTGGTCAGGTAGTTCACTTGGTTTTAGATAAAAATAAAATAAATTTTTCATTTTCATGAAGAACTTTATTGAACAAACTTTTGGCCAATCCGATGTATCCTATGAATAGCAACTTTACTTTCTGAAACATGTAATATCTATACCAAAAGATATGTACAAAAATATTCATAGCAATGTTATTCATAATAGCCCCAAACTGAATGTCCATCAACAACAATACAATGGATACATAATTATGGTATGTTTGTACAATAGGATACCAAATAGGCAATGAAAATGAACAAGGTAATACATACAACAATGTGAATAAATCTTATAATGTTGATCAAAAAGATGCCAAACCCAAAAGCATACACACATATAATATGGTTTTATTTATAGAAAGTTCAAAAATGGACAAAACTAATCTGTGGTATTAGAAGCGAGGAAGTTTACATAGTTAGAACCCATGGTGTTAGAAATAACTCTTGGGTACCAATGGGCAGAGAACAGGAGAGAGTCTCCTGGGTGTTGGTAATTTTCCATTTATTGACTTGCTTGTGTCTACTTTGTGATGATAATTTATTGAGAGCTCTTTGCTTATGATTTGTGTAATTTTGGGGGGTGTGATATTCAATAAAAACACTTTTAAATGGATGTGATCAAACACAAAATAGTTGAGCCCAATGGATAATGGACATTTGGTAGTTTTTCATACTATTCTCCCTATTATTGCGCATATTTTTAAATTTCCATTATAAAATCCTTTTTTTAAAAAGGCAATACAGAAGTAGAAAGTGCTGTACTTTCAAGGAAACTGATCGGGCGGACCTGAGTATTTTTGCAACACTAGCAGTCGCTTTTCTGTCTCACATTATCAATATTTTTTAGGTCATGCTTCACCCCTCCTTTCATCTTCTGTACCAACCACTGATTTGAAAGATCCGGTAACAAGACAGAATTCAAGACAGAGAGAAGAAGAGCTAGAATTAATAGATCAACTACGGAAAGTATATACATTGCCTTTGAGTTAAACTTTTTTAAGTGATATTGCTGTAACCCATGATCCTGGCATTACTTTTTCATTTAACTTACACATTTTTAATAGAATCAACAGCTGTCCATTGTGTGATGAATTTTTTCAGCTATTTACTAGGAAAATGAGATGGGTTACTCCATAAAGCTCAACCCCTGGCCCTACTTATTTAAAATTTTTTTCTGCTTCAATGTAGAGAAATCTTGTTAGAGTTAATAAAAATTAATGTATATGTGCACATATATATACCACACTTAATCATATGTAGGGTTTATTTGAAAATTGTATCTAGTTTTTTGTTTTTAATCAGAAAATTGTAAATGAATTCTGGTGTGGGACTTGGCAGCACTGTCACCTGTGCCGCACGTATATACATACGTTGACCACACACATATACATGTGTGTGTGTAATACTGGATCTCCTTAGATTATTGTCTTAGGATAGAAAGATAAAATAAGAGATTGTGGTACTTAAGTTATTTGCTTTTTATCTTGATTTTTAGCATATTGAATACCGGTTGAAGGTATCTCTGCCTTGTGATCTTGGAGCAGCTCTAACCGATGGTGTCGTTCTTTGCCATTTAGCCAATCATGTGCGGCCTCGATCTGTCCCAAGCATTCACGTTCCCTCACCAGCTGTAGTAAGTTTAATGCTTAAAAAAAGTTGGTTCTTCACCAGACATTTGTTAAGAGGCAGGCATTATGCGAGTGCTAAGGATACAAATATGAATAGAGTCTAGCCCCTGCCTTCTGGGTCTTCTGCTAGAGAAAAAACAGGCCTGTAAACAGTAACTTACATCTGTGTGCTATTATAAAAGAGTTGGGTCAGACATGTGCTATGGGAATACAAAAAAGGGACCACTTCAGTGCTGCCTGGAAAGTTCAGGAAAGCCTTGCCAGCAGAGGAGGAGGTAAAATTTGAACTAATTCTTTAAGTATGAGTAGAAATTTGCCAGCATTACAGAGAGGGAGAACGTCATCCTGGACATAGTATTCCGAGATGAAAAAGCTAAGGAAGATCATGGCATATTAAAGGAATAACACCTTACCCCTAAATATTTCTGAGAATGTCCTAGGTCACTTTGCTCTTACCCATAGCTTGAAGCCAGGGATTGTAGGATGTGGGCGCTAGACCCTGTTGGTGGCAGTGGGATATGATTCATTCAGAGCTCCCTGTGGGATCAGCCCGAAACTGAGAAGAGACAGCTGTGAGCCCTTAGCAGCCAGCAGGGAGTGGGGGTAGGAAAGGAGGATAGATGCACAGGCTGAGTAGAGACACTGGATGAGACACCAGTAGCATTCACAGGTGATATTTGCATATCCCCAGTTATTCCAAGAATATCTTTTCATGGCTGTTTTTCCTCCTGTCCCCTCACCAATACACAGACACACAGCAGGATATAATCAAAGTTTCCACATTGCATTGATTATTATTTGATGTTGTGACATCTCTTTTGATGAGTCTGAATGGTTACTGTGCATTTGTAACATGCTTAGCAGTGTCTAACCTTTTCAGAATCTCATTTTCTGGTCATTTGTTGTTATTTAGCACACGCTTCCTGATACAAATCCTTTAGTCTTAATGCAGTTGTATCCAGGCCTCTGGATTGCCACTCAGGACGTTCATCTTGCTGCCTCTCCAGATGCAAATCGTTTAAGCCTCCCAAGGACCTTTTATTCTAATTATAAAAGCTGCTTTTGTTACCAAGGTCCCAGGAGACTGATACAGCCCTTTTCCCTCTAGCACATCCAAAAATAGAGTCATGCATTTGCTTCTAAAGAAAATAGGTGGCCAATTTTTATTTAGTGACCTCAGAAAACAGGCTTTCGGCTTTGTGTAGAAAAGACAAAGAGGAGTAACAGTCCTGCCAAGTCAACTATGCTTCCAAGACTTGAAAGACTTGGTTTGGGTCCTGAGGTGGTGATTAAGAGAATAGGAATTGGCATGCTATTTGGCCGCGCCAGAAAGGGAAGGGCTTATTCATACTTTGCATTCTTCCCAGTTTCTGTCAACTGAGTTAAGAAACATAATGTTTTTTAATAATATAAAATAAATCTGTCATTCTTCATATATTCCAGGGAAATACTTAGGAAGTAGCAAGGAGCTCATGTGGAAAGTGAAATTTGAGAGTACAGGTGACTAACGATCTTTATCTTGATCACTCAGAGTACCTTTCATTTAAGCATGTAAAATACATATAGGAAAAATAACAGTATTTTATAAATGTTAAACCACTTAGAGAAATTAAACACATGGACCTTGTTTATCAAAGAAACAGGGATATAACATTAAGTTTTGTTGTTGTTCAGTCCCTAAGTCATGTCCAACTCTTTGCGACCTGATGGACTATAGCACGCCAAACTTCCCAGTCCTTCACCATCTCCCAGAGCTTGTTCAAACTCATGTCCATTGAGTCAGTGATGCTATCCATCCATCTTGTCTTCTGTCATCCCCTTCTCCTCCTATCTTCAATCTTTCCCAGCATCAGGGTCTTTTCTAATGAGTCTGCTCTTCACATCAGGTGGCCAAGGTATTGGAGCTTCAGCATCAGTCCTTCCAGTGAATATTCAGGATTGATTTCCTTTAGGATTGACTAGTTTGATCTCTTTGCAGTCCAAAGGACTCTCAAGAGTCTTCTCCAACACCACAGTTGAAAAGCATCAATTCTTTGGCACGCAGCCTTTTTTATGATCCAATTCTCACATCATACATGACTACTGGAAAAACCATAGCTTTGACTAGACGGACCTTTGTAGGCAAAGTAATGTCTCTGCTTTTTAATATGCTGTCCAGGTTGGTCATAGCTTTTCTTCCAAGGAGCAAGCATCTTTTAGTTTCATGGCTGCAGTCACCATCTGCAGTGATTTTGGAGCTGAAGAAAATAAAGTCTGTCACTGTTTCCACTGTTTCCCCATTTATTTGCCATGATCTTCATTTTTTGAATGTTAAGTTTTAAGCCAGCTTTTTCACTGTCCTCTTTCACCTTCATCAGGAGGCTGTTTAGTTCCTCTTTGCTTTATGCCATAAGGGTGGTGTCATCTGCATTATCTGAGGTTATTGATATTTTTCCCAGCAATCTTGATTCCAGCTTGTACTTCATCCTGGCATTTCACATGATGTACTCTGCATATAAGTTAAATAAACAGGGTGACAATATACAGCCTTACTCCTTTCTCAATTTTGAACGAGTCTGTTGTTCATGTACAGTTTTAACTGTTGCCTCTTGACCTGCATACAGGTTTCGCAGGAGGCAAGTAAGGTGGTCTGGTATTTCCATATCTTGAAGAATTTTCCAGTTTGTTGCGATCCACACAGTCAAAGGCTTTAGTGCAGTCAATGAAGCAGAAGTAGATGTTTTTCCAGAATTCTTCTGCTTTTTCTATGATCCAACAGACGTTGGCAAATTGATCTCTGGTTCGTCTTCCTTTTCTAAATCCAGCTCATACATCTGGAAGTTCTTGGTTCATGTACTGTGAAGCCTGGCTTGGAGAATTTTGAGCATTACTTTGCTAACATGTGAAATGAGTGCAGTTGTGCGGTAGTTTGAACATTCTTTGGCATTGCCCTTCTTTGGGATTGGAATGAACACTGACCTTTTCCAGTCCTGTAGCCACTGCTGAGTTTTCCAAATTTGCTGGCATGAGTGCAGCACTTTAATAGCATCATCTTTGAGGATCTGAAATAGCTCAACTGGAATTCCATCACCTCCACTAGCTTTGTTCATAGTGATGCTTCCTAAGGCCCACTTGGCTTCAGACTCCAGAATGTCTGGCTCTAGGTGAGATGTTGGCTTCCATGCCTGATGCTTAAACCAGCAGATGAATTTGAACAGCTGAGTTTGTTAACCACTTTGGGAAATGGGATTCATATTTCTTTCTCACAAGATAACCCACTTGGCAAAAAAAAATTTATCACAACTTGAGGTCATGCAGTGCAGCTATGTTCTAGTCATCAGAGATATTTTCAGAAAAACAAGTTTAGTAGTGATTTTCCTATTGGAAATTTTCACCTTTTGGAAAATGGTTCTTTATTTATGGGCAAAGGCTGTTGATTTTATTATTATTATTTTCTTTAAAAAGACTGAAAGAAATGAACCAAAGTGCGAACCGTGATTATACTTGATTGACTGAGCTGTAGGTAATTGATTTTGCTATTCCTCCACATTTTCTTTGGTGTGTATTTTAAAGTGGAAAAAAATTAGACAGCCATCCTCCTGAAATTTCTCTGTTTAGTACTTGCTTTATAAAAATCAAAGCCCAGTGTCTATAAAGTAGGGAGTGGCATACTATGGGCCATAGGCCAGTACCTATTTTTGTAAATAAAGTTTTATTAGGACACAGTCACTCACTTGTTTATATATTGCCTATGGTTGCTTTCAGTCTCTTAGCAGATTTGAATGGTTGCAACAGATCATATTGCCCTGAGGCCTAACATGTTTATTATCTGATCTTTAAGAAAAAGTTTGCTAACCCTCCAATCTAGAACATTGAATTTATGAAGCCACTGGCAGGAGTGTTTTTAGTTAGCAAATTTTTTTAAACTTTGCTAATAATACTGTTTTCTTTGTTTTGCAGCCTAAATTAACAATGGCAAAATGTAGACGAAATGTGGAGAATTTCCTAGAAGCTTGCAGAAAAATCGGTGTACCTCAGGTAATAAATTTTATTTCTTATGTTTACATAAGAAATAAATAAATTTGGGTATTACATTCCTAAAATCTTTTAGAAATGCCAGTATTTAATATCTTATAGGATAGTTCTGTGCTAAGCTGATAATTACTAACATGATTGTATTATTAATTAATTTCAATGTTATAGTAAGTAATTAGTGCCAAGTAATCAAAAATAGTTATTTTGAAATTTTCTAAATATCCCCACTTGCTCATTAACTTGTAGACAACTTCATACACAGTAGAGGCTATGCTTCAGAATATGTGCTTCTTAGACTAAGAATGCTTCAGTTGGCTTCAGTTTTTTAACACTTGCTTTAATACTTTTAAAAAATGTTCATTTTGAAATAACTTTAGACTTTGAGAAATACTGCAAAAATGGCACAGAGAGATGACTATATACAGTTCACCTGTATATTCAACTATATACAGGTTCCTGGACTGTGAACATAAGCATAAACATAGTGTGTCATCCAAAGTAATAAACACCTAGACAGCGTTGTTGACTAAGCTACAGATTTTACCAGCTTTTCCTACTAAAGCTCTTTGGAATTGAATACACAGGAGACCATTTTTAGGCACTGGTCCCGCTCTTGAGGGTTTTTTTGCCTCCAGATTCCTCAGTTATAGCTTTATTGCCCTTTAATGGTACAAATAGTTAAACTTTTACCCTTTAAAAAACAATTAAGTATGGTATTCTTAAAAAATACTATATATAATGACATATATAGATAAATTTAAAGAAATAAAAACTGGTACCATTTGATACTTTCTTCATTCATCACAACCATTACAGTTCTTGTCACCATATTTTGTCCAGTATTCAAAGAGAAAAACATGACTCTTTTCTATCACCTTAATTAGCTGTCAGAAACCCAGTATTGGCCTCGACTCAACAACTCCACTGTTTCTCTCGAAGCTAGGCTCTTGTCCCAAGGGCTTTCACTGACAGTGACTCATTTTACCCAATGCACCATTCTTTAACTAGCATGAATTGAGAAGGTCATAGCATCACTTGTCCAATGGGCGCCTTTCCCTTTCAGCGTTTTTATAAAGGGGAAGCAAGCCCAGCTACACAGAGCAGCTGCATTAGGCAGCGTGAACTCCCATGAGTGTTTTTTCTTCTTCTATTAAGTAGATTTTTATTCTACTACTTACTTTTCACTTTTTTCTTTTTTGTTTTATTAAGCTGAGTTATAAAATAACTGAAATGCACATTTAGTGACAGCAAGGATCATTTTTGTTCCTGTGGACAAATTCAAAGCAAATTGGTCATCTGAACATCGTACTGATTTTTAAAGGCTTATCATCTCTTTTAGAACAAGTCATATTTAAACATATTGAGAGCATTAATAAGATTTCTAGATAAATAGCCTACATTTCTCCATATTAACAGACAGGTTCTAATATTCCCTTGTACAGTTTAACACTCAGGGTTTCCCTTATGCCTACTTAATTTGTTCCTACCTGACCATCACAGGCATGCCCAGTAGCTTCCCCAGTTTCTTAGCACAGTGTCTTTGAATAAGAGAATGTGGCACAGGTTGGCGCAGGGAATGGGACCCAGAGGGAGACGAGGAGTGATTAAAAAGAGGCAGTGCACACCTAGAGAGAAGGGTGCTGAGAACGGCCCCACACAGCTAGACATACTGGCACACTTAGCCTGTGTCAGACTGTTAAAGGACTTCTTACAGTGTACACTCACTCTGGACTTGACAGAACCATCATCTGTCTGAGATTTAAAGTCCATACACTGAAATTCTTTCAGAAGGTAACTGCCATCAGTCAACAAAATCAAAAACAGTGTGCCTTTTATTTTTTTAATTTATTTTAAATTGTCTGATAATCACTTTACAGTGTAACAGTGTGCATTTTAAAGCATGCATGTTAATCTACTATTGGCCAAGCAGTGGTTAACAGTTTTTATTTGAAGGCAGGAGACGGAAAAAAATGCAATTTAAAAGACTGGGTGTTTCTCCAAGGTGGTTTTAGACTGGAGTTCTTGACACATCCCCCCTCCCATCCCTCTCCACCAGAAAGAGGAAGTGGACATTCCACACGGGCCACCTCGTCCTTCTCCACTTCTGCCTTTCACCCAAGCCTCACCACCGCCATCACTACCGCTTTTAGATGTGTTCCCGTTCTGCTGCTACTTCTGCTAAAACACTTAATTGTTTACCTAAAATGAAATGAAGAAAATGAATAAATACAAACTCATAGCTTTAAACTCACATTCTCAGGTCCTTCTGCCATGGAAGAGGAGAAGAAACCTATACGTCTTCTCCATTTGTTCTCTCCTACTTCTGGGCATTATGACCTTTACCTAAACACAACCACCTGCTATGTTTGACTTGTAAATAAAATCAGGAATGTAATAATGATCATTTGAAAACGGATAACATATAGTATTGAAAAAATTGTCAGATCCTCTGTCCAGAAAACACGTGTAAAGATGAACGAATTCCCTTTTCAGTATAACTTTTTATATGTTTACAAGTTAAATTATGAAACACTGAAGAATACCAGTGACTGTTGAAAACCTCCAATAAGGCTAGGGATATGGATATTCTCTTTTATCATATGATGCATTCAAAAAACTATAATGAGTGGTAAAAACTTCTGAGTCCAGTATATCATGTCCTAGAGTTATTATCTGTTACGTGTGAAAGAATATTTTACTGTTATCAAGTCCAGTAATGCTTTTAATTGCTTAATCTGTAAACTGGAGGGTGTGGATGATCTCTAAGGCCCCTTAGAACTCTAGATTAATAATTCGTAAACTGGACTTGATTTGATTTTTAGAGAAACACCAAGTCATTTAGTACAACCTGACTTCCAGGTAATAAATTTCCCTTGATTATCATACTTTCTTCATTCTTTGAACCTTCATGACTCACCTGGCTTTCTCTGAAAACTTCCCCCTCTTCTGTTCACCCCAAGGTTTTGTCCTTGCTTTCTGGCCTATTCTTTTTTTTGTTAATGGGGAAGAAGGAGCCAAGAAAGAGGTTGCCTCACCCACTCACCACCCTCAGGCCTCATATAACTCTAAGTCAGCATCCACCTCTGTTTATTTTATCCTGAATGTTCATACTAGGCACCAACAATTTTATTCTGCTATTTAGTAGTAAAATCAAGCCCAGCACATAGAGGATTCTTTGTGGTTTTGTTTTTCAGCATTTTATTTTGATTCATCATAGTAAAAAATGTTACAGGGCATGTTTCTTTGAATATGATTGAGATGATCATATTGAATTCTATACTCAAATCTGTATTTCTGATACACTGACTTTGTTTTTCTGTTTTCCTTTCCTGCTCACACTTTGGACAGGACAATCTTTGTTCCCCTTCTGACATCCTTCAGCTAAACCTCAGCGTAAAAAGAACTGTTGAAACACTACTTTCTCTTGGGGCACATTCAGAAGAATCCAGTTTTGTCTCTCTATCTATCCAGCTTTTGGGTTTTGTGGCATTTTATTGTACTTTAATGTTAACTCTCTGTATGCTTTATTATTGGATCTTCCCCCTCTAGCTGAAAGAGTGCATTCCAGTGATTTTTCCACCTCATTCCCATGCTTGGTAAAGGAGGTTTGTTTCTCATTCAAAAGTATTTACATACGTGCTTTTTTTTTTCTGGCCATCAAAGAGCTAATCAATAAAGTAGATAAATCCTGTCCTCTTGTCCCCAGATGAGCAGTTTATGACATTAGGAAGCATTTTCGATGCTAACAGAGTAAAAAGATCAGCATTTTTTCTTCTGCTCATTCATCCATTTTCCTGGCCTGCTGCTGCTAAGTCACTTCAGTTGTGTCAGATTCTGTGCGACCCCATAGACGGCAGCCCACCAAGCTCCCCCGTCCCTGGGATTCTCCAAGCAAGAATACTGGAGTGGGTTGCCATTTCCTTCTCCAATGCATGAAAGTGAAAAGTAAAAGTGAAGTCGTTCAGTCATGTCCGACTCTTAGCGACCCCGTGGACTGCAGCCCACCAGGCTCCTCCGTCCATGGGATCTTCCAGGCAAGAGTACAGGAGTAAGGTGCCATTGCCTTCTCCGCTCCTGGCCTGAGAGGCCATGTTTCTCTCATCATGAATGCTGAGCAGGTTCTACTAATAGAATCCTGAGCCCATTGTTAAAATATGACCTATAAGTTTGTTTCCAAATGGCATAGTAAAATTTCCATCTGGCCATTTTTCCATGCCTCAGCACAACTTAAGTACTGAAACTGTGAGAAATATTAATTATGACTTGCTGAATTTTTCAGCAGCTGTTCATAAGGAAACAGTTGTACTCTTTCTGTTCTGGGAGGGCACCTGGTCACTTAGATCTCCATATTGAACTGTGCCCTGAAATCCTGAAATCTCTTTTTTATTAGTAGGCACAGGCCCACCTAATAATTATTTGCTGTCTGGATATCTGGAAGGCACTGGCCATTTAATCTTAATTTTAATTTGATTAGGATGATCAGTCCAAAGATAATGTTGGTTCCCTAGATTGCTATTCTGAGCCCACACTGAAAACAGCACACAAGCCAAGTATCTGGAGCTGCCCTTTCAGGGGTTGGCACCTGTCAGCATATTTACTGTTTTGTTAAACTTCATTTCTGGAATCCTATTTAGAATTTAAAATTGGAATTTATGCATTTTCTAATATATTTGAACTGTGCTAATAGGTAAACTTGTATTTGATAGGTTGTTGAGATTATATCTGAACACTAGCAGGTAAAGTATTAGGCAGCAATCTCTGTTTTGTACCCAAGGCAATGAATATTGTCTCTTTCAGAATGTTTAGTATATTAGCCTCTAGCCTTAATGCTTGCAACTACTTTATATTGCATTCAGATTCTGGTTCTTGTAAACAGTGTTTCTGAACATTCAGGAATCTCCTGAACTCTGTTAACAAAATTGGACAACTGAACTCAGGTATGAAGGGAGATTGTGAGGAACATAATAACATCATGTAGAAGTCAGTCTGAGGATCTGATTGCTTTGGTTTCTTTCATATTAAACGGGAAAAGTGTTTAATACATTAAAAACTGTTTACTGTCAATGCTGGAACATTAAACACTGTGTTGAAAAGTTCAGTTTTATACAGTAGTAGTGCCTTTCAGAGTTTGGGGAGACGTTTTTAAGGTGTCTCTGAGTCGGAGATCAGTTTTGTCAAGTTTTGTCCTTTTAAAAAACCACTGATAATACACATGGTGTGGTGTGTTTTTTGGAGGGAGTAATGGTGCGTAAGTCAGCTAGAAGGCAAATGTGCATCTGGAACACATAAGCCCTGAGGGAATGTCTAAACCACGGGCTCACAGGTCACTGGGCACTTCTGAAAGTGCAGATCAAGAAATCTGCCTCAGAGGAAATATGTGTCTCCCCCAAAAGCAGAACACTCTGCAGGTTCATATTAAGTATAGTTAATCTGTACTTGCAGTTGCTCTCAAAAGATTTACACAACATTGCTAGCTTTATAAGATCAAAAGATTCCATTTATCTTGTTTTATCAAGGTAAGTATTAAAGAAAAAGAAAGTAATGCAAGAATACCAATAACTGCTCATAATACATACTTGTTATATTTTTTATTGCAACTGGTTTTGTAAAACTTCCTGTATTAAGTGCCAGTGAAAAGCTGAGGAAAATCTTTAATAAATATGTATAGTCACTTCTTCAGTAGAGCCAGAATTCCACTTTCATTCCTTTGAGAGTAATCATTCTTTCATCTAATCAGTGATAAATGTTATTATGATACGCCTTTTTTTCTTATATGAAAGGATTAACCAAACACATTAATGAGGTAAATAAGAAAGAAGCAGTTTAACTTCCTTAAGCAAATATGTAAACACTTTTCAGATATATGTTCATTAAGATGTTCTTGACTAAACTCACATCATTATTCTCCAGCATAATTTAATCCATTAAATACTAGGATATGAAACACTTTTTCAGATATGATTACTGTATTTAAATTCTATAATTCAGATTTTTAAGTGATTCAAACTGGACCTTCCATAAATTACCCAGTGTGGTGGGGGTGGGGGGGATTTTCTCAAATACATCTAAATCTCAAGAATATACTTCGGTTTCTTCCTATGATGCCTGTCTGGTATGAGAACCCTGATTCTCATAGTCAGGACTATAATGTAGATAATGTCCATTCCTGTCTCATGCAGTCTGAGTTATGCCATGAAACTATCTTGCATTCCTGTGGTTTGTAATTTCCAAAGCACCTTCTCCTACAATATTGTATCTTTAGGCTTAAGCCATCTGGTAACTTGGAACTGTTTTTCTGTTTTCACCTGTCTCATTTTACTGATCTGATCTGCATTGCTTTTTTATTCATCATGGAATGAAGGATGTTGCTTTTACTCCATCATAGTATGTTTATCCTCTGTTTGTACAAGTGTATGTGACTTGTTTATTTTCTGATGTTCGAAATAATCTGTACGTACTTTTAGTTGTATTAATAATAATAATAAAAAAGTGACAGTGAGTGTCAGGTACCATTTCTGTATAACTCATATGAACAGAGCTCAGATTCCCAGCTACTGACTTTCCATATCTCAATTCGTTATTATGAGGGAGAGAAGAGATGCTTATTTTTTCTTTTCACTTCTGTGACGTTCATCCTCTTTTCTCTTTTGTTTTTATGTCACGTTGTCCCATTTCAGGAGCAATTATGTTTGCCTCTCCACATTTTAGAAGAAAAAGGTTTGAGCCAGGTTGCCGTGACGGTCCAGGCTCTCCTGGAACTTGCCCCACCCAAGCAGCAGCAGCAGCAGCACCAGTTATCTGCTGTGTAAGGACTCCCAGCACCTTGGGCATTGGCCTGGCCAAAGTGGAACAGGACAGCGTGACTGCTGCTGCCCGCCGTCTGCTTAACAAAGCGCTTACGTGTTCTCAAAAGGGACTGTTTCCATGATTCCTGACAGGAATATTTTGCTTCATTTCTCCATTTTAGGGGAGGTTATATCAACTTGCATTGAATTGTTTATGAAGACATGGTTGGTTTTCACAAATGAAACTTCATTACTGAGAAGTAATGGAGTCATTCCAACACTGACGCCCAGCCTGGCTGTGCTTTTCTAGAGTGGGCTCTTTTAAATACTGAAGACTGACTTCTTGGAAGGGTATTTGGCTCTCTGGAAGGCACAGACATGCTTTTATTTTTACCTGTTTCCAAGCCCTCTGGAATCCACAGGTTTCAAAATGTGGTTGTTCATTAGAATCTCCTGGAGAATTTGTTAAAATACAAATTCCCATCCAGTGGGTCTACAGTGAGCCTGGGTATCTGCATTTCAACAACCATTCCAGGTGTTCCATGTGGTGAAGACCATTGTTCCAAACTAGGTATTTGTATAATTGGGGGAGTGATGACCCCACTGTTTCTCTGCCACATTGAAGTCCAAGTATATATTATACTTGGACTGTTCTGGCCAAAAAAATGTAAACACTCCAGATTTTGTATAGTGAACCAATGAAACAAAAGCTGTGGTATTTAAGGCCAGTGTCCTAGGTCTCCCCCTAGCACCACTCAGAGGTTGGACCCATATACCATCCCACTGTTACTCGAATCAAGCACTCTACACACAGGTTCCACATCTTCAGGCTGGTAGCACGTGGCACTCTGCATCCTGTGTATTGACTTCTCTGAGCGCACCCCTTCCCCCCTCCCCCCAAGCTGCTACCAGGATGCCTGGATCTGCGAACATCTTCCAGTCACACACAGCAGATTCACTTCCAGCTCCCCAACTAACGGATGATTATGAAAATAAAGGAAAAGCTAAATTACTTACATTTCTTTCAGCTAAGGGCCAGTTTCCATAGCTGAATTAAAGCACTTGCAGCATTTTAAAACAGCTGCTGTCTTTTCATCTAGCTCCCCCACCAGTGCCTTATTTACTAAACTGTGAGTGCAGTAAAATGACCCAAGGCTCAGACAACACGAAACCTTTATTTCAAATCTAAGCCACTTGGGTCTTTTTCCCCCTCTATTTTGAGCCCCTTTTAGTTGTCAGTGATATCTTCGGGTATTCACTGCCTTTGTAAACCAAGTAAATAGAGTAAGTGAAGATACTAGTTATCTAAGTTTTTTCCTGTTGTTAATTGTTCTGGAGTTTCTTTACCAGTGTGCATATTTAAGCGTGATGTCCTCTCTCTTTTATCATGTAGCAGCATCTGAAAGTAACTTTGGATAAAGTCACGTTGTGTATCTGGTCAAAGTAATGTTTTCTCCTTGTCATCACAGGTTTCACCTTATATAATACAAAACATCTGAGCTCAAAAGCCCAATCCTTCAGGGTCTTTACAAAAGTAAAATGTATTTTAAGTGCTTAGAGCCAGACCCCATTATATTTACAGTTCCAAACAGACCCACCAATCATACAGCTTGTTTAGAATTTTAACTATTAAGTATTTTTACTTCTAGTCAATGTTAAACCTCAGTATAATCTCCAGATTATAGAGAACAATTTGAAATGAAACTCAGCAAAGGCCACTATTTGTCACATATTGTGCAAGAATAATCCCAATCAACATACACAATGCAACATTTGGAACATTTGTGACTAATTTTCCCATGGGAATAATTGGACCTTTTTAATTTATTTCAAATTTTATACTTAGCATGAAACCTTATTCATATATTTTACCAAACTAATTCAAATTTATGTTTGAATTGTTAGAAAATATTTGTGTATAGTTTTGGTTAATAAAGAAAAATATAAAATATATTAAATGTCTTTTCTATGTCAAGATGCAAAACAAGTCATGTTGGAAAATTTTTGTACTCAGTATTTTGTATGTACCTTTTTTCTTTTTTTTAAGCTGGAAAGAAAATTTAACATTTAGCCTTGCTAGACTCTAACATAAGCTGAAGATGACTTTGTAACACATCCACCTGACCATTTATGAGCTTCCTACTGAAGCAGCGAGCGTCCCAGCACTGAAGCGTGAATGAAGAAAAGGCTGAGTGCCCGCCCACCAGGGCCCCTGTCAACTGTGGAGATTTTAAGCCAACAGGTTTCTGGGCTTTCAAACTCATACTAGGTTAGCACTCCAAACAATTTTCTCTGGAAACAACTCATGGGAGGAGGGGCCTCTGTACTTGACTAGAATAGAGTAGGACACTTAGTAGCTGTAGGTCACTTTCCTTAATAGCTTTTGAAAATATAGCTTCACAGCTAATCAGGAGTCTGATTTCTCTACTTGGTAACAGTCCAGCAATGACTAATGATAGATGACTATGCTGATGAGTATGATGAATTTTTTAAAACTAAGTGCTTAAATGGTTATAGAAATGAAGGAAAACATGGATATTTAGAAACTTTTTATATACATATTGCAATAAGATGGTTTATAGCAGATTTCATTTTATTTC
This sequence comes from Bubalus kerabau, assembly GCF_029407905.1. Taxonomy (NCBI): domain Eukaryota; kingdom Metazoa; phylum Chordata; class Mammalia; order Artiodactyla; family Bovidae; genus Bubalus; species Bubalus kerabau. The sequence continues at coordinate 116,642,193 of NC_073625.1, read as the reverse complement.
TGAAAATGTTATAAACATGTAATTAGTAAAAAAAATTTTTTGTAAAACACTGTCCTATATTTGTATGTGTGTAAATATAATGCATAAGTTCTAAGAATAAATAATGTCAGTATCATGTATGTTATTTTAATTGCCTGTATGCCACTTTACATATTGACATTAAAATAAAAGACAACACTTCAGTAGCATGAAATTAAATAAAGGCTGATGTGAAAATGTTCATATCTAAAGCATGGTTCCCTTGGGAAATAAAAGGGTAAATTCTCTGATGGAACATTGGTAGAAACTCGTAATAGCCCCTTGAGATCAAAACGTACTTTTTAAAGGAAGTGTAGATACAAGTATTGTCTTATATTTGGAGTTAGGTATGGCTTAATTTTGAAATATTACATATCTGGAAAGCTTTTCTCAGAAATTTCCAACTGTTCTGTAATTGTCTTAATGTTCCAAGACAGTTCTGTTCTGATTAATCAAGCCAGGAGTGACCCCATGAGTGGGCTCGTGTTCTTTTAAAAGAACATGACTAAGCTTGTTGTGCCAGGCACAGGTTAGGATTTTCACATGTGTTACCTTTTTTAGTCTTAATACCCCATAAGATGACAGTCATTGAGTAATAAGCAAAGCAGCTATAGGCCCTAGTATCTCACTTATCAAAAATATCTCCAAACTCATCTCCCCACTGACCTGTATCTTCTGTCTTTCCTATGTATGGGTTGTATATCCTGACATCGCATTTCTATCTTCCATTTATCATTTATATCCCTACCTATTTCCCAGAAAAGGAGCTGAAGCAGTTTATAATAAGATATATGTTCTTATGTGACATTCCCCATTAAAAAAAAACAGTAAAGTGATAATAAATTTAAAAGGCAAGCACCAACCTTTATTAAAACTTTACTGTATATGTATTATGCTGCTACTGCTAAGTCACTTAAGTCGTGTCCGACTCTGTGTGACCCCATAGACGGCACCCAACAGGCTCCCCCGTCCCTGGGATTCTCCAGGCAAGAACACTGGAGTGAGTTGCCATTTCCTTCTCCAAGGCATGAAAGTGAAAAGTGAAAGTGAAGTCGTTCAGTCGTGTCCGACTCTCAGCGACCCCATGGACTGCAGCCTCCCAGGCTCCTCCGTCCATGGGATTCTCCAGGCAAGAGTGCTGGAGTGGGTGCCATTGAAACGTCACCTTGTAGTTCCTACTGAACACCTCACTTTTGCTTTTACTACTATCATTTTTCACAATAGGCAAATTGAATAGAATCAGAGATGTTACAGGAAATTACTGATGTTTTAGTGCATCACTATAACTAAGATTGTATGCTTTTTTTTTTTTTTTTCTGGTGAGCAAGAGCAAAAGGAATCTTCACAAGACTTGTAAAAATACTTATTCCCAGCAGTTTTTTTTTGGGGGGGGGGTGGGGGGTGGTTCAAGTTATGAAGAAGCCCTAAGTCACAGTATAATCCTAATTCAGGGTTTGAAAACTAGTATAGCAGGCAAAGTGACCTAGTGTAACCAAGCCTCAGCTAGGCGTATCCAAATAAGAAACAACCCATAGATGAGTTAATCTGTGAAAGATATTTCTTAACTCCGTTCAGGTCCTCCTTCCCATCTCCAGAGCACCAACAGAAAAGATAACTCGGTCACTTCTTGCCTCTCCTCTTGTCCTTCTCTTTGCCTTTTCCTTTTACATCCTTGCTGTCATCTTTGTCCTTAGGCATTTTGAAACCACCAATTTCTCTCCGTACCACAGTGCCTCGCCACCAGGCCTGGAGCTGAAAGAGAACAGGGAAGTGAGTATACTTTGTAGTATGCCTGACAAGCTGCATTTTTCTTCTATGCACGGGGATGGTTTTTTCATAAACTAACTTCAGTGAAGATGGTCTCTGAGACACAGAAATGGCCAAGCATGCCTTAAAGCAGTGCTAGTCTGTTCTGCAGCTTGAAGTCCTACACTCTAAAGTTCTCAGGGAGTAAAAATAAAAGGAATCTGATTAGGCCTGACTTTCCTTTGCATGTAGAAACCTGATTACCTTGTACTGCTGCTCTTTATGAACATTCAAGTTCCCCAAACCTAAAAACCATTTGCTCCAAAAGGGATGCTAGTTACCTGAACCATAGGTAACGCAGTCAAAAATGTGCAGATAAACTATAGATGATTCAATAGGTTTCCTGGTGCATTTCAATCTCTAATGATTGATTCAGTTCAGTCGCTCAGTTGTGTCCGACTCTACGATCCCATGAACTGCAGCACGCCAGGCCTCCCTGTCCATCACCAACTCCCAGAGTCCACCCAAACCCATGTCCACCGAGTCGGTGATGCCATCCAACCATCTCATCCTCTGCCATCCCCTTCTCCTTCTGCCCTCAATCTTTCCCAGCATCAGGGTCTTTTCAAATGAGTCAGCTCTTCACATCAGGTGGCCAAAGTATTGGAGTTTCAGCTCCAACATCAGTCCTTCCAATGAACACCCAGGACTGGTCTCCCTTAGGATGGACTGGTTGGATCTCCTTGCAGTCCAAGGGACTCTTCAAGAGTCCTCCAACACCACAGTTAAAAAGCATCAATTCTTCAGCACGCAGCTTTCTTGATAGTCCAACTCTCACATCCATACACGACCACAGGAAAAACCATAGCCTTAACTAGACGGGCCTTTGTTGGCAAAGTAATGTCTCTGCTTTTCAATATGCTATCTAGGTTGGTCATAACTTTCCTTCCAAGCAGTAAGCGTCTTTTAATTTCATGGCTGCAGTCACCATCTACAGTGATTTTGGAGCCCAGAAAAATAAAGTCAGCCACTGTTTCCACTGTTTTCCCATCTATTTGCCATGAAGTGATGGGGCCAGATGCCATGATCTTAGTTTTCTGAATGTTGAGTTTTAAGCCAACTTTTTCACTCTCCTATTTCACTTTCATCAAGAGACTCTTTAGTTCTTCACTTTCTGCCATGAGGGTGGTGTCATCTGCATATCTGAAGTTATTGATACTTCTGGCAATCTTGATTCCAGCTTGTGCTTCTTCCACTCCAGTGTTTCTCATGATGTACTCTGCATATAAGTTAAATAAGCAGGGTGACAATATACAGCCTTGACATACTCCTTTTCCTATGTGGAGCCAGTCTGTTCCATGTCCAGTTCTAACCGTTGCTTCCTGACTTGCATACAGATTTCCAAAGAGGCAGGTCAGGTGATCTGGTATTCCCATCTCTTTAAGAATTTTCCACAGTTTATTGTGATTCACAGAGTCAAAGGCTTTGGCATAGTCAATAAAGCAGAAATAGATGTTTAAGGATCAAAACTCACCTTCAAAAAGGATTTAGTTAGCTCCCTTGAATATCTTGGTCATTAGATACAACTGTTCTGAATACAGTCTGGGCTGCTTTAAAATCAGACTAAACTCCAAAGACAGAGCAAATCCACTAATGAAAACAAAAATGGTCTTCAGCTACTTCTTACAGTTTTGCTCTAAATTGAGGAAATTCAACAAATAGAAAACACCATAGAAGCTCAATAAACGCTAACTATACATCTGACTCTCTCCTAATGGGAAGCTCAAGTTTGGGTTTAAATACCTGGTCCTGAAGGTATTACACTTTAAAGCTTACTTCCTTAGTTCACCCCCTTATGCACATCCCAAGCCACAGCTTGCACACCACAGGGCCTCAGCAGATGCTCTTTCAGAGAGAAGGGCAGTCCTCAACAGTACAGTTTCAGTGCAGCTGAGGTTATATTTGCTTGAAAATATTTCCCACAATCTGACTTGTCAGTTTCATCATCACTAATAAATACAAGTTCATATAAAACTTTTGTTTCTAAACTACTACTTACCCTTTCACCTTTTGAGAAAAGCTCTTATCAAAACCTAGCAGATAGTCTCGCTAATATAAATAGGATCTTAAGAAGCAGTGGGATATTAAAAAATTCTTTTAAGAGCTCTGTTGATTAGAAATAGTATTCATAAGTTTGACCTCTGGGCACAAGGTCTAGGCTTTGCTTCCACTGTTAACCACCTCTTCTGTCCCAGATTAAAAACTGGGGGGCATGTCCTCTTAACTGTCTCCCTGCACCACGGACTATGGCAAATTCCAATGATTAGGTCATGCTTCCTCACAGATCTCCTGCTCTGTGATAATAAACGAGAGGTGCTTTGCATTCCTCGGTGTTTGGCCAGTTACAGAATTGAAAAGGCCCCAAGATGCAAAGTATGGTTTTGTACCTTTATGATGCTCCTCAATTCCAAGTCATCCTGTTCTCTCTTCTTCCGGGTCTTCTCCTTTTCTATACGATCTTCAATGATGACTTGTTCATATTCCCTTATCTGCAAAAGTAGACATTAATCATGTGTTACAGGACCCATTCAAGCTGTGGCCCACCCAGACCCGCTTCTTTTGTTCATGCCACATCACTTGCAGGATCTCAGTTCTCCCACCAGGGACTGAACCCAGGGTCAAGGCAGTGAAAGCCCAGAATTCTAACTACTAGGCCACCAGAGAACTCCCAGCCCTACATTTTTAATTAAAAACTTTAAAATGAATCATACCAAATTAAACCCTCCAAAAAAGAAGAGATTTACTTGATTCCTATATTGTCAGTATTCACATTAGCTTTATAATTGTCCCCCGAATTTTTTCAGCTTGAATAAATTTGCTTTAAAGTTTTCTAATAAAAATGAAATACCAACTTTGATATGTGGCTAATGACATCAAAATAATGTAATAAAAAGCTAATAAAGGCACACCTACAAATAACCATCCTTTAAAAGAAGTTTGAGAAGTTCTACACTTATTCAATGATGAAACCATAATCAGAAGGTTTTTATAAATCATTTATAAATTATCTTCAGAGATCTTAAAGTAGAAATTAAAATAGTATCTAGCTCAAGGGGTTTTGGATAGCATTAAAATAAGTTATGTATGTAAATCTGGGTTTGATCCCTGGGTTGGGAAGATCCCCTGGAGAAGGGAAAGGTTACCCACTCCGGTATTCTGTATAGTCCATGGGGTCACAAAGAGTTGGGCACGACTTGAACGACTGAAAAAAAAAAAAGTAAAATACTAGAAAAGTCCCCGGGCCAGATTAAGCCCTTTCAAGTGTTGGCTGCTGCTGTTATTGTCCCATCAATGAGGACATCATCATCATCGGAAAAGAATCCCAGTGGTTGACAGGCACACCTCCACTTCATGACCAAAAATTGTACCCCAGCTACGCAGCTTAGCTCCCACCCACTCCTGCGAGCTCTGCCTTAATGCTATTGAGACTCCCCCTTCCTTACCGTCTTTGCAAGTTCTTGAAGGTGTGCTAAGTCACTGGCCTTAGCAGCTTTGAGGGCATTTAGTTCATTCTGTTTCATTTCTGTGTCCTTATCAAATTTCTCCATCCAGAACTCTAGCTTCTCCTCAAGCTTCTATTTGGAAGAAAAAAAAACAAACATTAAAATGTGGCCAGACATGAAACAGTATAGACTGTATGAAATCATGTATATGAGGTTCAAGAACAAGCATGACTGTTCTATAGGGAAAGAACTCAGAATAATGGTTACTTTGGGGGGGAATGGTGGTTTATTGATTGGGAATGGGGTGGGAGGGAAACTTCAGGGATGCTAAAGCTTCTATTTGGAAAAGAAAAAAACATTAAAATGTGGTCAAACCTTTGACAAGTCTTAGCAAGAAACACCTCAGAGAAGGCAATGGCACCCTACTCCAGTACTCTTGCCTGGAAAATCCCATGGGCGGAGGAGCCTGGTAGGCTGCAGTCCATGGGGTCGCTAAGAGTCGGACATGACTGAGCGACTTCATTTTCACTTTTCACTTTCATGCATTGGAGAAGGAAATGGCAACCCACTCCAGTGTTCTTGCCTGGAGAATCCCAGGGACAGGAAAGCCTGGTGGGCTGCCGTCTATGGGGTCGCACAGAGTCGGACACGACTGAAGCGACTTAGCAGCAGCAGCAGCAGCAGCAGCAAGAAACACAGAAGACACAAACTTTTTAAAATAAAGGATGGAAAAAAGTTCAGAAATAAAAGAAAATTTAAATTGTAAGAGACTACAGTGCGTATCTTTGTACTAATAAATTCAAAATGAATATTTTGATAAAATGGATTATTTCCAGGAAGACGTAAGTTACCAAAAATGACTCAAAAAGAGTTTTTTTAAGCAATGACATCAATAATCATTTAAAAAACAGAAAAGGGAGCCAAACATCTCTCCTTTACCCAACCAGACTGTTTATGACTGAATTTTACCAGTTTCAAGGAACAGGTAATAATCTATTTTATTCTATTTCTATTAAGCTAGCTAGCATAACTGATCACAGTGCAACAAAGAAGCACCAAAAATGAATCTATAGAATAATCTCATTTATGGAATACATAAATACAAAATAAAAATCTATAATTCTAACAGTCTAGTAAAAGAATCATAAATTATGAACAGAGTAGATTTATCCCCCAAATTTAAAGATGATTCAACATCAACAAGTCTACTAATATATTTTAACTTATTAACACATTAAAAGAAATCATATCTTCTCAATGGATTTTAAAAAAAATCCATCTCATAAAACTCAATCTTTATTCCTGATTAAGAAGAAAAAAAAAACTTAGCAAATTTGACTAAAAGGAAAGTTTATTAACTTGATAAGGCTTACCTACCATAAACCTACAGCCTAAATGTCATAAAATCCCCATTTGTGTCAGTTATCAATTTATTGCCTCTCAATTCCAAATCATCCTTCACTGACCAGCTTTGTAAGACTGGATGATTGCAGCAAACACTTCTTTCTGCAAACGGGCACAATATTCAGCTTTGTCAGTAGAGGGTGCTAGAGGGACATGATGGAAGAGCTTCTTTCCTTGGTTCCCATGTGCTTCCTCCTTCGTTTCTGGGCACAGCTGATGGTGTCATGGACGTGGCATACTCAATGGGACTTGTTCACCAACTTTTACTAACACAACAGACATAGTCTTGCTTGCCAAACACAGTCTACAGTTCCCTGTTTGCCAGCTTTACCCAACTAGCTGTAAACCAGCTCTGACCCAGGCAACAAAGCAAATATTTATTCCTCCCTTGGATACTGTCCTCCAGCCCTAGAGTTCTCTTGTATCCTTCCTTTTTAGCCAATCCCTTATTAGCAGTTAATGATTCTTTTCTTAATATGTTCCCTGCTCAAATTACCAATGTGGTTTCTGTCCCCTAACTGAACGATAATGATACAGAATTATCATCAAAACTAGTTTGTCTCCCACCTTCTAATTCATGTGTCTCACTAAGTCATCTAAAATCCTTGCTTCTGTTCATCAGATAGAATCGGCATAACGCAGTAAGCTACTAGGGGGTCTTGTGGAAAGTCAAAGCAGGCAATGATCTCTGCGACCGTAATGTGGCAGAGAGAGCAGACACAGCCCTGATGCAACTGTGAGTGTGTACTGCCAGCCCAGCCAGGTAAAAGTAAACTGTTTCTGCAGTTTTTTCGAAATGAGTTTGGAGACAGGGAGTTTAGTCAAGTTAATAGCTGCTGTTCAAGATTTTCTCCAGTAAAGATATGACATCTGGAACAGTATCCGCAGTTGGAGTCACCATTCGATTATATTTACATTAGTCCACAGTCACTCTCCAAGATCATTCAACCACACAGGCCAAACTTTGCTTACTTGAATGGGAATGTGATCAATGTCACTACCTCCACTTCGAAGCCGTTGATGCTGGCATTAATTTCAGCAGTTACACTGAGACTACAGTACTGCTTATGTTCACTATCTTGGTAGGGATGGCTTCTATTAGGCCCTTCCTATCATAATGGCCCTCACTCCATGAATCAGGAGCCAAGATGAAAATTCTGTTACCAAGTAAGTCTTACTCCAACCATATGTTCAGTAACTGGGGAAAATAACCACAGGGTAGATCCATAGAAAAGTGAGCCCAGAGTAATCAGACTTAAGTCTCCATCTATCACCTGACCATCATAATCACCCATTTTGAGAAGGGTCCACAGTGTTGTCTTGAATCCCCAGGAATTAGCATCAATTCAGAGCCAATGTTTAGTAACTTCAAAAGGTCTGGGTATTTTCTTTTTTCCAGTGCATAGTCGCTCTAATAAGTAGGTCCCTTGGGTAAGGCTTTAGAGGAAGATTCAATTGCATTACTTGTACAAGTGAACAGTTGCTAGTGAGTTCACCTTCAGGGGGACCTGCTGCCCTCAATCAAGGGGCTCTGGGTCTGTGAATTTACTTAGTTTGGAACCTGGGTGAGAGGCCATGACTCTTCATTGTGGTGATTCAAATCAAATTTTTGGCTACTAGATTTGGACTTTTTCTCTGCTGTATAGCTCAAGTACTGCTTTATCCCAGTATCTCCCTGTAGTTAAGTGCAGCCACATGTCCTCTGGCACTCCATGATCCTACCAACTCCACTGAAATCAGGAGTGCTATCACCCATGGTCTTACCTGGCCTACAAAAGAAAGCAAGCAGAGGGCTTTTCAAGGATGCAGGTATTCCCCTAACTAAGAAGCTGAAGTTGAACAGTTCTATGAAGACCTACAAGACTTTTTAGAACTAACACCCAAAAAAGATGTCCTTTTCATTATAGAGGACTGGAATGCAAAAGTAAGAAGTCAAGAAACACCTGGAGTAACAGGCAAATTTGGCCTTGGAGTACAGAATGAAGCAGGACAAAGGCTAATAGAGTTTTGCCAAGAGAAAACACTGGTCATAGCAAACACCCTTTTCCAACAACACAAGAGAAGACTACATAAGGACATCACCAGATGGTCAACACCGAAATCAGACTGATTATATTCTTTGCAGCCAAACATGGAGAAGCTCTATACAGTCAGCAAAAACAAGACAGGGAGCTGACTGTGGCTCAGGTCATGAACTTCTTATTGCCAAATTCAGACTTAAATTGAAGAAAGTACAGAAAACCACTAGACCATTCAGGTATGACCTAAATCAAACCCCTTACGATTATACAGTGTAAGTGAGAAATAGATTTAAGGGACTAGATCTGATAGAGTGCCTGATGAACTATGGATGGAGGTTCGTGACATTGTACAGGAGACAGGGATCAAGACCATCACCAAGAAAAAGAAATGCAAAAAAGCAAAATGGCTGTCTGAGGAGGCCTTAAAAATACCTTGAAAAGAAGAGAAGCAAAAAGCAAAGGAGAAAAGGAAAGATATACCTATTTGAATGCAGAGTTCTAAAGAATAGCAAGGAGAGATAAGAAAGCCTTCCTCAGTGATCAGTGCAAAGAAATAGAGGAAAACAACAGAATGGGTAAGACTAGGGATCTCTTCAAGAAAATCAGAGATACCAAAGGAACATTTCATGCAAAGATGGGCTCGATAAAGGACAGAAATGGTATGGACCTAACAGAAGCAGAAGATATTAAGAAGGGTGGCAAGAATACACAGAAGAACTGTACAAAAAAGATCTTCACAACCCAGATAATCACGATGGTGTGATCACTCACCTAGAGCCAGGCATCCTGGAATGCAAAGTCAAGTGGGCCTTAGGAAGCATCACTGCGAACAAAGCTAGTGGAGGTGATGGAATTCCAGTTGAGCTATTTCAAATCCTGAAAGATGATGCTGTGAAAGTGCTGCACTCAATATGCCAGCAAATTTGAAAGACTCAGCAGTGGCCACAGGACTGGAAAAGGTCAGTTTTCATTCCAATCCCAAAGAAAGGCAATGCCAAAGAATGCTCAAACTACCACACAATTACATTCATCTCAAACGCTTGTAAAGTAATGCTCAAAACTCTCCAAGTCAGGCTTCAGCAATACGTGAACCATGAACTTCCAGATGTTCAAGCTGGTTTTAGAAAAGGCAGAGGAACAAGAGATCAAATGGCCAACATCCACTGGATCATTGAAAAAGCAAGAGAGTTCCAAAAAAATATCTATTTCTGCTTTATTGACTATGCTAAAGCTTTTGACTGTGCGGATGACAACAAACTGGAAAATTCTGAGAGATGGGAATACCAGACCACCTGACCTGCCTCTCAAGAAACCTGCATGCAGGTCAGGAAGCAACAGTTAGAACTGGACATGGAACAACAGACTGGTTCCAAATCAGGAAAGGAGTACGTCAAGGCTGTATATTGTCACCCTGCTTATTTAACTTCTATGCAGAGTACATCATGAGAAATACTGAGCTGGATGAAACACAAGCTGGAATCAAGATTTCCAGGAGAAATATCAATAACCTCAGATACGCAGATGACACCACCCTTTTGGCAGAAAGAGAAGAACTAAAAAGCCTTGTGATGAAAGTGAAAGAGGAGAGTAAAAAAGTTGGCTTAAAGCTCAACATTTAGAAAACTAAGATCATGGCATCCGGTCCCATCACTTCATGGCAAATAGATGGGGAAACAGTGGCAGACTTTATTTTGGGGGGCTCCAAAATCACTGCAGATGGTGACTGCAGCCTTGAAATTAAAAGACGCTTACTCCTTGAAAGAAATTTTATGACCAATCTAGACAGCATATTAAAAAGCAAAGACATTACTTTGTCAACAAAGGTCCATCTAGTCAAGGCTATGGTTTTTCTAGTAGTCATGTATGGATGTGAGAGTTGGACTATAAAGAAAGCTGAGCGCAGAAGAGTTGATGCTTTTGAAGTGTGGTGTGGAGAAGACTCTTGAGAGTCCCTTGGACTGCAAGGAGATCCAACCAGTCCATCCTAAAGGAGATCAGTCCTGGGTGTTCATAGGAAGGACTGATGTTGAAGCTGAAACTCCAATACTTTGGCCACCTGATGCAAAGAGCTGACTTATTTGAACAGACCCTGATGCTGGGAAAGACTGAAGGCAGGAGGAGAAGGGGATGACAAAGGATGAGATGGTTGGTTGGCATCACTGACTAAATGGACATGAGTTTGGTTAAACAGGGAGGCCTGGCATGCTATGGTCCATGGGTCGCAAAGAGTCAGACACGACTGAGCGACTGAACTGAACTAAATGCATTAGTAAAGAACTGTCTTCTAGGAAGGAGTGTCTCACAGAAACTTGTTAGAGGTGGGTGTTTGAGTCGGTGTTAGGCCACACATGATAAAGTCACATTGTATTCCTATCTCCCTAAGACTTTTGAATTCTCTCCTCCATTATAGCAAAGAAGCACTGACATCCCCACTTCATTAAATGAGTCCAGGTTTTAGCTAACCAATCAAACTGTTAAGAGTCACCTCCAGCTGCACAAGCTAACACATTAAATCCAGACTCTCTAGTAAAGAGTCCACATCAATGAACTTGACCTAATCCAGTGTTCTATTCTACCTTCCTTGGCCCAACAACCTTAGAATCCATTCTCTTACCTGTCTCTGGGGCTTATGCCAATATATATCAGTAAAGTCTTGTAATTCTTTTAGAATGTAAGTTATGTCCTTCTAAGTTATAGTCATCCAAGTTATCTACGAGCCTGGAACCCTCTGAGATTTAATTCTAGTGATGGAACCACGGACAAAAGGGGTGATTGCACTAGGTCTTGAGAACTAGCATCCCTTTTTAAAGCATCTGCCTCAGATGCAGTTATTATCACAGGGCTTTCAGGGAAAATAAGACTAATCTCCTCAGACATAGGAGGGCAGGCGACTTCCACCAGCAAGAGAGGCTTACGGTGACGTGGGGGTTCAAGAATGTAAATTACATACCAGGAATTCCCATTCCAAGTTGCAGGGTCCTATTTTCTCCCAAGGAACCCTAACTTGCACATGAGAAACTCGTCATGACCATGAATGAATTCCTGTGTAATACTGACTGAAACACCATTAAAACCAACAGTAGAGAAACAGTGCCACATCATTACTTTAGTAATACTACTAAACATTACACTTGCAATTCTATGTATACAATAAGCCACAAAATGGAAATGGATGTATAAATAATGAGAGGGGAAATAGGAAACTGCTATTATTTACTGTCAATAGGAGAAGGGGGTGACAGAGGATGAGATGGATGGATGGCATCATTGACTCAAAGGATATGAGTTTGAGCAAACTCAGGGAGATGGTGAAGGGCAGGAAAGAACGTCTGGCGTGCTGCAGTCCAGGGGGTTGCAGAGTCAGATACGACTTAGCAACTGGACAACAACAGCAAGATTTTCTACCTAGAAAATCCAAATGAACCAACTCGAAAACCATTAAAAACTAATATGAGGGGACATAAGGAATCTAGAACAATATACAAAAATGCAATATACAAAACAATATAAAAACAATATACAAAAAACCTTTCCATATAGCCTGCATTTAGAGGCATGTCCACTGAGAGAAAGATGGTTACCTAAACCTTGGTATATCCCCTCTTTGGCATATTATACACCAAGTATACTGCTTTAGAAAAAATTAAAGACAACGCAAATTTTTTAAAAAATTGGGTCTGGAAAAAAATATATACTATGATCCAATTTATGTCAAAACAAATATAAATAAATAAATACTAAAAACAAGTAAGCATTTAGGTATATACACAAGAACATACATGAAAAGAAAAAGATTTGGAAGAAATACTTGAAAATGGGAGTAATTAAGAGATCTTTCGCTTTTAAAAATCTATGTATTTCTGCACTGTTTCAAATTTTTCATTAAAAATTACCTATGTATTGCTTATGTTATTAGGCTGAAGACTGGGTAACACTAACTTTATCCATCCAACATCCATTTATCCACCAACTCATCTGACTGTTATCAAATACTTGCTCTATATCTAACATTTGAGGTAGGTAACATGATTCATAATCCTGAAATTGCAGGGGTGCAGGTTCTAATAGCCTAGTGATGTTTTTCAGTAAAGCCCTATGAGACAGCATCTAGAAATCATCTTCTTTAACCACAAATTTGGAATTATTTACTAAAACTTCACCAGCTTTCTCAAAGGTAGGCTATATCATGAGTAAGTTGGAAATTTTTTTCCTTATTCAGCCAACAGAGATATTTTGAAAGGTTCCGTCCATTCAGCTTGTTTTGTTACTAGTATTGGAAATACTAATTCAAACCATTTCAGTCACATAATTTATATAATTATATGAATAATTTCATAATTCACACAGTAATAAATAGAGTAAATAAATATGTGGGAAAAGTGGTCAATTCCATTAGTAAGCAAAGAAAAAAAAAGCAAAATAAAACTCATTAAACTAGCAGACTTTAAAAGAAATATCTAAAGCAGTTAGTCCCATTGAGGATACCTTCAAATTAGTACCTGTATCCATTGCTGATGTCAGTGTAAAACAGAGACTACTAGCAATATTTATCAAAAGTCACAAAATACCAGTCTCTCAAATAATAATCTCATGCTTGAGATTTACTTTTAGCAAATAATTGCAGTGAAGAAAACAGTCATTTGGGCCAACCTTTCATTACTGCATTATTTACAGTAATGAAACTTTGGAAATAACCTAAATATCCAGAACAAAGAGTAACAAATAAATTATAGAATAACTACTCTGTAGAACATTATAAAACGATTTAAAATTATTTTACAAGGAGACTATAATAAAATGAAAAAATGTGTGAAAAAACAACTGGCAATTTTTAAAAAATCTTCACACAACTAAGAATGTTATTTTTATAATTTTAAAAAATCAAGAAATTTAAAATTATGACTATGAAGCAATATAAGAACAGGAAAACAGTGCCTTATATAATACTAAATGATAAAGGTAAAGGACAGAATTTTACCTGTACCCAAATTACAGCTTTATAAAACATTTATCCAGATGGATAACTTATACAGAAAACATGGGCTATATAGCTCTTTTATTAGGCTGGTACGATTACAGTCAATTTTTCTTTCCTTAAAAAACATTGTTTTGCTGTCCTTGGCATTTTATAAGTGGGAAACAAACACTTCAGAGGATAAGAAAGGTTTGGGGACCCACCTGCTGCTCCTTTCTAAGGAACAGTTCAATCTCGGCATGAATCCGGTTCTCTTCTTCAGTTTTCAGCCGTAGCTTCTGTGAATAACAAACCAACATCAGAATTCTTCCCAACAGGGCTGCAAGTGAGTTCTCAAGATTAAGGGTATAGCTGTAAGAGCAGGACAAGTTTTCTCTACCAGCTGGGATCCTAAGAACTCCACGGTATTCCTCCAGAGCAGCAATGCCGTTTCCCTGAACTCATGTGTATCTGAGTCATGTCTGGCACTGTGTTAGGCACAGGCAACAGCCCAGAGCAAGAGGGCCATAAGCCTGTTGCCTGGAAAGTGCTGTCCATTCAAAGAGAGAAACAGTGCTTCAAGGGCACAAGGTTCTCGGGCCTACAAAAGGACATTCCAGAGTGCAAAAAAGTGTTTGCTGTCATAGCCCTAAGCCACACTTGGGAAATAAGCTTTCCGATAAGCAGGGACTCAAAGAAAGGAGTCCTCCTACTGCACGCAGATGACATGCTTGAATAATGTTTGCTCCTTCTTGCCAGCATCTTGTTCTTTTAGCCATTTAAGTCTCCTCCCCAAATGATTATTTTTAGAAAAAGTTTCCAGGAAGTATACAACATGTTACTAATGTCTTTTAGAGAGGGTATGATTTAAAGAAATCTGGAAATAAGTTTTGCGTTTTCTTAATGTAAATATATGTTATTTGAAGTAGGTTATTTCTATGACTTAAGGGCAAAATTTCTTAAACACTGCTCTGAATGAACTGAATGTGTTCCATGCAGGGGGGAAAATAGCCTTTTTCCTCTAAAATGAGGGTCTACCCTTGTTTCTTTCTACTGATACTTTTCACTGTGACTTTTCATTTCTATTAATATAAATTTATGTGTGTATGAAGTTCAGCTCTCTAAATTTTGTATTTCTTAATGGCGGGATGAAAAATACTGGTTGGGTAAGAAAAGTAGCAGCAAAAACCTACAGTTACTGAGTATCTTGTTTTGCCCTCTCCCTGTAGTTACCAGAAGAAATGGCAAATGGCTTCATAAAATAAGGATAAAGTGACCAAAAGAAGAAAGTACAACCAATTTCAAAGTCCTTACAAAAAATCAGTAGATGTAGGCTATACCCCATCAGAATCTCTGCTTGTAAAAAAGCAAGTCTTCATCCCTTTTTTGTCTTTAACCTCAAATGTTAGGGTTGCTGGAGAGCAAGAACAAAGATCAGGGAAGTCTCCCTCTTGCACCTCCTTTGTCGGCTGAAATATCGGGAGCGACAGTTTGAAAGCCAGTCACTAGATTCATTCCTAATTAACAGTGATCACCTCAATCTCTTCCAGCAAGAGCTCTTCTGTTTTGCTACATTTTTTCTGGGTCTGGGAAATCTGCAGTTCTGTGTTTCTCTTCATATAGCGATTCTCCATGTTGGTTTTTGCCTTCATCTCTTGCAACTGGTCCTTGAGGTGAGCAATATATTCATTCCGATTCTGTAGAGGTTAAGACCAGATTTCTAAATTAAAATGCATTCTACCTCCATTCAGCTCAGTCAGCAGCTTAAGGTTTTGTACTTACATATCAACAGGGAACTGGATCTATTTTTCTGCTATCACACTAGGAGAAATTTACCCAATAATCATGGATAGTATAAATGAAAATGAAAAGTAGTTCTAAGACTGTGAGATTCTTCCCTAGGCACATTATTTGGGTATCCTGTATCCATACAGATTTCCCATTACTATTTCATTTTAGTGGAAAGAGCATTGGACTAAATGATCAAAAGACTTAACTTCCCACCCAAGCCCCACCAATTGTGTGAATTAGGACACATCAGTTAAACTCTCCAAGTCTCACCTTCTTTACAATAGAAACATTAATATCCACCCTGCCTGAAATATCTTAGCAAGTAATTATAAGGATTAATTGACAATGTGTTTGAAAATTCTTCCCAGGTTACAAAGTGCTTGGCAACTTCTTTTCTTTTTTTAATTGCATTAACATTAGTTTATAACATTATGTAAGCTTCATGTGTGCAACATTATATTAATATTTCAACTTCTGTATACATTACAATGTGCTCACCACCAAATATTTAGCTTCCATCCGTCACTATATAGTTGACGCTAGGAAGTATCCATTGTCTATACACTGTTGTAAACATGTACCACACCTTCTTTATCCATTTATCTGTCAATGTGAATATAGGTTGTTTCCTTATCATGGCTGTTCTGAACAATGCTGCAATGAACACAAGGGTACATACACCTTTCTGAATTAGTGTTTTCCTGTTCTTTGGATAAATACCCAGAAGTAGAATAGCAGAATCATACAGTAGTTCTATTCTTAATTTTTTGAGGGATATCCATATTGTTTTCCAATGCTGGAGCTGCCACTAAGGTATATAGCACTAGAAAGATACTCTCAGAACAGGATTCCAAGGAGGAGTTAATTCCCCACTGGGCCTAGAAATTCTCATTTTCCTTAAATTTTGAATGCTGGACAACTGAAAATATAGATAGATACATAGATATAGAGATATATCTTCCATAAGCTAGAAGAATTTGAAACTCTGTTGATTATTAGAACACTATACTGACTCCACCTTAGTCAGTCTCTTCCATCAGGAAGTTTCCATAAGCTTCTTATCCTTCTCCATCAGAGGGCAGACAGACTGAAAACCACAATCACAGAAAACTAAACAATCTGATCACATGGACACAGCCTTGTCTAACTCAATGAAACTATGAGACATGCCATGAAGGGCCACCCAAGATGGATGGGTCATGGTGGAGTTCTGACAAAACACAGTCCACTGGAGAAGGGAATGGCAAACCACTACAGTATTCTTGCCTTGAGAACCCCAAAAACAGTATGAAAAGGCAAAAAGATAGGATAATGAATGATGAACTCCCCAGGTTGGTAGGTGCCCAATATGCTACTGGAGATCAGTGGAGAAATAACTCCAGAAAGAAAGAAGGGATGGAGCCAAAGCAAAAACAATACCCAGTTGTGGCTGTGACTGGTGATGGAAGTAAAGTCCAATGCTGCAAAGAGCAATATTGCATAGGAACCTGGAATGCTAGGTCCATGAATCAAGGCAAATTGGAAGTGGTCAAACACAAGATGGCAAGAGTAAACACTGACATTTTAGGAATCAGAGAACTAAAACAGACTGGAATGGGTGAATTTAACTCAGATGAGCATTACATCTACTACTGTGGGGAACAATCCCTTAGAAGAAATGAAGTAGACATCATATTAAAAAAAAAAAAAAAGTCCAAAATGCAGTACTTGGAAGCAATCTCAAAAACAACAGAATGATCTCTGTTCATTTCCAAGGCAAACCATTCAATATCACAGTAATCCAAGTTGATGCCTTGACCAATAATGCTGAAGAGGCAGAAGTTGATCGGTCTTCTATGAAGATCTACAAGATCTTCTAGAACTAACACCCAAAAAAGATGTCCTTTTCATTATGAGGGACTGGAATGCAAAAGCAGGAAGTCAAGAAGTACCTGGAAGAACAGGCAAATTTGGCCTTGGAGTACAGAATGAAGCAGGGCAAAATCTAATAAAGTTTTGCCAAGAGAACGCATTGGTCATAGCAAACACCTTCTTCCAACAACACAAGAGAAGACTCTACACATGGACATCACCAGGTGGTCAACACCGAAATCAGATTGATTATATTCTTTGCAGCCAAAGATGGAGAAGATCTATACAGTCAGCAAAAACAAGACAGGGAGTTGACTGTGGCTCAGATCATGAACTCCTCATTGCCAAATTCAGACTTAAATTGCAGAAAGTAGGGAAAAACCACTAGACCTAAATCAAATCCCTTACGATTATACAGTGGAAATGAGAAATAGATTCAAGGGATTAGATCTGAAAGACAGAGTACCTGAAGAACTATGGACGGAAGTTCGTGACATTGTACAGGAGACAGGGATCAAGACCATCACCAAGAAAAAAAAATGCAAAAAGGCAAAATGTCTGTCTGAGGAGGCCTTACAAATAGCTGTGAAAAGAAGAGGTGAAAGGCACAAGAGAAAGCAAAGATATACCCATCTGAACGCAGAGTTCCAAAGAATAGCAAGGAGAGATAAGAAAGCCTTCCTCAGTGATCAATACAAAGAAATAGGGGAAAACAATAGAATGGGAAAGACTAGAGATCTCTTCAAGAAAATTAGATACCAAGGGAACATTTCATGCAAAGATGGGCTCAATAAAGGACAGAAATTGTATGGACCTAACAGAAGCAGAAGATATTAAGATGAGGTGGCAAGAATACACAGAACTATACAAGAAAGATCTTCACGACCCAGATAATCATGATGGTGTGATCACTCACCTAGAACCAGGCAACCTGGAATGCAAAATCAAGTGGGCCTCACTACAAACAAAGCTAGTGGAGGTGATGGAATTCCAGTTGAGCTATTTCAAATCCTGAAAGATGATACTGTGGAAGTGCTGCACTCAATATGCCAGCAAATTTGGAAAACTCGGCAGTGGCCACAGGACTGGAAAAGGTCAGTTTTCATTCCAATCCCAAAGAAAGGCAATGCCAAAGAATGCTCAAACTACTGCACAATTGCACTCATCTCACATGCTAGTAAAGTAATGCTCAAAATTCTACAAGCCAGGCTTTAACAGCAAGTGAACTGTCAATTTCCAGATGTTCAAGCTGGATTGAGAAAAGGCAGAGGAACCAGAGATGAAATTGCCAACATTCGTTGGATCATCAACAAAGCAAGCAAATTCCAGAAAAATATCTATTTCTGCTTTATTGACTATGCCAAAGCCTTTGACTCTATGGATCACAACAAACTGTGGAAAATCCTGAAAGAGAGGGGAATACCAGACCACCTGACCTGCCTCTCAAGAAACCTGTATGCAGGTCAGGAAGCAACAGTTAGAACTGGACATGGAACAACAGACTGGTTCCAAATAGGAAAAGGAGTACATCAAGGCTGTATATTGTCACCCTGCTTATTTAACTTATATGCAGAGTACATCATGACAAACACTAGGCTGAATGAAGCACAAGCTGGAATCAAGATTTCCAGGAGAAATATCAATAACCTCAGATATGCAGATGATACCACCCTTATGGCAGAAAGTGAAGAAGAACTAAAAAGCCTCTTAATGAAAGTGAAAGAGGAGAGTGAAAAAGCTGGCTTAAAATTCAACTTTCAGAAAAGTAAGATCATGGTATCTGGTCCCATCAGTTCATGGTAAATAGATGGGGAAACAATGGAAACAGTGACAGACTTTATTTTTCTGGGCTCCAAAATCACTGCAGATGGTGACTGCAACCATGAAATTAAAAGATGATTGCTCCTTGGAAGAAAAGCTATGACCAACCTAGACAGCATATTAAAAAGTAGAGACATTACTTTGCCAAGATAGGTCCATCTAGTCAAAGCCATGGTTTTTCCAGTAGTCATGTGTGGATATGAGAGTTGGAGTATAAAGAAAGTTGAGAGTGGAAGAACTGATGTTTTTGAACTGTGGTAGGGGAGGAGACTCTTGAGAGTCCCTTGGACAGCTAGAAGATCCAACCAATCCATCCTAAAGGAAATCAGTCCTGAATATTCATTGGAAGGACTGATGCTGAAGGTGAAACTCCAATACTTTGGCCACCTGATGTGAAGAACTGACTCATTTGAAAAAACCCTGAGGGAAAGATTGAAGGCAGAAGAAGGGGACAACAGAGGATGAGATGGTTGAATGGCATCACTGACTCAATGGACATGAGTTTGAGTAAACTCTGGGAGTTGGTGATGGACAGGGAGGCCTGGCATGCTGCAGTCCATGGTGTCACAGTCAGACACAGCTGAGTGACTGAATTGAACTGAACTATACTGACTCTAAGAAGGAGCAAAGTGAAACTAAAGTCTTGATTCTGGCTAGAAAAATCTTGTAAGTTGAGAATTACAAAGACCTAACTGTCTTCAACGGTTTCATTAGAGGTTGTTGTTTTTATTCCATTCTAAGTTGTGTCCAACTCTTTCTGACCCCATGAACTATAGCACACCAGGCTTCTCTGTCCTTCACTATCTCCTGAGTTTGCTCAAACTCATGTCCATTGAATCAGTGATTCCATCCAACCATCTCATCCTCTGTCGCCCCTTTCACCTCTTACCCTGAATCTTTCTCAGCAACAGGGTTTTTTTCCAACGATTCAGCTCTTCGCATCAGGTAGTCAAAGTATTAAAACTTCAGCTTCAGTCTTTCCAATGAATATTCAGGATTGACTTCTTTAGGATTGACTGGTTTGATCTCCTTGCTGTCCAAGGGACTCTCAAGAGTCTTCTCCAACACCACAGTTCAAAAGCATCAATTCTTCAGTGCTTCAGCCTTCTTTATGGTCCAACTGTCATATCCATACATGACTACTGGAAAAACCATAGCTTTGACTATACAGACCTTTGTTGGCAAAGTAATATCCCTGCTTTTTTTAATACATTGTCTAGGTTTGTCATAGCTTTTCCTCCAAGGAGCAAGCATCTTTTAATTTCGTAGCTGCAGTCACTGTCCACATTGATTTTGGAGGCCAAGAAAATGAAATCTGATACTGTTTCCAATTTTTCCACATCTATTTGCCATGAAGTGATGGGACTGGATGCCATGATCTTTGTTTTTTGAATGTTAAGTTTTAAGCCAACTTTTTCACTCTCCTCTTTCACCTCTATCAAGAGACTCTTAAGTTCCTCTTCACTTGCAGTAGGAAGCTTCACAACTCAATTATTCCCTCACATTCCAGTGATCTCCACACACACTTTCACACACTCAAGCCTGCCACCTTAATTGCTGGCATCATTTTCTGACCCACAGGTATCCCGTATGCATGTACTTCCTGTTTTCTTGTTTTCCAACCTTGACTTGACCACTGGTTCTTTAGTAACTCTAGAGATTTTACTTGATTTCATCTTGCCAGTTGTCTTTTGTTCAAGGTTTGCCTTCAGTCTTCTAGTCCTGGTTTCACTCCTTTTCTGATGATCAAAATATCTGAGTGATATTCTACTTTAGTTTTACTGAGCCTGAATATTACACCTGAGACTGCAATCCAAGAAGGTAAGTTTCACAAGCAAGTGTTACTTGTTGGAAAAATTATATTATCAACAATATAATGTAAAGAAAAGAGAAAAAAGGGGGTTGTGATAGTAGCATAGGGGACTTGATTGGCAGAGCCCAAAGCTGAGGTCTCTTTTGATACTATTTGGTTTGAAGTCTTAAAAGGACATTAATATAAATATCTTTTTTTTAATACTCAAGGACTACAAGAAGAACTAAGAATAATGGTAGAGTTTTTGAGGGGAAAAAAGTTAAGAAACTTCTGAAAAATTCTATTCATTACAGAGAAAGCCTAAGTGTACACCAGTTTTTATAAAGTTTTTGGAGGTGATGGTGGTGCAAAAATGGTTTTCAAAGAGCGTAGGCTATAAACAGAGGGTTAATAGGGATAATGAAGTAAAAATCAATAACAAAGGTACTTTAAAACTGATAATAGAAAGTAAGAGAGGATGCTAAGCAAGTCAGAAGACCTAAAGATAATAAATATCTCAGAAGAAAGGCTAGTGACCTTCTTCAGACAATTCTTCCAAATACATTTTCCTAATATTCTTCTAATTTCTTTGTAGGAGATAAGGAAGATTCCTATATGTGAAGTATAAGCTTGTCCAAATAGCTAGGCAATGAAAAGCTGATATATCAGGCCATACTTAGTAACTTTCTTAATTCTAAAAGTTATGGTACTAATTTCTAACTGCCCAAACACAGTTTTGTAAGTACTTGCTTAAAACTTGGGATGAATTTCCTTATACAGGTAAATTAGACATAAGGTAAGGCCCTAATGACCAGAAAAGCTCAATAAATCCACTCTGTAGTTGAAATATAATACAAATGACATTATTGCTGCTGCTAAGTTGCTTCAGTCATGTCCGACTCTGCGACCCCATAGACGGCAGCCCACTAGGCTCCTCTGTCCCTGGGATTCTCCAGGCAAGAATACTGGAGTGGGTTGCAATTTCCTTCTCCAATGCATGAAAGTGAAAAGTGAAAGTAAAGTCACTCAGTCGGGCCCGACTCTTAGCGACCCCATGGACTGGAGCCTACCAGGCTCCTCCGTCCATGGGAATTTCCAGCAAGACCAGAAAAGCTCAATAAATCCACTCTGTAGTTGAAATATAATACAAATGACATTATTAACACTAACCATTAGGTGCAAGGAGTATTTGTGTTGTGCTTAGTCACTAAGTTGTGTCTGACCCTTTGTGACCCCATGGACTGTAGCCCACCAGGCTTCTCTGTCCATGGGGATTCTCCAGGCAAGAATACTGGAGTGGGTTGCCATGCCCTCCTCCAGGGGATCTTCCCAACCCAGGGACTGAAACCAGGTCTCCCGCATTGCAGGCAGATTCTTTACCATCTGGGCCACCAGAGAAGCCTTGTAAGGAGTATGTGATGTGCTTAAGGTACTACCTAGGACCATAATCTCCCATCTGGAACCTTGGCATACAAGAGACTGCCTGAGACAAGGTCTTCTAAAATGAAGGAGTGGGTGATATGGTTGGATTGGTTGGGAGGGGTAAGAACAGACTAAGAGCTCCAGAGTGTTAGAGTCTCTCAAAGTTTGATTCTGGACATGTTTGTGCATTCCACCAAATATCTGCTATCCTTTTATTTTTAATATAAATATTAAAGGCAACTCAGGGAAAACAACAATTTCTTATACATAACTTCTTTTTTTGCTTGAAAAAGATGACTTCTACTTAGCTGTTATCAGCCCAGTAACTTTTGGCATTGTCCAGATAAGTCTTACCTGTACTTCAGCTTGCCTTTCTTTTTTGACATTAAGCAACTGTTTTTGAAGAGATTTTATCTTCTTTCTTCCATTTTCCTCCCTAGAGAAAATAAGGATAATTTGTATTTTAGAGAAGTGCTTCTCAAAATTCAGTGTACACAGGTTCACCTGGAGGCTAAAAACCAGATTCCTGGGCTCTGTCCCAGATTCTAATTCATTCAATGGAATTTGCAACTGTGCCAAGGTCCCAGGTGATGCTAATGGTACTGGTCCATGGAGCAAAATTTCAGTAATATTTTTAAAAAGACTGTGATTTTGCTCTCACTTTGCTCTCTCACCATGCTGCAGTTTGCATGGTCTCTCAGCTCTGCGTCCTGGAGATGGTGCTAAAGTGGAGAGAAGTTTCTCAAATGCTGATTGCTGAAGCTTCCAATGCAAGTTTCTCGCCTCCTTCCAGTGTCAATAGATTGGCTTCAGTGCACAGGGGTGACAGGACCCGGAGACACCTTTCCTAACACCAGAAGGTGCTGGAGTGGGCTGAGGGGCTGGTCAGTCCAGAGGCTGCTGTCCATACCCCCACCAGGTTCTGGCTCAGAACCTTGAAGCAGGGAAGAACCCCACGTTCCATGATGGGCTCAGGAGGGAGGATTTGTCAAGTGATCAAGCCCTAAGCAGTGACTCCAAGACCCCAGTCTACCAGAGAACTAACCCTAGGGAGTATCAAATAGTGAGAACTCACAAAAAGGAAACCACTTGAATAAAAGACCCAGCATCACCCAACCACCAGTAGCACCCTGTGCAGGATGCCTCATCTAAATGACAAACAAAACAAAAACACAAACCCAATAATCAGCAGACAGGATTACCACCTCACTCAGCCTTGCCCATCAGAGGAAAAACAAACAAACAAACAAAACCTCAGCACAACTCTCACCCTACAAGAAGCTCACACAAACCACTGAACCAACCTTAGGAGGGCAGAAACCAAAAGGAAGAAAGAATTGAACCTTCTTCAAGGAAAGAATCCAACTTTCCTAGAAGCCTGGGGAAAGGAGACCTCAAACACAATAACTTAGGAAAAAAAAAAAAATGAAAAGGCAGAGAAATACTGCACAAATGAAGGAACAAACTAGAAACACAGAAATCCAAATAAATGAAGAGGAAATAGGCAAAGTACCTGAAAAAGAATTCAGAATAATGATAGTAAAGATGATAAAAACCTTGAAAACAAAATGGAGAAAATGCAAGAATCAATTAACAAAGACCTAAAAGAATTAAAGAATAAATATACAGAGACAAACAACACAATTACTGAAATTTAAAATACTCTAAAATGAATCAATAGCAGAATATCTGAAGCAGAAGAATGAATCAGTGAGCTGGAAGATAAAATGGTGGAAATAACTTCTGAAGAGCAGAATAAAGTAAAAAGAATGGAAACAGCTGAGGACAGTCTCAGAGACCTCTGGGACTATATCAAATGCACCAACATTCAAATTATAGGGGTCCTAGAAGAAGAAAAGAAAAAGAAAAGGTATGAGAAAATTTTTGAAGACATTATAGTTGGAAAATATCCCCAACATTGAAAAGGAAATAGTCAATCAAGTCCAAGAGGCACAAAGAGTCCCATACAGATAAACCCAAGGAGAAACAAGCCAAGACACATACTAATCAAACTAAGAAAGACTAAACACAAAGAATATTAAAAGCAGCAAGGGAGAAGCAAGACGTAACATACAAGGGAAACCCCATATGCTTAACAGCTGATCTTTCAGCAGAAACTCTGCAGGCCAGAAGGGAATTGTAGGATATATTTAAAGTACTGAAAGGGAAAAATCTACAACCAAGATTACTGTACCTGGCAAAGATCTCATTCAAAACTGATGGAGAAATAAAAAGCTTTGCCGACAAGCAAAAGTTAAGAGAATTCAGTACCATCAAACCAGCTTTACAACAAATGTTAAAGGGACTTATGTAATCAAGAAATACAACAGAAGAAAAAAGATCTACAAAATCAACCCCAAACAATTAGAAAATGGCAATAGGAACATATATATCAATAATTACCTTAAATGTAAATGGGTTAAACACTCCAACCAAAAGACACAGACTGGCTGAATGGATACAAAAACAAGACCCATATATATGTTGTCTACAAGAAACCCACTTCAGACCTCAAGACACATATACCCTGAAAGTGAGAGGATGGAAAAAGTGTATTTCATGCAAATGGGAAGCAAAAGAAAGCTGAAGTAGCAATCCTCATATCAGACAAAATAGACCTTAAAATAAAGAAGATTACAAGAGATAGGAAAGGACACTACATAATGATCAAGGGATCGATCCAAGAGAAAGACATAACAATTTTAACTATCTATGTACCCAACATAGGAGCACCTCAATACATAAGACAAACACTAACAGACATAAAAGGAGAAATTGACAGTAACACAATAATAAGTAGGAAATTTTAACACCCCACTCACACCAATGGACAGATCATCAAAACAGAAAATGAATGAGGAAACACAAGCCTTAAATGATACATTAGATGAGATGGATCTTATTGATATCTTCAGGACATTCCATCCAAATGCAGAAGAATACACCTTCTTCTCAAGTGCACATGGAACATTCTCCAGGGTAGACCACATCTTGGGTCACAAATCAAACCTCAGCAAATTTAAGAAAACTGAAATCATATCAAGCATCTTTTCCAACCACAATGCTATGAGACTAGATATCAATTACAAGAAAAAAAGTGTAGGACACACAAAAACATGGAGACTAAACAACAAACTTCTAAATAATCAACAGGTTACTGAAGAAATCAAAAGGAAAATCAAAAAATTTCTAGAAACAAATGATAATTAAAACACGACAAATCAAAACCTATGGGATGCAGCAAAAGCAGTTCTAAGAGGGAAGTTTATAGCAATACAATCCTACCTCAAGAAAAAAGAAAAACATTGAATAGACAACCTAACTGTACACCTAAAACAACTGGAAAAAGAAGAAAAAAACCTAAATTAGTAGAAAGAAAGAAATCATAAACACCCAAGCAGAAATAAATAAAAAAGAAAGAAACAATAGTAAAGATTAATAAAACTAAAAGCTGGTTCTTTGAGAAGATAAACAAAATTGACAAACCTTTAGCCAGACTCATCAAGAAAAAAAGGAAGACTCAAATCAACAAAATTAGAAATGAAAAAGGAGAGGTTACATCAGACAATGCAGAAATACAAAGGATTATAAGAGACTAGTATGAACAACTATATGGCAATAAAATGGGTAACCTGGAAGAAATGGACAGATTCTTAGAAAAGTTCAGTCTGCCAAGACTGAAGCAGGAAGAAATAGAAATTATGAACAACCCAATTACAAGCACTGAAATTGAAGCTGTGATCAAAAATCTCCCAAAAAACAAAAGCCCAGGACCAGATGGCTTCTCAGGTGAAATCTATCAAACTTAGAGAAGAGATAATGCCTATCCTTCTAAAATGCTTTCAAAAAATTGCAGAGGAAGGAACACTTCCAAACTCATTCTACGAGGCCACCATCACCCTGATACCAAAACCAGACAAAGATAAACCAAAAAAAGAAAACTACAGGCCAATATCACTGATGAACATAAATGCAAAAATTCTCAACAAAATTTTAGCAAACAGAATTCAACAACACATCAAAAAGCTCATACACCATGATCAAGCTGGGTTTATTCCAGGGATGCAAGGATTCTCCAATATACTAAAATCAATCAATGTGATACACTATATTAACAAATTGAAAGATAAAAATTATATGACAATCTCAATAGATGCAGAAAAAGCCATTGACAAAATTAAGCACCTATTTATGATTAAAAGTCTTCAAAAAATGGACACAGAAGGAACCTACCTCAACATAGTAAAGGCCACAAATAATAAGCCTATAGCAAACATTATCCTCAATGGTGAAAAACTAAAAGCATTCCCCCTAAGATCAGGAACAAGACAAAGCTGTCCACTTTCACCACTATTATTCAACATAGTTCTGGAAGTGCTAGCTACAAGCAATCAGAGAAGAAAAATAAAAAAAAGAATCCAGATTGGAAAAGAAGAAGTAAAGCTCTCACTGTTTGCAGATGATATGATACTGTACATAGAAAACCCTAAAGATAGTATCAGAAGATTACTAGAGCTAATCAGTGAATTTAGAAAAGTTGCAAGATACAAAATCAATACACAGAAATTATTTGCAGTTCTATATACTAACAATGAAAAATCAGAAAGAGAAATTAAGGAATCAATCCCATTCACCATTGCAACAAAAAGAAGTAAATATCTAGGAATAAACCTACCTAAGGAGACAAAAGACCTGTACACAGAATATTATGACACAAATGAAAGAAATCAAAGATGACATAAACAGATGGAGAGATATTCCATGTTTCTGGGTAGGGAGAATCAATATTGTAAAAATGACTATACTGCCAAACACAATCTACAGATTCAATACTATCCCTATCAAATTATCAATGGCATTTTTCACGTAATTAGAACAAAAAATTTCACAATTCATATGGGAACACAGAAGAACCCGAATAGCCAAAGCAGTCTTGAGAAAGAAGAATGGAGGTGGAGGAATCAACCTTCCTGACTTCAGATAATACTACAAAGCTACAGACATCAAGACAGTATGGTACTGGCACAAAAACAGAAATATAGACCAATGCAACAAGATAGAAAGCCCAGAAATAAACCCATGCACCTATGGGTACCTTATTTTTGACAAAAGAGGCAAGAATATACCATGGGGCAAAGACAGCCTCTTCAATAAATGGTGCTGGGAAAACTGGCCAGCTACATGTAAAAGAATGAAATTAGAACACTTCCTAACAACATACACAAAGATAAACTCAAAATGGATTAAGGACCTAAATGTAAGACCAGAAACTATAAAACTCTTGCTACTGCTACTGCTGCTAAGTCACTTCAGTCGTGTCCGACTCTGTGCGACCCCATAGACGGCAGCCCGCTAGGCACCCCTGTCCCTGGGATTCTCCAGGCAAGAACACTGGGAGGGGGGGTTGCCATTTCCTTCTCCAGTGCATGAAAGTGAAAAGTGAAAGTGAAGTCGCTCAGTCGTACCCGACTCTTAGCGACCCCATGGACTGCAGCCCACCAGGCTCCTCCGTCCATGGGATTTTCCAGGCAAGAGTATTGGAGTGGGTCGCCACTGCCTTCTCCCTAAAACTCTTAGAGGAAAACATAGGCAGAACACTTGATGACATGAACCAAAGCAAGATCCTCTATGACCCACCTCCTAGAGTAATGGAAATAAAAACAAAAGTAAACAAATGGGACCCGATTAAACTTAAAAGTTTTTGCACAGCAAAGGAAGCTATAAGCAAGGTGAAGAGACAACCCTCAGAATATGAGAAAATAACAGCAAATGAAACAACTGACAAAGGATTAACTTCCAAAATATACAAGCAGCTTATACAACTCAATACCAGAAAAACAAACCACCCAATCAAAAAGTGGGAAAAAGACCTAAACAGACATTTCTCCAAAGAAGATATACAGATGGCTAACACATGAAAAGATGCTCAACATCATTCTTTATTCAGTTCAGTCATTCAGTCATGTCTGACTCTTTGTGACCCCATGAATCGCAGCATGCCAGGCCTCACAGTCCATCACCAACTCCTGGAGTTCACCCAAATTCATGTGCATCAAGTCGGTGATGCCATCCAGCCATCTCATCCTCTGTCATCCCCTTCTCCTCCTGCACCCAATCCCTCCCAGCATCAGGGTCTTTTCCAATGAGTCAACTCTTTGCATGAGGTGGCCAAAGTATTGGAGTTTCAGCCTCAGCATCAGTCCTTCCAATGAATACCCAGGACTGGTCTCCTTAGGATGGACTGGTTGGATCTCCTTGCAGTCCAAGGGACTCGCAAGAGTCTTCTCCAGCATTCATTATTAGAGAAATACAAATCAAAGCTACAATAAGATATCACCTCACACCAGTCAGAATGGCCTTCATCAAAAAGTCTACAAACAATAAATGCTGGAGAGCGTGTGGAGAAAAGGAAATGCTCTGGCACTGTTGGTGGGAATGTAAATTAATACAGCCACTATGGAAGATGGCATGGAGATTCCTTAAATAACTACAAATAAAACCACCATATGACCCAGCAATCCTACTCCTAGGCATATACCCTGAGGAAACCAAAATTGAAAGAGACATGTGTATCCCATTGTTCATTGCAGCACTATTTACAATTGCTAGAACATGAAAGCAACCTAGATGTCCATTGACAGATGAATGGATAAAGAAGTTGTGGTACATATACACAATGGAATTTACTCAGCCATAAAAAGGAACACATTTGAGTCAGTTCTAATGAGGTGGATGAACCTAGAACTCATATGCAGAGTGAAGTGAACCAGAAAGAGAAAGATAAATACCATCTTCTAACACATATATACAGAATCTAGAAAAATGGTACTGAATAATTTATTTACAGGGCAACAATGGAGAAACAGACATAGAGAATAGACTTAGGGACATGGGGAGAGGGGAGGAGAGGGTGAGATGTATGGAAAGAGTAATATGGAAACTTACATAACCATATGTAAAATAGATAGCTGGGAATTTGCTGTATGGCTCAGGAAACTCAAACAGGGGCTCTGTATCAACCTATAGGGGTGGGATGGGGAGGGAGATGGGAGGGAGTTTCAAAAGGGAGGGTATATATGTATACGTATGGCTGATTCATGTTGAGGTTTGACAGAAAACAGCAAAATTCTATAAAGCAATTATCCTTCAATAAAAAAATAACTTAATTTTTAAAAAAGATTGTGATTTTAGTAAACTGGAAGAGGATTTTCTGGCTTATCAGTGTTGTATCTAAAATCGCTGCTGCTGAGAACAAGCTAAGAAGAGGACGAACAGGAAGAGGAAAAAGAAGAATCTTTTCTATTCTGAGCACCTCTTAAAATATAAGGACATAATCCCTGTCATCACTCCTGTTTTACAGATGAGGAAAACGCACATAGAGAGTTGAGGTGACTTGCTGCAGAGGATCTGAGAATGTGCCCCACAGACCTCCAAGTACAGGCAATGTGAGCAAATAAGGGTCCAAGCTGAATCCCTCCACTGTGTGTGCTCTGGGGCCACCCTTCCCACAGACTGCTCCCAGCCAAGTTTTGAGGGTGGCAGGGATAAGGCCATCCCTTCCTAGGAGACTCTGGACTTTTCTGATGTTTGACTTTGGCTCACAGACTCCCTGCTGACCTTGCCAAATCATCCTTAGATTGCAGGGTGGTCTCATCCACCCAACCTTCCCTCTCCTTCACTTAGGGTGAGTCTAGCATTGAGTCCAAAGCCTCCCTCCCCATTTTCTCTCACTTAAGGGTTTCCCTGATAAACATCTTTACATTAATAATCTCATCTTGGTATCTATCTCTAAGAAGATACAGACTCACACACTTGTCATAGTCACACAAGTGGTAAATGGCAGAGCAGAATTCAAACTCAGTACTGTCTGAATGAGAATTTAACTATTTTATGTTGTCCTCAGAAACAGAATTCTGCTTATCTCCAGCAATCCCTTTATTTAGGTTTAAAATAAAATAACGAACAATACAATAAAAAAATAATACCTATCTTAGCTTGAGCTGCTATAATAAAAATATCATAGATTGGAAGGCTTATAAACAGAGAAATTCATTGCTCACAGTTCTGGAGGCTATTAAGTCCAAGATCCGGGTGCCATCCAATTCAGTGTCTGGTGAGAACCTGTCACCTGGTTCACAATTGCCCATTTTCATTTGTATCTACATGACAGAAGAGGAAGGCAGCTCTCCTGGGTCTTGTTTATAAGGGCACTAAATCCATTGATGAGGGCTCCATCCTTAAGACCTACTCACTGACCAAAGATGTCCAGTCTCCTAAAACCATCACTCTGGAGGTTAGGATTCCAAAAACTGAGGTTAGAGGAGCACAAACATTCAGTCTATAGCAACAACAATAACAACCAAAAAAAAAACCCTTATGATTAAGTAGCATCTAGAGAAATCCTGCTAACTAGAATCTTGAGATTGTCATTGCCAAAACAAACCATAGATTATGCACTACCCATCTGTGTAGTACATATATTGTACTATATATATTATAGATACAGATAACCGAAGCCCAGAAATTGAGCTATTGTTCCAGCAGAACTCTGAATAGAACCCAACTTTCTGACTTCTAGTTATCTCCCCTTAAAAGCAAAAACTTGATTTACTTTAGAAATCTAAGACTTCCAGTAAGAGTTTTATAACACTTTAAAAGGCAACAAAGCAAATAAACCTAAAGTTACTCTCACCTGGCAATGATATCATAGAAATGCATTTTGCTTTCCCTCTCTTTGCCCAAAACTTTCAGGAGATTGGTGAAAGTGCCTTCTTCTTGCAACTCCTCCAAAGTTTCTGTAATTACATCACTCAAAAATTGCCTGTAAGGAGAAACGAAAAAGATGAATCAGTAAGATATATTTCCCCACATTCACAAAGGGCTACAGAAATCACACAAATTAAGACCCAGAAGGACCATCATAACTAAATTTGAATTATTCTTGGAAGGCAGAAATAGTTTAGTCTTAGAAAATCTACTAATGGAAATCATCACATTAATGAGGACAAAAGGAGGAAAAAGCCAAATGATCATCACATCATTTAAAAACAAACAACTCTTGGCAAAACAGAGAAACTCCTTAACCAGAAAAAGTTTACATACTGAGGACTAACGGTCCTGGAATGTACAGCATGATATTGTGTATACAACATTTAAGAACATGTAAAACTATGAACGTGAAAGTCAAAGTTAGTCACGCAGTCGTGTCCGACTCTTTGTGACCCCACAGACTGTAGCCCAGCAGGTTCCTCCGGCCATGGGATTCTCCAGGCAAGAATACTGGAGTGGGCTGCCATTTCCTTCTCCAGGGGATCTTCCTGACCCAGGGATCAAACCCAGGTCTCCCGCATTGCAGGCAGACTCTTTACTATCTGAGCCACCTATATGTATCATTTAAATAAAATACTTACATACCTAAAAAAAGTATCACAACATATACAAGAGAACAATAAATAACAAATCAGAAGAAATATCTGGGGGAAGGGTGAGGGAACTAGAATCAGAGGTACAATTGTCAATTGTACCTGACATATTTTATTTGAAAAAAAAACTCTTAAAGCTATCATGTAAAATGTTAAGATTTGGTGGTTATATACATAAGGGTTAATAATTTTATTCTTCATATTTTTCTGCATTCTTGAAATATTTCATAATTTTGAAAAAGTTAAATCATTTAAAAATTTTTGTATAAAGAGCTAATACAACACATTTTAGAGATGAGTGAATTCAGACTCAGGAAGAATAAATGCCTTCCTTGCCCAAGTTCACAGAACTAGCTTGAAAAAGAGCTAGAACTATTTAATTCAGATTCTTGACTCCTACTCCATTGACTAGTCTCTCCTAGGTAGAGAATTTTAAATACTGTTATTTAATGTTTTGATATAGAATCAGCAAGAAGTATTCTTACCGTTTTACATAATTATTACCAATAGTTCACACAAAAAAATTCAATAACTATATTGAGAAAATAAATACGATGAAGTCATGTCAGTTGAAAAACTATGATCCCACACACTGAGAATGAAAGGATATTAACTAGCAGCTTATAAACAGGACACCATCTTTAAGGGATGCAAATGTGAAACCAGATTATTTCTAACAAGAGATGATACCCTCTGGTGAGGGTCTAAAGCAGGGGTCAGCGAGTTTTTCTGTAATTGGACAAATAGTAAATGTTTTTGGTTTTGCAGGACATAAACTCCCTGTTGAAACTACTCGACTCTGTTGTTATCCCATCAAAGCAGTCATAGACAATATATAAAATGGGCGATGCTGTATTCCAGTAAAATTTATTTTCAAAAACAGACTACAGGCTGGATTTGGCTAGTGGCCCTGGGTAATTGCTATAAACCCTTATTTACCAAAAATTACTATCATAAAATTATACTTTCTTTTAAACTTAACAGGATTCTTTGTCAGCAAGCCAGTTGACAATGAAAAACTGAGTAATAAGAATGGAAATTGAGACTGCTTAAGAAATCCTCAGGATTAAAAGAGTTTAAAATTTGACTACTTTGATAGTATCTATCTCTTACTAAAGAATAAAGCATAACAATAGCCACCAATCTCTGCCAAGCACTTGGCTGATGCCTCCCTCCAAAGTTATCATTATTCTCATTTTTAAAAACTGTAAACAAAGGCTCAATAACTTGCCCAACCATATAGCCACCACATTAACACTTTTACTTGTACCACACTTCCCCTAGAAAGCCCTTGGCTAATTCTATTATCCGCAGTCACTTGGATATAATGACCAATCCATTAAGAGAAGAGAGCAGTCAGCCATCCCTGTACTCACTCTTCATCCATCTAGAAATACATTATCACATTTCCAAATGTGCTCTCCTTCCTTACCTATCAATCTGAATTTTCTTCAGTGTCTCTGTATTCATTATGGTCTGCCTTGTGGGTTTTTTGAAGATAAGATCTTGCACTTTGTTAAACTGGCCTCCTTGTCTGATTTCCGGCAACTTGGGTTCTTCTTTATGTACCAATGGACTGGATATTTTTGAGGGGTTTGATGCCAGTGGAACTTTTTCTGAGCTTCTTCCTTCTAAATGCATTTCTTTGTTATCCTTCTAAAAACAATAAATGATGTTTCATGTTAAAGACAGATTTTTAAAACAAAAAGAAATAATGCTATATGAGGGCCTCTTCCTCCATTTTAAACCTCTTGTAATATCAGTACCAGAAAATTATCCTCTTCTTCAGCCACATCAAACTGTATGCTCTGCTGTTTTGTGTCTTCCTGCCTTTAGACAACATTCCCACTCTCTGTCATTCCCCAAACTGGTAAACTTTAAAGACTATGACCAAAGACACAGTTCTCTGCGAAACATCTCTATTAGCAGACATTTACCATTTATAATTATTTGTATAAATATCTCCATTAAATTATAAATTCCATGAGGAGAGGGACAGTGTCTTACAGATCTTGGTGCACCTCAAATTCTTTTTGGAACAAGATAATATTAAATAACTGTGGCCATCTTTATAATCCCATTGTTTAGAACAATGTCCAGGGTACAGCAAAGACTCAAATGTTCGCTAAACACATGAATCTGAAATACAGTCATCCCTCGGTAACTGTGGAGGATTGGTCTGATCCACCACCACCCCCCCGACCCAGCCCTCAAGGAGACCAGAATCCACAGATCCTGAAGTCCCTTATGTAAAATGGCATACTATTTGTATATAACCTGTTTACATCCTCTCATATACTTTAAATAATCTCTAGATGACCTATAATACTAAAACAATGTAAATACTATGTATATAGCTGCCAGCACACAGCAAATTCAGGTTATGCTTTTGGGAACTTATTGGAATTTTTTTCTGAATATTTTTGATCCATGGTTGCTTGAATCTGCAGATGTGGAACCCACAGATATGGAGGGCCCACTGTATAAAGAATTAAAAGAGAATCATACCAAAGCCTAGGAGCCAATAGTGTATTAGTGGTGTGGTATAGATTTCGAAGTTCATGTGGGGAAAAGCCAAAAAAAAATATTTTTCAGACCCAAACTTGAATAGTAAGAGCTAAGCATTACCATCTTTCAACTGGGACAGGATACACCTTTCAGTTGATGATTCCTATTTAATCTGTGGCTAAAACCTTGAGCCAATGGGAAACCATATAATATAGTGGTTATGCAGTACATATGGGACTCTGAAACCAGACTTCCTTGTTTAAATCCTGGCCCTGTTACTAAACCACATTGACTTTAGACAACTATTTAATATCTCTATGCCTCCATTTTCCTGTTGATAAAATAGGGATAATAATAGTACTTGCCATCTTGCAGTTATTGATGAAAGAAAAAAAGGAAGGAAGGAGAGAAAAAAAGAAAAAGGGCATTTAGAACACTACACAGAACCATGTAAGTTCAACATTTGATATGATTACTTAAATTCTTGAGCTGATCCTATGCACAGAAGAGTTTTATTTGCATAAAAGCCTAGGTCTTCCTTAGCTAAACTTCAATTAGATTAGTTTTAAAAAAAAAAAACTATCAATAAAGATTAATAAACACACACTCAACAGCATTTTTCCTTTATCAACAGCAAGCAAAGATTCAGATCTGAGGAAAACACACATATGCAAGTACAAAAAAAATGCTACATTAAATAAGAATTGAATTTTAAAATACTCCTTTCAATTAAAATTGATATGACTGACTACAAAGAGAACAGAAACCATAGAATTCCAACAATTAAATTGAAAATTCAGTTCAGTCAGTTCAGTCACTCAGTCGTGTCCAACTCTGCAACCCCATGAATCGCAGCACGCCAGGCCTCCCTGTCCATCACCAACTCCCGGAGTTCACTCAAACTCACGTCCATCGAGTCAGTAATGCCATCCAGCCATCTCATCCTCTGTTGTCCCCTTTTCCTCCTGCCCCCAATCCCTCCCATCATCAGAGTCTTTTCCAATGAGTCAATTCTTAGCATGAGGTGGCCAAAGTACTGGAGTTTCAGCTTTAGCATCATTCCTTCCAAAGAAATCCCAAGGCTGATCTCCTTTAGAATGGACTGGTTGGATCTTCTTGCAATCCAAGGGACTCTTAAGAGTCTTCTCCAACACCACAGTTCAAAAGCATCAATTCTTTGGCGCTCAGCCTTCTTCACAGTCCAACTCTCACATCCATACATGACCACTGGAAAAACCATAGCCTTGACTAGACAGACCTTGGTTGGCAAAGTAATGTCTCTGCTTTTCAATATGCTATCTAGGTTGGTCATAACTTTCCTTCCAAGGAGTAAGCGTCTTTTAATTTCATGGCTGCAGTCACCATCTGCAGTGATTTTTGAGCCCCCCAAAATAAAGTCTGACACTGTTTCCACTGTTTCCCCATCGATTTCCCACGAAGTGATGGGACCAGATGCCCTATGCATAAAGAAAGCTTTAAGTATGTGGATGGTTATTACTCTAGATTTTCTAGTCTAGGGAGGGAATGGGAAACGTAAGGCCTGGAAAGTTTGTTCTTTCTGATCGCCCTAACCATCGTTCCTCTACCTTTGTGCTCAGGCATCTGGAAAAGGAAGCAAATGTGTCAAATGGCCTGATGAACAGATTACTAGAAATAAATATGAGTTTTTAGAAGAGAACTTAAAGGAACTAGCTAAATATTCTGGTCCATTCACCTCCTTGTACGGGAGGGTGTTAGATCCTAAGGGAAAAAATAAGAACAGTATTCCCTGCAAGGGAGCTCTTTCCAAAGTTCAGATCAATTACTCCCACTTCTGGTAGAACTTAGTGCATTAGTATGTTTTTCATAATTCCATTTCATGATTCTTTAGTTATAAAAATGGTTGTGAAAGAGGGATGATGCTAACTAAACTTTCATCCCAGTGTTGTTACTGTAAAGCTCAACAACGTGAAGCTTTTAAAGAAAGAAAACATCCACATTAGTACTAAGGTTTTTAAATATTTATCTTATGCAGGGCAATGGTACTGTAAAAATGTATGAGTTAGAACAACTATAATACTATAAAATGAAAAATTATTTTAAGAGTCACAGTTTTAAAAGTTATATAACTAACATATTCTGAAAGGGGCTTTTAAGTTCTATTAATCAGATTAAGAGTACAAACCTTTACTATTTATATTTCTATAAAATCATAAGCAGGGCTTCTCTCTGTCATGTCAGAAAATTTTGTGGGTGAAGATCATAAACCAGAATAAAACTGGAGAAATTTTGTTCTTTTATGTACTGGAATGGTGACCACTACTGAATGTTGTTTATAAATTTGTATTTTTCTTTCTCTCTTGAGTTTCTATGATGGAAAAGTACCGTTTTTAAAGCCTGACAGTAAATATCATTGAGAAAACTTTATCTTGTTAACTGAAGATAATTAGCGAGGTTAGTGTCTCTTCTGTACTATCTGTTAACAAACAATTTAAGAATTAGACTAATTTTAAGTGTACTGAAAAGTTTAGTTCTTGGATTTCCAGATCTTTGCTTTTCATAAATTAATAAGGAAACTAATTTGTTGCAAAATTCCTATAATACAAAATAAAATAATGTTTTAAAATCACCCTAAAACTCATAGAATGTTAGTATTAGAAGGGCTCATTTAGTTAAAACTCCACCACAATTCATTCATAAATGAGAAAACTAAGACTGAGAAAGTGAAATGAATTGCTTATTGCACAATTCAACCATAATGATCCTGTAACTTCAAATCCACTTTTAAAACTCTAATAAAAGTTTTGTGAATCCAGTTTATAAATATAGCAGTAGTAATAATAATAATAATTATAAAATTGTAAGGGGCAATTAAAGGGAAATTTAATTTTCTAGTCACAGTAAATATGGACTTCTTTTCTATCAGACATGAAAATTAATTTACCTTCTCATTTTTATAGCAAGTTGCATTTATCACAGAATCAGATATATTCTGTACAAATTATATAATTTTGTTAAACTTAATAAATATGTACCTAAAATAAAATGTAATAAAATTTGTACTTAAAAATTTGTTTCTGGTTTAAGGGCTTAAGAATTTATGAAAGATTTTGCTCACTACCAAGTTGAGTTTTTTGTAACTCAGTGGTGCTTTGAGGGAGGAATCCATAACATCATTGAAAATGTAATGGCTAATGCAATAATGTGGCTGGATATTCAGAAAAGCAGATTGCAACATATTTAGCAATGACAAAGTCATTTTAGATGAAAGCAGTGTTGACAAGGTCCAGTTGAATTTCCTCCCCCTGGTGTTCAGTTAGCTTTTGTGCTGTTGTGCTTAATCGCTCAGTCCAACTCTGCAACCCCATGGACTGTAGCCCACCAGGCTCCTCTGTCCATGGGGATTCTCCAGGCAAGAATACTGGAGTGGGTTGCCAGCTGACAAATACCAATACAAGACAAATAAGACAACACAATTATTTATCTCCTCAGTATATATATTGTATTTATACTGACTTATCTATGGACTTTTTAGAATAACACCAATATATCAGGAGAAAATGATATTTTGTGAGATGTACCGTGAGCCATGTCTATTTCACTCCATTAACTGAGAGTACATATCTTAATTACTGTAGCCCTTTACCTGACTAGAAGGTGCTATTCCCCAAGTTGAATTGAATGGCGTAGGTACTGCAAATGATGGAGAGATAAAGAGAAAGCAAAAATTAAGTAATGGTGAATGTATATACCATGCTGATGCTTTGTCTTTTTTCATACTGAACTGGCATGATATAATTTAGAATGGAGAGCTGGTCTGTGGTGTCCTCCAAAACTGCAGAGATCCTCAGCACGTCTAGAATGGATAGCGGCTTCATGATTTCTGGGCTGGTTTCTATGACTGCTTCTTTGGCTGTTTCTTCCTTTTCTTCTACAGAAGTATTAGGTGGTTCTCCTGTCACTGACACCGTCACTTCAGAAGGCCAAGCTCCTGGAGGAAGATTTGAGGCTTCCAGTTGACCTCTAAAGAAAGAAGGAAGGAAAAAAAAAGTCAGCCATCAAATGTTTAAAATGACTTAAATCCAAAAACACAGGCAGCATGTAGATGGGTTCCTGTAAAGTCCATTTTGCCATATACTCAAGAGAATGAACAGAAGTACTTTGCAGATGATTCTGCTTAATAACCCCCAGTAACATTCTGACTTCCCAAAGAAAAGCAACTTATTGTTCATAAAAGATGTGGAGCCCCTGCTATTTGACTATGCTTAACCAGTTTGAACGTGAGCCAAATAAACTTTTTTCCTAGCAACATTTTCAGGTGCTAACCAAAATTGTCTCATGGTTATGTTAACTGAAAGCTGAGACTCTCTGTACACTGGGTGCCAAATCAAATCCTGGAGACAGAGTTTGGGGTGGAGAAAAGGATAGCTAGCTTTATTGCTTTGCCAGGCAAAGAGGAACCTAAAACCATGTTCAGTCTCAAAAAACCAAGAGTCCCAACCCTAGAGAATTTGATGAGGGTCAAATGTGGGGTCTCTAACAAGATTAGAGTGTGGGCAGAATTTGCACTTTCTTAATCTCATTTTAGGTGGTGGGTCTTCTAATCTTGATGAGCTTCTCTGTTCCCTTTCATCTTGCCTCTGGTGATTTTTGGCTGCTTCTCCCTTGATTGGGCTTCCCTGATAGCTTAGTTGGTAAAGAATCCACCTGCAATGCGGGAGACCTGGGTTCCATCCCTGGTTTAGGAAGGTCCCCTAGAGAAGGGAAAGGCTACCCACTCCAGTATTCTGGCCTGGAGAATTCCATGGACTGTATAGTCCAGGGGGTTGTAAAGAGTCGGACACGACTGGGCTACTTTTCATTTTCACTTTCCCTTGATTAGCTTCCCAGGTGGCTCCCGTGGTAAAGAACCCACCTGCCAATGCAGGAGACATAAGAGGTGCTGGTTCAATCCCTGGGTAGGAAAGATCCCCTGGAAAAGGAAATGGCACCCTACTCCAGTATTCTTGCCTGGAGAATCCCCGTGGACAGAGGAGCCTGGAGGGCTACAGTCCATGGGGTTGCAACGAATGGGACATGACTGAAGCAACTTAGCACGTACACCCTTGATTAGCAACTGTTCAAATCTGCCCTTTGGAACTCAAGGAAAGTTATAATGCTGGAGTCTTGCCTATAAGAAATGGGAGACAGAAAGGCCTCCATGCCTGGGAGCCCTACAGGGCCCTGCTCTGTTTCAGTTAGCAAAAAGTGGAATGGAGTAGCCATTCTCAAGGTGGCCCATATGAGTCTCACCTTCTTGTACTCATGCCCTTCTGTGGTCTTCCCCACACTGAACAGGACTAACCTATATAAGCAAAAGGATATAGTGGCTTCCAAGGCCAGGTGATTTTGAGACATTAAAGTTTCTCTATCATTTTCTCAAATCTCTCACTCTGTGGGAATCCAGATGCCTTGTCATGAGGATACTTCAGAAGCCCTATGAAAAGTCTCATGAGAGTGAGGAACTAAGGCCTCTTGACAAAAGACAGCATCAACTTGCCAACTCTGTAAACGAGCCATCTTGGAGTGGATACCCTAGCCCCAGTCAAGTCTTCAGATGACTGCAGCCCTAACCAACTTCAGCTTATAAGAAACCCCAAAACAGAACCATCCCACTAAGCTGCTCCTCAATTCTTGACCCATATAACCAAGCTACTCCCAAATTCCTGACCTTCAGAAACTATGTGAAATAATAAACATTTATATTTTTAAGTCACTAAGTTTTGGAGTAATTTGTTACACAGCTAGGGTAAATAATACACAGAAATTTAATATAAGTCATTTCATAAATATGTATAATAAACTGGAATTTGGAACATACTCTTCCATTCTTCTTTAGTTAGTTTTAATTTTCTTGGTACATTATAATCTCACGGAAATGCAATCACCTAAAGTGGGAAAAAACATTGAGATTAGTTTAAGGGAGTGTTGAATGACATTTATCTCTATACCCTCCCACTAAGAGAAAAAGAAGTACAAGAGCTGTGGCTTATCCCCTTTAGCTTTGCAGAGCAGTATCAGAGATGGAAGAATCACTGCCATCAAATGGCACAGGTCTATTTAGTATCCAGCTTAACTACTGGCAGATACATGCAATCTTTGTGTTTCTTAAGGCAAATTAATGCCAATGTAGGGCTTCCCTGGTGGCTCAGCAGTAAAGAATCTGACTGCAGTGCAGGAGATATGTGTTTGATCTCCGGGTCAGAAAGATCCCCTACAGAAAGAAATGGCAACACATTCCAGAATTCTTGCCTGAGATATCCCATGGACAGAGGAGCCTGGTAGGCTACAGTTCACATGGACATGACTTAGCAACTCAACCACCACCACCAATGTCCAATATGTCTTTTGTATGTTTTTAAATTATATTCTGAGTATTAACTGGTAATCTCCATATACAACAGATTTACTTTTCTGTTATTCTGATTACTAAAATATTTGATGGTTCCATTCCCCTATCTGCTAGATTAACAGAATTTATTGCATCCAGAAAAACAATTGCCATTATACCTAGAAAAACTATTTATTCTGAAAATAAGTTTAATACTGCTATCAATATGTTATCCTTCCTCAGTAAAGGAAAGTCCTTTCTGGTTAAATAAGCTTTACAATGAGAACAGACTACGGAGAATTTTGCCATATACAGAGCAAACAATGAATAGTAAGTTTCCAGTATGATCTTGTCTACAATAAAGTGATCCTTAGGAGGGTGGTACAAGTATGTCCCATGCAACAAACATTTTATATGCAAAACTGAAAGAATATTATAGATGTTCAAGCTGGTTTTAGAAAAGGCAGAGGAACCAGAGATCCAACATCTGCTGGATCATCAAAAAAGCAAGAGAGTTCCAGAAAAACATCTATTTCTGCTTTATTGACTATGCCAGAGCCTTTGACTGTGTGGATCACAATAAACTGTGGAAAATTATGAAAGAGATGGGAATACCAGACCACCTGACCTGCCTCTTGAGAAACCTGTATGCAGGTCAGGAAGCAAGTTAGAACTGGACATGGAACAACAGACTGGTTCCAAATAGGAAAAGGAATAAGTCAAGGCTGTATATTGTCACCCTGCTTATTTAACTTCTATGCAGAGTACATCATGAGAAACACTGGGCTGGAGGAAGCACAAGCTGGAATCAAGATTGCCTGGAGAAATATCAATGACCTCAGGTATGCAGATGACACCACCTTTACAGCAGAAAGTGAAGAGGAACTAAAAAGCCTCTCGATGAAAGTGAAAGAGGAGAGTGAAAAAGTTAGCTTAAAGCTCAACATTCAGAAAACGAAGATCATGGCATCCGGTCCCATCACTTCATGGCAAATATATAGGGAAGCAGTGGAAACAGTGGCTGACTTTATTTTTTCAGGCTCCAAAATCACTGCAGATGGTGACTGCAGCCATGAAATTAAAAGACGCTTACCTTGGAAGGAAAGTTATGACCAACCTAGACAGCATATTAAAAAGCCAAGACATTACTTTGTCAACAAAGGTCCATCTAGTCAAGGCTATGGTTTTTCCAGTGGTCATGTATGGATGGAGAAGGCAATGGCAACCCACTCCAGTACTCTTGCCTGGAAAATCTCATGTACAGAGGAGCCTGGTAGGCTGCAGTCCATGGGGTCGCTAAGAGTCGGGCATGACTGAGCGACTTCACTTTCACTTTTCACTTTCATGCATTGGAGAAGGAAATGGCAACCCACACCCGTATTCTTGCCTGGAGAATCCCAGGGACAGAGGAGCCTAGTGGGCTGCTATCTATGAGGTCGCATAGAGTCAGACACGACTGAAGTGACTTAGCAGCAGTAGCAGCATGTATGGATGTGATAGTTGGACTATAAAGAAAGCTGAGCACAGAAGAATTGATGCTTTTGAACTGTGGTGTTGGAGAAGACTCTTGAGAGTCCCTTGGACTGCAAAGAGATCCAACCAGTCCATCCTAAAGGAGATCAGTCCTGGGTGTTCATTGGAAGGACTGATGTTGAACTTGAAACTCCAATACTTTGGCCACCTGATTTGAAGAACTGACACATTTGAAAAGACCCTGATGCTGGGAAAGATTGAGGGCAGGAGAAGGGAACAACAGAGGATGAGATGGTTAGATGGCATCACCGACTCGATGGACATGAGTTTGGGTGGACTCCGGGAGTTGGTGATGGACAGGGAGGACTGGCGTGCTGCAATTCATGGGGTTGCAAAGAGTCAGACAAGACTGAGCGACTGAACTGAACTGAAAGAATCTTTACATAAACTGGAAAAAAAAAGATATTCCGGACAGAGGGACGGACGCAGCCTAGGGTGTCCCAGCTTTCACTCTAGCGCCAGCGCGGAGGACGCGATGTCTGGGCTGTCTCGCCCGCTGCTTTTGGCCGTCGGCTGCCTGGCTGCGCTCTGCGTAATCACAGCGGCTGGGAACACCACCGTGGCCCCGAACGTGACTACAGCCTCGTCTCCACCGCCCACCACCACGACAGTCCCGGTGTCACCGACGACTCTCCCGCCGCCACTGGTCACCACTCCAGCACCAGATATCTGTGGAAGCCGAAACAGTTGTGTTTCCTGTGTTGATGGTAATGCTACCTG
Source organism: Bubalus kerabau (assembly GCF_029407905.1). NCBI lineage: Eukaryota > Metazoa > Chordata > Mammalia > Artiodactyla > Bovidae > Bubalus > Bubalus kerabau. The sequence continues at coordinate 116,599,338 of NC_073625.1, read as the reverse complement.
CTTTTGGATAGAATGTAAAGGTAAAAGCTACTGTTCAGATAATTCAACAGCTGGTGATTGCAAGGTGGTGAACACCACAGGATTCTGTTCTGTGCCCACTACCACACCAACGCCAACCAATTCTACAGCTAAAACCACAACTCTGCCTTCCACTACTACAACTTCCACCACAGCTACTACGTCAGGTACAACTAATACCACTTTATCTCCAACTGTACAACCTATGCGGAAGTCTACCTTTGATGCAGCCAGTTTCATTGGAGGAATTGTCCTTGTCTTGGGTGTGCAGGCTGTAATTTTCTTTCTGTATAAATTCTGCAAATCTAAAGAACGAAACTACCACACTCTGTAAAGAGACCCACTAAATTAACAAGGACTGGCGTGTAACTCACTGAAACCAAAATATTATCTTTCAAGATGTCCCACATGGAAGACGCTATTCTAGGATCTTTAATTTTTCAAAGGATGCATATAGGAGCATCACCCTTGAAGAAGAATCAGTTCAGTCACTTTGCTCAACGGGCCTATTTAAAGTACGCTGCATGAGTCCTTGTGGCTGTCTTTCATTTTACATGGCTGCTGCTGTGGGATTGTGTTCTCTCTGCTTGACATGCCAAATGTAACTGTAAGTGATGGAAAACACTGTCCTGCGCAGACAACCTCATGACTCTTTTGGCAATTTAAATGTAGTCGTTTTAAGCCTGAAAGCTGCATTATTTTCATCCTAACTCAGGATGTAGTTTAGTGACCAGAATTGAGAAGAATGTGCCAAATGAGCATCAATCAGGTGGATTTTTGGCTATCGTTTCAAAAGTGGAATAAATTTATAAGTTTAGTACCCTTAGAGTAAAATTTTGTGCTTGATAACAGTTATTTTTTTCTACATTAGAAAAAAGATGCCACACAGGGAATTACATTCCAGATTTAAAGAAATGAGAGGATACACAACATGAAAAGTATAGCAGGTTATTGTTCATACTTGTAAAGCACCTTATATCATTGAGAAATAAAGAACAGTGCCTTAAAAGACAGACTGAAAGGTAGACTGTAACTTAAAAAATGTTGGTGATTTGTTCTTTTACGTTAATGAAGGGAAAAGTTGGTTTGAGGATGCAACTGTTGATGTGAGCAGTAGTAAACCTGCTTTTAGATACCATACTATTAGTATTTAATTGAAAACTTACCTACTTTATTTCAAGCCTGAGTAACTTAAATGATATTCTACAGAGTCGAAAGCCTTCATCTATTGGACCTCCTACCATTTTTCTTATGGCTGTTAAAAAGTATAAAGATAAAGTTGATTTAATTGTGTTTTCCTTTGTACTTCGAAAAAGTATCCTAACACTGTTGTACCTTAAAAAGATTTCCACCGAGCTTTTTTGAAAAGTAACTTCTATAAGACAAGGAAGAAATAAGTTGTTTTAGAATCACTTACTATAACTCTTTAAATGAGACAGTCATTTTAAGTTTTGAAATAGAAAATGTGAGCAGTATAATTTCAGAAAAAATTTAGTTGATCAGATGACTAAATTTTTATTGATAATTGCCCTGGATAAACAGATTGAACTTTTTGTTTCTCCTCTCCCAGGCTTTCTTCTTAGTTTCGATTCCTGTTGTAGGAAAAGCATGTGTACTTTTTATTTTTTAGTTTCCTCATGAAGCACTAGTTTTTTTCAGGTTGAGGGATATTTCTTCCCTGCCTTTTACACATTGGATTAGTTCAGGGGCTTAAATCAGTTTAAAATCAACTTTTGCTTTTCTAGGTCATTAAGATGTTTTGTTTTAGTTTCTTTAGCCTATAGGGGCCGATTTTAGTACTGGTTTTCAATATTTTATAGTACAAGACAAGTTGCTTTGGTCCATTTCATAAGCCAGAATTCCTTATATTTAGATAATTAAAGGTTCTTAAAGTGAAGATTTACTGTTTCTTTGTTACTTGCTGGTACAGCTAAAGTTTGTTTTACTTGCACATTTGTACATATACCTAATGTTTTCAAGTGCCTTAATTGTTTAAAATCTCTGGCTTCAAAGGTTTTTGGGAAAAGGTAGGCTTACCTCACATTTTTGTGTTTCCCTCAGTAGTGATATTCTAGGTACCTCACAAAAATGTTTATTATGGTGCCATGGCTGTTAGCTTTTAGTGATTGCTTTAAGATACAAAATTCAGTTGAAAATACACAGAATTTCCATTCTCCCAAGGGGGTAAAAATTAGCTACAATGGTGTAATTGTCATTTACTTAGATACGAATACCTTGCCACACATTAACGTTAACGCTATAGCTATTTCTGTGAAAATGTAGCTGATGAAGCCTCTCATCTTCTGTAGTTTTGAATACTGCTCTAACAGAATCATAATATGGAATTAGATTTTACAAGAAGAGCTCTTACAGTGAACTCACAGCCTTTTCCCCTGTTGAGCAGTTTAGTATCTTGAGCCATTAATGATTTGGGTTTGTTTTTTTTTTTAATCCAGAAAGTATATAGAAACATTTTCAGATTTTTCACCTGATTTGTTCATGCAGATTGTAGTTCTATTAAAATCCCATATCTTACCTTACGGATAATTGTTGCACAGGCAGACACTGCTGTATTTAGAAATTTCTATTTCAGTTCATTAAAAACTGCAAAACCAATCTGTATCATGTACCAAACCAATCTAAAATAAATCTACATGTTTATTGGGTTAAAAAAAAAAAAAAAAAAAAAGATATTCCAAACTAGCTAAATTTTCCAGTACAAGGGCAGTCTTAGAAGCAAGTTAATATGCTATTAAGATTTTGTTCTTTTGCTGCGTTGTTCTTTATTTTTCCATTTTTCAGGCCTGCAGCATCAGTAAGTATGCCTCACGTAAGTAATAAAGGCCTAGGCTTAGTGCTTTCAAGTTCTAGCTGCTCATTCCTCAACACTAGAAACTCAGGAGTCATTTCTGCTTCCTCCTTCATCCTGACATCAGCATTCCCCCAATTCAAATCATCACCAGGTCCTGTGGATTTTACTTTCAATTTCTATTTCACCCAATACCCTGCTGAATCTAGCTGTTTTTTCTTGCTTGAACTACTCTAACAGCTTCCAAATTAAAAGTGATCTTTTTGAAATAAAGGGCTCATCTTATAAAATTGAAAATTTCATTGTATTTCTTAGAACCTTTCAATGGTTTCCCATTAACTTGAGGAAAAAACTAAAATTCTTAACTTGGACCATAGGGCCTGCTCCTCTGTTCCTCTCCAGATCCATCTAGCACTGCCCTTTTATTGCTCTCATGGCTCCAGCTTCAATGGGCTTCTTTCTTCTAAGGAATCATGCTCCCTTCTAACTCAGGGCTTTTGCATATGCTATTCTTTCAGCTTGAACCACTCTTCCCCTAACCTCTTCACCTTGTAAAGTCCTACTGGTCCATCAGGTACCAGCTTCTATCAGTGGCATTTTGCTCTGTATCTATCACTTTGCCCAACTGGAGCCAAGCTCCATGAACAATTTTTTTCTCACACCACCTTCTAATGTGCCATATATTTTACATTTTACTCGCTCGTTGTCTTGCTCTCCTACTAGGATGTAAGCTCCATGAGGGCACAGATTTCTGTTGTTCTGTTTACTGCAGCATCCTCCAAGCCAAGAACAAAATTTTGTACATGGTAGTCAGTCATTCAACAAACTGTTGGAAAAAATGAATGAATCCATAGGGCAACACAAATAAACGTGCAATAATTAGGAAAGGTAAATCTCTGGCATCCACTGAGCTATCCCATTCCAGTGCACAAATATTTACTGAAGACCAACTGCACTTGGGCTAGGTGATGGGCACTTGGAGTTTAGCAACTCCTGTCGTTAAGTCGTGTCCAACTTTTTTGCGACCCCATGGACTCTAGCCTGGCAGACTCCACTGTCCATGGGATTTCCCAGGCAAGAATACTAGAGTGGGTTGCCATTTCCTTCTCCAGGGGATCTTCTCAACCCAGAGATGGAACCCGCGTCTCCTGCATTGGCAGGGGGATTTTTTTTTTTTTTTTTTTTTTTTACCGGTGAGCCACCAGGAAAGTCTTTTGGCAGCTGAGTTCTCCTTAAAAGGCAACAAGGCTTTGTCAGGGCTGTGCTCTTCACCCTCGGACTCAAAACGAAGAATGGCGGTAAGAACTTAAGTCATTTCTCGAAAGAGATAAAGGAGTAAAAGGAGGAAAGGATTAAACGGGTGGTAAGGCGGGAGGCGGTGGTGGAGGGAGGGGGGGGGAGGGGCGGGCGTTCCAGGTGGCTCAATGGGTAAAGAATCCGCTTAAAATGCAGGAGCCAAAGGAGACGCTGGTTTGATCCCTGGATTGGAGAGATCCCCTGGAGGAGGGAATGGCAACCCATTCCAGTATTCTTGCCTGGAGAGAGGAGGCAAGAGGAGGTTCTTCTTCCCATGGACAGAGGAGCCTGGCGCGCTACAGTCCATAGGGTCGCAAAGAGTCGGACACGACTGAACAAGGACGCAGAAAGGCAGAAGAGGGCTTCCCAGGTGGCGCTGGTAGTAAAGAACCCGCCGGCCAATCCAAGAGATGCGGATAAGCTCCTTGGGTGGGGAAGATCCCTTGGAGGAGAGCCTGGCAACCCACTCCAGTACTCTTGCCTAGAGAATCCCATGGGCAGAGAGCCTGATGGAGGACGGTGCAGAGAGTCACAAATAGACGCGACTGAGTACACATGCACGCAAAGGGGTAGGAAAGATATAGAGAAGTAAGAGCTTTCTCCTCCTGCTTTCTTGCTCGCGGTCTTTCTCTTCCAGGCTAGGATCCGAGAGCTTCCGTTTGCCCTATTCCTAAGTAGTAAGTAAGAAGGAAAAATACCCCCTTGTTGGCGAATCAGTTCTAGGGTACTCGAAGAGTAGGTCGTCCTCTCCTCCGGCTTCACTTTGCCAACTACACCCCCGGATGCCGTCTGAACCAAGCTAAGGTGTTTCTATGGCAACGGACAGCTTCGGAGGACCTTTTCTTCTCTTTTAGCTGGCTACCATTTTGCCTCCCTGTGTTCCAAAATAATACATTTGCAGCTTACAAAGATAAAAGGACTTAGGGAAAGAATTGTACAGGTGATTTTGAACGTGGTTTATTTCAGTCAGAAGGCGATTTCTGAGGCTTGGTTTTTTTGGCGGTCGCGGAAGTTACCTAAACGGGGGCGGGGCGGAGATGTGTTTACCCACAAGGCCACGCGGCGGGTCCTCGCTGGTCTCTTTCAGCCATCTTGGACCCTGTGAAGGTGTGTGGATTTCCTGCAGCTGAGCTTTGGGGGCAAATAAGTGGGGTAGGCTCGGCTATATCTCTCGGACGAGGCACTGGTGTGACTCCGAGGCACTATCAGCTAAAGATTTCTGTGATTTCCAGCAACAGGGAGGACAGGATGGAGGAGATATGGGACTGATGGTGCTGGTCCCCTGGCCTCCGAGAATGGGTGCTCCGGTAACCCCAGTTGCTTCCGGGCCCTAGCGAAGTAAAATACAAAATAGATGCATTTTGTCTGGCAGCAGCGGCACCTTGAGGCAGGGTTCTTTGTCCACTTACTACCACCTCAAACCTGTTTTTTGCATGTTTACTATGTCTTCCCTTAGCTTTTCTTTCCCGTTCAGTGTGTAAAAGGGTTCTCTGCGTTCTTCTCTGGCTTCTTGACCTTCATTTTTTCGTAGTGATCGTAGCATAAATTTTCTTAAGACTTTCTTTTGGTGTTTCTAGGAGTTATGTCTTGTAGTGTAGAATCTTGCCACTTTAGTTTTTATCTTCATTTTGGCGTTTGCTTACTTATCCAGCATTCTTTGAGTTTGGGGTGCTGTTCCACAGGAAGCTAGTAGGTGGCAAACGGGCATTGCAGGGTTTTAAACTGATTATTTTTGTTTTAAGGCCTGCTGGGAACGGGACTTCTAAAACGACAAATATGTCTGGAAGGTATGTGTTTTAAATAGCATTGCTTTGTACTTACAGTGTACTTGTTTATTAGGCGTGATCATAAATGTAAGTTTAAGTCTGGTGGGGAAAAAAAAATAGATGTTTGGTATAGGTAAATTTAGGTGGGGGTCATCACAAGTCAAACCATACCTGTTGCTTGTTGAAGTTAAATGAGATCTTTTAACAGCTTAGAATTAACAATGTATTTTGTCTTAGGCTGTGGTCCAAGGCCATTTTTGCTGGCTATAAACGGGGTCTGCGGAACCAAAGGGAACACACTGCTCTCCTGAAAATTGAAGGTGTATATGCTCGAGATGAAACTGAATTCTATTTAGGCAAGAGATGTGCTTATGTGTACAAAGCAAAGAAGTAAGTGTATAGTATTATACTCTGGACTTTTTACTTGATTTGTCACATTTTAAGTTGGTAAACTAATTGATACGGTTGTGGTTTTTACTTTGGGATTTTAAGCAACTTTAGGGTAGTGTTGGATGTAGATGTCTACTGCACTTAGAAAAATTACAGCTGTTAATTGTTTGAAAGGAGGAGTCAGCTTCTTAATGATTTTAAGGTTTTGTAGAGCATTTTTCATGTACCTTAATTCATTTTTTTGATCTCTTGTTGTATTTTTTATGGATGCTTAAAGACAGTCTCTCTCTAGAGTACTGGTTCTTAAACCCATTCCAACTCAGTTAAAACTTTTGGGATAGAGGCTGAGGGAGAGGTGGAAGAAATGGGTGGACTGTTGTTTTTTAATTGTTTTAAAAAAGATCTTTGGGGAATGCTTTCATCTCCTTCAGCCCCTTTTCCTGCTGCAACCAGAGAGATCCTTTGAGATTTTTAATTATAAGTCAGATCATTTATACTTGTGCTGAAACTCCAGCTGGTCCCCTCATATGGTTAAAAGCTGAAGTCATTAAGGAGTGTCTAAGACTTTATGCATTTAGGGCTCCCCGTTTTTTCTCTTAACCCAGCTAAGATTCATCTTGGTTATATATTTTTATTTTAACACAAGCTGTTCCCTTACCTTCCAGTCTTTTTTCCAGCATTAGCTTTTTAGTAATGTCTTCCCTGGCTGTTCCTCTCCCTATACTCAGCTTTTTTGTCCCCTTTTTCATCTACCCCCTGCCTTCTCCACTATTACAGCTATTAGCATTTATTTCTCAAGTGAATTAAGTGGTTAACTGGGGTTGAGGGCCACTGATCTAGAAGTCATCTTGATTTTGCACCACACTATATTGGGTCTGTGGGTTCTCATGCCTTTATTATTTTTAATCGTCTTAAAATCAGCAACACAGTAACTCCTGGTGGAAAACCTAACAAAACCAGAGTAATCTGGGGAAAGATAACTCGAGCTCATGGAAACAGTGGCATGGTTCGTGCCAAATTCCGAAGCAACCTTCCTGCTAAGGCCATTGGACACAGAATTCGTGTGGTAAGTACATTGTTAACAGCATGGAACCTTGTGGAATCAAACTAAGCTCAAGGGGTTCGGCTTGGACCACTAAGGACTATTGTGATAATAAAATGTCACCAATAGTTCAGGCTGTAAAATTAGCGGCTACTGTGAAAATATATTATGGAACATTTTCTTGGCATTATGTGAAAAGCGAAGGCAAAGGGTTCAAATGGATTGTGCCTAGATTCAGGTGATTGCTAAAGCTGCCTGGAAGTGGTGGGGAATAGCATTTGACCCTTGAACAACACAGAGGTTAGGGGCTAGTGGGAAATCTACCTATAACTTTGCAGTTGCCATCTGCATCTGTGGATTCAGTCAACTGCAGATTGTGTAGTATGTATTTACTAAAAAAAAAATCTGTGTATAAGTGGACACGTGCAGTTCAAACTGCAATGTTCAAGGGTCAGCTATTTAAACAGTTTTCTGGCATATGTATTAGGCTCTGAAGTAATGGCTAGAAAATGAAAATTCAGTATACCTTTTCCTGGCATAATTATTTTTTTTTGGACTTAATTCTTAATATTTCCCATCTCTTCATCATGACAGTCTTGAAATGGTATTAAGGCCAATAGATGCTCACATCCCAAGGCTTCAGGCAAAGCCTTCAACTCCAGATTCTGTGGTTTTTCTAACAGGATGGCTCCTGTTTTCTTTAGTTAGGATGCATTTTTAATAGATATGGCTACATCTTTGGGGACACAGGGCACTACTGAACCCTGCTGAGCAGTTGAAATTTTTCATCAGAGCAGGTTTTTACTGTTAATGCATGTGAGTGAAGTCGCTTCAGTCATGTCCAAACGTGACCTCATGGACTGAAGCCCTCCAGAGTCCTCTGTCCATGGGATTTCTCACACAAGGATACTGGAGTGGGTTGCTGTGCCCTTCTCCAGGGTATCTTTCTGACTTGTCTCCTGCACTGGCAGGCGGATTCTTTACCACACCACCACCTGGGAAGCCCCCGTATTGTTAGAGGAGGCAAAATTAAATGGACTCTGTGTTCCCAGTACTGATTCTTAGTCAGTGAATAATCAGAAACTGAAGGCTATAAACATTAGTTCCCTTCCCATGAGGATATGAGTCACTGGGTTCCTCTCAGATAGGTAATGGGATGAGAGATGTATTTATGTTGTGGTATTCAGTAACTCCTGTATATAACATGTACCTTGTGTTCTTTTCCCCCCCAGATGCTGTACCCTTCGAGAATTTAAACTTCTTGAAAATAAATAAAAGTGTGGATTTGTCCTGTTGTGCTTTTGTTAAATGGCTTAAAAAATTCTTTGTCCTGAATACAGTTGCTAAGTCCTAAAATGGTGGTGGTTATCAGGCATATACAGAATACACAGGAGCCTAGAGAATATAGGTCTATAGGAGGGTTTTGATGATGATGGATGTATCTTGTATCTTAATACAAGACCTTAAATGGTAGGGGGAAGATTACAAGTGATTTTTAGTTGGAAACAGTGGAAAGGAGTATCTTGGAAGGTTTCTAGTGATGGCGCACTGGAACCTAGCCTATGGAAACATTTTTTAACTTGGCAGCACTGTGTGGCTTATGGGTTTTTTCTGTTCCCCAACCAGTGATCAAACCTAGGCCCTTGGCATTAAGAGTGCAGAGTCCTAACCACTAATCGGCCAGGGAAGTCCCTTTAGCCAGTATTGATATATACGTAAAACTTTTCCAGATTTCCACATCAAATGGACCTATAATTCTTCCTTTTATTTCAACTCTGGCACTGTGGTATTGGTACCTGTCTCCCTCATTACACTGAAAGAACCTTGTTTTGATCTAGAGTACCTTGTAATAGCATGCACTTGTTTGATATAGATTGGTTGGGAAACCTGGGAACTAAAAATGGTAGATGGGAGGAATTTGCGGAATATATTGATGGTATTTGGTGGCTTATTTGAACAAACATGGGTGAGAAATATTTGGGATTTGCGACTGGACAAAGCATTCCAGTATTTATATAACACTTGGTTGGGAATAATGTGTAACTTGAAAGTGTCTCCAAAATGCCGTAAGTCTTAGAAAAAAAATCTTAGTAGAGGGTGGTCAGGATTGCCTGGACAGTGTTGCTTGCTTTCTTTGGCTCCATGTTTTAATACAGTAAAGTGCAGGATTAAAATATTTTGGCATGATATAATGGGAATTTGACAAACTGAGCCCCTTTTGACTTAAAATTGTATGTGGGCTTAGTTCAGTCGCTCAGTCGTGTCCCACTCTTGGTGACCCCATGAATCGCAGCACGCCAGGCTTCCCTGTCCATCACCAACTCCCGGAGTTCACTCAGACTCAATGTCCATCGAGTCAGTGATGCCATCCAGCCATCTCATCCTCTGTCGTTCCCTTCTCCTCCTGCCCCCAATCCCTCCCAGCATCAGAGTCTTTTCCAATGAGTCAACTCTTCACATGAGGTGGCCAAAGTACTGGAGTTTTAGCTTTAGCATCAGTCCTTCCAAAGAAATCCCAGGGCTGATCTCCTTCAGAATGGACTGGTTGGATCTCGTTGCAGTCAAGGGACTCTCAAGAGTCCTCCCAACACCACAGTTCAAAAGCATCAATTCTTCGGCGCTCAGCCTTCTTCACAGTCCAACTCTCACATCCATACATGACCACAGGAAAAATCATAGCCTTGACTAGACGGACCTTTGTTGGCAAAGTGGTGTCTGCTTTTGAATATGCTATCTAGGTGGGCTTATCTAAGAGCTCTTAAAAATGAGTAGAACATAGCAGTTCTACATTTCACTTAGTTTAATGGTGGCCCTGAAGCCAAAAGACTCAGGGAAATTGGGTATTGTGTACTGCCAGTCTTTTGTTGTCCAGCAGCTGTCCAGCAGCAACTGTTGGGAGGCATGGCCATAAGGGAAACAATGTGGGTTGTAAGAAGCAGCAGTTTGGAGTCATTGAGCAACCATGCTCTCCTCACCCTTTCAAGGCCACCACATTTCAAATTTCTTGCGTAGGATCTTAAGGAAATTGAACTTGGAAAGTTGGGTTAAGGCAAGAAGAGCAGATGAAATATCACTTGCCAAGCATCTCTTCCTACAATTTCAAAAGGGAAATGGCACAAAGATTTGATGTGTAAGCAGAAGGCATTTGAGGAACCAATTAACTGGGTTATGTAATGTGACTAAAACCTATCTGGAGTAATTGGAAAGTCTAGAAAACTACCAGATGCCAGGATATTAGTATTTAATTTTGTTTTTGACTGTGTCACCCATAGCATATGGGATCTTAGTTCTCCAACAAGGGGTCAAACCCACGCCCCCCCTGCAGGGGAAATGAGTCTTTCTTAATATGGGATGCTTCATCTATTTGTGTGTCATTCTTGTGTGGGGACCATGCTAATCTTGGTAGTATCCCAGTTTTAGTTTGTGTGCTTCCAAAGTGAGTGTGAAGCAGTCTTAACCACCGGACCACCAAGGATGTCCCAACAATATTCTCGAATTAGAGTGTCATTGAAGAGCTTGCGCGACAGGTGACAAAATTCATATTTTAGAAAGATCCCTGTGCAACCCAGCATAAACGAAGGGAAAACCAGGCAGGCTTTGCAGTCTTAACTATTTGCACACTGAAATAGACTAAACATTAACCAAATTTTAAAACCAATTGTGGAAAGGAGTCTTCAGAAGTAATGTTCTCAGCTTTGGTTGCTGAACAGGTAACTTTACACAAATTTGGGGGACCAGGGGATGGTTGGGAGGGGAGAGTTCATGAGTTCGAGAAAGCTGGAGAATGCCCACCTGTCAACGTGTCTAGGAAGGCAGGTAGTTATTGGGGTCTGGATTAGGTGTACAGAAGAGAGGAAATCATCTCTGTTGTAGGAGTTCAGTGGATAGATCCAGGGATGATGGTAGAGTAATGCGTGGATAAACAAGAAGTGGTAGGCACTTGAAAAAGCAAGCTGAGAGTGTCTAGGATAACCAGAGTAAATGCAGTTGGAAGTAAGCCTTGCACACAAATTCATGCACACTCTTAAACTGATGGGATGGTAGCACTTGTGAGAGCCTGTATTAGGCTTCATCTGCTCCCATAGAGAGGTTTGGTTTAGTGCAGACTCCTCAAGACAAAGTTACATTGGAGGAATTGCTTGTTTCACTGAAATGAACTAAAATGGCTAGCACCTTGTCCTTTAAACTGTTAAAACTGCCACTCCACAAGGGTGACCCTGCTGTTATCTCTGGGAACTTGATAACTGGTACCATTCTTTCTTTATTCACAATCCGGAATTTGTGGTTTTGTGTAGAGAGCACATACTAAAAGTGATAAATTTGGTTTAAAATCCCAACTTCCTCTTGTTGTGGGATGATAGCCACATCTAATGCCACTATTCTTATGTATGATTCCCCACCCATTTTTTTTTTTTAGTACATAATCTTATCAAATGTATAAATTCTTGGGAATTTTTTTTAACCTACTACAGTTCCTAGTATAGTAATTTATAATATTCAATTCTTGAAGTGACTGTTAAAAGCTCAGTGGTAACAGTTCCCAATTTCTTGGTTTCTTTTGTGGGCCACAAGGAGATTAGTTTTTTATAGTTCCTCACAGCTTAGCTTTTAAGCTTTTAATAGCAAGGATCTACCATGTTTCCTCCAGGGTTAAAAGTGTTAATTGCTCAGTTATGTCCAACTGTTTGCAACTCCATGGACTGTTACTCTCTGTCCATGCAGTTCTCCAGGCAAGCATACTGGAGTAGGTAAGCCATTCTCCAAGGGATCTTCCCTACTCAGGGATCAAACCCGGGTCTCCCGCATTGCATGCAGATTGTTTGCCATCTAAGCTACAGGGGTTAACGCATTTGCAACTCTTAACATTCATTGATTGTACAGAAAATGACTTTAGTTAAGAAGTGGGTTTGGGACCTCTGGCGGTCCAGTGATTAAAAAGCCACGTTTCCAGTGCAGGGGGCAGGGTTTGATCCCTGGTCAGGAAACTTAAGATCCCACCTACTGTGAAAGTGAAAGTCGCTCAGTCGTGTGCGACTCTCTGCGACCCTATGGACTATACAGTCCATGGAATTCTCCAGGCCAGAATACTGGAGTGGGTAGCCTTTCCTTTCTCCAGGGGATCCTCCCAACCCACAGATCGAACTTAGGTCTCCCGCATTGCAGGCGGATTCTTTACCAGCTGAGCCACAAGGGGGAGGACAAAAAAATTTTAAGTGGATTTAACACGATATTATAATTCAACTACCTTCAACTTAAAAAAAGGTAGGTCCTAAAATCGGTGACTCAGGATAAGTAAAATTGAAAAGTACATTCCACTTACCTTTTAAACAGAGAGCTAAATCTTAAGACTTTTCATCTATTTATGTCTAAGCTCCTGGCACCTGCTGCTGCTGCTGCTGCTAAGTCACTTCAGTCGAGTCCGATTCTGTGCGACCCCAGAGACGGCAGCCCACCAGGCTCTGCCATCCCTGGGATTCTCCAGGCAAGAACACTGGAGTGGGTTGCCATTTCCTTCTCCAATGCGTGAAAGTGAAAAGTTTAAGTGAAGTCGCTCAGTCGTGTCCGACTCGTAGCGACCCCATGGACTGCAGCCTACCAGGCTCCTCTGCCCATGGGATTTTCCAGGCAAGAGTACTGGAGTGGGTTGCCATTGCCTTCTCCGCCTGGCACCTAGTGGGTCCATATTTTTTCACTGGATAACTGAATTAAAAAGTAAAACTCCTTCAGTAAGGACACGTCCTTATCACCATCTCATTACCATCAATACCGACTAATCTCACAGCACAACTCACGTGGGCTGCTAGGCCGGCTTCACGCGAACGAGACGCGATGATCGTGATGCGACTCTCATCTTCCGCGTTGAACTTCTTACCGGTGACGCAAGCCAATCAAAAAGCAACTTTCAGCCGCCAAGTCCCTCCACCTGCCTGGAGAGGCGAGGGGCGGGGCTGGCGCTGGCCGCGGAGGCGTCACGTACTCCATGGTAACGACGCTCGGCCTGAAGATGGCGGCCGAGTCGGGTAGAAGAGCGGGCACCTCGGATTCAGGCCTGGGCCCGAGCCGGTGGCACTGGAGCGGTCCTTTATGGGTCCGAGGCGTTTTACTTCTTTTGGGCGGGCTCCGGGCAAGCACCACATCTATTCCTGTCTCCTTGCGCAGTTCTCCTCCGTGCCGGCACCACGTCCCCTCTGACTCTGAGGTAGGGCGACGGAGGGGCCCTGTGAGGGTAAAGTAATATGGGAGGCAACGGTAGAGAGGATAGGGTTGGAACAGGGTGTACTAGAGGAGAAAGCGAGATTGGGCCAGAGACTGGACTCCGAGAGGGTTGGGACCAGCCATCAGCTCCCTTCTTGTACCCAGCAAAGTGGCTCAATTCGGCACTCGAAAAGAACATCATCACTTTCCCGTGCGGAGAGTTGTGCTTAGCAAGTTGTCCTAGAGCAGTGGTTTTCCAACTTGGGTGTACATCAGAATTACCTACTGTGCTGTGCTTAATCGCTCAGTCGTGTCCTAAGGACTTGTTAAAATTCAACTGGCCGCTCCATTCATTCCCTCCCGCTGCCCACTTCTGACTCATTAGATCTCGGATGGAGCCTCAGAATTTGCAGTTGAAGTTCCCAGATCGTTGATGCTTCTTGTCCAAGGACCTTACTTGGGAAACCACTGACTTAAAGGTTTGAAAAAGAATTGATTGGAGAGCTAGACAAAATCGTTGCAGAGATATTGGGGGTTCTCTGGAGACAAAATTCAGATTTATTTTCAAGTTACTTCATCACATTGCTTGCTTTAACCCTGTACTCCTGCCCTTGAAATACCTTTCTCCCTCCCATTGTATTTTTCTTTCTGTCTAAATTCTTTCATTCTTAGTTCCTTAATCGCAAGGCAGCCTGCTGAAACCACCCCAGCAGAATGTTCTTTTCATTTTACAATATGTCTTATCTGTACTCTTTTCTGGCACTTAACCGAGTCCCGCTATGTGGTGACAGCTTATTTTTCAGACATATCTTGCTTTTGTAGTTGAATTGTAATTTTCCTTGGTATATGAGGATTGTGTCTTGTACTTTGATTTCTGTACAGTATTTAGAGAAGGGCCACAGTAATCAGTATTCTTTGAGGAAAGGAGACACAGTACCTGGGGGCAGGGCTGCATGTTGTGATTGATTTTATATTAATATTTTGTCTTATTACTTTATCAAAAAAGATTAATTTGGAAATTTTCAGTTCAGCCCAGAAATCTAAATCTAAGAAAATTCATTTTTGTGATAATTTTCAAATTTCTCTGTGTGCTGTTATAATCATATATGCCAGAATTGTAAGTTTGGTGTTTGTGGCTATATTACAGCTTTTATCATGACACTGCATTCTGGCTGAATTGTTTTATTTATTCTTTAGTCTCTTAGCAACTTGTAAGTTTATAATACAGTATTGTAATCTGTAATCACTGTGTTGTACATTAGATCTCCAGGACTGACTTATCTACTAGTTGCAAATTTGTACCCTTAAACATCTCAGTTCTCCCACCTACCTAGTGAATTCTTTTTAAAATACATTTCCACAAAGCCCTGCATTTCTCTCTTAATGAATTTAGATCAAGAGAAAGTAGTTCAAAGAACTGCAAAATCTCTGTACTTGAAGGAACCTTAATAGCTGTTTTCTTCTTGTGATTGTTGCCAGTGTACAAATCTCTTACTTATATTTGAACATTTCCACAAATAGGGAAATTGTCTCCAGAGGCAGTCCCTTTGCTTTTTGGAGAGATCATTGTTCTTTTTGTAGAGCTGAAAACAGACTCCCAGGCAGTACAGTGCTAAGAGTGCTAAGAGTTTCCACTGCAGGGGACACATGTTCAATCCCTAGCAGAGAACTAAGATTCCACATGCTGTGGAAATAAAAATAAAGGTACACAGCTTGAAAACTCTTCCTGAAACTTCCCTCTATTCTTATTTATGGCTCTTGGCTGAACAAACTAAATAGTGATGGTGCTTCAGATATTAAAAGCAAGCTATTAAATTCTTGAGAGTTCTCATTCCTAATAAATTTTCCTGTTTCTTCACAGAATACGTTGTAACAAGTCCTCATAGCCATTCTCTTTGCTTTAATTTGGACACAAAGAATAGGCAAGTGCTAGTCATTGTAACAGTAGTGACTGCATCTCTGATAATTGCAACAGGAAATTACAGTAACTTTATATTGGTAATGACGGGGAACTACAAAACATTTGACTCATATAACTTGTTCTCAACTGAAAACTTTTAAGTTTTGGTTTAATGTTTTATTGTGTAAATTAAAACAAAACCAGAATAGTATAATGAACTCCCATGACCCTTCACCCAGCTTCAACACTTACCACTGTTTTCTTATTCTGTTTCATATACTTCTGTCCATTCTCTATCCACCCACTGTTATTGTTACCTTTACAGGTTTTTTTTGTTTTCCTGTAAAATTTATATATACTGAAATGTAGCAAATACAATCATTTACATTCATGTAAAACCAACAACCTATCACAATACAGAATAGAACATTTTCAAGTCTCCAGAAAATTTTCTCCTGTTCTGTGCCAATCAGTTTCTCCCATCTCTTTTCTTTTTTTTATTTTTTTTGTATTAGATTTAGATTTTACAGCAAATTAGTTTTGCCTGTTCTAGAATTCAGCTTAAATAAATGGAATTATATAATGTATAATATAGTAGATCACATTGAATTTTCCAATAGTAAATCAACCTTGTATTTTTGGAATAGATTTTAATTGGGTATGATATATTATCCTTTTTAATACACTTCTGAATTCAGTTTCCTCATAGATGAAGGATTTTTATATCTATGTTTATAAGTGATATTGGTTTATAGTTTCCTTTTCAGTGAAATTTTTATTAGCTTTTGGTATCAGAATTATGCTGACTGTACAAAATGAGTTGGAAAATTCTATTATATATTTTCTAAAAGAGTTTGTAGAAAATATCTTCCTTAATATCTTCCCTGCCCTTCACTATCTCCCGGAGTCTGCTCAAACTCATGTCCATTGAGTCAGTGATGCCATCCATAACTGAAACTATCAGGGCCTACAGGTTTTCTTTATGAAAAGTTGTTTGTTTGTTTTTTTTAACACTTTCATTGAGCTATAATTTATATACCATAAAATTCACCCACTTAAGTATCCAAATAAGTGATTTTTAATAAATTTACAGAGTTATAGAACTATCACCACAGTCCAGTTTTAGAATTTTTTCATCAACCTGGAAAGAACCCTTGTGCCCATTTACAGAAAACTCATGTTTTCACTTCTGGCCCCAAGAAACCACTTGGTAGGAACAGATAAATTCAGTTTCTCTGATACAGGTCTGTTCATAGTATCTATTTGATCTTGTGTCAGTCTTGGTAACATGTGTTTTTTAAGGACTTTATTTCATCTGAATTGTTACACTTACTGACATAAAGTTGTTCATAATATATTTATCCTTTTGATGTCTATAGAATCTGAGTGATATCCGCACTTTCATTTCCAATGTGGTAATTTGTGTTTATTTTATTTTAGTCCATTCTTTCTAGGAGCTTATTAATCTTATTAATAATTTTAAATAGCCAACCATTAGCTTTGGTAATTTTCTTTAATTATTGTTTTCTATTTCATTGTTTTCTGTTCTTTGTTATTTCTCCTTTCTCCTTATCGTGGATTTACTTTGCTCATATTGTTAGGCAGAGACTTACATCATTGTTTTTGAGCTCTTTTTTCTTTCCTACTATAAACATTTAAAGATCTGTATTTCTCTCAGTACAAATTTAGCTACACTTCACAAATTTTGACACATTGTATTTTAATTGTCACTTAGTTCAGATGCTTTTATTTTCCCAAGTAATTTTATCTTTGATCCATGGGTTATTAAAAATGTTTAAAATATAATTTCTAAATATTTGGTCCTTTTCTAGATAGCTTATGGTTATTAATTTCTAATTTAGAGAATATCTTCTGTAAGATTTCAGTTCTTTGAAATTGTTTTACATATATTTCAGCATATTCTCTATCCCACTAAGCTTTTCTGTGTACTAGTAAAGAGTATACTATAGGTACTGAGTATAGTTTTCTGTAAACATCAATAAGGTAAGGTAACTGATGGTACACTTCAGATTTCTATATTTTTTATACAAGTTTAAGGGTTGTATTCCATTTACAATTATTATAAAATATTAGCTATAGATTTCTATGTTCTTAAAATTTTTTGTCTAATTGATAGGATCTTAAAATTTTCTATGATTATAAATGTTTTTCTTTTTCTTCCTTTAGTTCTGTCAGTTTTTGCTTCATGGATTTTGTATCTATTGCTAGGTACATTCACACTGGAGAATCCCATGGAGGGAGGAGCTACAGTCCATGGGGTCACAAAGACTCAGACAGGACTAAGCGACTTCACTTTCACTTTCACTTTCAATCCTTTATTGTTATAAAACATTCTTTATTACTGGTAATACTCTCTACCTTTGTCTGCTTTGCTGATATTAGTATATCCATTCCAGCTTGCTTATGATTAGAATTTTATATCTCACCTGTCTATGAGATGTAAAAGTTTATCTTTTATCTCACTAGAGATAAACTTCAGTATTGAACATCTTTCTTTTAGTGCTTTAACTATTTGTTTCATTGTCTTCTCATCTTTATTTTTTTTTAATTAAATACTTTATTTAAAAAAATAAAAACAGGTTTAGACTCACTGCAAAATTGTGAAGAAGGTACAGAGATTTCCCAAGTACTGTATTCCTCTTGACATGCATAGACTCCCCTATCACCAACATCCCTAATCAGAGTGGTACTTTTGTTGTAACTGATGAAACTACACTGACACATCATAAGCACCCAAAGTCCATATTAGAGTTTACTATTGGTGTTGTACATTCCATGGGTTTGGACAAATGCATAATGACACATAGCCATCATTACAGTATCATACATGGTAGTTCCACTGCTTTCAGAATCCTGTGTGCTCTGCTTATTCCTCTGCCATCTTTCTATCCTTGGCAAACACCAATCTTTGTACTGTGTCCATAGTTTTCCCTTTTCCAAAATGTCATCTGGTTAGAATCATGTAGTATGTAGCCTTTTCAGATTGACTTCTTTCACTCTGTTGATGTTCCGTCTCCCAGTCATGTCTGACTCTTTGTGACTGTGTGGACAGCAGCGCACCAGCCTTCCTTGTCCTTCGTCATCTCCCAGAGCTTGCTCAAACTCATGTCCATTGAGTCAGTGATATGCATTTAAGTTTGCTTCATGTCTTCTCATGGCTTAATAGCTCATCCTTTTAACTCTGAATACTATTTCATTGTCTGGATATACCACTATTTATTTATCCGTTTACCTGTTGAAAAGCATCTTGGCTGCTTCTGAGTTGTAGCAATTATGAATAAAGCTGCTATAAAGATCCATGAACAGGCTTTTGTGTGAATTTACATTTTTAACTCATCTGTGTAAATGCCAAGGAGCATGACTGCTGAGTGATTATGGCAAGAAGTATGTTTAGTTTTGTAAGAAACTGCCAAAACTGTCTTCCAGAATAGCTGTACATGTTACATCCCCACCAGTAATTAATGAGAATTCCTATTGCTCTACATCCTTGGCAGCATTTGGTATAGTATATGTTCCAGATTTTGGCCATTCTAATAGCCATATAGAGATATCTCATTGTTTTAATTTGTGTTTTCCTGATGCTGGGAGGGATTGGGGGCAGGAGGAGAAGGGGACGACAGAGGATGAGATGGCTGGATGGCATCACTGACTCGATGGACGTGAGTCTGAGTGAACTCCGGGAGTTGGTAATGGACAGGGAGGCCTGGTGTGCTGCGATTCATAGGGTCACAAAGAGTCAGACACAACTGAGTGACTGAACTGAACTGAACTGAATGATATGTAATGTGAAACATCTTTTTGTATATTTATTTGCCATCTGCATACCTTCTTTGGTGAGGTGTGTGTTAAGGTTTTTGGCCCGTGTTTTACTTGAGTTGTTCATTTTCTTATTGTTGAGTTTTAAGAGCTCTTTGTATATTTTGGATAATAGTCCTTTATCCAACGTGTCCTTTGCAAATATATTCTCCCAGTGTGTGGCTTGTCTTCTTTTCTTGATGTTAACTTTCATTGAGCGAAGTATTTATTATTAATAAAGTTGAAATTATCAATTATTTCATTCATGGATTATGTCTTTAGTTTTGTATCTAAAAAGTCATCACTAGGCACTTCTCTGATGGTCTAGTGGGGGCCAGTGCAGAGGGCCTCAGGTTGGTCCCTGGTCAGAGAACTAGATCCCAAGTGCCACAACTAAAAGTTTGCATGCTGCGATTAAAAAAATAATAAACAGGGACTTCCCTGGTCCAGTGGTTAAAAGTCCACCTTCCAATGCAGGACACGTGGGTTTGAGCCCTGGTGAGGGAACTAAGATCGCACATGCTGTAGGGCAACTAAGCCTGCGAGCTGCAGCTACAGAGCCCATGCACTCCAGAGCTGGTGCCTTAACGGAAGATCCCGTGTGCCGCTACTAAGACTTGACACAGCCAAAAATAAATAATAAATAAGTATTAAAAAGTAAACAAAAAAAAGTCATCACTATACCCATGAATATCTAGTTTTTCTCCTATAGTATCTTCTCTAAGAGTTTTATAGTTCAGTATTTTATATTTTACATTGAGATTTATAACCCATTTTGAGTTAATTTTTATAAAAGATGTGGGGTCTGACTCTAGATTCACTTTTTTCCATATGAATATCCAGTTGTTCCAACACCATTTGTTGAAAAGACATTGTTTCATTTTATTGCCTTTTTCCTTTGTCAGAGATCAGGCGAATGCATTTATGTGGATCTATTTCTGGGCTCTCTGTTCTGTTTCACTGACCTCTTTGTTTCTCCTTTTGCCAGTACCACACTCTCTTGATGCTGTAACTTTATAGTAAATCTTGAAGTCAAGTAGTGTCATTCCTTCAACTTTGTTTTCTTCTTCAACATTTTGTTGGCTATTCTGGGTCTTTTGCCATCTATATAAACTTTGGAATTAGTTTGTTGATATTCACAATGTAACTTTCTGAAATTTTTATTGGGATTGGCATAGGTGAAACTGGAAAGAACTGACATCTTGGTAGTACTGAGTTTTTGTATCCGTGAGCATGAACTCTCTCTTGATTTATTTAGTTCTTATTTTTTTTTTTCTGAGTATTACATTTAAAATTTAGTTTGTTAATTTTGAATCCCTAAGTAGCTAATCTATATATATTTTTTCAAATCTATTTCTTTATCTCAGGTCATAAATAAGGTCCATCTTAAAAATCATGTTGTAAAGAGAGATGTTAATGAACATTTAAGAATTAAGATTATCTACGATAAAAGTATTGAAGAGTAAGTACACCATTATTTTGTCATCTTTTTTATTAAGAATCAAACTATTGAAGATACTTTCATTTGTTACCTGGAGTTCCATAAATGGAATTAAACTAAATATGCTTTTTAATTTAGAAAGATGAAGGCCATGAGATATGATTTAAACCTATGCATCTTGAATAATTTAAACAGAACCAGCATATATCTTCGTGGATGTGGTCAATAAGAGACCTGGCCACAATAAGTACTTCAAGGAAAAATAAGAGGAAATACCAATGTATACAATAATAAGAACGTGCAAAATTATTAACCAGAGAGATGATATAGCCTGATTTTTAAAGAAAGGTTCAGAAAAGAGATAAATTATGAATCTGTAGTAGTTTATGAAGAGCTATTGGGAGTAGTTGATGTCTTTCACTTCCCAAATGAACAAGACCGTATTTGATCAACTCTAAAATGCTCACTGAGATCTGGGGCTCCTGCCAGATATATTCTGAACAAATGAGACGATGGTTTGCCCTCAGCATGGCAATCTTTATGTTTTATGTCATCATTTTCAGGTTGCTCCCTGAGAAAAGACACCTTGTAAAGGTATGTAATAAATACTCATGACTTGAACACTTAAAATCGTGCGTTTTATTATATGTTAATTTTACTTCAATAATGAAAAATATATACATGACTATTTTGTGAATGACTAAATAAAAGATGGTAAGTGTATTTCTCATTTTCACAAACATGTTGTTGTGATGTACTCACTAAAACTTTGTTCATATTTGATATTAAGTTAGTTTTCTCATTTTATAATGTGATATTAAGTCATTCTCATTTCTTTTACTTGTCCTCTTAGGTTTTAGGGGAGCAGAGCATGCTTAGGATAGGATGGAAAAGATGACTTTTTAAAAATATCAAAAACAGTTTTCTTGGTGTAAATGCTCATTCTCCTGAAGAATAATTGGCCTGATAGTATGAAATGCCAAGGTTGTTTATAAAGGTGCTGGCCTCATACACTTTTTAACTATTACAGAGGCACGCGCTCACACACGCACACACACACACACGCACACACACTAAGCCAGCTCATTATGGGCAACAGAAATTGGTGAAGTTAAAGTAGATCTTCTAAA
The DNA here is from genome assembly GCF_029407905.1 of Bubalus kerabau. NCBI lineage: Eukaryota > Metazoa > Chordata > Mammalia > Artiodactyla > Bovidae > Bubalus > Bubalus kerabau. The sequence continues at coordinate 116,577,535 of NC_073625.1, read as the reverse complement.
TACAAGATTTTCTTAACATGAACTACATTAGTCTTGGAGTCATCCAAAGCAGTCTCAAATTTAAAGTAAGTTAGATTAATAGTTGTGATTTATGTTTTATAGTATTCTATTTAAATAGAATAGGGTATGGAAGGAGCTTTCTGGTGCTTTTTCCTCCAAAACTAAACTAGAAGGTGAAGAAATTCCTTTGCTCCTACGCTCACTCTCTCCCCTACCCCTAGCCACACAACCTTTGACTAAATATTGTATTTGAGTTACAAGGCTTTTTCCTTCTTCCCCTTTAGTCATTAATACCCTGTGCTTGCTTGTTTTAAACATGGTTTATCTCTTAGTTAATTCTGACTGTTTTTTTATTTCAACTTTTATTTAGAACAAACTTTTCCCACAAGCTGTTTCTTATTTAGAGAAGACTTTCCAGGTTCGTAGACCTGCGGGCACTATATTACTTAGTAGGTATGTCACATGTCATACAGGTCATTTTCTTCAATTGCTTAGCCGTCTGCCCTCTTCATTCTGTCAGTATGGCAAATTTTGAAATTTATACTGGGAGTATTTTATTATGTTGGTTCTTAGAGACCAAACCGTAAGATATAGCATGTTGGGTAGTCATTCTGTCCCTGATTTTCCATTATGACGGGACCCACTGCGTCTTTTCTTTGGGTGTAGTTGTACCCTTTTCCCCATCTCCCCTTCCTTCCTCCTTTATGTGTACAGTATAGGCTTTTGAAGTGTTTGAAAACCCACACTAGGAGCTTTTCCCATGGAACCAAAATTGTTTCTGAGACTACTTTTCTAACTAAAATAGTAGCTATTAATGAACTAAATATAGCAACTACTAGTTTTTTACAGTGTTTTTAACTGCTGTGAACTAATCTTGTTTTTTGTTTTTTGTAATTAAACTTTAATGTAAAAATGAACTGAAGACAATGTGCAACGAACCAATACCAATACCTACGGAAGGAAAATGATCACCATAGATGCTGTACTGGGGAATGTGCAGAGCATACAAAATGCGGTCCCATTATAGTGCCTGAGGAGCACCTCCAGGTAGTTCACCCTGCTCTTTGCAACATTTTTATTCTTTAGGATAAACTTAGAACAGATTTTCAATTGTGATTGTTTCCAGAAGTTTTTACAGTTTTACAGTTTTTGCAGTTTTACAGTTCAAAAGCTTCATTCTCTATCCAAAGTAATCACAATTGGGTGTGCTGATTTTATTCTTTCATTGGTTTTCAAATGAATTTAGTTATTTCTTTTCTTTTTTCAGTTTATCTCTGGGGTTGCTAAATCATTTCTGCTTAGAACTTTATCTTTGCTCTCCAAAATATCTTTTAGCAGCTGTATACCTCAGTATTTTTAAAGGGCAATTTAACCTTATCTCTTCAAATAAAAGTAAGGTTCAACCCATCATGGAAATGTATTCCATAAAAATACTTACAACTATATAATATATGTTCAAGGGTATTCTTTGTAAAACTATAAATATACCTATACTAGTTACGTTATGGCATAACCACATAATGGAATACTATACAGCTGTTAATGAAATCGATCTTGATCTAAATAAATTGTAGCAAACATTAAATTTAGAATGGATAAACAACAGGGTCCTACTGTATAGCACAGGGAACTATATTCAGTATCCTGTGGTAAACTGTAATGGAAGAGAATGTAAAAAAAGAATGTGTATTGTGTGTATAGCTGAGTTACTTTGTACAGCAGATTTGCACAACATTGTAAATCAACTATACTTCAATAAAAAAATTTTTTAAAGGTAAATCAGTGTGGGTAGTTAGCCTGTTTTATTTAAAAATTAAAAGTTATCAATTTTTCACCCTTGGTCTTCCCTTGTGGCTCAGCTCTTAAAGAATCCACCTTCAATGAGGGAGACCTGGGCTTGATTCCTATGTTAGGAAGATCCCCTGGAGAAGGGAAAGGCTACCCACTCCAGTGTTCTGACCTGGAGAGTCCATGGGGTTGCAAAGAGTCAGACACAACTGAGCGACTTTAACTTATGGGTTTCCCTGATAGCTCAGCTGGTTAAGAATCCGCCTGCAATGCAGGAGACTCCAGTTTGATTCCTGGGTTGGGAAGATCTGCAGGAGAAGAGATAGGCTACCTACTCCAGTATTCTTGGGCTTCCCTTGTGGCTCAGCTGGTATACAATCCACCTGCAATGTGGGAGACCTAGGTTCAGTCCCTGGGTTGGGAAGATCTCCTGGAGAAGGGAATACTCCTGGAGAATTCCATGGACTATACAGTCCATGGGGTCACAGAGAGACACGACGGAGTGACTTTCACTTTGGCTTTTCACTTTCACCTTCACCTTTCAATAAAGCTGAAATAAAAGCATAAGTAATAAAAATAAGTATATACACACATATAAAAAGTTATAAAGTAATTGGAAATATACATATATTAAAAATCTGGAGACATTAAAATTTTAATGATTTTCATTGAGTTGGATTGTGGGAGACTTTTATTTGGTAAGTTATATGTTTTTGTAACTTTCCAATTTTTCATATTAAGCATATATTATTTGTATCAGAAAAAATAGAAAAACTTAAATGCATAAACCAGAAAACCAACTTATACATACTTTTTGAAAAATATGATTATTGCTTTAGATGTCTTTCTCTATTTAACTATGTTCTCTCATTACTTGTAGAAAATAAATGTTATTGAACATTGATTTTATAAGCAAAATCAAGCATATGGTTGAAGTGTACTTCGTAATTTTTTCTTGAGGTATCTGAAGCTCACCAAAGGCTTTTTGAACCCTATATTGGCACAAATTCAGCTAACTTACTCAGCTTCCATTTCTTTTATCAAATTCCTCAAGAGCATAAAGGGTTTTAGGGACATGTTTCAAAATTAAAACAACTTGTTAATTACATATTTATCTTTTGTCCTAAGACATTTAGAGACATTTCCTAGACATTTTAAGGCACATTTATTTTTTCCTATTTTTGTTTATTTTAAATTATTTTGTCGTTTCAAATTCTGTTTTATCTTCTTGTGGGGGGGAGGGAGGTTCCTAAACTTTTTTTTTTAAGAAATGAAAGATCATGGAAAAGAATGCTGTTAAATCACAGCTTTTCATAACACCAACTATTAGCAGATTAAAGTAATTGAATTTTAAAATTATAAATATGTGTGTTAGAGAAGCAACAGTAAGCAGAAGTGAGAATTTCTGTTTTTTCTCTCTCTACAAACATTACTTATGTATGGAAAAAAACCCAAAATTTACTGATTTTCCTATTTATAATTTGGAGATTATGGTTATTTAGGAACTTTGATAGAAATTCTCTAAAAAGCAGGTGTTAAAAGGGCAAAGTTTGCTTAGAAAACTAGAAATAAGGGTAGTAATATAAAGATGACTTTAACTTTTTACCTTATATACTTTTTTATTATCTGAATTTTTAATAACATACATGAATTACTTTATAATAGGAATGTATTTCCACTGGATGAAGATTTTTATTAATTAATTTTGAAATAACCACAGATTCACAGAAAATTGCTAAAAAATGTATTTATAAGAAGGTTCCTTGTAATTTTCACCTAGTTTCAGGGTTTAGTAAAACCTTTTTATTTCTTTTTTTGTATCCTGGTGGGATGCCCTTTCAGAGAAGGCGATGGCACCCCACTCCAGTACTCTTGCCTGGAACATCCCATGGATGAAGGAGCCTGGTGGGCTGCAGTCCATGGGGTCACTAGGAGTCGGACATGACTGAGCGATTTCACTTTCACTTTTCACTTTCATGCATTGGAGAAGGAAATGGCAACCCACTCCAGTGTTCTTGCCTGGAGAATCCCAGGGACGGGGGAGCCTGGTGGGCTGCCGTCTGTGGGGTCGCACAGAGTTGGACACGACTGAAGCGACTTAGCAGCAGCAGCAGGGATGCCCTTTATAAATAGCAGTTGTTTGTTTTAATTAATATTATACATTTATGATCATTGTATATAAAGTAGAAATTTTAATAAATCTAAAATTAGAGATAGGAACTGAGTAGAGAGAGGTATGAATGTGTGTGTGCGTGTGTACCAAGTCGCTTCAGTCATGTCTGATTCTGTGACCCTATGGACTATAGCCTGCAAGGCTCGTCTGTCCATGGGATTCTCCAGGCAAGAATACTGGAGTGGGTTGCCGTGCCCTCCTCCAGGGGATCTTCCAAACCCAGGGATTAAACCTGTGTCTCTTGTATCTCCTGCATTGGCAGGCAGGTTCTTTATCACTAGTGCCACCTGGGAAGCCCCAGAGAGAGATATGGATTTTGATAAAAATTGAAGAATTAATAAATAAAAATTAAATCATACATATTTAAAGTCTGGATTCACTGTAAGTAAAAGCCCTTATAGTTAACCTTATCTCTGGTCTGATTTTCTGTGGTCCCCTGTGGGCATAGCAATGCAGAGTCTGTTGTGGCGGTAAGTGGCCCTGTGGAGCAGTGGGTGTGCCAGACCAAGAGGGAGTCCGGGATGCAGACTTTGTTCTTTATGTTGGTGCTCTGGCCACTGAGAGGTGTAGCCATGAAAACATCATCTCTTATGCAGCCTATTGTCAGCAGGAAGCAAAAATGGACAGGTAAGCTTTCCCCCGAGACTTATTCCCAAGATCTAATATAAGAACTCTCAGGGAGGGCACAATATTGTAAAGTAATTAGCCTCCAATTAAGAAAAAAAAAACTCCCAGGGTGTGGAGGGAGGTGGGTGGTGGTTAGGATGGGGAGACACATGTGCACCTGTGACCGATTCATATTGAGGTATGGCAAAAACCAGGACAATATTGTAATTATCCTCCAATTAAAGTAAATAAATTTAAAAGAACTCTCAAAGCATGCTCTGAGTGTTTAGTACAGGGAGTTTGCATTTGCCAGATTACCCACCTCCAGTAGTAAGAAACAGCATAGTGCTTGGATGCGGGTATAGTGGGGAAATCAAGCTTTAGGACTGTTATGCATATGGTAATGTGAATAAAGAAAAAGTCTACTGTCGATAGAATTTTCTTTGGAAGTGATGAATACCTCTCTAAGGAAACAGTTTGAACTTTAATTTAAGCACTTCTGTGCTAAACTTTAAGATGCTGAAAATAACTATTCACCTAATTTTCATATCACTTGATATGTCCTTCACTTAGTTATTTCTTAAAAATTTAGAATCCTCCTTTTTACTTATAAAATATTTCAAAAATTTTTTTCTCAGTGAAGTAGTCTTGAAATAAAGTTGTTATGTGTACAGAGGATTGCCTGTCACACACCAGACAAATCAATTAAAGGCAGTAGAAACTGACATGTCTCGATATCAATTGTGTGACATTCTCAGATCTAAGAGAGTTAATGTGACTTGTTCATTGTTTGTAAGGACCATTGGTGAGTTCCTGAACATGCATCTACCAGTCAAAATACTAACTGACTTTAAAGAGCTATTTTACTTCTATCAATATCTAATTAATTTAAGGGAAAAAAGTGAAATTATTAGTAGAATCAAGTAGACAGTACAAAGGAAACACTAATATATGCTTCAGAGTAATACTGTCAGTACTGAGGTCAAAATCAACATCATTGATTATGAAAGCAGTCTGTTAGCGTGATACCATATACTTGTTGATCCATGAACTAAACTCAAAACTCTTTAGCTTCTGAATGCTGAGAATGCTTCAAGTGAAATATTTAATATATTACTGAAGAAGAAAGTACTAGGTGGTTTTGCAGATGTATATGTTATTGTTTAGTATTCTTAGAAAAGAATATATGTATTTAGTAGAATGTTCAATTTTTTCCTGAGAAGCTATCATTAAATTTATGATATTTTATAATTAATAGTGTCTCAATATCAAGCAAATATGGTATTTGAAGTGCTAAATGAATAAGCTACTTAATAAAATTAGACACATCTCAAAGTAGATGTCTTTGAGAAATATACCTTCATAATAGCAATGTTGCAAAATCATGGTTCTTTATCTTAATTTGACCTAAGCCATATGGATTGTGCATACACCCATACACAATTTCATTTTTAATATACTGTTGAGTATCAAACATTGTAGAACAGTGTACATAATATGATTTCATATTTGCTTTAAAAAGCTGCTTATGTAGTTATGTAAAGTTTAAAAATAAAATAAAATTAAAAAAAAAAAAGCTACTTATGGATTTGAACATGCTAAGGTAAAAGTCAAAAATAATTAGGATTACCAGCTATGCTAATTTTCTCAGGAATACCCTTGTGTTAGACCTAAAAGCCCCATAACCTAGGAAATCCTTCAGTTCTGGGCAAACTGGGATTGAAGGTCACTCTAAAAATAAAACATCCCTATTGTTAATAGCAGTTACTTGTGATAGTGGACTTTAGTGGTGGTAGGTTGTAAAATAAGGAATTTTCACTTAATTCTTCATACATTTCTATAATTTGGATATATAACTCTTTCCAGTGAGCTTTTATTACTTTTTTTAAACAAAAGACATGTTAAAGTGAACTTTAAAAAAACAAAACAAAAGTGAGCTTCATGTATTAGAACAGAATGGGTTCCCCGTGGAAGTAGGGAGAGGGATATAAAATCCCATGTTGAGATGGGTCTAGATTAGTTCTTCTCTTTTTAGCACCTGATAATACTGAAAGTACTGGAAGTATTTAATTGTCTTTTAGGGAGAGAATCCAGCATAGGAGTTATCACATAGATGAGAATCCCATACCCCAGAGATTTGTTTCACTTTCAAAGCCCTGCGGTTATGTTTCCTTAAGGCACTTGAACATTTGGCTCACTTTAGGTAGGAATGACTAGCTGAAGGAATAAACGTTCCTTGTGTCAGTGAATCTGAAGCTACTCATGTTTGTCTTCTCATACCTGGGGAAGATTCTGGTTTCTTAGAAGAATGTTGACGTTAAAAGAAAGAGCAATATCTTAAGTTGGTGTTTTTGAATCTTTTATGATAGAAGTGGCACTTTCCTTCAAAACTGCTATATTGCATTAATTCATTCCATAAATATTTGAGTGCTTAATATGTTGCCAGCAGACTAGGTGAACAAAACAGGCACATGTACCTGCCTCGTGGAATTTACAGATTACAGAGGGAGTCAGGTACTAGTTAAATACAGTTAGAAAGAGACATGTGACTTCAAATATGATAAATACTTTGTAGGAAAACGGTGCTGCGAGATAAAAGAGAACAAAAGGAGGCAAACATAATGTAGATGAACTGGACAAAGAAGACCTCTTTGAAGAAGTGAAACTTGAGATATAAGCTGACAGTTATCAGCATCAGCCACATAAAGAGCCGGATAAGAGCTTATGTTAGGAAAAAGCTGTTGGTGTTGAGGATGAGAGCTTCAGGAGATGCACTGTAGGCAGAAGCAGACAGGGCTGTTTTATTCTAAATGCTTAAGAAGTCCCTGAGGGTTTGAGCCTGACAGAGACATTTATTTTATATTTTAGAGGTCACCATGGCAACATTTCGGTGAGTAACTTATAGTCATAATTTTCTAAGTGTAAATCTGTTGTTTTCAAGTATGAAAAAAGAAGTGCATTGTATGTTTGTTGTTGTTGGTTTTTTTTTTTTCTTTTTTACCTACATAAGGCTTTTTTTTTTTTTTTTTTTTTTTTTTTTACCTACAAAAGCCTGTTACTTTGTAAATAGGCTATCAGTATTTGGGGAGATTTGTGATATTTCTGTGGTAAAATGTTAAGGTAGTGTTGGGAGAAAAAACCTTGGGGTTCTTTATATGGCTGTTTGGCAGTTTTTGAAAGACAGTTAGATGCATGGTGAAATTGAATTACTCTAGGTCCCAGTCAGCTCTTGGATTCTTAAGTTCCAGGCTCATAAAGAGATATAGAATTCTGTAGGTTCTAGAAGATATAAAATACTGTATGAAAGATGATGATAGGAAGATAAAAAAATCTATGTTAATGAAGGCATTGTTGGGACAGAAGGAGGAGGATAGTGAAATGGAAATAAGAGGGTTCTGTAACTTGCAGCAATCTGAATGATTTGCTTATTGTCTGTCTTATTATATAACTGTTTTCCCTTTCTACCTACTTGTCTGTCCCTGTGCCTGTACATAAAGTGAAATGCTGAAGTCAGAAATGAATTTTGTGAGTAAAATAGTGTTAGAATTTAAGTTTTCCAGTTCATTCCCTTTTTTGGTACATATTGACCTATTTTACAAATTCACACTGAAGTATAATTAACTGACTCTATCCTTTCATGGGAACAAGTGTTGATTAGCTGTATCATAGGGAAAAACAGGTATAAGTCTTAGAAATAAAATATAGTTAAAGTTAGATATTATGTTATAAAATGACGTTTGATATTTAACAAAGATTTTTTCTGACCTTAATCAGTTTTTGATAGAAAAATATAGGTTAATAGATATCATAGTACACACTGTTCTGGAATATAATTAAAAATTCAATGTCTGTTTTAACAGGCCAATAGCAGGATATGCTAACCTGTGTCCAAATATGATCTCTACCCAGCCTCAGGAGTTTGTTGGGATGCTGTCCACAGTGAAACATGAGATTATTCATGCGCTGGTAAATTTTGCTGTTAACTATTATTCTTTCCTTCATGCCTTGAGTTTTTGATTATAGTCTCATTTTAATTATATATTAAAATTTAAGATTATGTGGCTTTTTAGATTGTGTTCAATAAAACCTAGTTGATTAGACCTCTGCCAATAGCCAACAGAATTTTTAGTGATTAGGATAGTGGCTAGGTTGAGTTATACTACTTAAAATAATTAAAGTAAATCCATTGGGTAAATAGGAGTTTTGAAAAAATGATTAAGCTTCTTAAGAAAAGACTTAGTAATTAAAAGTGATACCTAGGGCCTTCCATAGTGGTCCAGTGGCTTAAACTCTGCGCTCCCAATGCAGAGGGCATGGGTTCAATTCCTTGTCAGAGAACTAGATCTCCACATGCCGCAACCAAGACCCAGTTCAGCCAAATAAAGTAATAAATCTTTAAGGAAAAAAAAGTGATACCAGGTTATAGATCTGTCTTCTCCCTTTTAGAGATCTCATTTCTAAAAGTCTTCTTCATCTATTTAGGCTTTCTAAATATTATATATACTAACTGATTCAGAACTTCTCTTTGCTTTTCTCCAATCAGTCCAAAGTAGTAAACTTTTACACGATGTCTGGGGAATTATATGAAGTTGCCTAAGACCTAGGAAATGTCTTCCTGATGTCTTTCATGTGTTTAGAAAATATAATAGATGGGAGTAAAATGCAGTGATTAAGAGAGAGAATAGATCACACAGATGTAGGTGTGAATTTCCTTAGCTTTACTGCTAAAAATCTTGGGGGTCTATTAGAAATTATTTAGCCTTTATAAGTCTCTGTTTCATCTATAAAATGAAGATGGTAGTACATATTAGAGTGGATTTTTTTTCTTGAAGGTTAAATAAGATAAAGCATATAAATGGTTTAGCACCATGCTCTACATAGTAAGATATAATAAAATTAGTGGCTATTATTTATTAGTCTTTTTTCATGAGCTATCATGTATAATTTGTTTAAATCAGCAAATACCTGAATAATTCAGTGAAACTCTAGTGTATACAGATAGCACTTATGTTTTTCAAGTAAGGAGATTCTAAAATGAATCATGTTTTCCTTTTACTAAAAAAGTAAGTCGAACCTGCTATCGTGATGAAAAACAAACATCATTTTAAAAAACATTTTCAGCTTTAAGCTCCAAAAACTGTAGATAGTTGATGCTGAGAGAACCAGAAAAAAAAAAACAGCAGGTTTTAAATCTAATGTATAAGTAAACATGAATGCAGAAGTCCCAGACATGATGTAAATTGGATTATGAACAGGCAGGTCACAAAAGAAAAGGTCCAGTTGGTCAAGAAGTATATAAGAATATATTGAGATTTATTTTAGCAGTTAGGGAGTCTCAGAGTCAGACACCATTGAATGTAAAAGCATGCATGAGAGTTACTATGTACATTGACTTTTTTTTTAAATAAAAATAATAAAAATTTATTTCAGGAACAAGATGAAATAAATGAAGCACAACTCAGCATCACTCAAATGGTGTGAATAGAAACTGCAAAAAAACAATTCAGTAATTTTGCTAATGTCTAATTATGATGGAAATGATTCTAAATTTGACTGATATTTATTTATATTGACAGGAAAGTTATTTATATTGACAGGAAATCAACTAACTATATTGTCATAATATGTACATTGACTTTAAGGTAGTAGTTACCTCTGGGAAAAGAGAGAGGAGAAAGGGTTAAGGTAATGGGCCTTCAACAATATTCTGCAGTGCTTTTGTTTCTTTAAAAAAAAGTCTAAAGAAAACGTAGCAAAACTTATATCTTAAATCCTCTTAAAGAGTAAACATATAAAAATATAGGTCACTAACTACAAACCACCAAACGATTCCATTTCCACTTAAACCAAGGTCATACACTTTATGTCTGAACTTTTTTAATTTTTTGTCTTCATTCATATCTTGGTAGTTTTCCCTGCTTTCCAATAAAGTTTTTGTATGAGGGCTATTAAAAAAAAAAAAAAAAAAAAAGAGTAAACATAAATTTATTTTAGATTTTTAAACTTTTTTATATATTCGTATTTTAAAAATTGCAAAAACCTAAGAAATTAAAAATATTAGTTTGTCTCAAAAACCATTCTGGAGGATGGTAAGAATTAAATGTTTAACAAATACACTTATTCTCTATAAAGTTATATATGCTCTAACTATCAAATATAGTCATTGCTGGTACTTTCAATACTAGATATGCCTTCTGAAATGTGTGTGCTTAGAAAAATTTTCAACTTGATAGGGAAGAAAAAAATGTGGATTTAGAATATTCTAAAGGATGAGGCACATCATACTATTTTAAGCTTTATATTACCTTTATATTTTAAGCTTTATATTACCTTTATATTACCTTTTATATTTATATATTTAGATTTTCTTAGCTGACTCCATTAAATATCCTTTGCATCTTCAGAGATGCAAAAAAAGAAGAAATGTAGGAATAAAAGAATACTATGGATTCCATTAATTATTTTGGCAAGCCTTGAATGATACAGAGACCACAGTTATGTAAGCAAAGAAATTTGCCAAAGAAATTGATTACATGATCATTTGTGATTCTTCGTTATTTGAATATAAACTATAGCATATTTTCAATGTTAAAACATACTTAAATTAGTAGTTACAAAAGTGCTTTTTTTTTAGTCATTTAGGTTAAGAAGGAAAGTAAGAAAAGAAATCTTACTCATGAAACAGATGTCCAATCTCAGTAATTGTTTTTTCTTTTTTTGTCCATTTCCTCATTTTATTTGGGAGGGGGGAGAATAGCAAATGGGACTTTGAATACATTTATGTAAAGTATCTATTATCTTATTAAAATTGAAGACTTCTTAAAAATATTGTCTAAAAATGTGATTATAGACAAATTCACATTGTAAAGAAAATCTTTAGAAATACAGATGATTTTACATGTTACCACCTAAAGAACTACAGCTAACATTTCTATATATGTTTCCAGTCTTTTTTCCAGAGTATACATCCCCCTAAATATGCATACATTTACAGTCATTTTTTAGGTATAGATATATATTAAGTATGGACTTTGGGATCAAAGTCTTTGAATTTTTATGAGTATTCTTACGAGTACATGTCCCTGCTCTGAACTGTATTGTTAATTATTCTCAATAGTAGCATTCCCTGGTTTGTAGGTGAAGAGTTTATTAGTAAGTTCATGTAAAGAGGACCATCTGTGATAAACACATCTTTAAAGAAATAAATGTGTTGTCTATACCAACCAAAGAATGTCTTTTCTATTGCTTTTGATTTTTTCACTTAGAATTATCTCAAGTAATTGGAATTTAAAATTCATAATGTGAAATAATTTCAGTCCTACTCCAGTACATCAAGTTCCTACAGAAGTATTGCCATGATGCTTTTATGTGGTTCTATCAATGTTCTCTTTTGATAGTAGCATGTTGTGATAATCTATAGTCAGATTTGATATTTTTCACTGTAAGACATTTTGAACTTTTTCTTACAGGGTTTCTCTGCTGGGCTATTTGCATTCTACCATGATAAAGATGGAAATCCTTTAACTTCAAGATTTGCAGATGGTCTCCCACCTTTTAACTATAGGTATTTGGGTTTTTTTATTCTTATTCTCTTTTAGAAGGATGCTAAGACTAGAACCTGAGAATTCTTGTATGTTAATTTCTACAAATAATAGTGGCTTTATGGCTAGCCTAAGATTGTATATCCTATATTATTATAACAAGATAGGATATGAGGTTATTTAGCTTTACCTTTTCATTTCACAGATGAAACAACTGAGATGGAGAAAACTTAAGTGACTTACCCAAAGAGTGAAGACTCTTCTTGTCAGGCAGAGCTCTTTTCCACCACTCTGTAGTAGCTTGTATTACTTTACAGGAGAGTCAGGCCATGGGAGAGTATGGGTTGGTTATATTTTGGTTTATTAATAATTATTGTCTATACATAATATTGTTTACATGTTTACTGTAAACTGTATTTTACAGTTTTTTAAAACTATATTTTATTTCTCATGTTAGCAGTGATCTAGAAGTTCAGGGCCTAAAAGAAATAATAATAAGAAATACTAAAAAAAAAAATGATAAAGAATTTTATATAGACTATCAGTCACAGAACTATAACCATTTACATGGATTTATATATCTAATTTAAGAGCACATGTCCACAAAAAGACATATACATGAATGTTAACGGCAGTTTTGTTATTAATAAACAAAAAATGGAAACCACCCAAAGGTCTATCAATAGAAGAATGGATAAATAAATTGTAATTTATTCCTATAATCAAAAACTACAAGGCACTGAAAAGAACACATTATTGCTACATGTAATAACGTGAACGAATATAGTAGTTATAGGGTTGAACAAAAGAAGTCATAGTCTAGTTGTATGGAGTTTAAAAACAGTCCATGATAAAAGACAAATGAGTAATTTTACTTGAAGCCGTAGGCTATTAAATGCCATGCAAGTTGAATAGATTGAGAAGGCACATAAGGAAACCTCAGGGTACTGACACTATTCCATAATTAGAGTAGTGAGTGGTAAACAGATATAGAATAAAAAATTAATTCTCATATGAAGATCTCCATTTAGGTAGCTTATTGTTCAGTTGCTCAGTTGTGTCTGCTTTGTGACCCCATGAACTGAAAAGCACACCAGGCTTTTCTGTCCTTCACTGTCTTCCTAAGTTTGCTCAAACTCAGTGTCCATTGAGTCAGTGATGCCATCCAGCCATCTGTTCCTCTGTCATCTCCTTCTCTTCTCACTTCTAGGTAGCTGGAAGTGCATAATTATTAAAAACAGATAATACTTTATTCATCATAGTACTTTTTTAGATTACATGTTAAACAACAAAATTGTTAGAAACAAAATTATAATGTAGAAATAGATGTTTTACTTCCTAGATTGTATTTGTTTGGATGTCTGGATGGCATCACCAACTCGATGGACATGAGTTTGAGTGAACTCCGGGAGTTGGTGATGGACAGGGAGGCCTGGCGTGCTGCAGTTCATGGGGTCACAAAGAGTCAGACACGACTGAGCGACTGAACTGAACTGATGGAAGAAGTCTGGTCTTTCCTAAGAATTGTGGTCTTTATGGGAAACACATAAGTAGTGAGAGTGGGACCATCTATGTAGTGATAAGGAGGAGAGAGATACCCATACATAAGAACCATTATTAAGCTGATAATTGCAGTGCTTTCTTACATTTTGGATATTCCTTAAAAGCAGAAAATCTTACAGTATAAATGGAGATAACAGAGTAATAAGAAATTCAGATGGTAGACATAGAAAGAGTTGGATTTGGCCCTCACCTTTTTATTTGGAGAAACCATTAATCTTGAAATGTGACTGGTGAAGAGAATATTGGGATTATTAATACAGTGAACACTGTTTCTTTTCCTTTTGGCTTTGTTCACTATTTATATTTAAACATTGCCTTGCTGTGGAAAAAGAAAAGGAATTAAGAATAACCTTTCTAAGGCATGAGTAGACAAACAGATATACAGCAAATAAAACAAAGGATTAATAAGTAACGGTTATTGCGTATACAGTATTTACCATATAATTCTTTGAATAATATATAAAATCTTCATAAAATAATGGTGGGAAAACTAATTTCTTTATACTCTGTTTTATTGTTGAGAATGAGAGATTCATAGGGTCAGTGGTAGAAGTAATCTAGGAAAAAGCCAGAAAATAGCAGTGCAGGTTATAGGCAAAAATGAAAATTGATGACCATTATAGTTTTCTATAATAAATATAACACTTTTGTGGTAGTACTTTTATTTGTGGAAGATAGATTTTCCAAAATGAGATTGTTTTCTCCCATTTACTTATTTTTTTATCATATTTTTGCCTTGCAGAAAAGTTTTTAAATTTTATATTATTAAATTTATCTATTTTCTTGCTTAAGAAAGTTTCTTCTGCTCTAAAAGATTATAAAGATATTCTAAAGTTTTTTCTGGTAAATTTATTATTTGAAATTTTATGTTCATAGCTTTAATCCATTTAGAATTTATTTTTGCTTCATGTATTTTGGGGTTCTTTTGTAAGGTATATACATGTTTATTATGTCTTCTTGGTGGACTGACCCTTTCTTCATTATAAAATGTCTCTAGTAACAATTTTGTCTGACATTAGTATAAATGTTCTAGCTCTTTTTTTGAGTACTATTTGCATGATACATGTTTTTAATCCTTTTATATTCAACTATTTGTATCCTTGAGTGTGAACTGTGTATCTTGTAGGCATAGATGAAACATTTTTTTTTTTTTTTTAATGCATTCTGCCAGTTAACCCTGTTCCGCTCCCTCTGGCTGCCAGGTTGCTGGTTTTCACCATGACTATGGGTTGTTGGTTTTCAAGGCTGCTATAGAGCTGGAGAGAGGGCATGGGAAACCGCCACAAAGCTTGCTGTTTTTACTGAAATTCATCCATTTTTCTTAAATAAGTGCTTCCTGGATTGCTGCAAGCCTTTGGTTAATTTCCAGAGTTCTGAAAAAAATTCATTTGGCTACTTTGCTCATTGCTTTCATGAAGTTCAGTAGTCCTTACTCTGCCATTTTTACTGACATTTGTCTGAAATTTATTTCTGTATATGGAGTAAAATAGGGATTTTATCCCTAAAATAGGGATTTAATTTTTTCTTGTTGGATAACCAATTATAAAAAATATAATTTATTTTACAACACAATTGTTAAGTAAATTATACTTTCTCACTAAGTTAAAGGGCTTCCCCAGTGACTCAGCAGTAAAGAATCTGCTTGCAATGCAGGAGACACAGGTTCAGTGCCTGGGTTGGGAAAATCCCCTAGAGAAGGAAATAGCAACCCACTCTAGTATTCTTGCCTGGGAAATCTCATGGACAGAGGAACCTATCCTCTCATGACAGAGGCTACAGTCCATGGGGTTGCAAAGATTCAGATACAATTTAGTAACTAACAACAATAGCAAAATTAAGTTAAAATGTTACCTTCTGTTAAGTCTTGTTATATACAGTACTTAGATCTCTCTCTAGACATGCTTTTGTTTTATCCAGTAAATTTATTAAGAGGAAATAATTCACTGTCATCTTAGCCCAGTATTAGCTATTTGAATTTGAGCAAGTTACTTCATCTCTCTAAGCTTCTGTCTCTCTATCTGCAAAGTAGTGATGATAATCTCTTAAAGTTACTGAAAAGATTAAATTAAAAAATGCTATCAAGTCTTTGCTTGCACTTGGTGTCAGATACAAGGTCAGATATTTTAATTTCATATTGATATTCGTAAACACTTCTACATTTAAAGTGACAAATTTGCAAGAAGGACTGTATTTTTATTCTTTAATTGCAGTCTTGGATTATATCAATGGAGTGATAAAGTAGTTCGAAAAGTGGAGAGATTATGGGACATTCGTGATAATAAGAGAGTTCCTCACACTGTTAATCTTCTAGTAACACCTCGTGTTGTCGTGAGTATTACTGAGCTTCATGTCTCATGAACCATCTGCTCTTTTCATTCATTATGGTCCTTTCTTTACTAATCATTATTGTTTAAGAACTAATGATTAAATTTCAAAGCTTGTAGTAGGAAACAGGGGCTTCCCTGGTGGCTCAGAGGTTAAAGGGTCTGCCAGCAATGCGGGAGACCTGGGTTTGATCCCTGGATCGGGAAGATCCCCTGGAGAAGGAAATGGCAACCCACTCCAGTATTCTTGCCTGGAGAATCCCATGAGAAAAGAAAATGGTGGGCTACAGTCCACGGGGTCACAAAGAGTCAGACACGACTGAGCGAGCGACTTAACTTAGTAGGAAACATAAAGGCAGTACAGTAAAGCTGCAGGCCAAGAGATATCTGAGGAAGAAAAATTTGGCAATGACTTAATGGCTCCATTCTACCCACTGCTTTAAGTTGTTATACCAGTGCTCTGTTGTGATACCCCTTAGAATCACTTGTACTGTTTGCATAATTGCTGGTCATTTCATTTGGAATCAGTTTTATTCAGGAGGGTCTCCAGAGGAACAGAACCAACAGGATGTGTTTGTTGAGAGAGAAAGAGATGAAGAGATTTATTTTAAGGAGTGGCTGATGTAGTCATGGAGGTTAAGAGTCTAAAATCTGATGAGGTAGGCTGGCAAGCTGAAGAAATAGGGAAGAGTTGCAGTTTGAGTCCAAAGACAGTCAACTGGCAAAATTCCTTCTTGCTCAGGGGTGAAGTTAGTCTTTGTTTTATGAAGACCTTCAACTGACTGGCCCATTTATGTTACAGAAAGTGATCAGCTTTACTTAAAGTCCACTAATTGAAATGTTAATCTTGTCTAAAAACACCTTCACAGAAACATGCAGAATAATGTTAGATCAAATATGTGGGCACTTTGCCCCAGCTTGGTTGATACATAAAATTAATCATCTCACTCACTTATTTAATGACAGAAACCTGTTCTCCCTACCCCCTCTCTTAACTACATACAGCTCTTTCTGACCTCTGAACTTTTGCGCTGCTCTCGGAATACCGCCCATCCCTGTACTTCATACTCTTAACTGTGATGTACAGATGAAACCAAAAGAACAAAATTGTTTTCTAATGAACAACTTATTTTTCTCAACAAGGACTATGTCCATAATATGAGCAGTTTATACCTGTGTTAAAATCATTGTTGACACAAAAGTTACAAGTGGCAATCATACCAGTCTATAACTTTTTAAAATATATGACTTAAAGCCAAAATCTTCAAATAGAGGAAAAAATAATAAGAGAATAGTAGTTCAATAGCAAAGAAAAGTGCGACGGTGTCAAAATATTTAATTATATTAAAAGCTATATTTTTAAAAGACATTCTGTCTTCTCATCAAAGTAATTCCTTAGTGGCTACTTTATCTTATCCAGTGTGATAAGGAATTTGCCATTATGTTGTACTTTTGTGGGTTTATTTATTTATTTATTTTCTGATTCTTAGGATGAAGCACGAAAACACTTTAACTGTCCAATTCTTGAGGGAATGGAACTTGAAAATCAAGGTGGTATGGGCACTGAGCTCAACCATTGGGAAAAGCGGTTATTAGAGGTCAGTTTATTTGAAAATGTTACTAGACATATTTTTTCTTTAAGAAAATAGATACACTAACGTAGTTTGTTTTTTTTTTTAAAATAGGTTCATGCATTTATGCAGCTTTTTCCATTTAAGCATATACTTTCCAAGGAATTACAGATGCTTCTGCTGTAAAACAGTGTATGCTTTCCTAAGCAATCTCTTTCTTCAAAATAAAAAATAACAATTTGTGGGAAACACAAATACCAAGTCATTAACAAAAGCAATAAGTCATAATAAAAGTACTAGCTCAGTCTAAAAACACATTGTATTTCCAATAAGTAAGCTTCTATATTTATTTACTTGAGTATTTCTTTTACGTTAAACAACAGCAAAAAGCAATCGGGGATAGATGGGAGACTATAAATCTAAATAATGGGGACAAGAGTAAAATGTAAAAAGAGTAAAGTGTACAAAAACAGTGCAACAAGTACTTCTAAGACAGCCTCTGGCCCTACTGAGCCAATTGGAAGAGCATGGAGCTTCATGCACAGCACAGCATTCCTCTGTTGCTGTGTTCAGGTGTCTTAGTGTATTTTGGTTTTTTGTTTGTTTTTTAATTTTTATCTTATATTGGAACAGAGTTGACTAACAGTGCTGTGTTAGTTTCAGATACACAGCAAAGTGATTCATTTAGCTGCTGTTGCTCCACTGCATAAAACATTAAAATCTAGGAGAAATCGTTATGAACCAACATGAGTCCGTCTTATACTGATGTGATTCCCCTATTTGCTAGTCTCATATGAGCTCATTCACATTACAGAAGTACATCCATTAGTAGAATATACTTTATACTTGGATCTATTTATTTTTAAATAGCTACATAGTGTTATATGTGGAGAAGGAAACGGCAACCCACTCCAGTATTCTTGCCTGAAGAATCCCATGGACAGAGGAGCCTGGAGGGCTATAGTCCCTGGGGGTCACAAGAGTCGGACATGACTTAGTGACTAAACCACCATAGTGTTATATGAATGTGACAATAATCCTATGTCAGTGAATAATTATGTTTTAAATGTTTTATCTTAAAAATGTTATAATGAGTGATTTATTTATATCTTCAGTGCCGTACAGGAGTGGCATTCCAGTGTGTTCTTAGGTTCAAAAAACAGTCAGTCAAACCTGTGAACCCTAAACAGGTCACATTCAAAAAGTACTAGAAGGATACAAGAGAGAAAGTACAGTATGCCAGCATGGCAGTCAGGCATTTCTCTTGTGCTCTGCACAGTAATCTAGGCTATCATCCATGCCTCTTCCCCTCTTTCTCTGGCTCAAACACAATAAGCACAAGACCATAACAGGTGTACAAGAACCAGCCTGGTTTAGAAGTACCATGTTACAAATAAGGACCAGCATTGTTTTTTTAACAGTTTCATAGACTTAACTTCCAGATACCTGTAAGGGACATACCCATAAGACTCACTGCACACAGAGAAGTCCCAAACTCTGGCTAACCAACAGGTATTCATGTTCATCTACAATAATCCCAAGTCCAGAAGTATATCTTAAGTCCTGTTGCCTAGTAACACAGTTGACATTCCACCCTTATTAGGTTTTCAGGGGAGCAGAACTAGAAAGTTAATGCAAGATCAGATCTGTTTATGTAGAAAGAAGAATGGAATTTCTGGATCAAAGGAAGTTTGAGCAAACTCTAGGAGATAGTGAAGGGACAGGGAAGCTTGACATGCTGTAGTCCATGGAGTTGCAAAGAGTCAGACACAACTTAGCGACTGAATGACAATAATATATATTTTTTAGAGGTCTGTTTAAAAAAGTAAACGGTTGCAGTTTACATACATCATGATCCTAGTTAGCAAAATTATGAAAAGAATGAAATTAGTGCTTGTACTGACCTTATCTGGGTGATCATGAAGTAACAGTGATAGAAACTTATGGAAGACATGTACACTTTTATCTCACGTGCGAATTTCAGTTTATTTATATTCCTTAAGTGGTTTTTCTCAAGTGATTCTCTTTAGAAAGCTACAGATGGGCCAGAAATGAAAATTCACTTACTTTTCAACAGAAGACTTGAAAGTAGTAATTTTACTAGTTTCATTAACTGCTGCCTTTCCTCTGAAATCAACTTTATGTTCTTGAGCTGTGTTTTAAAAAGATGAAATTAAAGTACTTGAAATGGCAATCCAACGTTCAACATAAAGATTAACAAAATATGGGAATTCCCTGGAAGTCCAGTAGTTAGGACTCCATGCTTTTGCTGCCAAGAACATGGGTTCATTCCTGATCTGAGAACTAAGATACCTCAAGCCATGCAGCACACCCCCTACCCAAAAAAGAAGAAGAATCAGCATCCCAAAGATACAATGTACTTTCATAAGTGACAGTGAAGTCCTTACCATTAGGTGACCTCCTGGTAGGAATTTTATTATATACTAATTAAGACATTAGGTGGATAGTAGACCTTGATGATATTTTGTATCCCTCAGGCAACTCCTTTGACCCTATGATTTTGTGATACTTGTTTTTCGTGTTAGTATATATTTTTCTGATCACAGAGTATAAAAAGTTGGTTATAAAAGCATTTTCAATTGTAATTCAAGCAAGTATTCCATTCTCCACTCCATTATCTGGGCATCTGTCTCAAACACCAATATTACTTTGCCTTAATAGTGTAATGTTTTTATAATATTTCTTTTTTAAAAAATAATATTTCTGTTTCCATATATTTAATCTTCATTTTCATCATAGAGTTCTAAATGCTAGTTATCTGCCATTACAGGGAAATTGTACACAATATAGATATTTGAAGGAGAGAGTAGATTTTGCTTTAAGCTTCAGTCTGTCATCTTAAAGAAAGCTTATATATTTTACTATTTTAAATCAACATTTTGTCAGTCTCTCACACCTTCAACGTTTTACCTATACATCAAAGCAATCACAGAAATTATTGGGAATTGCAAGGAATCCAGTCTTCTAATTAAAATCTGTTGGTGATTTTCAGAATGAAGCAATGACTGGTTCTCATACCCAGAACCGAGTCCTCTCTCGAATCACTCTGGCGTTAATGGAGGACACTGGGTAAGACAGCTGTGAGAATTTTACATGAATTGTTTATTAAAATGAAATGAATATTAAGATTACTATTAAGATGAAAAGAATATTAACTTAAGCAACTATATTTTACACTGAAGATAAATATACCTGTGTTTATTTGTTTTTTAATATACCTGTGTTTGTTTTTTTTTTAATATACCTCTTTTGTTTTTTTTTTAATATACCTGTTTAAAAAATTTTTTTCAGTTAGCTATCCATTACCTATATCAGCTCCATTCATTCATTCAGTAAATGTTTGAGACCCTGAGGTATGTAATAGAATAAAACTAAATCCCTCATAAATAAATAAATGAGATTTTTTTTTTAATAAATAGAGGGCATGATGATATGAAGGAAAAGCTTATATAAACAGTATTTTTAATTACAAGTGAAATTGATTTATGTAGAGATTCCTTGTTTTTAAGGCAGTAGAACTTTCTTATAAAGCAACAGAATACTGTTTTAAAATGACTCCAATGGGAATCTTTTTCTTTGTGGGCTCTTGGGTTTATTTTGATGAGTCTCAGTTTTGATAGCTTCCTTGCTCTTTGGTATGGCAAGATGTACCAGACTGATTTGCCCATGCTCTGTATTCTAGATCTGGCATCAGCCAATCTTCCAAGGAGCACAGGAATGCTCCTTTTGATCAAGAATAGCTTTTGGAAATCACAATCTAGGGACTCCGTTAATTTCTACTGGGTTGTCCTTGTTTCTTACTGTTTTCAGTGGACCAAGTAGGGCAATTCATATTTTTGAAAAGAAAAAAAATGCTGGATTCCTTTTAGCGCTATTATCACTCTTTCCCATTTATCCCTTAATAAGCAATGACCAACAGAAGTGGTCCTGCTGCTCTATTTTTCTAGCCCTTCTGTAAATAATGCTGGTTTCTTTAAGATACAGGTAGGATGCAGAAGCATCTTGGAGTGTATGAATCACTAGGGAAATCATGGCACTGGTTAATTTTAAAACATTTCTTCTGTTTTCTGATGCAACAGAATTCCAGTTTTTCTCTCATTCTCTCTGTTTCTTTGCCTTTTATTCTCCTGTCCCACACCTTAAACATTTTCTCCTCTATGACTTATATCATCTTTGAAAGTTACAATGGAAACATGATGTGGTTTGGTGTTTTTCAAATATAAAAGCACCCTCAAGTACTCATGTTTCCCTCAAGACTAAAGGTTCCAAGTCCCTGCTGCAGCGATCCTGTGCAGCTGGGACTTTGGTTGTAAATGTTCATCTGTGGGCATGGTCACTAAAATCCTTTTTGAGGTCCTAGTTTGCTCATTGTTAAGATTTATGATTGATACACTGGAGTTGTTTTTTAAGTGACAGTAATATAAAGTGCTTTGTTTGGGTTATTTCCACAGCTGGTATAAAGCTAATTACAGCATGGCTGAGAAATTAGACTGGGGCCGAGGAATGGGCTGTGACTTTGTCAGGAGGAGCTGTAAATTCTGGATTGATCAGCAGAGACAAAAGTAAGGATGCATTTCCTCTTATTGTCTTTGCTAACAGTTTACTTCTGATTTTGTTCTGTATCCAGTGTCCCTGTTTTCAAAATGTGGTCTGAACTGTTTAATTTCAAAATGTGTAGAAACCATCCATGGTTCCTTTTTAAAAAAAAATTTTGGCTGTGTTGGTGCTTTGTTGCTGCACTAGGGCTTTCTCTAGTTGCAGCAAGCAGGGGCTACTCTCTAATTATGGCAGACAGGGGCTACTCTTTGGATCCAGTGCATGGACTTCTCATTGTAATGGCTTCTCTCGTTGCGGAGCACGGCTGTAGTGCGTGGGCTTAGTTGCTCTGCAGCATGTGGGATCTTCCTGGAACAGGGATTGAACCCATGTCTCCTGCATTGGCAGGTGGATTCTTTACTACTGAGCCACCAGGGAAGCCCTAATAGGGCTTTTGTGAAGCAAAATTTTTTAATTTTGATTAATTTAAAATGATCAGTTTGTCCTTTTATAAGTCATACCAATGCCTGATTCCTGACTTCAGACATTCTGATTAGGTTGGTATGGGGTACAAGGTGGGCATGGAGGTTTTAAAAGTTTCTCTAGATGATTCTGATGTGCAGCAAAATTTGGGAACAACAACACTAGCAGATCAAGTTGTTGTACTGGAGTTAACTAACTGTCCCAAAAGTAGCTGCCGTGTTTCATGTTACTGCTTATGAACAGCTTTCCTCATAGCAGGCTTTTAACTCAGACCTCAAACTCCTTAGTAGAAACTCTGAGTGATTAAAACTGCTTTGAGACCTAGTCCAGATGAGAAGAGTAAGACTAACATCTTCAACAGAAGAAGTGCTTGTTACCAGGTATTTCTCTAATGGGCAAGGCACTGACCTTAGAGAGAGAAGTTTAAGCCCCATCACCATCCCTCGTCAGCTGTATGATCCTGGACAAGCTAAATGTCTCAAACTATTTATTTATTAGTGAAATGAAAATACTAGTTCTACTTTGGAGGGTTTCTTTAGGAATAATGATATTGTATACTAGAATGTGGTCCACTGGAGAAGGGAATGGCAAACCACTTCAGTATTCTTGCCTTGAGAACCCCATGAACAGTATGAAAAGGCAAAAAGATAGGACACTGAAAGATGAACTCCCCAGGTCGGTAGGTGCCCAATATGATACTGGAGATCAGTGGAGAAATAACTTCAGAAAGAATGAAGGGATGGTGCATGAGATGGTTGGATGGCATCACTGACTGAATGGACATGAGTTTGGGTAGGCTCTGGGAGTTGGTGTTGGACAGGGAGGCCTGGCGTGCTATGGTTCATGGGGATGCAAAGAGTCAGACATGACTGAGCAACTGAACTGAACTGAGCTGATATTATTTGAAAGTTCTATTAATCATAAAATGCTGGACTTCTGTGGTAGCCCTTGTTCACAGCAATTAGAGAAAGTCTGCATGCAGTAATGAAGACCCAGTGCAACCAAAAATTTTTAAAAATCCATTAATTAAAAAATAATGTTAAAAGCATTGAAATTGTAACAGAAAAGACAAACTCTAAAATCGACTTCTAATATCTTCTTTAGAGTTTGATACCATGGTATTTTTATCTTTGTCTGCAGGAGACAGATACTGAACCCTTACTGTAACACACTCAGAAGTAATCCATTGCAGTTAACTTGCAGACAGGACCAGAGAGCAGTTGCAGTGTGCAATTTGCAGAAGTTTCCAAAACCTTTACCTCAGGAATACCAGGTAACACTTGTTTGGGGCACAGTTTCAGGAATAAACCTTTTAAAAAGAAGTCTCCATTTTGAATTGGAAGAGTGAATTAAGCTCTTAAGTTTTCGATTTGTCAGGCTCCATTTGTTTTCTCTAAGTTAGAAAAAACTGAAGTTTTACATTTCTTTATAAACTGTGTTAATTGATAGCAATTAACTGATATCTAGCAGTGCCTAGTAGTAGTGGTAAGAGACATTTAGAATATTTATTTTAATGTATTTTTAAACTATTTCTTTTTGTTTCAAAAGTCTTCATCTTTATATTAAAAAAAACAAGGTTCTTTAAAGAAAAGAACTGACTGGGAAGACAAATATATCGCTTATATGCAGGATCTTTAAAAAAAATGATACAACTAAACTTATTTTAAAGTTTATAACTAAACTTTATTTTCAGAAACAGACTCGGACTTAGAGAACGAACTTATGATTACCAGGGAGGAAGGGTGAGAGGAAGGATAGATTGGGAGTTTGGAACTAACATGTACACACTGATATATTTAAAGTAGATAAACAATAAGGTTAGATAGCATCACTGACTCAGTGGACATGAATTGAGCCAACTCTGGGAGGTAGTGGAGAACAGAGGAGCCTGGCATGCTGCAGTCCATGGGGTCGTAAAGGGTCACACCCGTCTTAGTGACTCAACAACAGCAACCAATAAGGACCTACTGTATAGGACAGGGAGCTCTGCTCAGTACTCTGTAATAACCTACATGGGAAAAGAATTTGAAAAAGAATAGATACTTTATATGTATAACTGAATCACTTTGCTGCACACCTGAAACTAACACAACATTGTTGATCAACTACACTCCAATATAAAATAAAAATATTTTTTAAAAAGAAAAAAGTAACTAAAGTACTCTAATCCAGTTAATTAGAAGGCTTGGAATTTCTGCTCTAGACGAGTTTGCCTAATGGTATCTAAAAGGTGAAGACAGTGGTCCCACGTGTTCAGTCTGAATCTCTGATGTAGGCTTTAAGCTTTTTGTTGAAGTGGCTATTTCTAAAAAAGCTTTAACACTGCCTGCCATTGACAAAGGAGCCACAAGTCAGAAATTATCTCAGATGTGAGTTTAAAGTGATTGCCTCTAAATTTTGAGTTTCCTACCTATGCTTATAACCCCATTGAGTGCTTTAGACACTGTAAGGCAGTGACTATATATATATTTCTGCACTTAGTACTGTACTTCAGTGAGTTGGTATGAAGTGTGAAATCTTTAAAATTTTTCTGGTACCTTGTTCCTTTGGTATTTCCAAATATTATATATTATCTCATTGATTTTCTCATGAGTTTTTCAAATTTGTCAAAACAACATATAAATTAAGTCTCCTAAAAACATTTGAAGTACATTGTATTTAAAACATCTTAATTTTATGAATTAGTTTTATGTTTTGTCAGCTCTTAAAACTCTTTCTATGTATCCTTTTAAAACATTAATCAAATTTGTCATCTAATAAAAACTTAACTTAGACTAATTTACTTACCTTGCTTATTTCTAAAACTACTACAACCTTGAAATACCACAAATAACACAAAAATTAGTCTTTTTGTGTTTACTCTGTATGAAAAAAATAGATTAATATCTCCTTTGTATTATATAGCATTAGAGGGTTGCTATAAATTGCCTGTGGGCTTCATATTGATTTTATAGAATGTTTCTTACTCTCCTGCCTTCCTAATATATTTTTCTTTGTAGTACTTTGATGAACTCACTGGAGTACCTGCAGAAGATCTGCCTTATTACGGTGGTTCAGTAGAAATTGCTGACTACTGCCCTTTCAGTCAGGAATTCAGTTGGCACTTAAGTGGTGAATATCAGCGCAGCTCAGATTGTAGAGTACTGGAAAATCAACCAGGTCAGTAGTTTAGTGAAGTTAAATGTTGTATACATATTGAAAGTATATATAAGCAATATAAAATAGTGTATATTAACAATGTAAGATAGACCCCAGAGCCAGATTGTCGGAGTTTATTTTGTGATTCCACTGCCATCTACCTGTTTGAAGTAAATTCTCTGCGCCTTAGTTTTCTCCTGTGTGCAAAGGAGATAATACTTGTCCCATAGAGTTGTGAGAATTAAATGAATTAATATAGTTAAGTGCTTAGAATTATGACACATAGGAAGAATTGTTAGCTATTAGATACACTTGCACATCTTTGTATATGCTACCATTTAGTGATACCTTGAGAAGGCGATGGCACCTCACTCCAATACTCTTGCCTGGAAAATCCCATGGACGGAGGAGCCTGGTAGGCTGCAGTCCATGGGGTCGCTAAGAGTCGGCCACGACTGAGCGACTTCACTTTCCCTTTTCACTTTCATGCATTGGAGAAAGAAATGGCAACCACTCCAGTGTTCTTGCCTGGAGAATCCCAGGGACGGGGGAGCCTGGTGGGCTGCTGTCTATGGGGTCGCACAGAGTCAGACACGACTGAAGCGACTTAGTAGCAGCAGCAGCAGCAGCAGCAGCAGTGATACCTTATATTTGCATGACATTTTTCATTTGCAAAGCACTTTGATTTTAATCATTTCATTTTATTCTTCTAAAAACCTGATAAGAGACATAGAGAAGATACTATGATTGAATTTCACAGATGAGGGAAGAGATATACTAAGTAATATCGCTAATTGATGTCAGTGCGAGATCTTCCAATGCAGAACTCTTTTTATTATATCATATTAGGTATCCTATTTTTTCCTCTCCTGAGGAGTGTGCATTTTATGTTACTTAGACATAACGTGTCATTCTTCAGATATCAGAATAATACTGTTGTCCCATAACTAGTAAGATGTGTTGCCATCTTATTTATTCCCTGTTAGTATATATAAATGAACAGGTCATCAAGGAAGTAAACTGTATGGCATTTTTTGGAAAATGGTCACTGTGTGCTTTGAAGACTTTAAAATACTCATAAATAAAATAAATATAAAATTCTGTTTTATTTTATATTTTTTTTCTTAGCTTATACAATTAAGATTTTTAAAAACTGATATAAAATAAAGTTTTATCTCTATAATATTTCAAAATGGACTAATTGAACCATCTATTTTCAAAAGATGAAACTTGTTTTAAGTGTAGAGAGAGAAAATTATTCCTAGGCTTTTTTTCTCTTTTTTTAAAAATTCCTAAGCCTTAAGGACTCCACCCCTTTGTCCATTAGCCATTTAGAGGTCATTTAGTCTACCCCATAACTTTGTGGGTTTGTGCTTAGTCTAAGACTAGATCAGCCTATCATTTATTGACTTCAAGGAGATGGCACAAGTTGAAAATACAGGAACATATTGCAAAGGTAATAGCACTCCCCCAAAAAACCTTCATTATTTAAATCATTGGCCTCATCTTATCATGGGTCACTTGGGAAGTGACTCCTATTTAGACCACCACTGAAGGTGATTCTTGGTGCCATTTCCTCTGTATATTTAACTTCAGTGCTCTAGGCCCGGTTTTATCTCTTATTTCTGATAAAATAGTTTTCTCCTACTAATTCCTTTATTGAGAATCCAGTTTGAGTTTGGAATTTCCTCTTTCAATTTTTTTAATTGACAATTTCCATGAAACATGTTTGATTTTTAAAGCAACTTTTAATCATAAGAGTGTAGCCCATCAGGCTTTTCTGTCCATAGGATTTTCCAGGCAAGAATGCTGGAGTAGGTTGCCATTTCCTTCTCCAGGGGAATCTTCCCAACCCAGGATGAACCCAAGTCTTCTGCATTGGCAGGCGGGTTCTTTACTAATTGAGCTACCAGGGAACCCCAACACTAACGAAACGTGTGATTTTTAAAAGCAACTTTTAATCATTAGAGTAGAATGCTTCAGTTTCTTATTCTTTGAGTCCAAAGTCAATTTTTAATAAAGAAAACTCTGGTTTGCTTCAGACCTTTTTAAAAACTATGGTGCTGAAAAGTATGGGCCTCATTCAGTTTGTCTAATTCAGAAATCAGCATTTGTCATGGAAAAATGTGAAAGGAAGCTGAGTTACCCGGACTGGGGGAGTGGATGCTATCAGGTAAACCATATGATTGTTAATAATTATACCAAATATTATATAATTGTATCTCATTATATGGCTTTTATATTTTCAAATATATTTTGTATCTTTTATTTCTGCTGTTTACTACTTTAGCTTATTTATTGTAACTATTAGTTTGGATGTTTTTGTTTTGTCAAAATATTGTCATTTCTTTGAGAGAATTTGCCTTTTTCTGTTTGTTTAAGTTACACAGTTACTGTATATCAACATGTTTTATAATAATTTTGCTTTTGGGCATATATCCTAAGGAAATATTAGGGAATATGTAATTTTGCTCTTAAAAAACTACTTTGTAGTGGAAAAAGACTATAATCTTGTAAAATCTGAAGAAGGCATGTATTTAAGAATTAATAAATCAACTACTGGTTTTCAGTAGATTTTTTTTTTCTTTGAAATTAGAAATCCAAAGAGGGCAAACTACTATTTTCTTGATTTATTATCTGCCTGTCTAGTATTAAATGACTATACCACCATAGAACTTACTGAGATGCAGGCATTCTGTAATTTAGGAGCATCCAACCTAATGAATATTCTGTACTCTACTAATGGATGTCAGGGAACAGAGTGTGATCCTGAAAACTGAAAAATAAAAATTCATTGTGCCATTTCACCTACAAGAGCTAAGTGGACTCATGTATCTGGCAATTTAACTTTTTATTTTTAAAGTTTCTTTAAAATTAACTTTTTTGGTAACTGCTTTATTGAGGTATAATTCACACACCACATATAATTCATGTAAAATAATCTTTGAAACCTTACAAAAAATAATTTAAAATAAACACATTCTAGTTACAATCTGACAACTATAATCCAGCAACCATTTTCTGATAAATTCATTCTACTAAATATTTATGTATTGATTAAATACATAATTTTTATCTAGTTGTAATCATAATACATAGTTTTGTTTTAGTGTTTTTACTTAGTACTTTTTTTTTTTTTTTTACTTAGTACTTTTTATATAGGCCAAAATACCTTTGCCAAGTTTTTTCCAATAATAATACTTACTATTCTTCATAGCTATAGAACATTGCATCATTTTAAAGTATCATAATTAGGGAAGTAATTTTCCTTTTAGATATTGAGTTAATTTTCACTTTTCACTATGTAAAAATGCTTTTATAAGTATATTTACATGCTTTACCTTATTAAAATTAATTTTTTAAAATAAATTCACATAAGTGAGAATATTAGGTTAAAGGGGATAAAGCTGGAATGGTGTGAACCTTAATAGGAGGATGACCTTTTCAGCCTATTTCAATGTATTCTCTACACCACCACCACCACAAAGGGATTATGTATCATCTACAAAGATTAAATGTACTTGGCTTCCCCGTAGTACCTCGTGTTGTCAGTTAATTTTGCTAATTTAACCAGTTATGTAGGAAAATGTGTATGATTTCTAAACAATTAGCTGTTTTGTTTTTTGTTCTTTTTTTTTTTACACTGACAGAGAAGTTACAAGAATGGAACAAAAATATGAGTCATTTAAATGTAAATTGCTGACGTCTGCCCCTTCATTCCAAATACTTTAAAATGTATCCCATCCTCCTATGTGACTACAGTACTAAAAAAAAAAAAAAAAAATTAGGAAATTATCATTGATATATCTAATTCTTGGACCCATTCAAGTTTTGCCTATTGTCCAAGTGATGTCCTTTTAGTAATAGGATCTGGACTAATTTAACTGCTATTGAGTAGTCACATCTCTGTTCCCTTCAATGTGGAACAGTTCCTCAGTCTTCTTGACTTTCATAACCTTGACACTTTTAAAGATTACAAACCAGTTCTTATCTAGGGTATGTCTCAATTTGGGTTTGTCCGATGTTTCCTCCTGTTTAAATTCATGTAATATGTTTTGAGCAGTGATATCACAGAAGTGATGGCTGTGTGCTTTTGGTGGTGCACTCTTGATTTGTCTCTGCTGGTCATGTTAACTTGCTGGTATCTACCAGGCATCTCCACTGTCAAGCTGTTTTTCTCTTTTAGTTAATTCCCTTTTTAATTAGTAAATATTTGGGTTGGGGGGAAAGTACTATATCAGTAACATATTTCTTATACTTTCATTTTATTAATTTATACATTTAAGTCTGTATTGACTCATGGATTGCATTTTATTCAGTAGCTTTTACCATTAGTATCATTGTTTGGATATTCAGCTTGCCCCAGATTTAGCCAAATGAAGCCCTTTGGATTGGTTCCTGTGTCCTTTTGGCTTGTCCTATCTTTTTAAAATATTTCCTTGCTTTCTAGCATAAGATATTTTATGTTCATCTTCACTTGCTTTGCCCCAGCTCTGGAATCAGTCGTTTCTCCAAGGAGCTCTCATTTCTTTTAGTAGAGTGAGGTATTTAGAAACTACTCTGGGTGGTAGCTGTATTGTTATTTTCTATTGGGATATAGCTGCTCCTCAGGCCTTCTTGGAGAAGGCAATGGCACCCCACTCCAGTACTCTTGCCTGGAAAATCCCATGGATGGAGGAGCCTGGTGGGCTGTAGTCCATGGGGTCGCGAAGAGTCGGACACGACTGAGAGACTTCACTTTCACTTTTCACTTTCATGCATTGGAGAAGGAAATGGCAACCCACTCCAGTGTTCTTGCCTGGAGAATCCCAGGGATGGGGGAGCCTGGTGGACTGCCGTCTATGGGGTCACACAGAGTCGGACACGACTAAAGTGACTTAGCAGCAGCAGCAGCAGGCCTTCTTGGTGAACACAGCTAGGAAATATATGTATATATGTAATTTTATATATGTTCATATGTGTGCATATAACCATGAGTTTGCACCAGTATTTTTGATTCCAGTTTAACACCAAATAGTCATTTTCGTTTTCTCCCTTGTCATATGTGTAACTCTTCTTTCCAACAGTGAGGAATCGGTTTCTCATTGTCCTTCATGTGCTTGTTGTTTGATCTGTCCACATTCTTGCCATCTTCTTCCACTTGCCCTCGGTCACCTCCTCACCCACTCGACTCTGACACAGCCCGCCAGGTCACAGCATCTCCCTCACAGTGAGCCAAACCCCGTGCACATCTTTGGAATATAAACACTCTTTCTTCTGTGAAACTTTGCAGTCTTTGTTGTTCTTTGTTTATATTGTTTATTGATTCTTAATAATAAGAGTTTGACACTGTTAATTTTGGGGGGAAATTTTTATATCCTACCCTTCTTTCCTCAGTTAAAGCTGCTTGAGATCAGGCACTGTGTCATGGCCTTCTACGGTATCCTTTTTAGCACCAAGCTTAATGCCTAGTCAATTCTCACTTAAAGGAATGGTTACATTGCACTGTAGCTGTGGTGATGCTTTCTAGGTGTGGGTCATTGAATGACAGACTTAGAAGAGTTTACACTTTATTGTTTATTTTCTTGATAGCTTATTATAACTTAAATTTCCAAATGAATATTATATTTAAATTTAATTGATGAACAGAGTTATTTTAAAATGACTCCATCATTGAAATATACTTTTGGAGCTCCTTTTTAAATTTCTTTTAGAAATAGATTAATAGCCATCTAAGAAGTCAGTTTCAGTATTTTGCATCATACCTATGTTGTCCTAGTCGTAATCAGTTTAGTCAGTTGTTTACCAGCTGTTTACAAACAGTTTAGTAAACTGTTTACCAATTTACCAGACTTGGACTGGGCAAGTTTTGGATATTTCCAGAAGTTATATCTACTTAAAAATAAAAATTTGCCACCATCAAACATATTCAGAATATGCGCTTGCTTTGAAGATAGTTCCAGGAGAGAAATTTCAGAAATATTTAAGATGAAGTAGCATAATGTGTGGAGAAGGCAATGGCACCCCATTCCAAAACTCTTGCCTAGAAAATCCCATGGACGGAGGAGCCTGGTAGGCTGCAGTCCATGGGGTTGCTAGGAGTCGGACTCAACTGAGCGACTTCACTTTCACTTTTCACTTTGATGCATTGGAGAAGGAAATGGCAACCCATTTCCAGTGTTCTTGCCTGGAGAATCCCAGGGACGAGGGAGCCTGGTGGCCTGCCGTCTGTGGGGTCGCACAGAGTTGGACATAACTGACGCAACTTAGCAGCAGCAGCAGCATAATGTGAAGTCTTTTTAGAAAACAACTTTGAAGAAAATAGTCATTTAAAAATTTTTTTAAGTTAGTTTTAATATGTTTGCCTTTTTAAATTAATTTCGTTAGTTACCCCTTGTATTTGAGATATGAATCCTGCCTTTAAATATGTTACCAGTTTTATTAAATAACTATGACCATTTTCATCTCTGAGCAGAGGATCTGGGGTAGGGATAAAAATAACAAACTTCTACTATGTTATTTCTATACTGTATGCTTTTTTTTTTTACAGTGAGCATATTATTTATAAAAACTAATACAAATTTGATTGACAAAATTTAGTAACTTGTAGAAAGAGTAACGTGATTCATGGCTCTTTGATAGAGATTTAAACTGAATTATAGGAGGATACTAGAATCTACAGAAATGTTATTATTGATGACTTGGCTTCCAGGGTCTGTGAATCTGCATTGTATGTAAAGCTGTATGTTACCTGTGTTTTTCAGGAAAAGTGTCCATAGCTTTCATTAGATTTTTTAAAAGGTACTAGACTCAGAGTTGAAGAATCGCTACCACAGAGTGAAATCCTTTTAGGACATGAATAACTTAACCCTCTTTATACGAGATTAAAATATGCCCACATCCCAAACCATCTTTTATAGCCAACATTTTTAGTAAATTCTACTGCATTTTCCTACAATTAAAAAAGGTTCACATATTAGAATCTTGCTGATCTGATTTTTTTTTTTTCCAACCTTTTGAAGGTTTCTTGTTCTCCAGAAGGTCTGAAGGTTTGGGTTCAGGATACTTCATATTTGTGTAGTCGGGCCGGGCAGGTCCTCCCTGTGAGTATTCAGATGAATGGGTGGATTCACGATGGAAACCTGCTCTGCCCATCATGTTGGGACTTCTGCGAGCTCTGTCCTCCAGAAACAGATCCTCCAGCTGTTAACCTGACTCGAGCACTACCCCTGGGTGAGTAGTCTCTTTGGTTAGAGTAGAGAGGGACTTTTCTTGGAAGATGTTGAAAATTCCCCACAAGGAAGCTCTAAAACAGGTTGTGCATCTTCTCTTCTAATTGCAGTTTTATGGGAAGATCTCCTTCCCTTCATTGTTAGAAATCAAAGGTAGGTAGACCTGACGTGGGAGAAGGCAATGGCAACTCACTCCAGTACTCTTGCCTGGCAAATTCCATGGACGGAGGAGCCCGGTAGGCTGCAGTCCATGGGGTCGCACAGAGTCGGACACGACTGAGCGACTTCACTTTCACTTTTCACTCTCATGCATTGGAGAAGGAAATGGCAACCCACTCCAGTGTTCTTGCCTGGAGGATCACAGGTACAGGGGAGCCTGGTGGGCTGCCGTCTATGGGGTCGCACAGAGTTGGACATGACTGAAGTGACTTAGCAGCAGCAGCAGACTTGACAGGTTACTTCAGTAAGAGCGAGAATGAGGAAACTTTGTATGCAGAGAACCTCTGACTGGCACAAAAAATTCCCTGACAGTTATAAAAAGTTAATGTTTCAGCCATTCATTTTGAAATTAAGAGTAAAAATTCTGTTCATTGAGTACAAAAAAGCAGTTAAATATATTTTAGTTGTATTATAACTAGGTGAGATGAAAGAATGGGAAAGACACTGGAAAATGTTCTAAGATGGGATTGACATGTCCACAAAGAAGAGATAGGTGCAAGGAGATGCAGATACACAATGAGATAGAAAGACAGGCTGGCAAAGACAGTGGTTTTCATTGAAGGATATTTTACTCATTCTGTGAGACTCCAGAGAGTAGAATTGAGACTAATAAAATGAAGTTGTAGGGAGATAGATTCAGTAAAATCATTCAGAACCAGGAGAGGAATAGAAGGGACTGTCTTGAGAAGAGTGCCTTCCCTGTTAATGAAGATGTGCAAACTGAGGCTGATGACCTGTTTCTAAGAGTTATAAAAGCAAAATTCATGAACTCTCAACGAAAGCTTTGACCTATGGTCTGTGATATTTTATTAAATTATTTATGAAATTTTATGACTTTGGTGTTGGGGAAGACTCTTAAGAGTCCCTTGGACTGCAAGGAAATCCAACCAGTCCATCCTAAAGGAGATCAGTCCTGGGTGTTCATTGGAAGGACTGATGTTGAGGCTGAAACTCCAATACTTTGGCCACCTCATGCAAAGAGCTGACTCATTGGAAAAGACCCTGATGCTGGGAAAGATTGAGGGCAGGAGAAGGGGACGACAGAGGATGAGATGGTTGGATGGCATCATCAACTCAATGGACATGGGTATGGGTGGACTCTGGGAGTTGGTGATGGACAGGGAGGCCTGGCGTGCTGCGGTTCATGGTGTTGCCAAGAATCGGACATGACTGAGAGACTGAACTGAACTGATGACAGTTTGACATTTTGAAATAGGCCATGTTTCATTTTCTCAGCTGGAGGCATTTTTTAAATGGAATTATATAGTCCTTTGTTGGTTTTGTAGTTTGGTTTTAAATAGAGGGCTACGTTCACTTTATAGCTCAAAGTTGCTTTATCTCTAAAATTTAATTTTTTTCTTTCCCACATTCTGAGAGCTTTATCAAGACATGGCTACAAGTAGAGGGTGAGTTTGGGGATCTGAATACTTGTGTTAGGGGTGCTCAAGACCACCCTAGATTTCGTGACTCTCTAGGACTCTACTTGCACCCATGGTGCTGTGTTGTATTTTCTATGGACTGTGTTGTGATTTCTTCCTGTTAACTGGTTCTGTAAGGAAGCATGCTCAAAAAAGGATTGTTACCTCTAAATAAATCACTACCACAATTTTGGAAAATGTATAAAATATTATAAGAATAGATGCCTTTTAGGTGTAGTTTCCATTAGTGAATATGAAAGATTTAGTTCTAAATTCTTTTTTTTAATTTATTTTTTATTGAAGGATAATTGCTTTACAGAATTTTGTTGTTTTCTGTCAAACCTCAGTTTAGTTCTAAATTCTTCCTGATCTCTTCAGATTGTAGAGGTTGTTTTGTTTCCATTTATTAAATGCTGGACCCTTTGCTGAGTGCTCTATGTCTATATCCATGTATTTAATCATCACGAAACCTAATGAGGTAGGAATTATCATTTTACATGTGAGAAAACTAAGGTATAAAGAGATTAAGTGATACATTCACTGTTACAACCAATAAGGTGCAGATCAAAACCCAGATCGGGTAGTTCCATTCATTTTGAAACACCCTCTTTGTATCTTTCCTTTGTAGAGTACTGTCACAGAAAGTGCAGTGTTTTTGAAGGATGACAAATGTTCCAGAGCCACCATTAATGTTTTAATGGTTTTAATATTTTAGCTTGTTAAATTTTAGTACCAACAGCAGATAAACAATAGCTAGTTCATCTCTCCTCCTATTTCCTTTGGCTCAAATTGAGAATGAGGAAATAAAAGGATATGTCTGTGTTATTAGAAACTCCAGGGTCTATTCCTTATTCCAACTAAGACCACTCGTATCTAATGCTTTAGGCCAGAACTAATCCGGTACACGTTTCTGGGGTGATGGAGTTGTTCTATAATCTGTACTGCCCCATACAACAGTCATTAGTCACATGTGACTATTAAATATGTGAAATGTGGCTAGTGTGACTGAGGAACTAAATATTTGTATTTTGGTTAATTTAGATAGCACATATACTTGATGGCTATGTGTATATACACATCTAACTGGTTCACTTTGTTGTACAGTGGAAAGTGACACAACATTATTGTAAAGCAACTATACTCCAATAAAAATTAGTTTAAAAAAATTTTTAAGTCACCAGCAGAATGAGAAACACTTGTGTAAGCCAACCAAAGAAAGACATTTGATCAGGAAGGAAGGAGAGGTTTTATAGTAAATAGAAGACAAAAAAAAAAATCCTAATTGCTACCATCAAAGTGAAGAATGCTATGAAAACCAACAAAGACACAATGAGATGATCAACAATTCCAAAATCCAGTTTTTTAAAGCACCAGTAATATAGTAAAAATTCTAAAAATGTGATCAAGAGAAACATAGGCATGGTAAAAATTTTAAATAAACACATACACATAAATATACACATGCTTTGGAAATGAAAAAGAGTAGGTCCATCTCATGAAAGCTAGAAAATGAATAAAAAAGCATAAGGGTGCTACTATTTCCATCTTAACAGGAAGCCAAGTGATAATGTGGAAAGTATATGGAACATGAATAGAGGTTTGCTTATACAGGACCTCAGACAAACTATATAAATAAGTAAGGAGAGGGAAGAAAAGAAGGTGAAACATAATATAGGTTAAATTATCACCTTAAATGGCAGGAGTGTTTTATCTAAATTAGGAAATAGTAGTTTAAGCTTACACTTAAAAAAAAAATTAACTTATGTATTTAATTGGAGGCTAATTACTTTACAATATTGTAGTGGTTTTTGCCATACCTTGACATGAATCAGCCATGGGTGTGCATGTGTTCTGCATCCTGAACCCCACCTCCCACCTCCCTCCCCATCCCATCCTGCAGTAACCATCAAAGATTAAAACAGGGTTGGGGTTGATGGGAAGAATATGATGTAAGACCAAGTTTTTATTATATGTCCTCTTATACTGTTTTTTTCACCCTGACATTTGAATATTTAAAAAACTAAAATAAAAATGCTATTTAATCAGTAGGATTTAAAACAATAAAGTCAAACTGGTTACATTTAACATGGTTTGACAAAGTGCCTTCTAATCTGACTTTATCTGACTAATTTTGCCATTAAAGAGGCAAAATAACACATTCATCGATTGTAGCCATAGCTCAAAGTTGTCTTTATTGTGTATTGTGTAGTCTAATGAATATTTGCTGGTATTTAGAGGCTACTTTTTATTGCATTTCACCTAAAATATGTCATTAAAAAAGAAATGCCTATTGCAGGGCAGGAATAGAGATGCAGATGTAGAGAATGGATTTGTGCACATGGAGGGGAAAGAGAGGGTGGGAATAATTTAGAGAGTAGCATTGACATATATACCGTACCATGTGTAAAATAGATATACTTCCATATATACTACTTGGAAGCTGCTGTATAACACAGGGAGCTCAGCTTGGTGCTCAGGGATGGCCTACAAGGGTGGGATGGGGAGGGGAGGGAGGCTTGAGAGGGAGGGAATGTATGTATACATACAGCCAATTCACATTGTTGTATAGCAGAGACTAACACAATGTTGTAAAGCAATTATATGCCAATTAAAAAAAAAATCAGCGGGCTTCCCTAGTGGCTCATTGGTAAATAATCTGCCTGCAACTGCAGGGGACACAGGTCCAGGAAGATCCCACATGCCGCAGAGCAACTAAGCCCATGTCCCGCAACTCCTGAGCCTGCACCCTAGAGCCTGTGCTTCACAACAAGAGAAACCACTGCAATGAGAAGCCCATGCACCACAACTATAATAGAGAGTAGCCCCTACTCACCGCAGCTAGAGAAAAGCTCATGCAGCAACGAAGACTCAGCACAATATATAAATAAATTATATATATAAATAAATAAAATTATATATATATTAAAAAATCAGCAAATGATAGTCCATGCCCCCCCCCCACAAAAAAAGTGTGTTTATTGCAAA
The DNA here is from genome assembly GCF_029407905.1 of Bubalus kerabau. Taxonomy (NCBI): domain Eukaryota; kingdom Metazoa; phylum Chordata; class Mammalia; order Artiodactyla; family Bovidae; genus Bubalus; species Bubalus kerabau. The sequence goes on along the minus strand of NC_073625.1, from coordinate 116,539,958 downwards.
AAGAAGAAAGAACAGTAAAAGTTACTTTAAATAAATTTAAATAGCACATATAGCTATCAGACATATTGGACAGTGCGGAGAAGGCAATGGCAACCCACTCCAGTACTCTTGCCTGGAAAATCGCATGGACAAGGAGCCTGGTAGGCTGCAGTCCATGGGGTCACAAAGAGTCGGACACGACTGAGCGACTTCACTTTCACTTTTGACTTCACTTTCACTTTCACTTTTCACTTTTATGCATTGGAGAAGGAAATGGCAACCCACTCCAGTGTTCTTGCCTGGAGAATCCCAGGGACGGGGCAGCCTGGTGGGCTGCTGTCTATGGGGTTGCACAGAGCCAGACACGACTGAAGCGACTTAGCAGCAGCAGCAGCAGCTCTAGGTCAGAAGTTCAAACTTGCATAAGATGCAAACTTTAGCATGCATCAAAATCGTGTTAAAACACAGATTGCTAGGAATTACCGCTGAGTTTCTGATTCAGAAGATCTGGGTTGGAGTCTTGAGAATTTGCGTTTTTAACAAGTTCCCATGTGAGACTGATGTTGTTGATCCAAATGCCGCACTTTGAGAAGGATTGATTTTTAATTGTCAGCTGTTCCATTGGGAAAGAATATAAGTTCCCCATGGTTTACCTGAATTATATACAATGAAATAATTTTTTAAAATGCTTATTTCACATTGTTTAGTTCTCAGAAAAACATCCGTTTTTCTGAGCAACTTATATAAATTAAAATATACTCCTGCTACCAAAAACCTGTAAAATCTTCTGCTGTTTCCAAATTAAGCCTGGGGTGATATGGATAGATGGGTAGATATTTAGAGATTGGGAAACATATGTCCTGTTTTGCCTGGGATGGTCCATTATGATTGTTATTATTTATGATTGCATTAAAATAATCAAAGAGAACAATTTAGTTGATCAAAGAAAATTTTATTTCACATAGGTAGTCTCTAAGGAATCCAGAGAACTGTAAAATAAAAGGTCTATAAGCAGGAAATAAGGAAGAAATACTCAGCTTAGGTTGATGGGCTGACGTTAGTATCTAACCTTATTTAGAAAGATCAAGGAAACAAGTATAGAGCCCAGAGTTGACTTGGTGGTTGGAGATTGGCTGACTGGATATGCTGTGGTTCTGGTCAAGTGGAGCATTTACACAAACATGAAAGTTATCTAAGTTTTAGTTTGATGAGTTATCTAAGTTTAGTTTCCATCTTGAGACTCAAAATTTATTTCAACACTTATTTCAAAATGTCCTGATATGGAATGATAAATTTTGTGGTCACCCTACTTAGAAGGGACAAGGGAGAATAGATGAGAGTCCTGCATCCCATGTTGAAATAGCCAAGAATTTAATTTACTTTTCCTGTGTAGTATCTTTAGCTTTACCAGGATACCACTACCCTGAGACACCTTTATTGTTTCTTGGGTGCTGTTTTTGAACCTTGATAGGGTAGGCATATCTTTTCTCCTGCATAAATATTTTGTTCTTTTTCTATAAACATAAAAGACTGCCTATCTCGATTTCAGGAAGTCACTCTTGATTCTACTCTCAGAGGTTGTCGTTCTTCACCTTTTAATAATTAACTTTACTCATTTGTCAATATTTTGTCAATATTGTTTTTTCCAAAAATGTCTATGGAAAATCAATTTTTTGTTTTCAACCCTAGATCTCTGTTCCTGTTCCTCTAGCCTGGTGGTCACCCTCTGGCTTCTGCTAGGCAATCTATTTCCTCTGCTGGCTGGATTTCTTCTGTGCGTATGGCATTAGGAATGGAAAAGTGAATTCTAAAGACATTCCTTTGTGTCATGTTCCTCTGAACAAAGCACAAAATCTGGCGCGTGCCAGCCTGTGTGGATGGTGGAAGTGGCATTCCTGACTTTGGCTTGGAAGTGTGGACCACAATCAGATCCTGAAGCAGAGCTTCACAGCAGTCACTCCTCATCAGCAACCCAGCAGCCTCAAAGTTTGGAGGAGAAGGATTTCCAAGTCTCCAAGTCTCTTTACATTTCAGGATATATAACCTTCTTGAAATTTTCCTTTGAAAGTGGGATAAAAGATGAAGATTTCAGTGATTACATACCTCAGCATTTCCATTAACCTAAAACAATGGGAGAGTTCATCTCTGCTGCAATAATTTAAAGAACAGCTAATTGTTGCAAGATTATAAGTTGTGGACCCTGTCCTCAAAAGTATAAATTGTCCTTTGACTTACAGAAAATAATTTGATTTCTACATCAACTATTATACCTAGTTTAAATTTAATGACTGTACATCGTATACCTAAATCATTGTTCTAATGAGTTTTTTTTTTAATTTTTGTTTTGCTAAATCTTATGATTTAACCTTTTTCAAACCAGCTGTGTGGCAGTTTCCTGCTGAACCATTATGTGGTGGTAGCCCTCTTCTAGCTATATCCATACTCACTGATCTTCAGAGAGCAGCTTCCAGTTGTATTCTCCATTAGTTTAATAATGACTTGAAAAACTGGGAAGCAGAGGGAGAAAAATATTCTGCCCTGTGAATCATTGAAGACATGCAAATTGAATAAAACCTAATTATATGTTTTTCAGATAATAGTTATGACAACTGCTATCCAACAAGAATAGAACTTTCCTTTTTGACAAATGAAGATAAAAAGAAATTCTGGTATAGACAGGGATGCAGTTATTTTTAGGTTGGCTTAGAAACTGTTAGGTTTGGAGGAGCCTGGTAGGCTGCAGTCCATGGGGTCGCAAAGAGTCGGACACTACTGAGCGACTTCATTTTCACTTTTCACTTTCATGCATTGGAGAAGGAAATGGCAACCCACTCCAGTGTTCTTGCCTGGAGAATCCCAGGGACGGGGGAGCCTGGTGGGCTGCCGTCTATGGGGTCGCACAGAGTCAGACACGGCTGAAGCGACTTAGCAGCAGCAGCAGCAGTAAAGTGTAGGTTTGGTGTAGAGCCTATCCAGTAGGGTCCACTTTACCACACAGCGTATGACTTAGTCCATAGAAATCAGAAGATTGCCTTTGTAATGTCCTTTACCTCTTGTATTTGACACTCTTTATGTCACCCATTGATTCTGGTTCCCAGAAGCAATTCTGCCATGATACCAGAGCTGCCCAACCCTACTTAGTAATCCCAATGTGAAATTCTTTAATAATGAATGATGTCCAGTTTTTCTTGAAAAAAGAAACTTCATGAGCTCTAAAGCTATGAAGTCCTATGGCATTATAAACGTAGCCCTTGAACAAACATTAATTCATTAATTGGTTGGCCCTGTAATTCAGCGTACAGTTATCAAGTATTCAGTTTAAGAAATTGTGCTAAGTGAACAAACAGCATAATTACTAAGAAATAATTCCAACCTACTATTTGGCACTGGAGTCAAACAGCAACTCCAGCATAAAGGAAAGTCACCTCTTTTTTTTTTAGGTGCATATATTTAAAATACTTATCTGCCTACAATTTTAAATTGGAGGTTTTTGTCTTTGTGAAATGCTGGGAGTCTCTAGCATAGCCAGCCTCAACTGAAGAAGAGCTAATAATAATGGTGTTTCTGCCTTTGTCCTGCATACTTTAAATCATGCAAATCAGAAAAATGTAGAGTATATTTTTAAAGAAAGTTATAAATCTAAGCATATATACCTAATGTGATTATGAATCATTGCAAAGTTATATAAATAATTTTACCAAAAATAATATGGATTAATAATATATTTGAGACTCACAGTGATAGGTTCAGTTATATTTTGACTGTTGTGCAGTAATCCCATTTAGGTAGTATTGTTTCTGAGCATGGTGCTTTTTATACTTGAAATATATTTTTGCTTTATTTTTATTGATATAATTATATTTGCACTAATGAATTTCTGAAGAAGATATTATAGATGACATTTTTTCTATCTATATTTGTTAAGCTTGGCATCTGGTAGCCCAGTGTTTCCTCTGCACAAATGTAGAATCTGATACAGTATAATGTTAAGAAATCTTGAATTTTTGAGGGTAACTAACTGTGCTGGTGTCTTCCTTCCTCCTCAGCAAGTTTTGAAAATGGTTGCTTGTCACTGATTGTGCATAGTATACTCAATGAAGATTTAGAAAGCCACTGAACATTTAAGAAATTTTAAAAGGCATAGTTTAGTCACTTAGTAGATGATGAAATTCTAAAACAATATTCTAAAAACAAAAATTTTTAAGTCTGAAATTTCAGTGCAGAATTAGTGGACTGTAATTCAGCTTTGAACTGAAGAACTTGAAATGACCTAAATGTCAGTATCCTGTGACAGGTGATTCCGTTTATGTTTGCAAAACCAGTTCACAGAGAGACTGCGGCCTTGGTGGAGGGAGGTGGGGCAGTAGCTAATCTGATGATAGCAGACTGAAGTCCCTTTCTGATTCAGAAGGGGCCAAGTGCTTATAAAAACTGACTACCTCAGTTTTCATTTCAGACTTAAGTTCATTTTGATAGTATTAAGGTCCCAATGTCAAAATTAACAAGTGAATTTATCTCTCAGGTTTTCAAGAACAGAATTTATAGGAAGGAAGCAAAAGCCATGTCGTTAGACTTGAGCTGACAGCTTTAAAGAAACTGACAAGCAGTTAGGTAGTCTTAGTATAGATCTCTCTGTATTCTCCTGAAAAACATCTTTTCCTAAAAATGTTATAAGTTATGCTTAAAGTTAGTTTCAGCCTAATATATTGGCTAAGAATTTATCAATATTTGAAAGTGAAACATAATGAAGTTTAAATAGTTTTAAGAAGATACATAAATAAGTATTCTGGAGTATTCCATAAAATTTTATCAATATTCAATATTAGAAGACTCACTGATTGAGACCATCTGTAAAATGACCATATGCTGTCTCAGAATCTCTCCAGCTCTAATACTCTGTGACTGATACTCGTGCAGAATTGCTTGGTCACTGCTGGCTCTGGCCTGCTTCCTGGAGTATGCCAGCTTACATCCCCGTCGTGTTCGTTGCAGTGTCCCGCGCTCAGTGCCTTAGCACTGTCTTTGTCCTTGGACGCTGAATGGAGAGAGAAGAGGGTGTTTGAGTAATCTTGGCAGGATGAGGTGGACTTCAGTCACAGCCCCACAGACCTCTTTCATAGTTGGCACCTGTCATCCGTGCCAGGTCCTTGCAGCCCAAGAGGACTAATGTATTTTAATAAAGTCTGTGTTACTTGTTCTGAAGAAAGAACTTACCTGAAAGGATGACCTTTTTTTGATACATTTAGTCAGGGTTGGGGAGGGAGTGGTGAATTATTTTCTTTTTGTTTACATTTTTAATAAAGTAGATTTAAGAACTAATCTTTATTTATGGTATTTAACTTTAAGTGTAATATATTACCTAGAAAAAACAAAGCTTTAATAAAAATGGAAACTAATTTGCATCTTGTCTTTACTTAACACCATCAATTTTTTTTTGGAATGATTTATAAACATTTATTAAAATAGAAAGCTGGAGAATTTCCTGGGGGTCCAATGGTTAGGGCTGAGCTGAAGCTAGGATCCCAAAAGCTGTGCAGAGCAGCAGCCAGTGAGTAGTTGTTTGCTCTTGTATCCCATGGGCATCCATCTGGCTGCCTGTTATGTCTGACTGGTATCATAAACACCCTTGAAATCTTCAGGGCAACAAACATCTTTGGTTAGAACTCCTGGTTCCCTGCATTGTAGTCACTACCTCTCTTCACACCCCAAAGAAATTATCCATAGAAAAAAATATGTACCCATCATAAAAGTCAGGCCAACTGCTTTTGACAGGTCAAGGATTCAAGTTCACCTCTTCAACTTCCAGTCAAGTCTGCTTAACAGCTGTCTGCTCATAGATACAGCATCCAGCTTGAACTTTAAGACCCCAGCAGTAGTTGTCATTCTTCTGGTACACAACTGCCCACCAGAAGCCATGAAAATCCACCATGGAGTCCTGCCTGCCACAGTTCTTAGCAGCAGAGAACAACTCACAGGAACAGCCAGCTTGCAGCCACGAAAGCCGTCAGTTTTTTAAACCAGGTTAGGAGAAGGCAATGGCACCCCACTCCAGTACTTTTACCTAGAAAATCCCATGGATAGAGAAGCCTGGTAGGCTGCAGTCTATGGGGTCGCTAGAGTCGGACAGGACTGAGCGATTTCACTTTCACTTTTCACTTTCATGCATTGGAGAATGAAATGGCAACCCACTCCAGTGTTCTTGCCTGGAGGATCCTAGGGACGAGGGAGCCTGGTGGGCTGCCGTCTGTGGGGTCGCACAGAGTCGGACATGACTGAAGCGACTTAGCAGCAGCAGTGGCAGGAGTACAAACCTCAGATGGTGAAAGAATCTGCAGTCAATGCAAGATGCCTGGGTTCGATCCGTGGGTTGGGAAGATCCCCTGGAGAAGGGAATGGCTACTCACTCCAGTATTCTTGCCTAGAGAATCCCATGAACAGAGAAGCCTGGTGGGTTACTACTATCCTTGGGATTGCAAAGAGTCAGACATGACTGAGCAACCAACACTTTGAGGCGTACAAACACATCCATACACTTCATATGGGGACAATGAGGTGATTATAGTGAAACATAATTCAATTTTTACTTTTAACTGGAGTAATATTGTCCTACTTAAAGACTGGGGACAAATGTTATGTAAACCTATAGGGAATAACCCTCCTCAAATAGTTAAGCAGAAAGAGAGTGGACTAAAACAGTTCAGGGCAGCTGTCTGTAGCTGAGGATGATTCCTGCCCTATGAGTTTCGTGCTGTGAGCCAGGAGTCTCATTGCAAGACCACTCTGTGCGTTCAAGTACCACGCTGTATTTGTGGCTGTCATCGTGGAATGTGATTCTTCATCATAACCTGACTAGTTTGAGAGAACGTACCTGGGGCATGCCTTCATGTGTACACAGAGCCATCTTGCCCTGGGGGCTGGAGCTAAGCACCATGAAATGGACTGAATGTTGCCTGTTTAACCTACTTGCTGAGTAGATCTTATCAGGAAATTTTAATGATAATATTTAGATTTTTAAAAATGTTTTAAGTATTTCATATAAGTACTAAAACTATGTATGGAGTTTAGTATATTATATATTTACTGTATATATATATATATATATATATATATATATATAAAACGATGTACGGAGTTTAGTAAATTATATAAAAAAACTATTCACAGAGTTTAGTAAATCCAATATTATTTGCACAATGTACTGAAGATTAAGCCATCTACACCTCATACATTACCTGTTTACACTCCCTTTTTGTATATTCATAGAATATAGCTTATTTAGTACGTATCATTGCTTCCCTGGTGGCTCAGCTGATAAAGAATCTGCCAGCAATGCAAGAGATCTGGGTTCGATCCCTGGGTTGGAAAGATTTCCTGTAGAAGGGAATGGCTAAGCACTCCAGTATTCTGGCCTGGAGAATTCCATGGACTGTATAGTCCTTGGAGTCACAAAGAATTGGACACAACTGAGCAAATTTCACTTTCAGAAGGTATCATTACATAAACAAGTCTTTTGTCCACACATCTCTGGTAGATACGCTGAAATGGAGAGGTTTATTTAAATCAGCTTGTTAGTGGTCCATCAGAAGTTCATTCTTTAATGTTTAAAATAAACTGGACATATTTGGAGATAGAAGTTCAAATACACCATCTGATATTCTGGTAGATGACCAATACCATTCTCATTTTGTATGTATAGAAATGTTTTGTTCTGCCTGTAGACCTTGGTATATCTTAGATTTAATGCCATTTTCACATCCAATGCCACTAACAGCCAGTTTTTTCAATTTCAACAGAAACATTAGAGACTCAATGTTCTAACGTCGTCGTCTTATTTGAAAATCACAGTCAAGAAGGCTACAGGTTGATAGGAAGAAATTTGACATGTGATTGCACACGCGGGTGTTCATTAGTGTGTACGCAGTGACAGCTCTGCGCATTTGGCTGAGATGAAAATTTACTGTAAGTGGGGTGCTGCAAAGGACAGAGCAAATGCCTCACGCCTCAGCAGCTTGCCAGAGCCTTGACTCTTTAATAGAAGTCAGATGAAACAGGTTATGCCACTGCTCTAAAATGATACTCGTTAGTTGTGAAGCTTAATGCTTGTTATTAAGGCAATGTGTAAAATCTGCATTTCTTACAATAGGTTTGACAAAGGAGTAAAGGGAGAGCCAGTAAGTCTATAGGTGTTACATGATCCTTAGGAATAAGCATCATGGAAAGAAAAATGAAGAAGTGAAATATCTAAGGCAAATCAGTCCTCAGTCTAATTGAGGTGAGTCAGTGGCTTCGCCACTCTGGGATTTTGCCCCAGAACCCCGACATCAGCAGTGTGCCCCATGCCTGGTCTCCACAGATGGGTTTTTACCCTTTCACAGCTTCCCTCCAACCCTAGGCTGTGATCATTCCTCCTCCTGTTTCCCCGTTACCATTTCAAAACAACCTGGTTTTCTCAGGCACATACACATACCGATGTGGTGGTATTATTAACTGGGGGTGGTGGCGAGGGGAATCTTACCCCTCCATCTTTTTCAAGGATCGATTTGAAAAGAGGGAACCAGCAGCTCTCACTAATTTGTCAGAAACCCCTCCCTCTGCAGTTTGCTCCTGCTGTTTTATAGTTTTCATACCATCATTTAATTCCAGGTCTGGAATGAAAGTGCCTGGTGTGGCTGCCGTGCACCATGGCCCAGGAGCCATGGTGGTGAAAATGAGCAGACTAGTGTGTACTGAGCTCAGGAATCGGAGCAGGTCAGCTTCAGAGAGGGCAGGCACTGATCTGGGTGTGGCTTGCAGCTACTCAAGCCAGAAGCATAGATGCAGAAGTTATTAGTGCCCTGGAGAAGGAAATAGCAATCCAATCCAGTATTCTTGCCCAGAGAGTCCCATGGACAGAAGAGTCCGGCAGGCTGCAGTCCATGGGGTCTCAGAGAGTCGGACACAACTGAATGACTGAGCACAGCACAGAGGAAGAAACAGATGGTGAAGGTAAGTCTAAACTCAAGGGAGAATGAAGGCCTAAGAATTGGGTACTAAGAAATGACTCAGGAGGGAAACAGGAGCAAGAGGGTGCATGCAGAATGACCAGGCCACTACTGCTACATGGGGAGGGGCTGCCTTGTGTTTTTGCCTCCAAGGTGTAAGCGCACTTGAGAGTACCTTCTGATGCTTATCGAGGTACTAAATCTAGTGATTGAACATTGAAGTATTTGTTGGGTACTTAAAATGTTCAGCGCATATTTAGCACCAACTCTGGCAGGCACTCTACTGGGAACACAGGAAACCAACAGACATAGTCTTTGTCCTAGAGGTGATGAAGGAGGGGGACAATTAAATGATTGTTTACTCAATACTCTGTAATAACCTGTATGGGAGAAGAGTCTGAAGTAGAACAACTAATCCTTTGCAGGGAGCCATTGCAGACCTCTGCTCACTGTGAAGACAAGGAATATAAACCTTTCTTATACCCTCTGTGCCCCTCAGCCTCCTCCATCCTTACTGCCTCCCCTTACCTACATTAGATCACACGGTCCCCCATTTCACTCTACTGCAGTGGCTCTCAAAGTGTGAACTGTGAGTTCGGTTCATTTGAGTTCAGTCACTCAGTTGTATCTGACTCTGCAACCCCATGGACTGCAGCACACCAGGCTTCCTTATTCATCACCAGCTCCTGGAACTTGCTCAAACTCATGTCCATCAAGTTGGTGATGCCATCCAACCATCTCATCCTCTGTTGTCCCCTTCTCCTCCTGCCTTCAATCTTTCCCAGCATCAGGGTCTTTTCCAATGAATCAGTTCTTTCTATCAGGTGGCCAAAGTATTGGAGTTTCAGCCTCAGCATCAGTCCTTCCAATGAATATTCAGGACTGATTTCCTTTAGGATTGATTGATTTGATCTCCTTGCAGTCCAAGGGACTCTCAAGAGTCTTCTCCAACACCACAGTTCAAAAGCATCAATTCTTCAGCACTCAGCTTTCTTTATGGTCCAACTCTCACATCCATACATCACTACTAGAAAAAACCCTACCTTTGACTAGCTGAACCTTTGTTGGAAAAGTAATGTCTCTGCTTTTTAATATACTGTCTAGGTTTGTTATAGCATTTCTTCCAAAGAGAAAGCATCTTTTAATTTCATGGCTGCAGTCACCATCTGCAGTGATTTTGGAGCCCCAAAAAATTAAGTCTGTCACTGTTTCCATTGTTTCTCCATCTATTTGCCATGAAGTGACTGGACCAGAGGCCATGATCTTAGTTTTCTGAATGTTGGGTTTTCAGCCAACTTTTTCACTCTCCTCTTTCACTTTCATCAAGAGGCTCTTTAGTTCTTCTTCACTTTCTGCCATAAGGATGGTGTCGTCTGCATTTCTGAGGTTATTAATATTTCTCCCAGCAGTCTCAATTCCAACTTTGTGCTTCATCCAGCCTGACATTTCACATGATGTACTCTGATTATAAGTTAAATAATCAAGATGACAATATACAGCCTTGACATACTCCTTTTCCCAATTTTGATCCAGTCTGTTGTTCCATGTCCAGTTCTAACTTTTGCTTCTTGATTTGCATACAGGTTTCTCAAGAGGCAGGTCAGGTGGTCTGGTATTCCCATCCCTAAGAATTTTCCACAGTTTGGCATAGTCAATGAAACAGAAGTAGATGTTCTTCTGGAATTCTCTTGCTTTTTCTATGATCCAGTGGATGTTGGCAATTTGATCTCTGGTTCCTCTGCCTTTTCTAAAACCAGCTTGAACATCTGGCACTTCTTGGTTCACGTACCGTTGAAGCCTGGCTTGGAGAATTTTGATTATTACTTTACTAGTGTGTGAGACAGTGCAATTCTGTGGTAATTTGGACATTCTTTGGCATTGCCTTTCTTTGGGATTGTAATAAAAACTGACCTTTTCCAGTCCCGTGGCCACAGCCGAGTTTTCAAAATTTGCTGGCATATTGAATGCAGTACTTTCATGGCTTCATCTTTTAGGATTTGGAATAGCTCAGCTGGAATTCCATCACCTCCGCTAGCTTTGTTCATAGTGATGTTTTTAAGGCCCACTTGACTTCGCATTCCAGGATGTCTGGCTCTAGGTGAGTGATCACACCATCATTGTTATCTGGGTCATGAAGATCTTTTTTGTATAGTTCTTCTGTGTATTCTTGCCACCTCTTCTGAATATCTTTTGCTTCTTTTAGGTCCATACCATTTCTGTCCTTTATTGTGCCCATCTTTGCAATGATGTTCTTTTATGCTTATTTTTTAAAAAACCAAAAAGAACATCTTTTTGTGGCCCCTGGACCAGCTGTATTCCTCAGAACGCAATTTTTTTTTTTTTTTTTTTTTTTTTTTTGCTGCACTGTGCAGCTTGCAGGATCTTAGTTCCCTGACCAGGATAGAACCAGTCCAGGGAATTCCTATAAAATGCAAATTCTTTGGCCCCATCCCAGATCTGCTGAATCAAAATCTCTAGGATTGGGGCCCTGCAATCTGTGTCATAACAAATCCTCTAATTGATGCTGTTGAAAACTCAAATTTGCAAACTACTGCCCTTAAACTCTCTGGTGCTTCTTACCAAAATCCACTTGGTAAAATCCCAACTTTGGAGGAATCCTATAATCTGCCTTGACCTTACTTATACTAGAGGAGCCCTACTAGGGAAAAACACTAAGCTGATTGTATGTGTACTCAACTGGGTTATGCCCAACAATCTTATCTTCCTCTAGTCACTTTCTCTCCCATGTTCAAGGTTGCCAGAATTAGTGAAGAAAAACCCCAAACCAGGACACACAAATTTTAATTTCATAAGTTCAATTCAGTCACTCAGTCGTGTCTGACTCTTTGCGACCCCATGAATTGCAGCATGCCAGGCCTCCCTGTCCATCACCAACTCCCAGAGTTCACTGAGACTCACGTCCATCGAGTCAGTGATGCCATCTAGCCATCTCATCCTCTGTCGTCCCCTTCTGCTCCTGCCCCCAATCCCTCCCAGCATCAGGGTCTTTTCCAATGAGTCAACTCTTCGCATGAGGTGGCCAAAGTACTGGAGTTTCAGCTTTGGCATCATTCCTTCCAAAGAAATCCCAGGGCTGATCTCCTTCAGAATAGACTGGTTGGATCTCCTTGCAGACCAAGGGACTCTCAAGAGTCTTCTTCAACACCACAGTTCAAAAGCATCAATTCTTCAGTGCTCAGCTTTCTTCACAGTCCAACTCTCACATCCATACATGACCACAGGAAAAACCATAGCCTTGACTAGATGGACCTTTGTTGGCAAAGTAATGTCTCTGCTTTTGAATATGCTATCTAGGTTGGTCATAACTTTCCTTCCAAGGAGTAAGCGTCTTTTAATTTCACGGCTGCAGTCACCATCTGCAGTGATTTTGGAGCCCAGAAAAATAAAGTCTGACACTGTTTCCACTGTTTCCCCATCTATTTCCCATGAAATGATGGGACCAGATGCCATGATCGTTGTTTTCTGAATGTTGAGTTTTAAGCCAACTTTTTCACTCTCCACTTTCATCAAGAGGCTTTTGAGTTCCTCTTCACTTTCTGCCCTAAGGGTGGTGTCATCTGCATATCTGAGGTGACTGATATATCTCCCGGCAATCTTGATTCCAGCTTGTGCTTTTTCCAGCCCAGTGTTTCTCATGATGTACTCTGCATATAAGTTAAATAAACAGGGTGACAGTATACAGCCTTGACGAACTCCTTTTCCTATTTGAACCAGTCTGTCATTCCATGTCCAGTTCTAACTGTTGCTTCCTGACCTGCATATAGGTTTCTCAAGAGGCAGGTCAGGTAGTCTGGTATTCCCCTCTTTCAGAATTTTCCACAGTTTATTGTGATCCACACAGTCAAAGGCTTTGGCATACTCAATAAAGCAGAAATAGAGGTTTTTCTGGAACTCTCTTGCTTTTTCCGTGATCCAGCAGATGTTGGCAATTTGATCTCCAGTTCCTCTGCCTTTTCTAAAGCCAGCTTGAACATCAGGAAGTTCACGGTTCACATATTGCTGAAGCCTGGCTTGGAGAATTTTGAGCATTACTTTACTAGCATGTGAGATGAGTGCAATTGTGTGGTAGTTTGAGCATTCTTTGGCATTGCCTTTCTTTGGGATTGGAATGAAAACTGACCTTTCCCAGTCCTGTGGCCACTGCTGAGTTTTCCAGATTTGCTGGCATATTGAGTGCAGCACTTTCACAGCATCATCTTTCAGGATTTGGAATAGCTCAACTGGAATTCCATCACCTCCACTAGCTTTGTTTGTAGTGATGCTTTCTAAGGCCCACTTAACTTCACATTCCAGGATGTCTGGCTCTAGGTCAGTGATCACACCATCATGATTATCTGGGTTGTGAAGATCTTTTTTGTACAGTTCTTCTGTGTATTCTTGCCACCTCTTCTTAATATCCTCTGCTTCTCTTAGGACCATACCATTTCTGTGCTTTATCGAGCCCATCTTTGCATGAAATGTTCCCTTGATATCTCTAATTTTCTTGAAGAGATCCCTAGTCTTTCCCATTCTGTTGTTTTCCTCTATTTCTTTGCATTGATCGCTGAGGAAGGCTTTCTTATCTCTTGCTATTCCTTGGAACTCTGCATTCAGTTGTTTATATCTTTCCTTTTCTCCTTTGCTTTATTTAATTATTATTTAATTTCAAATAATCATATACTAAAAAATTATTTGCAGGTGTCAACTACAAATTGGCACTTACCAAGAGCATTGCTAATGACTGAACAACCAAGGCATTTGCCATCTGCCTGTATGCAGACTGAACCCTGTGCTGCTATAGCTGTTGACCTTTAAATACCCCTGACTGAGTTCAGGGTGGAGTGAGGCACTCTGTGCTCCAGGGAATCTGGTGGGGCAGGTCTTTAGATAGTTGGATGTTTTTAGGAATAGATTTTATGATCTCAATCCTTGTATCTCCTCTTATCTAGAGAAGCACTAAATCCGTTCAAGGTGACATCAGATCCTCATGACTAACAAAAAAACCTTTTGTAAAATGAGGGCTGCTTAATGGTATTGAACTACCCACCGCCAACCCACCCCCCTGCCTGTTAACCAAAGCTGCTTTGGAGCAGTCTCTCAGAACTATCTGAGATGCTGCCTCCAGGCTGCAATCCTCGTGTTGCCCCAAATAAAACTTAACTAACAACTCAAGTTGTGCATCTTTTTTAGTCGACACTTCTATCTGACAGAATGTGGTCCACTGGAGAAGGGAATGGCAAACCACTTCAGTATTCTTGCCTTGAGAACCCCATGAACACTATGAAAAGGCAAAATGATAGGATACTGAAAGAGAAACTCCCCAGGTCAGTAGGTGCCCAATATGCTACTGGAGATCAGTGGAGAAATAACTCCAGAAAGAATGAAGGGATGGAGCCAAAGCAAAAAGAATACCCAGTTGTGGATGTGACTGGTGATAGAAGCAAGGTCTGATGCTGTAAAGAGCAATATTGCATAGGAACCTGGAATGTCAGGTCCATGAATCAAGGCAAATTGGAAGTGGTCAAATAAGAGATGGCATGAGTGAATGTCGACATTCTAGGAATCAGCGAACTAAAATGGACTGGAATGGGTGAATTTAACTCAGATGACCATTATATCTACTACTGCGGGCAGGAATCCCTCAGAAGAAATGGAGTGGCCATCATGGTTAACAAAAGAGTCTGAAATGCAATACTTGGATGCAATCTCAAAAACGACAGAATGATCTCTGTTTGTTTCCAAGGCAAGCCATTCAATATCACAGTAATCCAAGTCTATGCCCCAACCAGTAATGCTGAAGAAGATGAAGTTGAAGGGTTCTATGAAGACCTACAAGACCTTTTAGAACTAACACCCAAAAAAGATGTCCTTTTCATTATAGGGGACTGGAATGCAAAAGTAGGAAGTCAAGAAACACCTGGAGTAACAGGCAAATTTGGCCTTGGAATATGGAATGAAGCAGGGCAAAGACTAATAGAGTTTTGCCAGGAAAATGTACTGGTCATAACAAACACCCTCTTCCAACAACACAAGAGAAGACTGTACACATGGACATCACCAGATGGTCAACACCAAAATCAGATTGATTATATTCTTTGCAGCCAAATATGGAGAAGCTCTATACAGTCAGCAAAAACAAGACCAGGAGCTGACTGTGGCTCAGACCATAAACTCCTTATTGCCAAATTCAGACTTAAATTGAAGAAAGTAGGGAAAACCACTAGACCATTCAGGTATGACCTAAATCAAATCCCTTATGATTATACAGTGGAAGTGAAAAATAGATTTAAGGGCCTAGATCTGATAGATAGAGTGCCTGATGAACTATGGAATGAGGTTCGTGACATTGTACAGGAGACAGGGATCAAGACCATCCTCATAGAAAAGAAATGCAAAAAAGCAAAATGGCTGTCTGGGGAGGCCTTACAAATAGCTGTGAGAAGAAGAGAAGCGAAAAGCAAAGGAGAAAAGGAAAGATATAAGCATCTGAATGCAGAGTTCCAAAGAATAGCAAGAAGAGATAAGAAAGCCTTCTTCAGCGATCAATGCAAAGAAATAGAGGAAAACAACAGAATGGGTAAGACTAGGGATCTCTTCAAGAAAATCAGAGATACCAAAGGAACATTTCATGCAAAGATGGGCTCGATAAAGGACAGAAATGGTATGGACCTAACAGAAGCAGAAGATATTAAGATGAGGTGGCAAGAAGAACTGTACAAAAAAGATCTTCATGACCCAGATAATCATGATGGTGTGATCACTGACCTAGAGCCAGACATCCTGGCATGTGAAGTCAAGTGGGCCTTAGAAAGCATCACTACGAACAAAGCTAGTGGAGGTGATGGAATTCCAGTTGAGCTATTCCAAATCCTGAAAGATGATGCTGTGAAAGTGCTGCACTCAATATGCCAGCAAATCTGGAAAACTCAGCAGTGGCCACAGGACTGGGAAAGGTCAGTTTTCATTCCAATCCCAAAGAAAGGCAATGCCAAAGAATGCTCAAACTACCACACAATTGCACTCATCTCACATGCTAGTAAAGTAATGCTCAAAATTCTCCAAGCCAGGCTTCAGCAATATGTGAACCATGAACTTCCTGATGTTCAAGATGGTTTTAGAAAAGGCAGAGGAACCAGAGATCAAATTGCCAACATCCGCTGGATCACGGAAAAAGCAAGAGAGTTCCAGAAAAACCTCTATTTCTGCTTTATTGAGTATGCCAAAGCCTTTGACTGTGTGGATCACAATAAACTGTGGAAAATTCTGAAAGAGATGGGAAAACCAGACCACCTGATCTGCCTCATGAGAAGTTTGTATGCAGGTCAGGAAGCAACAGTTAGAACTGGACATGGAACAATAGACTGGTTCCAAATAGGAAAAGGAGTACATCAAGGCTGTATATTGTCACCCTGCTTATTTAACTTCTACGCAGAGTACATCATGAGAAACACTGGACTGGAAGAAACACAAGCTGGAATCAAGATTGCTGGGAGAAATATGAATCACCTCAGATATGCAGATGACACCACCCTTATGGCAGAAAGTGAAGAGGAACTCAAAAGCCTCTTGATGAAAGGGAAAGTGGAGAGTGAAAAAGTTGGCTTAAAGCTCAACATTCAGAAAATGAAGATCATGGCATCCGGTCCCACCACTTCATGGGAAATAGATGGGGAAACAGTGGAAACAGTGTCAGACTTTATTTTTCTGGGCTCCAAAATCACTACAGATGGTCACTGCAGCCATGAAATTAAAACACTTACTCCTTGGAAGGAAAGTTATGACCAACCTAGATAGCATATTCAAAAGCAGAGACATTAATTTGCCAACAAAGGTCCATCTAGTCAAGGCTATGGTTTTTCCAATGGTCATGTATGGATGTGAGAGTTGGACTGTGAAGAAAGCTGAGTGCTGAAGAATTGATGTTTTTGAACTGTGGTGTTGGAGAAGACTCTTGAGAGTCCCTTGGACTGCAAGGAGATCCAACCAGTCCATTCTGAAGGAGATCAGCCCTGGGATTTCTTTGGAAGGAATGATGCTAAAGCTGAAACTCCAGTACTTTGGCCACCTCATGCGAAGAGTTGATTCATTGGAAAAGACCCTGATGCTGGGAGGGATTGGGGGCAAGAGGAGAAGGGGACGACAGAGGATGAGATGGCTGGATGGCATCACTGACTCGATGGACGTGAGTCTCAGTGAACTCTGGGAGTTGGTGATGACAGGGAGGCCTGGCGTGCTGCGATTCATGGGGTCACAAAGAGTCGGACACGACTGAGTGACTGATCTGATCTATCTGAAATTCACATTTCACTGAGCAACTTGTATTTTTATTTGCTAAAGCTAGCAACTCTAACTAGGAGATGTATATATAATCAGTATGCAGGCAGTTGGGAAGCGAGCAAGCACAGGATGAAGCCAACAGTGAAACCATGTCAGTCCTTGTTGCCTCTGACCTTGATTGTACAGATGTCCTGGAGAAGCTAGGACCCTCCAGCACGAACTAAACACACACACACCTGGCCCAAATGCCAGAGATGCTCCAGGAGGATTCAAAGGAAAATGGGACAGTTGGAGTCCTGTCTGATGCCTCACACCAGCAGGGTGACCCAGCAAATAAATAAGAATGTGTTTGCAAAATGATTGTTGCTTTACTTCTGTCCTTAATCTCCCCCAGGTATGTCTCTGAACCATGCTAACTGGAAACACACAGGGAAAGGAATTTTGGGATAAGTAACAACCTAGTCAGGGTGATGCATTGTACTCCACCACACCCATTCTTCAACTTAAAAGAGGCTTGATATTAAATGCCAGTGACAGATGAAAATTTCACACAGCTGCCCTTTACATAGCAGCCCTTTGGGAGAATGACGTCAGCAACATAGTAGGGTAAGATACTATCTTTGTCTTTCCCCTTCAATCTACAACCAGTAAAACATCCACAACACAGCAAGGTGCCTCTGTCCAAAACACCAGGATGACAGAGAATTCCACACATCTGTGTATCTAAGGGTAGACTGGAACACACAGAGGAAGTGGAATTAGGGGACCAGCAGGCAGTGCCTGCAATCCTGGCCCTCTAGCTATGGCAGCCCACAGCCCCAGAGAATCCAGTGGTGGTACTGAGACCCCGGCCTCTCTGTACAGTGCTGAATCAAATCCTAGAGACAGAGTTTGGGGTGAAATAGAAAAGGATAGCTTTATTGCTTTGCCGGGCAAAGAGAGACACATCAGGTTTCTGCCTCGAAAAATTATTATGTCTTCACCTGGGAGGATTTGATGAGGGTTTTATAACAACTCTCCCCTTTCAAAGGTGAGGTCTACATGATAGGGTGTGCAGGGCTTTCACTCCCTTAATCTCTTCTCAGGTGGGTCTCCTAATCTAATCTCTGGTCCATTTCATCTTGCTTCAGATCTTTCTTGGCTGCTCCTCCCATAGCAACTGTTCTGAATCTGCCTTTTGTTTGTCTGGGAGCCCCACAGGGCCCACTCGGTTTCAGTAGCTGCAGGAGAGGCAGTGCATACCACTCCAGTCTCTCAGGCACAGTGGCACTCATGGCCACAGGGAACTGGACAGCAGTGACAGTGGGACCTGGGGCCCTGGCCCTCCAGCTGTGAAAGCACCCAGGACTCCAGCCCTCGACCCTCCCAGTGGCAGCAGCAGAGCCCAGGAACCTAACACCAGACACAGCAGAGGTGCCTTGACCCTGGCTCCTCTGCCTCCCCTCCTCCTTGGCTGACAGCAACAGAGCCTGATCCCATTTGCAGAGGAATCACCCACCATCCTGGTGCTTCAGGTGGGGAAGTGACACTGGCAGCATCAAAGGCTCCAACAACCCCAGAGACACAGGCAGTGATAAGGACCCCATGGAGCCGCGCCTCTGATGGAAGCAGTGGAGAGCGGGAAGTGCTGTCTTCCACCTGAGGCAGCTCAGGTAAGAGAAACCAAAAGTTTGTGCTGTAGCGCCACCTGCTGGGAAGTAGAAGAAAGGCCTCTAATTTTTAATTAAGTTGAATTCTTAGAATCAAATAGAAAGGTGTTCCCTGTTTCAAATGAGTTGGCAGAGGTGCTGAGTAGACATTTTCCCAAAGAACACATATAGATGAACAACAAGCAGATGAAAAGGTGTTTAACATCACTAATCATTAAGTAAATGCAAGTCAAAACCACAATGAGATATCACCTCATGCCTGTTAGAATCCTTATTATCAAAAAGGAAAGTATTGTTGAGTATGTGGAGAAAAGGGAACTTACATATAAATAGAAAGATATTTCATGCTCATGGATTAAAAGAATTAACATTGTTTAAATGTCCATAATACCTACGGCAATCTACAGATTCAATGCAGTCCTTATCAATATCCCGAGGACACTGGGGACAAATACTATTGGTAGGAATGTAAACTGGCACAGCCACTATGGACAGCAGAGTGGAGGATTCTCAAAAAATGAAGAATAGAAGTACCGTATGACCCAGCTATTGCACTTCTATGTATTTATCCAAAGAACATGAAAACACTAATGCATGCAGCCTTATGTTCACTGAAGCATTATTTACAATAGCCAAATATGGAAACAGCCTAAGTGTCCATGAATGAATGAATGGATAAAGAAGAGGTGATATATAGATATATATAAAATGGAATATTGCCTAGGAATAAGAAAGATGAAATCTTTCCATTTGTGACAACATGGATGGAGCTTGAGAACACTAGGCTAAGTGAAATAAGTCAGACAGAGAAAGACAAGTATCATATGATTTCACTCATATTTGGAATATTTAAAAAATAAATCAACAGGGCTTCCCTGGTGGTCCAGTGGTTAAGAGTCTGCTTGCAACACGAGGGATGCTGGTTCAGTCCCTGGTCCGGGAAGATCCCACATGCTATGGAGCAACGAAGCGCATGCACCACAACTGCCGAAACTCTGCTTTAGAGCCCATAAGCCGAAACCACTGAAGCCTGTGTGCTTAGAACCTATGCTCTGCAATAAGAGAAGGCACCGCAATGGGAAGCCTGTGCAGCACAACAGAGAGTAGTCCCGGCTCGCCGCAGCTAGAGAAAGCCCTCGCGCAGCAAAGACCCACCACAGCCAAAAAAAACATGAACAGAAACAAACACACAGAATGCAAAGAACAGAGTAGTGGTTACTAAAGAGGAAGAGGCCAGGGGGAGGGCAAAATGGATATGTGAGATCAACTGTACAGTGACAGGAGGAAACTCCATTTTGGTGGTGAGCATACTGTAGTGCATTTGTTGTTCAGTCGCTAAGTCATTTAACTTTTTGTGACTCTTTGCAAACCCATGAACAGCAGCACGTCAGGCTTCCCTCTCGTTCACCATATCCCAGAGTTTGTTCAGACTCATGTCCATTGAGTCAATGATTCCATCCAACCATCTCATCCTCTGTTACCTCCTTCTCCTCCTGCCTTCAATCATCCCCAGCATCAGGGTCTTTTCTAATGAGTCAGCTCTTCCCATCAGGTGGCCAAAGTATTGGAGCTTCAGCTTTGGCATCAATCTTTCCAGTGATTATTGACTGATTTCCTTTAGGATTGACTGGTTGGATCTCCTTGCTGTCCAAGGGACTCTCAAAAATCTTCTCCAGTACCACAGTTCAAAAGCATCAATTCTTCAGCACTCAGCCTTCTTTATGGTCCAATTCTCACATCCATACATGACTACTGGAAAAACCATAGCTTTGACTAGACAGATCTTTGGCAACAAAGTAATGTCTCTGCTTTTTAATATGCTGTCTAGGTTGGTCATAGCTTTTCTTCCAAGGAGCAAGGGTCTTTTAACTTCACAGCTGCAGTCACCATCTGCACTGATTTTTGGAGCTCAAGAGAATGAAGTCTGTCACTGTTTCCTATTCCACCCCCCGCATCTATTTGCCATGAAGTGATGGAACCAGATGCCATGATCTTAATTTTTTGAATATTGAGTTTCAAGCCAGCTTTTTCTCTCTCCTCTTTCACCTTCATCAAGAGGCTCTTTAGTTCCTCTTTGCTTTCTGCCATAAGGGTGGCATCATCTGCATATCTGAGGTTGTTGATATTTATTCCAGCAATCTTGATTCCAGCTTGTGAGTCATCCAGCCTGGCATCTTGTATGATGTACTCTGCATATAAGTTAAATGAGCAAGGTGACAATATATAGCCTTGATGTACTCCTTTCCTGATTTTGAACTAATCCATTGTTCTATGTCGGGTTCTAACTGTTGATTCTTGACCTGCAGTCAGGTTTCTCAGAAGGCAGTTAAGATGGTCTGGTATTCCCATCTCTTTAAGAATATTTCACAATTTATTGTGATTCACACAGTCAAAGGCTTTTGCATAGTCAATGAAGCAGAAGTAGATTTTTTCTGGAATTCTCTTGCTTTTTCTGTGATCCAGTAGATGTTGGCAATTTGATCTCTGGTTTCTCTGCCTTTTCTAAATCCAGCTTGTACCTCTGGAAGTTCTTGGTTCACGTGCTGTTGAAGCCTAGCTTGAAAGAGTTTGAGCATTACCTCGCTAGCATGTGAAATGAGCACAATTGTATGTTAGTTTGAACATTCTTTGGCATTGTCCTTCTTTGGGATTGGTAGGCATATAGTGCATACAGAAGTAGAAATACAATGTTGTATGCATTAACATGTAATATTATAAACCAATGTTACTTCAGTAAAAAAAAAATATAAAAAAAAATCACAAAAAGACATAAAGGACAAGAGAAGATCAAAAAAAAGAAAAGAAATAGCTACATTTTGTTGAATCCTTTCTATTTAAGCACTTATAATATACTCTATTAAAGTATAGTTGTTCAATAAAGTTGTACAACAGTAATTCATTATTTTTATGGATTATACACCTTGTAAAATCATTATAACATGTTGACTATATTCCCTGTGTGTACAATATATCCTTATATCTTATTTATTTTAGACCTAGTAGTTTGTACCTCTAAATTCCCTAGTTCATTTTGCCCCTCCCCAACTCCTCTCCCCACTGGTAACCACTGGTTTATTGTCTATACCTGTGAGTCTGTTTTTGTTTGTTATATTCATTTGTGTGTTTTTTTTTTTTAGATTCAACTATAAACTCTTCACATACATTTTACTTACATAGATATATAAATACATACATTACAAACATGATCTCCTTTAGTCCTCATAACAATGCTATAAAATTGGTTTTACTAATATCATTTCATAGATGAAGAAATTAAGGTTGGAGACATATTCCCATGAACATCCAGTAAGCACGGGGCAGAGCTATGAGGCAGAGCTATAAGGTCTCTCTAAAGCCTGTGTTGCTAACCAGTAAATTCTATGCTATGCAGCCTCCCAACAAACTGTGGACTTTGTTATTTCATAAGCACTAAATCTGCACACAGTCTATAGACCTCCTGCAAAACCCTTAGGCAAGAGCACTCAGTGACACCACTAGCTCGGGAACAAGTTCCTCATCACACTTCGCCCTGAGAAGTTGCCTGAGTTGGATTCCGAGACCTTTCACTTAGTAACTGAGTGGCCTTGGGCGAGTTACAGAACGTTTGTCAGCCTTACTCGCCTGGTGAAGGCAGTAATTCCCACCTTACGAACTGTAAAGGTAGATGAGACTAATACCAGGAGAATATCTGGCACAGCCTGATCATCCTGAGGATGATCTCCCCCTTTCTCAGTGAAGGAGTTCCCCCCCTTTCTCCGTGAATTAGCTACTACTACCTATGTCTAGGCTGCAGACCCTTTAATCTATACCTTCAGTTCTAGTCTCTGATTCTTCCTCTAGATCTGTGTTTCTTGTTTCTCACCAGAAAGCACAGCCAACGCCAAATTATCTTCACTTGAACAATTATTCCCAGCTTTTCAACAATATATAAGCAGAAAGAGAGTGGACTAAAACAGTTCAGGGCAGTTGTCTGTAGCTGAGGATGATTCCTGCCCTATGAGTTTCATGCTGTGAGCCAGGAGTCTCATTGCAGGACCACTCTGTGCATTCAAGTACCACGCTGTATTTGTGGCTGTCATCGTGGAATGTGATTCTTCATCATAACCTGACTAGTTTGAGAGAACGTACCTGGGGCATGCCTTCATGTGTACGCAGAGCCATCTTGCCCTGGGGGCTGGAGCTAAGCACCATGAAATGGACTGAATGTTGCCTGTTTAACCTACTTGCTGAGTAGATCTTATCAGGAAATTTTAATGATAATATTTAGATTTTTAAAAATGTTTTAAATATTTCATATAAGTACTAAAACTATGTATGGAGTTTAGTATATTATATATTTACTGTATGTATATATATATATATATATATAAAATGATGTACGGAGTTTAGTAAATTATATAAAAAAACTATTCACAGAGTTTAGTAAATCCAATATTATTTGCACAATGTACTGAAGATTAAGCCATCTACACCTCATACATTACCTGTTTACACTCCCTTTTTGTATATTCATAGAATATAGCTTATTTAGTACGTATCTGGTCCTTGAGCTCACTTTCTTAAAATCATCTCCATCTCTCTCTCCTTCTGCTTGTCAGATATCATATGTACACATCACTCCTCTTTCCCAAGAGAAATATTTCAACTCCTAGTGCCATATTTTAAAAAGTATATTAGCAAACTATGTTTGAGAGTTGCCAAGAGAGTAGATCTTCAAAGTTCTCATCACAAGAAAAAAAATGTTTTCTTAACTATGTATGATGACAGATGTTAATTAGGCTTATTGTGATCATTTCACAGTATATATAAATATCAAATCTTTATCATCTGAAACTAATATCATGTTATATGTCCATTATATCTCATTTGAAAAATCATACTGTGGAAAAAAGAAAGTATATTGTCAAATTTGAGTAAATTAGAAGGATCAGGATGATGAGAGCCTGGAAACTGGCATAGTGAACATATATGTATATCAAGGAAATAGGGATTTTCCTCTTTTAGAACAAAAACCTACGGTTTATCACTGGGAAGAAAAAGTTCTTTCTCTGTAGGCTTCAAAGTACAGACCTGATCCATAGGAAGTGGATTTCTGCTTGATATAAGCAAACATTAAGGACTTGAGTCTCTGCCAGTGAGATGTGGTACAGCCATCTGGGATTCTCTGTCTTTGTCTCATCTGCTTGCTTCTTCCATTCTCATGTCAACGGGGAGGAGGAGGATTTAAGCTAAAAAGACATAGTCACCATCTGCTATGAGAATCTTAAGGAAGCAGCTTGCTAAGTTTCAAGTATATGCATACTTTGTTGAATGATTTAAGACTTTCTGGAATCATATGCTACCCATTTTGAGCCTGTTTGAAACCTGGCTTCCTAGCACCAGTGAACTGAAAGCTAAAGTTTGCTCATGGCAATGAAGGGTTTATAATCCCCCTCTGAGTCAACCAGACTCCTCAACTCATAATATTGCCGTTAATAATAAATTATCTAGCACGTTCATTTTCAAGGCAGTCAATATCAGCAAGACAGAGGCTTTTCTTTTAAATGATCCTTCTGCTTTTAAGAGTATGAGGACCACAGCAAAGATAGTTTGCAGATGGATCCCACTGGCCTGAAGACAGAAGGTGTGGGTAGGAGGAAGCAGGACAGGCTTCTGAGGGTTTAGCGTAGGGGGAAGGGAGAAAAAAGGCAGAGGACAAGAAGAGGTGCCTGCCTACCCATCCAAAAGGAAACTGCGCAGCAACAGAAAAGAAACATATTGCTCCATCCTCCAGACTCTGAATGTGTTGACCATGGTCCACAAATGGAGCAACTTGAGAACAAAAGTACACAGGGCTCTTGAGCACTGGACCCAAGAGAAAGTAGAATTGATGGCTGACCTGCAGGCGCCAGAGCACTTGGGATCTTTCTTGCATCATGTGGAATCTTGCATTGCAGTGCATGGCCTCTCCAGCTGTGGCATGCGCGCTTACTTGTTCTGTGGAGTGTAGAATCTTACTTCCCCAACCAAGGACTGAACCCATGTCCCCTGCATTGCAAGTTCAGTTCAGTTGCTCAACTCTTCGCAACCCCATGGACTGCAGCACGCCAGGCTTCCCTGTCCATCACCAACTCCCAGAGCTTACTTAAACTCATTTCCCTCAGGTCAGTGATGCCATCAAACCATCTCACCCTCTGTCGTCCCCTTCTCCTCCCGCCTTCAATCTTTCCCAGCATCAGGGTCTTTTCCAATGAGTCAGTTCTTCCCATCAGGTGGCCAAAGTATTGGAGTTTCAGCTTCAGCATCAGTCCATCCAATGAATATTCAGGACTGATTTCCTTTAGGATTGACTGGTTGGATCTCTTTGCAGTCCAAGGGACTCTAAAGAGTCTCCTCCAACACCACAGCTTAAAAGCATCATTCTTTGGTGCTCAGCTTTCTTTATAGTCCAACATGACTACTGGAAAAGCCATAGCTTTGACCAGACAGACCTTTGTTGGCAAAGTAATGGCTCTGCTTTTTAATACACTGTCTAGGTTGGTTATAGCTTTTCTTCCAAGGAGCAAGCGTCTTTTAATTTCATGGCTGCAGCCACTATCTGCAGTGATTTTGGAGCCCAAGAAAATAAAGTCTCTCACTGTTTCCATTGTTTCCCTATCTATTTGCCATGAAGTGATGGGACCAGATGCCATGATCTTAGTTTTCTGAATGTTGAGTTTTAAGCCAACTTTTTCGCTCTCCTCTTTCACTTTCATCAAAAGGCTTTTTAGTTCTTCTCTTTCTGCCAGAAGGGTGGTGTCATCTGCGTATCTGAGGTTATTGATATTTCTGTCATCAATCTTGATTCCAGCTTGTGCTTCATCCAGCCTAGCATTTCACATGATGTACTTTGCATATAAGTTAAATAAGCAGAGTGACAGCATTCAGCCTTGACATACTCATTTCCCAATTTTGAACCAGTCTGTTGTTCCATGTCCAGTTCTAACTGTTGCTTCTTGACCTGCATATGGATTTTTCAGGAGGCAGGTAAGGTGGTCTGGTATTCCCATCTCTTTCAGAATTTTCCACAGTTTGTTGTGATCCACACAGTCAAAGGTTTTGCCATAGTCAATAAGGCAGAAATAGATGTCTTTCTGGAACTCTCTTGCTTTTTTGATGGTCCAATGGTTTTGGCAATTTGATCTCTGGTTCCTCTGCCTTTTCTAAATCCAGCCTGAACATCTGTAAGTTCTTGGTTCACGTACTGTTGAAGCCTGGCTTGGAGAATTTTGAGTATTACTTTGCTAGTGTGTGAGATGAGTGCAATTATGCAGTAGTTTGAGCATTCTTTGGCATTGTCTTTCTTTGGGATTGGAATGAGAACTGGCCTTTTCCAGTCCTGTGGCCACTGCTGAGTTTTCCTACGGTCCACTTGACTTCACACTCCAGGATGTCTGGCTCTAGGTGAGTGACCACACCATCGTGGTTATCTGGATCATTAAGACCTTTTTTGTATAGTTCTTCTGTGTATTCTTGCCACCTCTTAATCTCTTCTGCTTCTGTTAGGTCCTTGCCATTCTACCCTTTATTCTGCCCATCTTTGTATGAATTCTCCAGGCAAGAATACTGGGATAGATTGCCATTTCCTTCTCCAGGGAGTCTTCCTAATCCAGGATTCAACCCCGCATCTCCTGCATTGGCATGCAGATTCTTGACTACTGAGCCACCAGAGATGCCCTTTTTATGATTATATATTAAAATTTTCTGAATATAATTGGTTCTGTTGTTTGCTTTAAAGACCTTTGGGATTCTTTTTGCCACATCCTCATCAAAATTCCTCAGTTTTTACTTTCTAATATGTCCAGAGTACACTCTGTTCCCACTGTCTTAAATTTCAGGCAGACGTAAGACATAGCACCTGCCAGTGCTTATCCTTCCTGGTTTGTTTTGTTAAACTCTAAAATCAGTAGATTGTGAAACAACTTCACCA
Organism: Bubalus kerabau; assembly: GCF_029407905.1. NCBI lineage: Eukaryota > Metazoa > Chordata > Mammalia > Artiodactyla > Bovidae > Bubalus > Bubalus kerabau. The sequence continues at coordinate 116,513,124 of NC_073625.1, read as the reverse complement.
TATATTAGTCCCAGGTCTTCCCCTAAGGCTGATAAGAGTTGATAAAACTAGTTTAGCTGTTCCCTATGTTACACTACAAAGATCTCAGAGTATTTTTCTGCCCCAAGCCCCTGTAATTAAACATTTTGTCTTTTATGAATCTTGGGATTCATAGGATTTACGCTTTTTTAAAATTAATTTTTATTTTATATTAGACTATAGTTGATTTACAATACTATGTTAGTTTCAGGTGTACAGCAAAGTGACTCAGCCAAACATACACATAGATCGATTCTTTCTCAGATTCTTTTCCTATATCGGTTATTACAGAGTATTGAGTAGAGTTCCCTGTGCTATTCAGTAGGCCCTTGTTGATTATCTACTGTATATATAGTAGTGTGTATATGTTAATTCTAACCTCCTAATTTATCCCTCCTCCACTTTCCCCCTTTGGTAACCATAAGTTTGTTTTCTAAGTCTAAGGGCTTAGGTTTTTTATACTGTGACTGTGTGATTTCACTAAAAGCTCTTCTTTCCTTGGTAGAAAATGTTCATGGTTTATTCATTTATCTTCTTTTTACTTCTATTTAAAAATTGTGGTAAAATATGTATAACCTCAGTTTTGTCATTTTAACTATTTTTACATGTGCAGTTCAGTGGCATTAAGTATATTCACAATGTTGTTCAACCATAGCCAAGGTTTCCAAAATTTTTCATCTCCCCAAAAAGAAATTCAGTGCCTATTAAACAATAATTTCCCTTCCCTACTTCCCCAGCCCTAGTAACTTCTGATCTACTCTCTGTCTCTATGGATTTGCCTATTCTAGTTATTTCATGGGAGTGAAATCATCCAATATATGTTCTTTTGTCTGGCTTATTTCACTTAGCATAATGTTTTCAAGGTTCATCTGTGTTGTGCGGTGTGTCTAAACTTTATTTTTATGGTAAAATATCTGATTGTACGTATATATCAGATTTTGTTTATCCACTCATTTGTTAATGAACATTTGGATTGTCTCTACCTTTTGACTATTGTGAATAGTGCTGCTATGAATGTTGACACTGAGTCCTTGATTTAAATTATTTTGGGTTTATACTTAGAAATGGAATTACTGGGCCATATGGTAATTCTATGTTTAACTTTTCAAGGAATTGCCAAATTGTTTTCCACAGCAGCTGTATCATTTTACATTCCCAGAAATGCATGAGATTTCCAATTTTCCCACATCTTTAATGAAATATTTTATTTTTTAAATTTTATTATAGATCTTCTAATGGGTATAAAGTGATATATCATGTAGTTTTGATTTTTGTATTTCTTGATGGCTAATGATGTTGAGCATCTTTTCATGTTTATTGATCATTTGACTATCTTCTTTGGAGAAATGTCAAGTCCTTAGCCCATTTTTAAATTGGGTTGTTTGTATTTTTTTTTAACCCAGAGTTTTGAAGCCCTCTCCACTGTAGGTCACCAGCAGTCAGTCTGCACTTTACAAACTAGAACTACGCTCAACCTTAGAAGACAGACTCTGGTATCAAGGGCTGTCCATTTTTAAATTTGGGGTTGATTGGAGGAACTGGGGTTGATTGTGTTGATTGCTCAGCCATAGAGGTCCCTCTGGTCATATTATATCATAAGACAGATGAACCAAAAACTAAGATTAAAAACAAAAGAAGGAGAGGATAGAATTTGAAGTTAATCTAGTTTACTTTTCCTCATTCATCAACTTAACAAATATTTCTTGAGCACTTTATAGGTGACAAGCATTGGCTAGATACTGGGGATATAGTGGTCAATGACACAGATGAGGTTCATGTGGGAGGCAAAATAATGGTCCCCAAAGATGTCCACATCCTAATCCTGGGACCTGTGAAATGTTACCTTACATGGGAAAAGGGACTTGGCAGGTGTGATTCAGTTAAGGATTTTGAGGTGGACAGATTATTCTGGATTATCTGGTGGGCCCAATGTAATCGTATGTCCTTATAAGACAGAGACAGAAGAATTAGAGTGAGAGAAGAGGGAAGCAGAGTTAGAGATTTGAAGACAACAAATAGCTTTGAAGACAGAAGGGGCCATCAGCCAAGAAATGCAGATGACTTATAAAAGCTGGAAAAGGCAAGGAAGCACATTCTCCCCAGAGTCTCTGGAAGGGATGCAGTCTGGCCAACCCCATAACTTTAGGACTTCTGCCTTATAGAACTGTAAGATGGTTGATTAGCCTCATTCTAGACTCTCACTTTATGATCATTTATTATGGCAGCAATTGGAAACTCAAACAGTTCCTCATTCTTCCATACAGGGCACTGAGGTATAGTGTCAGTGCTGAGTCGGAGTCAGACTCCTGTCAGAGTCCAGTAGCCATGTGACTTGGGGCAGAGTTTCTTTATCACCGAGACTCATTTTCCATGTCTGTAGAATGGGGGACAGCAATGTCTGCCTTGCAACATTGTTGTAAGAAGTAGAGATAAATTATATAAACAGTGGGCATTTAGTAGCTCTTAGTAAGTGGAAGCTATTATTATTGCCATCGCTGTTTATTTTCTTTTAAATGCTTTCCTTTAATTAGGCAAGAAAGTGAGAGATCAAAGATGTGGACCTTATTTAAAATTAGAATGTTGGAAGAGGAAGGGATTACAAAATGCTTCCATGGGAGTAATTAGGGGAGATTCTCTTCTAGGGAGCAAGGCAGTGGCCCTGGTTGCCCTTCTCTCTCCCTTCTCCTTTCTGTTAGTCACACTGTCCTGCTGCTCAGCTTCCATGTATCAAACACAAGGATTCACTTCATCCCTTTTTTTTTTTTTTTTTACTGCCATCGAGTCCTGCTTCCATTTCTCCATCTAAACCCACTCCCAAGAAAGGCCCTTGTTTTGTTAATCTTTCTCAGTCAGGATTAAGGCGATTTTGGTTAGTTGTTCACATTTGGTCATGTTTGCTTTCTTGATGCAGCATTGATAACCCAGTCTAGATTGATTTCCAGTCCTTGGTCATAAATTATAATGTATGTCTCCCTTCTCACAAAGAACAGGCGCCAGCAGCCAGATCTGCTTTGGGTATCTCATTTCCTCTGCCTGTAATAGCTCACTGGCCAGGATGGACACCTTACCCAAGCCAGGAACTGGGATTTGTGACCTAATCAGCCCTGACTCAGAACTGATTGGAACTATACCCATCAATCAGTCAATCAGGAGAGTAATAACAGCTATATAAGCTTAGGGGAGGGGGAGGGGGAGGCGAGGAAAGAAGAGCTCAGCGGACATGCAAGGAGACGTCTCAGTGGCTCTGCAGTCCCATTTTCTAGCCCCTTCCTACAGCTTTACTGTATTTCTGTCTTCAGATTCCATGAAAAAGCACTATGCATATCCTTATACAGCTAAGATTTCTTTATATGGACCATTTTTAAAGTCTTTATTGAATTTGCTACAGTATTATTTCTGTTTTATATTTTGGTTTTTTGGCCACAGGGCATGTGGGATCTTGGCTCTCCAACCAGAGATTGAACCTGCACAGCCTGTATTGGAAGGTGAAGTCTTAACCACTGGACTGCCAGGGAAGTCTCATATCCTTATACATTATACAGGGTGTACATACATAGAGTATATACCGATACATAAATATGCATGCATATGAAAACATGTATATAAAATACACAAATACATGTTGAAATAAATTTCTAGGTCACTCCTGCTCAGGGTCCCATGTCAGCAAATGAAAATTTAGATAACTTTCATGTCCCTGTAAATGCTCCATTTGACCAGAAATGTAGCATATCCAGTCAGCCACCCCCAAATGCACAACCCAGCTCTGAGCACTATGCTTATTTTCTTCTTCCTCTCACCACAAACAAGGTTGACCATGTGGCCCCAGTTAACCAGATATCTTCCATTTTTCTTTTTTCTGTTCTTTATTCTCTATCCTGTGAAAGCTATCTGCCTTCAGCCCCATTTTGCAGTTCTCTGGACCCTTGTCAATGGAGACTGGCTGCTTCGTGAAGCATTAAATGATGTTTGTTTGTATCACCTAAATTGTCTCCTTTAATCATCTGTAATATGCATATACATAAAATTCTCAGTTTTCCCTTCAGCCAACTTTAAATGAATTCTGTTATGGCAACCAAAGGGTTTCAGCTAATTTAAACATAAATATCTTTGGGGACAGCAAGCTCTAGAATTCCTAGAGGAAAACCATGTAATATAAATGCTGCCATACATCCTCATCTCATTTTATTGCTGAACCAGAGGCCTAAAAACTTTAATCGCCAATGTCTTACATCATCAAATGCCTTCATCCAGGAGAAGGTCTTTGGAAAAGCACACGATGTGATCATGCCAACATCAGACACTGACAAAAGCATCATATCCCTTCTTGAAATGTATCCAAAGAGAAGAAAAGTTCAGGATGTCCCCAGCTCTGGCAACTCATCTCAATTTCTTTTAGTGTGGAAAAGAAAAGCAATAAAAATTATGCAATCAAAGATTCCTTCTTTCCCTTCCTTCCATATTTCCTTTTTTCTTTCTTTCTCTATTTCTTTCTCTATTCTTACAAGCCCAAGTTAGTCTTAAAAGAGGCACTTCAAGCAAAGATCCCCTCCATGGATGCAGACATTAATGTTCCAAATACCTTTTGGATTTTATTGTTCCCACGAGGCAACTCACCAAATCAGGCAGTGCTACCAGGTGTTTTGCAGCCAGTACCTCCTGTCAGTCACTTCAGTCGCTCAGTCATGTCCGACTCTTTGCGACCCCATGAATCGCAGCACGCCAGGCCTCCCTGTCCATCACCAGCTCCCGGAGTTCACTCAGACTCACGTTCATCGAGTCAGTGATGCCATCCAGCCATCTCATCCTCTGTCGTCCCCTTCTCCTCCTGCCCCCAATCCCTCCCATCATCAGAGTCTTTTCCAATGAGTCAACTCTTCGCATGAGGTGGCCAAAGTACTGGAGTTTCAGCTTTAGCATCATTCCTTCCAAAGAACACCCAGGTCTGATCTCCTTCAGAATGAACTGCTTGGATCTCCTTGCAGTCCAAGGGACTCTCAAGAGTCTTCTCCAACACCACAATTCAAAAGCATCAATTCTTCGGAGCTCAGCTTTCTTCACAGTCCAACTCTCACATCCATACTAGTCAGTCTAATCACACTGACCACAGCCTTGTCTAACTGAATGAAACTAAGCCATGCCCTGTGGGGCCACCCAAAACGGGCGGTTCATGGTGGAGAGGTCTGACAGAATGTGGCCCACTGGAGAAAGGAATGGCAAACTACTTCAGTATTCTTGTCTTGAGAACCCTATGAACACTATGAAAAGACAAAATGATAGGATACTGAAAGAGGAACTCCCCAGGTCGGTAGGTGCCCAATATGCTACTGGAGATCAGTGGAGAAATAACTCCAGAAAGAATGAAGGGATGGAGCCAAAGCAAAAACAATGCCCAGCTGTGGATGAAACTGGTGATAGAAGCAAGTTCCGATGCTGTTAAGAGCAATATTGCATAGGAACCTGGAATGTTAGGTCCATGAATCAAGGCAAATTGGAATTGGTCAAACAGGAGATGGCAAGAGCAAATGTCAACATTCTAGGAATCAGTGAACTAAAATGGACTGGAATGGGTGAATTTAACTCAGATGACCATTATATCTACTACTGTGGGCAGGAATCCCTTAGAAGAAATGGAGTAGCCATCATGGTCGACAAAAGAGTCTGAAATGCAGTACTTGGATGCAATCTCAAAAACGACAGAATGATCTCTGTTCGTTTCCAAGGCAAACCATTCAATATCACAGTAATCCAAATCTATGCCCCAACCAGTAATGCTGAAGAAGCTGAAGTTGAAGGGTTCTATGAAGACCTACAAGACCTTTTAGAACTAACACGCAAAAAAGATGTCCTTTTCATTATAGGGGACTGGAATGCAAAAGTAGGAAGTCAAGAAACACCTGGAGTAACAGGCAAATTTGGCCTTGGAGTACAGAATGAAGCAGGGCAAAGGCTAATAGAGTTTTGCCAAGAGAACATACTGGTCATAGCAAACACCCTCTTCCAACAACACAAGAGAAGACTCTACACATGAACATCACCAGATGGTCAACACCGAAATCAGATTGATTATATTCTTTGCAGCCAAAGATGGAGAAGCTCTATACAGTCAGCAAAAACAAGACCAGGAGCTGACTGTGGCTCAGATCATGAACTCCTTATTGATAAATTCAGACTTAAATAGAAGAAAGTGGGGAAAACCACTAGACCAATCAGGTATGACCTAAATCAAATCCCTTATGATTATACAGTGGAAGTGAGAAATAGATTTAAGGGACTAGATCTGTCCCTTAAATGATGAACTATCTGATGAACTAGTTCATGAACTGATGAACTATGGATGGAGGTTCACAACATTGTACAGGAAACAGGAATCAAGACCATTCCCAAAAAAAAAATGCAAAAAAGCAAAATGGCTGTCTGAGGAGGCCTTACAAATAGCTGTGGAAAAAAGAGAAATGAAAAACAAAGGAGAAAAGGAAAGATATACCCATTTGAATGCAGAGTTCCAAAGAATAACAAGGAGAGATAAGAAAGCCTTCCTCAGTGATCAGTCAAAGAAATAGAGGAAACCAATAGAACAGGAAAGACTAGAGATCTCTTCAAGAAAATAAAGAGATACCAAGGGAATATTTCATGCAAAGATGGGCTCAATACAGGACAGAAATGGTGTGGACCTAACAGAAGCAGAAGATATTAAGAAGAGGTGGCAAGAATACACAAAAGAACTGTACAAAAAAGATCTTCACGATCCAGATGATCACAATGGTGTGATCACTCAACTAGAGCAAGGCATCCAGGAATGTGAAGTCAAGTGGACCTTAGGAAGCATCACTATGAACAAAGGTAGTGGAGGTGATGGAATTCTGGTTGAGCTATTTCAAGTCCTAAAAGATGATGCTGTGGAAGTGCTGCACTCAATATGCCAGCAAATTTGGAAAACTCAGCAGTGGCCACAGGGCTGGAAAAGGTCAGTTCTTATTCCAATCCCAAAGAAAGGCAATGCCAAAGAATGCTCAAACTACTGCACAATTGCACTCATCTCACACGCTAGTAAAGTAATGCTCAAAATTCTCCAAGCCAGGCTTCAACAGTATGTGAACCAAGAACGTCCAGATGTTCAGGCTGGATTTACAAAAGGCAGAGGAACCAGAGATCAAATGGCCAATATCCATTGGACCATAGAAAAAGCAAGAGAGTTCCAGAAAAACATCTATTTCTGCTTTACTGACTATGCCAGAACCTTTGACTGTATGGATCACAACAAACTGTGGAAAATTCTGAAAGACATGGGAATACCCAACCATCTGACCTGCCTCTTGAGAAATCTGTATGCAGGTCAAGAAGCAACAGTTAGAACTGGACATGGAACAACAGACTGGTTCCAAATAGGAAAAGGAGTATGTCAATGAGGTTGTATATTGTCACCCTGCTTATTTAACTTATATGCAGAGTACATTATGAGAAACGCTGGGCTGGATGAAGCACAAGCTGGAATCCAGATTGCTGGGAGAAATACCAATAACCACAGATGTGCAGATGACACCACCCTTATGGCAGAAAGTGAAGAAGAACTAAAAAGCCTTGTGATGAAAGAAAGAGGAGAGTGAAAAAGTTGGCTTAAAGCTCAACATTCAGAAAACTAAGATCATGGCATCTGTCCCATCACTTCATGGCAAATAGATGGGGAAACAGTGGAAACAGTGGCTGACTTTATTTTCTTGGGCTCCAAAATCACTGCAGATGGTGATTGCAGCCATGAAATTAAAAGACACTTACTGTTTCGCGGGAAAGTTATGACCAACCTAGACAGCATATTAAAAAGCAGAGACATTACTTTGTCAACAAAGGTCCGTGTAGTCAAGGCTATGGTTTTTCCAGTAGTCATGTATGTTTGTGAGAGTTGGACTATAAAGAAAGCTGAGTGCAGAAGAATTGATACTTTTGAACTGTGATGTTGGAGAAGACTTTTGTGAGTCCCTTGGACTGCAAGGAGATCCAACCAGTCCTTCCTAAAGGAGATCAGTCCTGAGTGTTCATTGGAAGAACTGATATTGAAGCTGAAACTCCAATACTTTGGCCACCTGATGCAAAGAACAGACTCATTTGAAACGACCCTGATGCTGGGAAAGATTGAAGGTGGGAGGAGAAGGAGACAACAGAGGATGAGATGGTTGAATGGCATCACCTACTCAATGGATATGAGTTTGGGTAAAGTCTGGGAGTTGGTGATGGACAGGGAGGCCTGGTGTGCTGCAGTCCATGGGGTTGCAAAGAGTCGGACACAACTGAGAGACTGAAGTGAACTGAACTGAACTGAAGCAAGATAATCAAGGCTTCAATCGTATTTCCTGAACACAGCACAGAAGAATAGGGACATGATTACCATGGAGAAATCAATTGCACTCCCCCCCACACTGTGGCCTCCCATAAATGCTATTATAGCACTTATGTTGCTGTCTTATTGTTTATTTTCATGCCTGTCTCCCTCTGACAGTGAACTACATGTAGTCAGGGTCATTACACGTTACACAAGAGAAGTGTGAATATGTTTTCTGTGTTAAATAAAAATTTTAAAAAATTACAGAGACGGCTGAGATCCTCTTTGACCTACTTTTTGTTTAGCATCCCTGAAACCATTCACCTCAGACTTGATTTGAACCCATATGCCATTCCATTGTTGTTGTTGTTCAGCCGCTTAGTTGCATCCAACTCTTCGTGACCCCATGGACTGTAGCACATCAGGCTTCCCTGTCTATCACCATCTCCCGGAGCTTGCTCAAACTTATGTCCATTGTGTTGGTAGTACCATCCAACCATCTGGTCCTCTGTCATCCCCTTCTCCTCCTACCTCAATCTTCCCCAGCATCAGGGTCTTTTCTAATGAGTCAACTCTTTGCATCAGGTGGCCAAAGTATTAGAGTTTCCACTTCAGCATCAGTCCTTCCAATGAATATTCAGGACTGATTTCCTTTAGGATGGACTGGTTTGATCTCCTTGCAGTCCAAGGGACTCTCAAGAGTCTTCTCCAACACCACAGTTTATTAGCGTCAATTCTTCAGTGCTCAGCCTTATTTATGGTCCAGCTCTCACATCCATACATAACTACTGGAAAAACTATAGCTTTGACTAGACAGACCTTTGTTAGCAAAGTCTCTGCTTTTTAATATGCTGTCTAGGTTGGTCATAGGAGCAAGTGTCTTTTAATTTCATGGCTTCCAAGGAGCAAGTGTCTTTTAATTTCATGGCTTTGGCCACCATCTGCAGTGATTTTGGAGCCAAGAAAATGAAGTGTGTCACTATTTCCATTGTTTCTCCATCCATTTGCCACGAAGTGATGGGACCAGATGCCATGATCTTAGTTTACTGAATGTTGAGTTTTAAGCCAACTTTTTCACTCTCCTCTTTCACCTTTATCAAGAGGCTCTTTAGTTCTTTGCTTTCTGCCTTAAGGGTGGTATCATCTGCATATCTGAGGTTATTGATATTTCTCCTGGCAATCTTGATTCCAGTTTGTGCTTCATCCAGCTCGACATTTTGTGTGATGTACTCTGCATATAAGTTAAATAAGCAGGGTGACAATATACAGCCTTGATGTACTCTTTTCCCAACTTTCAACCAGTCCACTGTTCCATGTCCAGTTCTAACAGTTGCTTCTTGACCTGCATACAGGTTTCACAGGAAACCTGTACTGGAACTTGAACCCATGAGACCAGGACTCAAAGCCAGCCAAAACCCACAGTCTTCCTTTCAACTGAGATCACACACCTGGTTTCAGAACGTAATGAATCTCAGCTTCTTGCTTTCTCATCACAGAAAGAATTCACTGAGAAACAAAGTGATAGGTAAGAAGTTGATTTATTTAGAGAGAAACACACCCCACAGATAGGAGCATGGGTCATTGCAGGGGGTGAGTGCAACCTTAAAATGTGGTGTGGTTAGCTTTTATGGTCTGGGTAGTTTCACAGGTTAATGAGTGGGAAGATTATTCCAACTATTTTGGGGAAAGGGTGGAGAGTTCCAGGAATTGGGCCATGGCCCATTTTTTGATCTCTGATGGTTGGCATTGGAACTGTCATGGCATCTGTGGGTATCACTTAGCTTGCTGATGTGTTACAATGAGTGTATACTGAGTCTCAAGGTCTAGTGGAAGTAGACCTGTCTGTCATCTTGGACTCATTTGGTTCTAATCAGTTTATGTTGTGTCCTTGGGCTATGCCATTCTTTCAAAGGTCATGCCCTGCCTCATTCCCTCCTATTTCATCCCCAATCCTAGTTTTCTCCTGGGGTGTAACCTTAGTTAGCAGGATGAATGTAGATATTTTTCTATGTATTTCAAATGAGTGTCATACATATATTTAGCTTACGCAAATTTAATTTCAGCCAAAACAGAACAAAACAAACAAGACTCTGAAATGGTAATTTAACTAGTGCCATTCCACATACTGAGTCAATGGCCTGGAGAAGTGTGAGATGAATGGCAGAATCCTTCAGTTAAACCCAGATCCCTCAGCTGTCCTGGTGCTTCTTTTGGTGTGACCATTTCACCACCCTTGAGGACGATTTTAAATATTTTCAAGGGTATTTCTTTTTTAAAAAGTTATTGTTTATTTTTGACTGCACAGAGTCTTGGTTGCTGTGTGTGGGCTCTCTCTAGTTGCGGTGAGCAGGGGCTACTGTCTCCAGCCGTGATGCTTGGGCTCCTTCTGTTGCAGAGCACAGACACTAGGGTGCGTGGGCTCGATAGTTGTGGCGCATGGGCTTAGTTGCCCTGAGGCAGGTGGAATCTTCCCAGACCAGGGATCAAACCCATGTCCCCTGCATTGGCAGGTGGATTGCCAACCACTGGACCACCAGGGAAGTCCTTCAGAGGTTATTTCTGATAAAACTTGATTTTTGCTTTAGACATTAACTTTTGGATCCAATCCGTATAAGAGGTATACTATATACACTCTTTCAGGCTCCATGTCATACCATGATGCCAGTGCCAGACCTGAAACACAGCAATAAAGCGAATTCCTCTATCAGGACCCACTAAATGCAGGCTGCCCAGTGGCCCAGCCCTCAAATCTAAGCTTAAGTCAGCAGCACTTACAGGAAAGGCCTCACTGCCAAGGAAACCTAATACCAATTTCAGTCCTCCAGTTCAGGTTTAGTTGGTTTATCCAACCCTAGAAAATAGAGCCTACTAGCCGCTCATGCCCTGGGATTTCTTTGGAGGGTATGATGCTTAAGCTGAAACTCCAGTACTTTGGCCACCTCATGCGAAGAGTTGACTCATTGGAGAAGACTCTGATGCTGGGAGGGACTGGGGGCAGGAGGAGAAGGGGACAACAGAGGATGGCTGGATGGCATCACTGACTCAATGGACATGACTCTGAGTGAACTCTGGGAGTTGGTGATGGACAGGGAGGCCTGGCGTGCTGTGATTCATGGGGTCACAAAGAGTCGGACACGACTGAGCGACTGATCTGAACTGAACTGAGCCGGTCATGCCTTGTTTCCACATTGCTGCTTCTAACACAAAATTTGCTCTTGTCAAAAATCCCTGGGAAGAGCCCTCCACTGCTGGTGAGGCCCTGTACTTCCCCAGCCCATGAATTGCTTTCCCCTGAATAAGGGAAAGAACACTAACTTGTTTTTGCTTTTTTAAAAAAAATATTTACTTATTTGATTGTGCTGGTCTTAGTTGCAGGTGGAGAATCTTCCATCTTCCTTGAGGCATGCAGGCTCTTTAGTTGTGGTATGCAGACTCTTAGTTTTGGCATGTGGGATCCAGTTCCCTGACCAGAGATTGAACCCTGGCCCCCTACATTAGGAGCTCAGACTCTTAGCCACTGGACCACCAGGGAAGTCCCAATTGTTTTAGTTTAGTCATTTGACTCTAGGAATGAATGCGCTTTAATTTTTTAGGACAGAGGAAAGGAAACTAGGGAGGATCCTGGAGTGGTGGTACCTTACAGAAGAAGAAAATCCTGGCTACAGATTATTCTGAGTAATGGCATTTCTGACTTTGTTGAGATGATATCCAGAGGGAACCACCACTCTGCTTATATGTATTGTGAGTCTTAAACGGTCACCATTTGGAGGCTACCCTTCAAAGTAGCAAGTGTGGGCTTTCTGTTTTGAACATGGTATCATGCTAACAGGGCCCCCATCAGCAGGAAATACCAATGGGCTGACTGACCCCTGTCCACATGAACTCCATGGTTACAAAACCTGACTTGAGCCAGCTATACTTTCCTTTCCACAAATGCACTTTAAAGAGAAACAGTCTGGCTGTTTTCTCTAAAAACCAGGGGAACTTTGGTCCTTACTCTCTTCACTACATTCTTGGGGGGCCTGGTTTCCTGGCAGGTACTTGGTGTTTTAAGGGTCCTGATTTGGTGATTGCTATCACCAAATCTCTCCTACCCACCAGCTCTTCCTTAACCCAGAGTTTCTCTTTACTGTCAGACTTACTGTCTTTTGGATATTCAGGGCAATGATTCCTGCAATGGGGATTTCCTTTCAGGGAAGAGAAGAAAAGTGGATGGCTGATTCTTACAATGTTAAAGATTGTCCTGGAACAAATAAAAATAGAAAGATTGTCCTGGAGTTGGCACAACCAGCTCAGAACTGCCAGATAATGTCTAGTCAGATCTAACCTTCCACAGGAAACAGCTGCGTTAGGAGAACATGCTCGCTCCTGCCCAGCTGTTCCGGGGGCGAGGCAGAGCTGGGCTGAGACCGTGTAGCTAAGTACCCACTGTGTAAGCCTTTTAGCCCAGCAAAGGCCCAGCAGAGTTGTTCATCCCTTCTAAGCAGGACAGAAAATAGGGATTAGAAGGGCTGGCTCCTAGAAATTATCTAATCCAGCATGTCATTTTAGGGTTTTTTTGTTTTTTGTTTTTTCAATCATTCAATAAACAAATGAGGAATTTGAGGCTCCAAAAGTGGAAGTGTCTGATTCAAGATCATGCATTTGCATTACTGGCAGAGAGGAAATGAGAACTCAGGTCTTCTGACTTCTCATTCAGTGTCCATGCCTCAACATTGTGCTTTGGAAGCCCTGAGTGAAACAAAATTAAGCCTTGTTCTTTAGCACTAGACATCTGAGCCTTTAATATGCTAATAAAGTCTTCAGACTTTCTCAAACTTTTTTGACTGGATTACTTTTTAATACAGTTTCCTATTTACATTTACAAAAGAGGATTAGAGGATTCCTCATAACAGTTGAGGAAATGCTGCCCTAGCCATGCAGTTACTGTTAAGTGCTACACCAAATAATTATTTACACATAATCCCTACAAGCCACATTATGCAGCGCTGATGCTGAAACACAGGATAATCAGCCAATAGCAAACATCATCTGTCATTCTAAAGCAGCCCTGAGCTCTGCATCTCCAAATGCAGTACTGTGTGTGTTGGGGGAGGGGGAATATGGGCAGAACCGGGGCTAATGGTCAGTTCTTCTTTGACGTACAGTCAGTTCAGTATATTGGATTTAGGGCTGTTCAGCCTCCATTCAGCATGCATGGTTGTGCTTCTGAGATGTGTCCTAGATCCTTGCCCTCAAGGAGGTCAGTCTAGTAGGGGAACCAGCACATGAAGGAGTGAGCACTGTGATAATGTAATGACAGGGACTGTACAAGGTACTGAGGAGGGAGAGTGAAAGGTAGGCCTGGAGACACGGGTGGTGACTGAACAACTTCCCAGAGGGGTCCTTTCCACTGGGTGTTAAAGGTCAAGTAGGAATTCACTAGATGGATGAATGGGGTGAGGAAGAGAAAAGACAGCATATTAAAAAGCAGAGACATTACTTTGCCAACAAAAGTCTGTCTAGTAAAAGCTATGGTTTTTCCAGTAGTCACATATGGATATGAGAGTTGGGCCATAAAGAAAACTGAGTGCCAAAGAATTGATGCTTTTGAACTGTGGTGTTGGAGAAGACTCTTGAGAGTCCCTTGGACTGCAAGGAGATCAAACCAGTCAATCCTAAAGGAAATCAGTCCTGAATATTCATTGGAAGGACTGATGCTGAGGCTGAAACTCCAATACTTTGGCCACCTGATGCAAAGAACTGACTCATTGAAAAAGACCCTGATGCTGAGAAAGATTGAAGGCAGGAGGAGAAGGGGATGACAGAGGATGAGATTGTTGGATGGCATCACCAACTTGATGGCCATGAGTTTGAGCAAGCTCTGGGAGCTGGTAATGGATAGGGAGGCCTGGTGTGCCACAGTCCATGGGGTTGCAAAGAGTCAGACATGACTGAGCGACTGAACTGAACTGAACACAGGCCAAGAGGAGAGAAACAACATGGGTTTGGGGGCAGTGAGGTCATTGAGTAGTGAGAAGAGCGGTATCATGGGGTATCTGGCCAGGACCTGAGTATGAATAGCCTTCCGCAACATGCTGAGGTGTTTGGACATCATCTGTGGATAACTGAAGGCATTAGGCCAGTCTCACTCTGTAATTAGCAACCATTCTGTGACCATGAGGAAAGCCAGGGGCCTTTCAGATCAGACCAAGATTCCAAACTGCCTTGTCAGCAGATAGCCTTGAGTGTGGGGCTTCAGAAGAAAGGGGTTGGGTGGGGCTGAGTTTTATAATAGCCTTTTCTACTACAGACAATTTTAAAATGGAAGCTACCTGCAACTTAGAGAAGAGACACTTTTTGAAAAGGAAGAATTTAGAGTTAAATCTATCCTTATATCTCTTTTTTATGGTGAAGTGAAAGTTGCTCAGTTGTGTCCGACTCTGTGACCCCATGGACTATACAGTCCATGGAATTCTCCAGGCCAGAATACTGGAGTGGGTAGCTTTTCCCTTCTCCAGGGCATCTTCCCAACCCAGGGATCAAACCCAGGTCTCCCACATTGCAGGCAGATTCTTTACCAACTGAGCTATCAGGAAAGCCCAAGAATACTGGAGTGGGTAGCCTATCCCTTCTCCAGCAGATTTTCCCAAGCCAGGAATCCAACTGGGGTCTCCTGAATTGCAGGCAGATTCTTTACCAACTGAGCTATGAGGTGATATAGCCAAAAGTATCAGAAGTAGAATGGATGAGACCCTGTGTGTCCTGTATCTAAGACCAGGACTTTTTTTTTATATATATATAATTTGCAGTTAAGTTATCCAAGTCAAGAGGAGCTTATCATCGAACTTGTGCCAATTTGTTTATTCAGCATCACTTATTCACTCTCCTCTATAAACCTGGTTTTAGAGACTGAGGATTCGTGTATGACAAGTACCTGTCCTAGAGGAGCCCAAATCAAAGGTGAGGATATCAGGTGAGGAGGCTCTCATGGCTCTGAGGACTGACAGCATGTTGAGGGAAACAGGACCGTGTAGCTCAACGGGAAAACACAGTCACAAGGATAGCCTTGCCACAGCCCTTGCCTGTCACACCAATTCCATCTCCTCAACAGTACTATTCCAACAATCCCTACCTTTGTGGATCTCACACACAATGCTGTTTCCCATCTTCATGCCTTTGCTAGTGCTTCTCCTTCCCAATGCCCTGAGATGCAGTCTGTCCCTTTTTTAACCCTCCTTCACCAGGTTAGTGCCTGCTTTTTCATCATCTAAGATCCTCCTGACTCCCATGCTGGTTAAGTTCTGCCATCTGTGCTCCTGGGATGCCCCTTCCATAAAATGATTACTCGTTTACCACATCAGTTCAGTTGAGTTCAGTCACTCAGTCGTGTCCGATTCTTTGCGACTTCATGGACTGCAGCACTCCAAGCCGCCCTGTCCATCGCCAGCTCCCGGAGTTTGCCCAAATTCATGTCCATTGAGTCAGTGATGCCATCCAACCATCTCATCCTCTGTCGTATCCTTCTCCTCCCACCTTCAATCTTTCCCAGCATCAGGGTCGTTTCAAATGAGTCAGTTCTTCGCATCAGGTGGCCAAAGTATTGGAGTTTCAGCTTCAATGTCAGTCCTTCCAATGAACACCCAGGACTGATCTCCTTTACGATGGACTGGTTGGATCTCCTTGCAGTCCAGGGGACTCTCAAAAGTCTTCTCCAACACCACAGTTCAAAAGCATCAATTCTTATGCACTCAGCTTTCTTAATAGTCCAACTCTCACATCCATACATGACCACTGGAAAAACCATAGCCTTGACTACACGGACCTTTGTTGACAAAGTAATGTCTCTGCTTTTTAATATGCTGTCTAGGTTGGTCATATCTTTCCTTCCAAGGAGTAAGCGTCTTTTAATTTCATGGCTGCAGTCACCATCTGCAGTGATTTTGGAGCCCAGAAAAATAAAGTCAGCCACTGTTTCCACTGTTTCCCCATCTATTTGCCATGAAGTGATGGGACAGATGCCATGATCTTAGTTTTCTGAGTGTTGAGCTTTAAGCCAACTTTTTCACTCTCCACTTTCACTTTCATCACAAGGTTCTTTAGTTCCTCTTCACTTTCTGCCATAAAGGTGGTGTCATCTGCATATCTGTGGTTATTGGTATTTCTCCCAGCAATCTGGATTCCAGCTTGTGCTTCATCCAGCCCAGCGTTTCTCATGATGTACTCTGCATATAAGTTAAATAAGCAGGGTGACAATATACAGCCTTGACGAACTCCTTTTCTTATTTGGAGCAGTCTGTTGTTCCATGTCCGGTTCTAACTGTTGCTTCTTGACCTGCATACAGATTTCTCAAGAGGCAGGTCAGATTGTTTGGTATTCCCATCTCTTTCAGAATTTTCCACAGTTTGTTGTGATCCACACAGTCAAAGGCTTAGGCATAGTCAATAAAGCAGAAATAGATGTTTTTCTGGAACTCTCTTGCTTTTTCCATGGTCCAACAGATGTTGGCAATTTGATTTCTGGTTCCTCTGCCTTTTGTAAATCCAGCTTGAACATGGTTCACATACTGTTGAAGCCTGGCTTGGAGAATTTTGAGCGTTACTTTACCAGTGTGTGAGATGAGTGCAATTGTGCGGTAGTTTGAGCATTCTTTGGCATTGCCTTTCTTTGGGATTGGAATGAAAACTGACCTTTTCCTGCCCTGTGGCCACTGCTGAGTTTTCCAAATTTGCTGGCATATTGAGTGCAGCACTTTCACAGTGTCCTCTTTTAGGACTTGAAATAGCTCAACCAGATTCCATCACTTCTACTAGCTTTGTTCGTAGTGATGCTTCCTAAGGTCCTCTTGACTTCACATTCCAAGATGCCTGGTTCGGGTGAATGATCACACCATCGTGATCATCTGGGTTGTGAAGATCTTTTTGTACAGTTCTTCTATGTATTCTTGCCACCTCTTCTTAATATCTTCTGCTTCTATTAAGCCCATACTGCTGGGAGCCGGCATATTGCATATTGAGTGCATATTGCATATTGACTGCAGCACTTTCCACAGCATCATCTTTCAGGATCTGGAATAGCTCAACTGGAATTCTATCACTGCCGGGAGCCAGCGTGAGGAGCTCCACCCATGACAAAGGTCATGAGGAAGGAGGCTCGGCATACGCAAAGGCGGGATCGAGCCTCAGGAGTCCCCCTGGAAATTCTCGAGCATCTACCCCCCAATACCAGAGTCTGCCTACTTTCTGCTTTGTGCTTTCACCTACACCTCTGACTTTACGGGGGGCTGTCCCCCACTACCTCTTTCTGAAAAAAGAGTTAACTTACAGCTCCAGTTAATAAAGTTCCTGGGTGTGATAGTGTTTCAACCTACAAATTCCTTTGGAAGTCCTCTAGCCTGCTTGAATAGGTTTTTCTGGCCACATGTGATTGCTCAGAGCCTCCCAACTGTGAGAGGCATGAGATGTTCTAAACTGTCTAAATACAGATTCCTTTGAGCAGTTAAAAGATTGATTAGAAATTGTATTGGTGAAGGGATTTTCACTTGTTGGGCCAATGTTTGCTGCTAAGTTTCCATATCCCTTACCTGCTGCGTCCCTGTCAGTGTATTGATTAATATAATTGGTGTAAGTAGTAGCTTTAATGTTTGTAACCTGGGACCCTTGAGTTAATTCTTTTTCTTGTTATAGCTCACCACACCTTTGCTCTGTTGGAATGCAACTTTATCTAATGCTTTTGGAGGGTGGTTCCTGACCAATCACCTTTAGAGAAAAATAAGTTTTCTGAAGAAAGGGTCTTAAAATGTTAACAGGCCTCCGGGCCAGAAGATGATGCAAATCACCTAAGCTTTTGCATATGATAAGTTTGCAGGAAGAAAGCCTGGCTTGCTGCATGACTCTACCCCTTCCCCCATTATCTTCTATGAATAACTTAAGGTATAAAAACTACTTTGGAAAATAAAGTGCGGGCCTTGTTCACCAAAACTTGGTCTCCCCATGTCGTTCTTTCTCTCACCTTCTGGCTGAATTATTCAGCCTCTTTTCTCCACTGAATTTCCTCACTGAGCTATCCTTATTCTATTACTCTTTATATCCTTAATTAAAGTTTAATTAAGCAGTTGTTTCCTGATCCTCGCCGACGCCGTCCCCGCTTCGAATTCCCTGGATCCACCGGGGCTGGACCCTGGCACCATTCCATTTCTGTCCTTAATTGAGCCCATCTTTGCATGAAATGTTCCCTTAGTATCTCTAATTTTCCTGAAGAGATCTCTAGTCTTTCCCATTCTATTGTTTTCCTCTATTTCTTTGCACTGATCACTGAGGAAGGCTTTCTTATCTCTCCTTGTTATTCTTTGGAACTCTGCATTCAAATGGGTATATCTTTACTTTTCTCCTTTGTTTTTCATTTCTCTTCTTTTCACAGCTATTTGTAAGGCCTCCTCAGACAGCCATTTTGCTTTTGTGCATTTTTTTTTTCTTCCGGATGGTCTTGAACCCTGTCTCCTATACAATGTCATGAAGCTCTGCCCATTGTTCTTCAGACACTCTGTCTATCAGATCTAGTCCCTTAAATCTATTTCCCACTTCCACTGTATAATCATAAGGGATTTGACTATGCCAAAGCCTTTGACTGTGTGGATCACAATAAACTGTGGAAAATTCTGAAAGAGATGGGAATACCAGACCACCTGACCTGCCTCTTGAGAAACCTGTATGCAGGTCAGGAAGCAACAGTTAGAACTGGACATGGAATAACAGACTGGTTCCAAACAGGAAAAGGAGTATGTCAAGGCTGTGTATTGTCACCCTGCTTATTTAACTTATATGCAGAGTACATCATGAGAAACGCTGGGCTGGATGAAGCACAAGCTGGAATCCAGATTGCTGGGAGAAATACCAATAACCACAGATAAGCAGATGACACCACCCTTATGGCAGAAAGTGAAGAAGAACTAAAGAACCTTGTGATGAAAGTGAAAGAGGAGAGTGAAAAAGTTGGCTTAAAGCTCAACATTCAGAAAACTGAGATCATGGCATCCAGGCCCATCACTTCATGGCAAATAGATGAAGAAACAGTGGAAACAGTGGCTGACTTTATTTTTTGATGCTCCAAAATCACTGCAGATGGTGATTGCAGCCACGAAATTAAAAGACGCTTACTGCTTGGCAGAAAAGTTATGATCAACCTAGACAGCATATTAAAAAGCAGAGAGAGAAGGCAGCGGTGGTGGCAACGACAACGGCCGCTCTGGAGGCCGCAGTCCCGGTCCTGGCTTCGGCCCCAGCCCCACCATGGTGACGCTCGCTGAGCTGCTGGTGCTCCTGGCCGCCCTCCTGGCCACGGCCTCGGGCTACTTCATCAGCATTGACGCGCATGCCGAGGAGTGCTTCAAGTGGGTCACCTTGGGCACCAAGATGGGCCTCATCTTCGAGGTGGCCGAGGACGGCTTCCTGGACATCAACGTGGAGATTACAGGACCTGATAATAAAGGAATTTGTAAAGGAGACCGGGAGTCCAGTGGGAAATACACATTTGCTGCTCACATGGATGGAACATATAAGTTTTGTTTTAGCAATAGGATGTATACCATGACTCCAAAGATAGTGATGTTCACCATTGATACTGGGGAAGTCCCCAGAGGACAAGACATGGAAACAGAAGCTCACCAGAACAAGCTAGAAGAAATGATTAATGAGCTCGCAGTGGCGATGACAGCTGTGAAGCATGGAGAGGAATACACGGAAGTTCGAGAGAGAATACACAGAGCAGTCAATGGCAACACAAACAGCAGAGTGGTCCTTTGGGCCTTCTCTGAAGCTCTTGCTCTAGTTGCCATGACATTGGGACAGATCTACTACCTGAAGAGATTCTTCAAAGTCCGGAGGGTTGTTTAAAAGCCTTTTCCCC
The DNA here is from genome assembly GCF_029407905.1 of Bubalus kerabau. NCBI lineage: Eukaryota > Metazoa > Chordata > Mammalia > Artiodactyla > Bovidae > Bubalus > Bubalus kerabau. The sequence goes on along the minus strand of NC_073625.1, from coordinate 116,492,905 downwards.
ATAATCCCAAATTCATAATTCACTGTTTACCAAACATCTTGGTCATAATAATGTCATTAGTTTCTATGTTTTTATTTTCTGAACTGTATCTTCACAGCTTGTTTATTTGTGATTAATAGATATTGGGGGAAAACACTTTTTTAGGAAAGCTATAGTGAAAATTTGACATTTGATTGGCATAAATTCATATTTGAATTCTGCCTCCATTATACAGGCCCTCCCCAAACTCAAACACTGTAAGCCAAATATAGGTGTAGAGTCCTTAGGTTTCTTTCCTTTTATTTTCATTATAAAATACAGTTTGTTCAGGATAGTACTTTACTAAAATGACTGTCTTCTTGGGATCCCTTATCCTGCAGTTCAGGTCACTAGAAAGATTCATTTTGTTGAGAAACAACAATCTGAATCTTGACATTTTCTATCCAGCTTGATGGTAGAGCTCTGTGACTAGAGTATGTGACCAGGTTGGTACTTTTATATTTTGTCTATCTTATTTTTGCTTTAATGATACGACTTAAACCAACAACCTTTACCCACCCCTCCAAAGTTTCACTTTGAACCTTAGAACTCAATCACCTCCACTTAAAATCAACACAAGCAGCTAATAACCATTTTTTGGTTTCTGCCTAACCTTGTAAGAAGTCTATTAAAGCCAATTCTCTTGGGTGTTTTAGCAAACAGTAGCTCTTTTTCTTTCTATGATGGCACATACACCTTCTCTACTCTTGGCATGTAGGAGGTATGCATTCATGTAACTGGAAAAATCTGGATTTCTGATGCCAAAGGGTTAAAGCCTCTTGGATTTCTTTGCAGTGATATACAGCCACTATTTTATTTTTGATCAGTGGCATTTTGGCTACTGTTTAATTGGGGTACTGAACATCACTGTCAGTACTAGGGTTTTTGTTTTTCTTGGGTCTTTCTTTTTTGGCACATGAGGATTTTGTTTTGTATAGAACAAAATGATTTTCTTTTGGTCTCTGATGATGGGTTTAAAAATCAAGGAGCATCTGGTTTTATTGTGGGGATGATCCAGGATTATGTTGTGACTGAAGTATATTGGTTACTTGTACTTTTTTTTTGGTTCTTTACAAGGGGAAAATTACAAGTAACGAGTTTTGTATAATTAAATTTGTTACACGTTTTCATGTTCAGGGTAAACAATTTTTCAACCTTGGATGAAAATACTAGCAACAGTTTAAGGTGACTGAGTTTTACCTTAGGACAACTGTTGCATGGCAATTTGTGTGTGTGTGTGTGCAAACACTTCAAAATTGAGTTAAAAGATGTAAATTTAAAATTGGTTGTGTATCTGATCTGCCCCAGGTTCAGTAAATAAACAGTTCTTTTTAAAAACAAACAAACAAAAAAACACATTAAAAAGATCATACACCATGACCAAGTGGGCTTTATCCCAGGGATGCAAGGATTCTTCAATATCCACAAATCAGTGTAATACACCACATTAACAAATTGAAAAATAAAAGCCATATGATTATCTCAATAGATGCAGAGAAAGCCTTTGATAAAATTCAACATCCATTTATGATAAAAACACTCCAGAAAGCAGGAATAGAAGGAACATACCTCAACACAGTAAAAGATATATATGACAAACCCACAGCAAACATTATCCTCAATGGTGAAAAATTGAAAGCGTTTCCCCTAAAGTCAGGAACAAGACAAGGGTGCCCACTCTCACCACTACTATTCAACAGAGTTTTGGACGTTTTGGCCACAGCAATCAGAGCAGAAAAAGAAATAAAAGGAATCCAAATTGGAAAAGAAGAAGTAAAACTCTCACTGTTTGCAGATGACATGATCCTCTACATAGAAAACCCTAAGGACTCCACCAGAAAATTACTAGAGCTAATCAATGAATATAGTAAAGTTGCAGGATATAAAATCAACACACAGAAATCCCTTGCATTCCTATACACTAATAATGAGAAAATAGAAAGAGAAATTAAGGAAACAATTCCATTCACCATTGCAACGAAAAGAATAAAATACTTAGGAATATATATACATAAAGAAACTAAAGACCTATATATAGAAAACTATAAAACACTGATGAAAGAAATCAAAGAGGACACTAATAGATGGAGAAATATACCATATTCATAGATCAGAAGTATCAATAGAGTGAAAATGAGTATACTACCCAAAGAAATCTATAGATTCAATGCAATCCCTATCAAGCTACCAACGGTATTCTTCACAGAGCTAGAACAAATAATTTCACAATTTGTATGGAAATACAAAAAACCTTGAAAAGCCAAAGCAATCTTAAGAAGAATGGAACTGGAGGAATCAACCTGCCTAACTTCAGGCTCCACTACAAAGCCACAGTCATCAAGACAGTATGGTACTGGCACAAAGACAGAAATATAGATCAATGGAACAAAATAGAAAGCCCAGAGATAAACGCACGCACCTATGGACACCTTATCTTTGACAAAGGAGGCAAGGATATACAATGGAGAAAAAACAATCTCTTTAACAAGTGGTGCTGGGAAAACTGATCAACCGCTTGTAAAAGAATGAAACTACAACACTTTCTAACACCATCAGATCAGATCAGATCAGATCAGTCGCTCAGTCGTGTCCGACCCTTTGCGACCCCATGAATCGCAGCACGCCAGGCCTCCCTGTCCATCACCAACTCCCGGAGTTCACTCAGACTCATGTCCATCGAGTCAGTGATGCCATCCAGCCATCTCATCCTCTGTCCTCCCCTTCTCCTCTTGCCCCCAATCCCTCCCAGCATCAGGGTCTTTTCCAATGAGTCAACTCTTCGCATGAGGTGGCCAAAGTACTGGAGTTTCAGCTTTAGCATCTTTCCTTCCAAAGAACACCCAGGTCTGATCTCCTTCAGAATGGACTGGTTGGATCTCCTTGCAGTCCAAGGGACTCTCAAGAGTCTTCTCCAACACCACAGTTCTAAAGCATCAATTCTTCGGCGCTCAGCTTTCTTCACAGTCCAACTCTCACATCCATACATGACCAAAGGAAAAACCATAGCCTTGACTAGACGGAACTTTGTTGGCAAAGTAATGTCTCTGCTTTTGAATATGCTATCTAGGTTGGTCATAACTTTCCTTCCAAGGAGTAAGCGCCTTTTAATTTCATGGCTGCAGTCACCATCTGCAGTGATTTTGGAGCCCAGAAAAATAAAGTCTGACACTGTTTCCCCATCGATTTCCCATGAAGTGATGGGACCGGATGCCATGATCTTTGTTTTCTGAATGTTGAGCTTTAAGCCAACTTTTTCACTCTCCACTTTCACTTTCATCAAGAGGCTTTTTAGTTCCTCTTCACTTTCTGCCATAAGGGTGGTGTCATCTGCATATCTGAGGTGATTCATATTTCTCCCAGCAATCTTGATTCCAGCTTGTGTTTCTTCCAGTCCAGCGTTTCTCATGATGTACTCTGCATATAAGTTAAATAAGCAGGGTGACAATATACAGCCTTGACTTACTCCTTTTCCTATTTGGAACCAGTCTGTTGTTCCATGTCCAGTTCTAACTGTTGCTTCCTGACCTGCATACAAATTTCTCAAGAGGCAGATCAGGTGGTCTGGTATTCCCATCTCTTGAAGAATTTTCCACAGTTTATTGTGATCCACACAGTCAAAGGTTTTGGCATAGTCAATAAAGCAGAAATAGATGTTTTTCTAGAACTCTCTTGCTTTTTCCATGATCGAGCGGATGTTGGCAATTTGATCTCTGGTTCCTCTGCCTTTTCTAAAACCAGCTTGAACATCAGGAAGTTCATGGTTCACGTATTGCTGAAGCCTGGCTTGGAGAATTTTGATAATTACTTTACTAGCGTGTGAGTTGAGTGCAATTGTGCAATAGTTTGAGCATTCTTTGGCATTGCCTTTCTTTGGGATTGGAATGAAAACTGACCTTTTCCAGTCCTGTGGCCACTGCTGAGTTTTCCAGATTTGCTGGCATATTGAGTGCAGCACTTTCACAGCATCAGCTTTCAGGATTTGGAATAGCTCAACTGGAATTCCATCACCTCCACTAGCTTTGTTCGTAGTGATGCTTCCTAAGGCCCACTTGACTTCACATTCCAGGATGTCTGGCGCTAGGTCAGTGATCACACCATTGTGATTATCTGGGTCGTGAAGATCTTTTTTGTTTAGTTCTTCTGTGTATTCTTGCCATCTCTTCTTAATATCTTCTGCTTCTGTTAGGTCCATACCATTTCTGTCCTTTATCGGGCCCATCTTTGCATGAAATGTTCCTTTGGTATCTCTGATTTTCTTGAAGAGATCCCTAGTCTTACCCATTCTGTTGTTTTCCTCTATTTCTTTGCATTGATTGCTGAAGAAGGCTTTCTTATCTCTTCTTGCTATTCTTTGGAATGCTGCATTCAGATGTTTATATCTTTCCTTTTCTCCTATGCTATTCACTTCCCTTCTTTTCACAGCTATTTGTAAGGCCTCCCCAGACAGCCATTTTGCTTTTTTGCATTTCTTTTCTATGGGGATGGTCTTGATCCCTGTCTCCTGTACAATGTCACGAATCTCATTCCATAGTTCATCAGGCACTCTATCTATCAGATCTAGGCCCGTAAATCTATTTTTCACTTCCACTGTATAATCATAAGGGATTTGATTTAGGTCATACCTGAATGGTCTAGTGGTTTTCCCCACTTTCTTCAATTTAAGTCTGAATTTGGCAATAAGGAGTTCATGGTCTGAGCCACAGTCAGCTCCTGGTCTTGTTTTTGCTGACTGTATAGAGCTTCTCCATCTTTAGCTGCAAAGAATATAATCAATCTGATTTCGGTGTTGACCATCTGGTGATGTCCATGTATAGAGTCTTCTCTTGTGTTGTTGGAAGAGGGTGTTTGTTATGACCAGTGCATTTTCTTGGCAAAACTCTATTAGCCTTTGCCCTGCTTCATTCTGTACTCCAAGGCCAAATTTGCCTGTTACTCCAGGTGTTCCTTGACTTCCTACTTTTGCATTCCAGTCCCCTATAATGAAAAGGACATCTTTTTTGGTTGTTAGCTCTAAAAGGTCTTGTAGGTCTTCATAGAACCGTTCAACTTCAGCTTCTTCAGCGTTACTGGTTGGGGCATAGACTTGGATTACTGTGATATTGAATGGTTTGCCTTGGAAACGAACAGAGATCATTCTGTCGTTTTTGAGATTGCATCCAAGTACTGCATTTCAGACTCTTTTGTTAACCATGATGGCCACTCCATTTCTTCTGAGGGATTCCTGCCTGCAGTAGTAGATATAATGGTCATCTGAGTTAAATTCACCCATTCCAGTCCATTTCAGTTCGCTGATTCCTAGAATGTCAACATTCACTCGTGCCATCTCTTATTTGACCACTTCCAATTTGCTTTGATTCATGGACCTGACATTCCAGGTTCCTATGCAATATTGCTCTTTACAGCATCAGACCTTGCTTCTATCACCAGTCACATCCACAACTGGGTATTCTTTTTGCTTTGGCTCCATCCCTTCATTCTTTCTGGAGTTATTTCTCCACTGATCTCCAGTAGTATATTGGGCACCTACTGACCTGGGGAGTTTCTCTTTCAGTATCCTATCATTTTGCCTTTTCATAGTGTTCATAGGGTTCTCAAGGCAAGAATACTGAAGCGGTTTGCCATTCCCTTCTCCAGTGGACCACATTCTGTCAGATCTCTCCACCATGACCCGCCCATCTTGGGTTGTCCCACGGGCATGGCTTAGTTTCATTGAGTTAGACAAGGCTGTGGTCCTAGTGTGATTAGATTGACTAGTTTTCTGTGAGTATGGTTTCAGTGTGTTTGCACTCTGATGCCCTCTTGCAACACCCACCATCTTACTTGGGTTTCTCTTACCTTGGGCGTGGGGTATCTCTCACGGCTGCTCCAGCAAAGTGCAGCCATTGCTCCTTACCTTGGACAAGGGGTATCTCCTCACTGCCGCCCTTCCTGACCTTCAACATGGGATAGCTCCTCTAGGCTCTCCTGCACCCGTGCAGCCATGGCTCCTCGTACGTGGGGTTGGTCTTCCCAGCCACTGCCCCTGGCCTCGGGCGTGGGGTTACTCCTCCCGGCCACACAAAAATAAACTCAAAATGGATTAAAGATCTAAACATAAGACCAGAAACTATAAAACTCTTAGAGGAGAACATAGGCAAAACACTCTCCGACATACATCACAGCAGGATCCTCTATGACCCACCTCCCAGAATATTGGAAATAAAAGCAAAAATAAACAAATGGGATGTAATTAAAATTAAAAGCTTCTGCACAACAAAATAAACTATAAGCAAGGTGAAAAGACAGCCTTCAGAATGGGAGAAAATAATAGCAAATGAAGCAACTGACAAACAACTAATCTCAAAAATATACAAGCAACTCCTACAGCTCAATTCCAGAAAAATAAACGATGCACTCAAAAAATGGGCCAAAGAACTAAACAGACATTTCTCCAAAGAAGACATACAGATGGCTAACAAACACATGAAAAGATGCTCAACATCACTCATTATCAGAGAAATGCAAATCAAAACCACAATGAGGTACCATTTGACACCAGTCAGAATGGCTGCGATCCAAAAGTCTACAAGCAATAAATGCTGGAGAGGGTGTGGAGAAAAGGGAACCCTCTTACACGGTTGGTGGAAATGCAAACTAGTACAGCCACTATGGAGAACAGTGTGGAGATTCCTTAAAAAACTGGAAATAGAACTGCCTTATGACCCAGCAATCCCACTGCTGGGCATACACACTGAGGAAACCAGAATTGAAAGAGACACGTGTACCCCAATGTTCATCGCAGCACTGTTTATAATAGCCAGGACATGGAAGCAACCTAGACGTCCATCAGCAGATGAATGGATAAGAAAGCTGTGGTACATATACACAATGGAGTATTACTCAGCCATTAAAAAAATACATTTGAATCAGTTCTAATGAGGTGGATGAAACTGGAGCCTATTATACAGAGTGAAGTAAGCCAGAAAGAAAAACACCAATATAGTATACTAACGCATATATATGGAATTTAGAAAGATGGTAACGACAACCCTGTATGCGAGACAGCAAAAGAGACACAGATGTATAGAACAATCTTTTGGACTCTGTGTGTGTGTGTGGGGGGGGTGTGATTTGGGAGAATGGCATTAAAACATGTATAATATTATATAAAAAATGAATTGCCAGTCCAGGTTCAAATGAGGATACAGGAAGCTTGGGGCTGGTGCACTGGGATGACCCAGAGGGATGGTATGGGGTGGGGGGGGGGAGGTGGGAGGGGGGTTCAGGATTGGGGAACACGTGTACACCTGTGGTGGATACATGTTGATGTATGGCAAAACCAATACAATATTGTAAAGTAAAATAAATAAATAAAATGATTTAAGAAAAAAATAAATAAATAAAAAGCAGAGACATTACTTTGTCAACAAAAGTCCGTGTAGTCAAGGCTATGGTTTTTCCAGTAGTCATGTATGGATGTAAGAGTTGGACTATAAAGAAAGCTGAGTGCAGAAGAATTGATGCTTTTGAACTGTGGTGTTGGAGAAGACTCTTGAGAGTCCCTTGGACTACAAGGAGATTCAACCAATCCATGGGTGTTCATTGGAAGGACTGATGTTGAAGCTGAAACTCCAATATTTTGGCCACCTGATGCGAAGAGCTGACTCATTTGAAAAGACCCTGGTGCTGGGAAAGATTGAAGGCAGGAGGAGAAGGGGACAACAGAGGATGAGATGTTTAGATTCCATCACCAACTCAATGGACATGAGTTTACTCAAACTAAACTCCAGGAGTTGGTGATGCACAGAGAGGCCTGACATGCTGCAGTTCATGGGGTTGCAAAGAGTCAGACACGACTGAGCAACTGAACTGAACTGAATGGTCTAGTGGTTTTCCCTACTTCAATTTAAGTTTGAATTTAGCAATAAGGAGTTCATGATCTGAGCCACAGTCAGCTCCTGGTCTTGTTTTTGCTGACTGTATAGAGCTTCTCCACCTTTGGCTGCAAAGAAAATAATCAGTCTGATTTTGGTGTTGACTATCTGGTGGTGTCCATGTGTAGAATCGTCTTTTGTGTTGTTGGAAAAGGGTGTTTGCTATGACCAGTGTGTTCTCTTGGCAAAACGCTATTAGCCTTTGCCCTGCTCCATTGTGTCCTCCAAGGCCAAATTTGCCTGTTAAATCCTGTTGTTTCTTGACTTCCTACTTGTTCATTCCAGTCCCCTATAATGAAAAGGATATCTTTTTTGGGTGTTAGTTCTAAAAGGTCTTGTAGGTCTTCATAGAACCGTTCAACTTCATCTTCTTCAGCATTACTGGTTGGGGCATAGTCTTGGATTGCCATGATATTGAATGGTTTGCCTTGGAAACAAACAGAGATCATTCTGTCGTTTTTGAGATTGCATCCAAGTACTGCATTTTGGACTTTTTTGTTGGCTATGAGGGTTACTCCTTTTCTCTAAAGGATTCTTGCCCGCAGTAGTAGATATGATGGTCATCTGAGTTAAATTCACCCATTCCAGTCCATTTTAGTTAGCTGATTCCTAAAATCTCAACGTTCACACTTGCCGTCTTGTTTGACCAATTCCAATTTGCCTTGCTTCATGGCCCTAACATTCCAGGTTCCTATGCAATATTGTTCTTTACAGCACTGGACCTTGCTTCCATCACCAGTCACATCCACAGCTGGGTGTTGTTTTTGCCTTGGCTCCGTCTCTTCATTCTTTCTGGAGTTATTTCTCTTCTGATCTCCAGTAGCATGTTGGGCACCTCCCAACCTGGGGAGTTCATCTTTCAGTGATCTATCTTTTTGTCTTTTCATACTGTTCATGGGGTTCTCAAGGTAAGAATATTCAAGTGGTTTTCCATTCCCTTCTCCAGTGGACCACATCCTGTCCTCTGATTATATAATCTGCTTGGAGATCCTTTGTCTTTACACTGGAAGCTCTTGAGTGCAAGGATGCTTCTTTTTCATTTCAGTATTTCTGGGGTTTATTCCAGTGCCTGGTAAAAAGCAGGGAATCACAAACATTTACTGAATAAATGAGTTTAACCACTTGGGAACTATGCCATCTTAGCATATCTCTTAACCTTCCCCTGGAGTCTAAGATTTTATCTGTACAAGAAGGTAATGATACGTCCTCCCTAAAGCTGTTATGAGAATTAAGTGAGATAATGTACATTAATGCATTATCATAGCACCTGGCTGATGGAAAGCAATCAATAATTATTTTTAGGAGAAAAGATTTAAGAAGTTATCTGTTCCAGCCTCCTACTTTCATTAAGCCAATCTCCTCATGCTGCAAGATCTAGATACTATTTTAGATTAAATGAAGAAGATAATAACCAGGTGCATCTCTTTGGGGATACACACTAGATTGGGTTTCAAAGAACAATCCTCTCAAGGGCAAGTTCTCCAGAGCACACTCTGCTTAAACCACATCTAGGTAGATAATCAGATTTTATATATGCAATACTCCTTTCATATGTAAACCAAGTCAAATACTCCTTTTACCCTGACTCTCATGAAACAGTAAACACTCCAGACTTCCACAACTCTTTATTACTTTATTTTATTTTTGGCCATGCCATGCAGCTTGTTGGGCTTCTTCCCTGGTGGCTCAGATGGTAAAGCGTCTGCCTGCAGTGCGGGAGACCCGGGTTTGATCCCTGGGTTGGGAAGATCCCCTGGAGAAGGAAATGGCAACCTACTCCAGTACTCTTGCCTGGAAAATTCTGTGGACTGAGGAGCCTCGTAGGCTACAGTCCATGGGGTCACAAAGAGTTGGACATGACTGAGCGACTTCACTCACTCATGCAGCTTGTGGGATCTTAGTTCCCTGACCAGGGATCAAACTTGGGCCTTCAGTAGTGACAGTGCAGAGCCCTACCCACTGGACAGCCAGGGAATATCCATACTTCCACTACTTTTAAAAAATATTATTTATTTATGGCTGTGCTGGGTCTTCCTTGCTGCCCACAGGCGTCCTCTAGTTGCCGTGTGTGGGCTTCTCATTGCAGTGGCTTCTCTGGTTGCAGAGCACAGGCTCTAGATTCACGGGCTTCAGTAGTTGCAACATACAGACTCAGTAGTTATGATGCACAGGCTTTGTTGCCCTGCAGCATATGGAATCGTCCCAGACCAGAGGTCAAACCTGTGTCCCCTACGTTGACAGTTGGATTCTTTACTACTAAGCCAGCATGGAAGCCCTCTGCTACTTATTAAATCAGGAAGGAAAAATGAAACGGAATCAATGGTCCCAGACTATGTTCCAAAGATAAGATGTTATTTCTAAACTCTCACCCATCAATCCTGTTTACTTCCCGTCCTTAAGATAATATCCATTTGCCTTTATAATTGGGCAAGAGTGAATAGGCATAGCAGAGAGGAAGAGAGTAGGTTGGATAAACTGGCTATTTTATTGTGCCTGCGTGCTAAGTTGCTTCAGTGGTGTCTGACTCTTTGCGACCCCATGAACTACAGTGCACCAGGCTCCTCTGTCCATGGGATTCTCTAGGCAAGAATACTGGAGTGGGTTGCCATTTTCTTCTACAGGGGATCTTCCCAACCCAGGGATCAAACCTGTGTCTCTTATGTCTCCTGCATTGGCAGGCAGGTTCTTTACTGCTAGCACTACCCAGGAAATCAGTTGTTTCATTGTTAGGACTGTAGAATGAAATCAACATATCATGTTAGTATCTTTTTCACACTTAAATTTGCTCTTGAAATAAGGGTGGAAGCTGTAGAAGGTCTTAACATCTGGACAGATGAGCTTCCCCAAGTTTTACTTAGAACTAGAAGTCTGCCTTTTTAAAAGCAAACCAAAGAAAGTTGCCCAAATCTAGAGTGCAGAGGAGCCATCCTCAGGGCGCAAGTCTTTGGACAGGTTGGACTGTCCAAAGTCAATCCAGTTCAACACATAATTACTGCCTATTTTGGGCTAGGCACTGTGATAAGAGCTGGGGAGACATGTATCAATAAGACATGATGTCTGCCCTAACGTAGCTCCCAGGCTGGGGCCCCCTTCCTAAATGATGTCCAGGTCTATCAGTGGAAGTGCCAATTGGGGATGACAGATATGCCATCTCCCCTCCTATGCCTACACTCATGTCCATTCAGCCCAGTGCAGTCTCAGAATCGTTCTCAAGATAGCACATCTGACTGATCACCTGGCCAGGAGTTGACTCTAACCCTACAGTTGATGAAGTATGGGCTTTGGATAAAAACAACTCTAAATTCAAACCCCAGCTCCATGTGTGGTATTGGGAAAATTCCTTACTATTCCTTGAGCTTCAATTTTTCTCATCTGTAGAATGAGACAGGCTTCACAAAATACTATAAGGCTGGCACTATTACTGTCCCCATTTTAAAGATGAGAAAAACAGAGGCACAGATAAGGTAGATAACTTGCCTAAGATCAAAAACAGAAAGAGGGAGAGCCAGAATCCAAAACCAGAGGTCTATTTCAGAGCCTGTTCTGTTAACTGCTATGCTACTTTCCTCTTAGGATGGTCAAATGCTCTCTAGGTGCCAAGAAGCACAGAACTGCCAGGCTCAGATGAAATATTCAATAGAGGGGTTTACTAAGGGCCATTTTCCATTGGCTGAGATGTTAGCTCTGGTTGGAGACAGTATTTTGTCTTCAAGTAAAAAAGGCTGCGGTGGAGAGACCTGCTGGATTTGCAAATATAGAGGCTCACATCATATTTAAATTATTTGGCAGAGTCTGACTCTTGAAAACAACTGACCTGATAACAGAAATATGAGAATCAGAGATCACTTGACACAGTAGTCCAAGGTCATCTGACTAAAAACTGTGCCTCTAAGGAACATTATTAAAGTCACCACGCATTTCTAAGATGATTCCACAATGACTAAGGCACAGGTTTAAAAGTAAAAAAGAAAATAAGCAAATCTTAACTCATAATTGAGCCCTAATAAATGGGCTGATATTTGTAGAACTCTTAGAACACTGTCTGGCACCTAAGTAAACACAAAGTGTTTTGTAAGCAAATGAAAAACAAACAAGTGGGCCTGGCAGAAGACCTGGTCAGAAGCACCCGTGCTTGGGTGCCAGTTGATCTTTTTTTCACACGCTTCCCCCACTGGCCTTAGAAAAAATCTTTTCTGAACTTCAGTTTTCTTGCCTGTTAAATTATAACAATAACTAATTCAAGGGAATTGTAGGAACCAGATGAGACCAGTGAAATATAAAGATGAAAACATGTCAATTGTAAATGATAAAGCACCATACAGATGTCATTATTATTACTACTAGGACTAGAATGAGGTCCTGAGGCAGAGAATCAAATTTCTGGTGTTTGTGCCCAGGATCATCTGCCCTTCTCCCCAGTTCCCTCCCTGGCACAGCCCTCCACTAGCTGCTGGCCCTGCCAAGTAGGGAGTAGGGGAGAGCTGGGTCCCTGGCACCTGGGGCTGGAACACAGAGTGCCCTCTCTCCCTCTCTCCCCCTCTTGCAGAGTCAAAGACATATAGAGCTGTTGAGAGTAGCTGGATTTAGTGTGCCAGGTCGGCCACATTCAGGATTAGATAGACTTTTGCAGACTGCCCTGAGAACCCAGTGACCCAGGGTAGCCTCATTCCTGTGGGCACTGGTATTGTGAGTTTTAAATGACTGGCTTTGTAATTATACTTTGGAATGCATAACCTATTCCAGAAGTGGGGACTGCTTGTGCAGAACCAAACTGAACTTCTTGAACTATGGTGTGTCCTTCAGAAAACAGTACAAAGCCATAGCATTACCATAAGCTGTGAGAATTACCTCACAGGAAATTCCCTTTTCTTTCTCTTTTTTCTAATTTTCTTTTACTATTTGGGAGAAAACCATAGTTACCTATTGATTTAGCTCTATGATTAAATCAAGAGAAAAAAACAAAGTGACTCCTCAGGAATATGTGAAAGACAAAACTTCATGGATGCTGTGTATTGGATTTAGCTACCTGGAAGGGCAAAAAGCAATATAAAGCCACTAAGGAAAAATGTAGCTGAAAGGTAATAAGGAGGAATTCTTATATGGTCCATTAGTTCAATAGGGAAGCAGAAACCCACAGGCTGATGGGAACTCTTTGTAAATACAGCTTTTAAGCAACTCTCCAGTATGCCATCAGTAGCAGAGATCAAATGATTTTTTTGATGTGGATCATTTTTTGAATTCCTTATTGAATTTGCTACAATATTGCTTCTTTTTATGTTTTGGTCTTTTGGCTGCCAGGCATGTGGAATCTTAGCTCCCCGACCAGGGATAGAACCTGAGTCCTCTGCATTGGCAGGTGGGCTCTTAACCACTGGACCTCCAGGGAAGTCCCTAATTTTCTTACTATAAACCATGAACATGCTTGTGCAGCTAGTTGTTCAATAAATTACTTATGAAAAACACTGTCTCTAAAAAGCTATTCTCTATGTCTCTAAAAAGACCATTATCTTATCATGGCGAACCTGATTTTTCCAGGAGTTAAGGGATGTATTAAGATAGTAAGGTAACTCTTTAAGATTACTTCAAACTCAATTAATGTCAGCCAAAACACAATTGAGACCAGAACTACAGAGACTACTACTCAGTCCATCAGAATCGAGTTTAAGGTAGAGAAGAAATCTTACAGCTCTGGTTCTCTGGTTCTGGTCTGAATGTTTGTGTCTTCCTCAGATTCATATGTTTAAACCCTAACCCTCAATGTGATGATATTAAGAATTGGGACATTTAGGAGATGATTAGGTCTTGAGGATAGAGCCCTCGTGGGTAGCATTAGCATCCTTATAAAAGGGACCCCAGAGCCCTCTTGCCATTTCCACCATGTGAGGGCACAGCAAGAGGGAAGCTGGCATTTGTGAACCAGGAAAGCAGCTCATACCAGACACTGAATCTGCCACTGCCCTGATCTTGGACTTCCAGCCTCTAGAACTGCAAGAAATAAACATTTGTTGTTTAAGCCACCCAATCTATGGTACTTTTGTTAGAGCAGCCCAGACAGGCTAAGACAGCTCTCATGGACATCCTTGAGAAGCAAAGGTGAACAGGATGAAAATGTGATTTATTTTTCCTTTGAGGCCTGGACCTAAAGAAGCAGCTGGTGACAAAGGGGAGAAACTGGGCTGAATGGAAGAGCCTTTCAGAGCAATGCGACATGTGAAGCTAATGGACCAGGTGGCATCCAGGAAGCAGTGTCCTACTGGGTCCTAGTAGGCAATTTGGACATTTGAGACTTAGAACAAATGCCCTCCACTCTTCCCTCTCTGTCATAGCTCTCCTTCTAGTGGTTTGTTAACACTCAAGACAACTGAAACCCTCCCAAGTTCTTGGTTAGATTTGTTTGGGGTTATACCTTCCTCAGGTTCTGTACCTTACAGACTGGTGTTAATTCTTTGCTGAAAGCCCTGCAGGGATCAAGAATTTCCAGTATTTTCCTTGTAGACTTGTCTCAGGATCCCCCATACTTTCATAATCAGGTAGACACCCCATGTCTCCTATCTAAAGTGGAGCTCAGTGTTCTTTGCTTGGATTTTAGAGACAAGGATGAGAACAGGAGGTCAGTTGTGATGTCAGAGTTATGGCATCACAAGGGGATGGAACTCAAGATGGGCATAGAGGCTTTTGAGTACTGGTCTCGGCTTCAGCCCTGGGATTTCTTTGGAAGGAATGATGCTAAAGCTGAAACTTCAGTACTTTGGCCACCTGATGCGAAGAGTTGACTCATTGGAAAAGACTCTGATGCTGGGAGGGATTGGGGGCAGGAGGAGAAGGGGTCGACAGGATGAGATGGCTGGATGGCATCACTGACTCGATGGACCTGAGTCTGAGTGAACTCCGGGAGTTGGTGTTGGACAGGGAGGCCTGGCGTGCTGCGATTCATGGGGTCGCAAAGAGTGGGACACGACTGAGCGACTGAACTGAACTAGGCTAAAATGTCTGAAACTCTGAAGTATGTGCAGATTTAGTAGTGGTTAGTTTTCTTAACTAGTCACTTAGTAAAAACATTCTCTTACTTGAGAATGGGAACAAAGGATTCCTAAGAACTGTCTTAAAACTGTAGTGGTGGATCCATTTTTGAATTCTTTTTTCCTCCCTTCTTAAGCTCCACACAAGTGATGTGAAGTGTGATGCAGGCACAGGTGGGGAGATGTAGCTGAAGGCTCTTTGACCTAAGACCAGGCAGCACTTTAGTAAGAAATTTTCCTTGTCGTGGATGCTTGAAACAAATGCCTTCATTCTTGGCCCTCACTGCTATGGCTAAGACCATGGCCGTAAGGACTGTAATAGCCATCTGGCCCAGATCTCTTGTTGGATGTTCCTTACGGCCAGTCTATGCCAACTGCAACAACCTTTCTAGGAAGGAAATTTCACAAAGGCTGAGGAAAACTGTTTCAAATGACTAACAGCCCATACTTAAAAAAATTTCATTTCCTCCATTTTTCAGAAATGAAAAATCATGGGAAAGGACATGGCATGCTCAAAGTAGATTCAGTCAAAGAGGCTTTTATCTGCCTACAGCTCTGTTATTAAGTTTGGATCATGGACGGTCCCTCTAAGGTCAGTCCTTCTTCTTCTTTTCTTTTTTAAAAATATTTATTCATTTGGTTGTAACGGGTCTTAGTTGTGGCATGCAGGATCTTTAATAGCAGCATGTAAACTCTTAGTTGTGGCCCGTGGGATCAAACCTAGACCCACCTGCGTTGGGAGCTGAAGTCTTAGCCACTAGACCACCAGGGAAGTCCCAGGCCCTCCCTTCTTGTATCTCATGTTCTCTCTACTGATGGAGAAGAGAAGCGCCTGGTCCTCTTGACTGTGTCTCAGTTGTGTGTTCTCCTGTCTCCAAATAGACTGCAAGATCTGGGAGAGCAGAGACCACACTGTGTGGTCTCTAACTTGTTGGGGAATTCTTCTTTTTTCTTTATTTTTTAATCTGGGTAATTCTTTAAAATTAAGGCCGCTAGAAGATAGGATACAGAAATGTTGTGACCACAAAATTTCAGCCAAATCTCTTATAACAGCCTTTCAAATTAGGAGTATGAGCTGGGTGAGGCACTCCACCATGCCAGAGGATTCTGATTGATTGGATCTATCTGAGTCCAGAGGGAAGTCTCTATCAGGCTCTGTTGTAGTCAGAATTTTGCCCATGAATTGGATGAGTACAGATGACAACCTGATGAATCTGCAGTGGACATGAAACCAAATTGGTGTAGTTCATGAAACCTACATATTAAACAATTTTTTTATAATTATTAGTTTTGTTTATCTAATTTATTTAGCTGTGCCAGGTCCTAGTTGTGACAGGTGGGATCTTAGCAGTGGCATGTGGGAACTAGTTCCCCAACCAGGGACTGAACCTGGGCCCCTTGCATTGGGAGTTCGGAGTCTTAGCCTCTGAACCACCAGGGAAGATCCACTTTTTTGAAATAGTGGTGAACATTTAAGACTTGAGGGGCTTTCACATTAAAGCTCATATTTCTGGCTTCTCTTAGAAGATTTGGCTTCACTGGGCCTTGGGCCTTTCTGGCAAGAGTTTGTTGGAATGGAGTAGTACTCGTCTCTTAAGATGGAGCATACACTCTCCACTTAATACAATCCCCACCTGGCCTACTGCATTCATTTATCTGACCCTGTCCTGTGTCTACGACTCTTGTCAACTAAAAAGACAAAAAAAAAGAAGAAATAAAGAAACCTTTTACTCTGTACTCTGCAGAGTCATCACAAAATTCCCCGTTAATAGCAAGATACATATAATTACAAGTGATTATTTTCTTTGCCTTTTGTTCAACCAGCAAAGCCTATATCATGTTTGGCTTTTTGGATCTTGATTAAAAGCTGGGCATGAAATAGCATGTTGCCATGAGAAAGGGTCATAGAAGCCTGAAGAACTTGGGCTTGGGAGGACTGGATACAGATTAGAGGACTACCTGACCTTGGCCTCTGGAAGCCTGACCAGACACTGCAAATAATTAGCAGCTTGGCCTGCCAAGCTTTTGCTTGGGTACCTTGGCTTTTGCAACGGGTACCTTAAATTGTTGACAGCAGTGAGGAATTGTTGGTGCAATCCCTCCAGGATTGAAAGCACGTCGAATCAGACAGCTGGAATGACTGAGGACACTGTCTCTCTGCTATGCTTGAGATGAACTGATACTATTGGGCTGTGGTCTTTGTGGAATGCCTTTACCTGTTCTGTTCTGAGAACAGATGAGAACTTAGTTTAAGCTCTGATCAGTTAAAATCTAAAATGTTTTAGATTTTAGGGAATGGTTAAGAAGAGCTAAAATAGGTTTTGTTGCAGGTGAAAGTCATGAACAACTCTAATTGCCATCAAAAGTACAGCTTATGATGAAGCTAGAGTTGCTTTGGAAGATGGAAAGAAGGAGCAGAATGTCCCTGATGCTGTTGAGCAACTTCTCACAAGGTTGGGTGGTTGCCCAGTACTACTTGAAAATCTATAGCCACAGTCAGGGGAAAAGAAAGGAACAACTAGGAGAGGACTCACATGCCTTTTTCTGGGCAAATGAGAGTCGGGAAATCAAGAAATGCAAACAGGTGGTAAAAGATCCATCACTTTACTCCCTCAGACACTTTAGGAAGAAGACATCCTTGCTGGAAGTTTCTCTCTGTATCTAATGGCTTGCAAGACCTGGCAGTGGAGCTAGGTGTCATTTTTCTACTTAAAATCCAGCAATGAGTAGGAACAGAAGTTTTCCTGAGAACCTAATTCAGGGCAAGAGTATAGTTAGGTCCAAAAGAAGCTAAGTCTAGAAAGAATGTCATTCTAATTTAGACAATCAAAATCTCCTCATGTAATTAATTCCTTTGCTTAGAATAATTCAGTGACACTTCTTGTGTTTAGGAAAAAGTCTAAATTCCCTGGCCTGGCATCTGATCCCTCACTCCCTCCCTAGATTCATGTTCTGTTATACTCCTTTTGATACTTGGCCATCCTGGCCTTTAAGTTTCTCATATCTCTTCTCTCTCATCTTTGAACATGTTTTTCCTTCTTCCCAGAATATTGCCTCACTCTGTCCTCAACTCACGCTTCTAGTTTTAAGCTTAAATATCACTTTTCTCTGGACATGGAACAACAGACTGGTTCCAAATAGGAAAAGGAGTTCATCAAGGCTGTATATTGTCACCCTGTTTATTTAACTTATATGCAGAGTACATCATGAGAAACACTGGACTGGAAGAAACACAAGCTGGAATCAAGATTGCCGGGAGAAATATCAATAACCTAGATATGCAGATGACACCACCCTTATGGCAGAAAGTGAAGAGAAACTCAAAAGCCTCTTGATGAAAGTAAAAGTGGAGAGTGAAAAAGTTGGCTTAAAGCTCAACATTCAGAAAATGAAGATCATGGCATCCGGTCCCACCACTTCATGGGAAATAGATGGGGAAACAGTGGGAACAGTGTCAGACTTTATTTTTCTGGGCTCCAAAATCACTGCAGATGGTGACTGCAGCCATGAAATTAAAAGACGCTTACTCCTTGGAAGGAAAGTTATGACCAACCTAGATAGCATATTGAAAAGCAGAGATATTACTTTGCCAACAAAGGTTCGTCTAGTCAAGGCTATGGTTTTTCCTGTGGTCATGTATGGATGTGAGAGTTGGACTGTGAAGAAGGCTGAGCGCCGAAGAATTGATGCTTTTGAACTGTGGTGTTGGAGAAGACTCTTGAGAGTCCCTTGGACTGCAAGGAGATCCAACCAGTCCATTCTGAAGGAGATCACCCCTGGGTGTTCTTTGGAAGGAATGATGCTAAAGCTGAAACTCCAGTACTTTGGCCACCTCATGCGAAGAGTTGACTCATTGGAAAAGACTCTGATGCTGGGAGGGGTTGGGGGCAGGAGGAGAAGGGGACGACAGAGGATGAGATGGCTGGACGGCATCACTGGCTCGATGGACGTGAGTCTGAGTGAACTCCGGGAGTTGGTGATGGACAGGGAGGCCTGGCGTGCTGCGATTCAT
Organism: Bubalus kerabau; assembly: GCF_029407905.1. NCBI lineage: Eukaryota > Metazoa > Chordata > Mammalia > Artiodactyla > Bovidae > Bubalus > Bubalus kerabau. Next base: position 116,473,943 of record NC_073625.1, on the reverse strand, counting down.
GGGGTTGCAAGGAGTCGGACACGACTGAGCGACTGATCTGATCTGATCTGATCACTTTTCTCAAAAAGGCTTCTCTGATTGCTCCAATAGGTTAAAAAACCACCCATACACCCACAAACCTATTTCTCCTCAGGCTCCATACTGTATCTATCTTGACAATTCTCACACTTATTTTAAATTTCTTGTTTGAGATCTGTCTTCCCAGCTCTATACATAGACTTTGGGGCCAGAAACTATGTCTTATTTATGGTTGTTACCTTTGCAACTAGCAGAATACCTGGCATTTAATTCATGTGCAATAAATATTTGTTCAGTTAATGACTACAGTGAAGGCTTTCAAAGAAGAAATAAGAAACAGTATTCATTGGTTTTGGAAATCTGAGATCATCTTATCTCCTTTTCTCTAGGCAGACTTTATTTCAAGTCAAAAAATGAGGAAAAGGAGAAACCATAACTCTCTTGATAGTTCATCTTTGGGCTTCGCGTAGGCAACCTTTGATTAAATCTGACAATTATATTCTCTCCATAATCTTACCTTTTTCATCCTGACTATGCATGTTACCAAACCTAGTCCTTTGCCAGTAAACTTATTATAGAAAGCTACTTTCTACATCACTAATCAATTGATCTTGCCTCTTTGTCCCCATCCCAGATAGCCATTTTCCATTTCCTGAACAGCTCTTTTCATTTAAACATTCTACTCTACTAGTTTGATATTTAGAAAAATGAAAGTAATTATCAGCAGAGTGCTGGTGGCTTATGTGCAAAAAGATATGAGGATTTGATCTCCAGGCCCTGTATGAGTGACAACATCACGTGCTATTTATCTATTTTACTCACATGTGTGCATGCTAAGTCAATTTAGTCATGTATTTTCCCAACCCCATGAACTGCAACCCACCAGGATCCTCTGTCCATGGGATTCTCCAGGCAAGAATACTGGAGTGGGTTGCCATGCCCTCTTTCAGTGGATCTTTCCGACCCAGGGATGGAACTGTGTCTTTTTTGTCTCCTGAATTTGCAAATAGGTTCTTTACCACTGGATCCCATGGAGGGAGGAGCCTGGTAGTCTACAGTCCATGGGGTCTCAAAGAGTCGGACAGGACTGAGTGACTTCACTTCCACTTTCTTTACCACTAGCACCGCCTGGGAAGCTGTATCACAGTAAGTAACCTGCCCTGGAGGTGCTCATAGCCTGGGGTAGTGGTGGGATTGAAATAGTTCTTAAATGAAAGATATTACTTCTGTTCTTGCTTATCAAAGATTTACATCAAAAAATACGTGTAAATGCAAACATAGCTGCACAGAGACCTCAAGTGTAGAATCCATAATAGTTATTCAGATTAAAAGACTGAAGGGGAAAAAAAAAGACTGAAAAAGACAAAAAAAGAGGGCCCAAGGCAAAACCATCAAATAAGCAATCCACTATCCACTTAGCCAAAGCGGGCCCAATTCCCTGTTGCCCCAGGCCTGTCATCACTGGGCTGATAACCCTGGGAGTTCACTCGCTCAGTCCTGTCCAACTCTTTTTGACCCCATGGACTGCAGCGCTCCAGGCTTCCCTGTCCATCACAATCTCCCAGAGCTTGCTCAAACTCATGTCCATTGAGTCAGTGATGCCATCCAGCCGTCTCATCTTCTTGTCCCCTTCTCTTCCTGCCTTCAATCTTGCCCAGCATAAGGGTATTTGCCAACGAGTCAGTTCTTCCCATCAGGTGGCCAAAGTATTGGAGCGTTAGCTTCAGCATCAGTCTGAATATTCAGAACTGATTTCCTTTAGGATTGACTGGTTTGATCTTTTTGCAGTCCAAGGGACTCTTAAGAGTCTTCTCCAACACCACAGTTCAAAAGCATCAGTTCTTTGGAGCTCAGCTTCCTTTATGATCCAACTCTCACATGCATACATGACTACTGGAAAAACCATAGCTTTGACCAGACGGACCTTTGTTGGCAAAGTCTCTGCTTTTTAATATGCTGTGTAGGATGGCCATAGCTTTTCTTCCAAGGAGCAAGCATCTTTTAATTTCATGGCGGCAGTCACCATCTGCAGTGATTTTGGAGCCCAAGAAAATAAAGTCTCTCACTGTTTCCCCATCCATTTGCCATGAAGTGATTGGACTGGATGCCATGATCTTAGTTTTCTGAATGTTGAGTTTTAAGCCAATTTTTTTCACTCTCCTCTTTCACTTTCATCAAGAGACTCTTTAGTTCTTCACTGTCTGCCATAAGGGTGGTGTCATCTGCGTATCTGAGGTTATTAATATTTCTTCTGGAAATCTTGCTTCCAGCTTGTGCTTCATCCAACCTGGTATTTTGTGTGATGTGCCCTGCATATAAGTTAAATAAGCAGGGTGACAATATACAGCCTTGACATACTCCTTTTCCTATTTGGAACCAGTCTGTCGTTCTATGTCGGGTTCTAACTGTTTCTTCCTGACCTGCATACAGATTTCTCAAGAGACAGGTCAGATGGTCTGGTATTCCCATTTCTTTCAGAATTTTCCACAGTTTATTGTGATCCACACAGTCAAAGGCTTTGGCGTAGTCAATAAAGCAGATGTTTTTCTGGAATGCTCCTGATTTTTCTATGATCCAACGGATGTTGGCAATTTGATCTCTGGTTCCACTGCCTTTTCTAAATCGAGCCTGAACATCTGGAAGTTCACAGTTCACGTACTGATGAAGCCTGGCTTGGAGAATTTTGAGCATTACTTTGCTAGTGTGTGAGATGAGTGCAATTGTGCGGTAGTTTGAACATTCTTTGGCATTGCCTTTCTTTGGGATTGGAATGAAAACCAACCTTTTCCAGGTCGGTTTTCTGATATCCCTAGCTCCCTTCTTGTTGCAAGCTTTCGACTACTTCACCTTTCCAAGTCTCCTCTCACAGATGCGAAAGCAATTGAACCAAGTTCATTTGTACCAGGGTACTAGTACGGGAGTCCTTAGAAGTCCCCCTCTCCCAGACAAGAGAGCATCTTTCCAGGGAAGTGCTGGGCCACCCAGTGACCAGAGTAGGTAGCTTCTTGGCTTTCAGTAAAGCTCTGCTCTTCCAAGTCTTTCCAGAGTTTGCTGGAGAAATCCAAACTTTGTTGGACTCCTTTTCACTTGTTTCACAGGTTGGTATTATTTTTATTTGGAATCATATATGAGAAACCCCATCTTTTCAATGCTTAGGACCTTGAAGTTGCAACTCCTTCACTGACAGGGGCTTTATGGGCACATCTGAGGCCCAGGGAAGCTATTTTTATAGTAAGAATTCTGAGCGGTGCAGAATCAGAGGAGGTTGTAGAGATAAATGATGCTAAAACTTGCAAAATAAGGTGAATTTAATCTGGGTGAGTTTCCTCATAAAATTCTACTTGCTTTCTAGGGGTATCCCAATCTATAAACTTTGTGGACACTATTTCTGGGAGATGTTCTATGTAAAAAGAGTTCTGTGGTCAAATAATTTGGGGAAATATTGCACTTTCTATCTCCCTTTAAAAGATATATGATGTGCATTAATATATTAGATCCTCCAAGAAGTCCTGCAATAAAGGAACTGGTGTAACTTAAATGTATATAATCACAGCAAGAAGAAATTTAAATCAAGTAACATCTGTTAATATCCTGCAATATTGTGTGGCACACATATTGAAAAATGCTACCCAAGTATTTTTTTCTTTTGTGGGGGGAGGTTGGTGGGGGACACAGTGTTTTCAAAAGAGACTTTTGCACATATCCAATCAGGTAAATCAATGTTCTCTTGTCAACTGGGCAAAATGAAATGGCAACCCACTCCAGTGTTCTTGCCTGGGAAATCTCATGGACAGAGGAGCCTAGCAGGCTACAGTTCATGGGGTCGCAAAAAGTCAGACATGACTGAGTGACTAACACTTTCCTTTCTTTCTTGTCAGCTGACTTATTTGATGGGAACAATAAATTTGAGTGCTGATCCCCAGAATTCACACCCATGTGAGTTCATGATAAAGCATTAGTTGGCATGCTTTAAAACATCAGTTAGCATTTCTTTCTCTCCCTTCCCAGGGTATTCACCAGTAGATGATGGCAAGGTCAAGCAACTCCTGTTGAAGGTGCATTTTTATGGGCTTCTGTCAGCAAAACATTACCTGCACTAGCCAATGAGTCTAAAAATGGACAAGCCGAACACATCATACTGAAAGAACATATGTTCTCATTTTATAACACAGCTTGAAGAGCTAATTTTACTGTCTACTGGTTATTAAAAAAAAATACTTTCAGGTTCAATAAGGATTCAGGGGAGAGGTCTGGGAGAAGCAAAAAAAGGGAGGGGAAAAATAAGTCATGTTATCAAAACTGATCACTGCTCTATTCTCTCTTCCCCAAGGTGCCTTCCTTCTCTCAAACAAAATCTCTGAGTATGTCTGCTTCTTTAACTCCCCCCAGGAGCTTGGCAGGGGAATATTTCCACTTTAATGCTCCCTACTTAGAGCCCATTGTCAGAATCAGCCACACTGGTCTGGGAAACTGATTAAGATTTCAGTCTAAGCTGGAGGCAGGGAAGATGGGGCTCCTGGTTAATCAAAACTCTGTTTCACCAAAGTAGTAGTAACATCTATTGTGAACGTGAACACTTTGTCCTCTCAGAATTGCTCTTTTTTTCTCTTTTCCTTCCTTCATTTATATATATATATAAATATATATGTAGAGAGAGAGAGAGAGGCATGTGGGATCTAGTTCCCTGACCAGGGATGGAACTTAGGCCGCATGTGCTTTGGGAGTGCAGAGTCTTAGCCACTGGGTCACCAGGGAAGTCCCCTTCATTTTAAAAAAAAACAGAAATTTCGGGTCCACAGCCTTATTCTCACAGTGGCTCTCATGGGATTATTACTGCTCCCCGCTCCTCTGCTTCCCAATCCCCTCCTGTCCTGTTTCTCTGCAGCCTGTCAATCTCCTTATTCCAGCTGCTGTAGCTGCCACAGCCAGCTGCGGGCTCAAGGAGAAAGAAGGCCTCCTGTGCTTCTGGGAAATAAATTACCCTTCCCTCCCCTGCACACCAGGGTGAGAGAGAAAATGTGGCCAGCATTGGTTCAGTGCTTACTAGATGCCAGGCACTGTGCTAATAAGCACTTTTTGTATATTTTCTTATTTCATCCTATTTCCATTTTATAGATGAGAAAAGTCAGGTTCACAAAGGTAGTAACTTTCCCAAGATTACATGCTGTAAGTGACAAAGCCAAGATTTGAAGGCTGACGCCAATTTTATATTCCTAACCACTGTTGTAAATTCATTCGTTCAACAAATGTTCCAGGCAGTGTTCCAGTACTGGGGGTGCAGAGGTGGGGAAAAAAGAATTGACTCTTTCCTCACGCAGCTTACCTTTTAATGAGCAAACAGAAAATGCACAACAGAGCATATAATGTTAGGTGCTTAGAAAACGAAAGCAGGGTAAAAGGCTGGAAAAATGGGGAGGGGCTGCTGCTCTGTACAGAGTGAGTGGTCAAGGAAGGCCTGTGTGCGGGGGCAACACTGAAGCAGGGATCACCTGGTACACCTGCCTTTTCACCCAGACGCCCACACGCTGGTGATTCCACGTAATGTCCTTAGGAGTATTTATCTCCGAACCCTGACAAGTCTCTTTTGCTGCCTCTGGAAACCTTCATTTTATCTGGGAGACAAAGCTGGTATTCTCCCATAGAAAAATGTGGGTGTCTTCAGAAATATGCTGGTTGGTGTGTCTTCAGAGCTGTCCAGGGGATAGGTGACCTCGCCAAACACAGCCATTCACTGTATTTGGCAAGGAAACCCTATTCTTACAGTAACCATGGCCAACAGTTGCTAAGCACTTAACAAGTCATGTACCAGATTTCACATGTGTCGTTTCATTTAATGCTGATAACCACTCAAAAGGGAGATTGTCTTACCTTCAGCTCTCGTCATAACAAAATACAGTATCTGAAAGTTAGAGGTCCAAGATCAAACTCACCAATTTCTAGTGAGAACTGTCTTCATGGCCTGTAGATAGCCTCCTTCACCCTGTGTCTTCACAGAGGAGTCGGGGGCAGGGGCGGGGGTGGGGGGACAGAGAGAAAGCATTCTGGTGAGTCTTCTTAAAAAGGTACTAATCTCATCATGCAGAGAAGGCAATGGCATCCCACTCCAGTACTCTTGCCTGGAAAATCCCATGGATGGAGGAGCCTGGTAGGCTGCAATCCATGGGGTTGCTAAGAGTCAGATACGACTGAGCGACTTCACTTTCACTTTTCCCTTTCATGCATTGGAGAAGGAAATGGCAACCCACTCCAGTGTTCTTTCCTGGAGAATCCCAGGGATGGGGGAGCCTGGTGGGCTGCCATTTATGGGGTTGCACAGAGTCGGACATGACTGAAACAATTTAGCAGCAGCAGCAGCAGTCTCATCATGGGGACACCAGACTAATGACCTCATCTAAACCTAATTACCTCATAAGGTTCCTTCTCTACACATTGAGAATTAGATGAATTTTCAGGAGGCACAATTCAACCCATTGTGGGAGAACCCAATGGGAGAAAGGTTATTACTCCCATTTTCAGGCAAGGAACAAGTATAAAGAATTTAGGTAACTCACCCAATGTCACATGCATGCAATCAGTAGTCAATCACTGTCAGTCTGACATATAAGTGCATGTTCTTGACCACTTTCCACGTGCAAGGATGCACTGATCCATCATCACCCACCTGGAATCAGGGGAATGTACCTTAAACTCTTCAAAAAGATGAACATATCCTTCATTGAAGGCATTAAAAAAAGTGCCTTTATCATCTTTTTTCAAATCATATGCCCTCTTTTCTCCTTAAACATTAAATGAAAGTCAGACTCAGACCCTATTGTACAACAACAACAAATTTTTACTTAAAAAATAATAAAACACCTATGAATCAACTCTCCTGGCTCTGATTCCACAAGCATCATGTAACCTTCTGTTAATAATGTAGCTTTTCCTGTTGATAGTCTTTTATAGAAAGTGCTGATACCAAACTTGAGTACTCTGTATTGTATTTTTCATTGTTAAATAACACATCTTTCCAGTTGCTACACATCCATTTGTTGTTCATTTGGTTAGCATGGGCTAGTCCCCGAGTCTCATCAGTATTGGGAGCAACAACAAAATAGTTTATAGGTCTCAAAAGTTGAAAACTTTTCCAGACTCCTGTGCTCATGCTCAGTCTCCATGTTGTCCCTATTCTTGTTGTAGCGTATATTAGCACTCCATTCCTTTTATGGCCAAGTAATCTTGCATTGTGTGGATATACCACATTTTACATTTCCACTATCAGAGTATGAGGATTCCAATTTCGCCACATCCCTCATCAACACTGGTTAGCTTATTCTCTATCTTTTAGATATGTATTTATTTTTTCAGCCACACTGCACAGCATACAGGGTCTTAGTTCCCCAACCAAGGATTAAACCTGTACCCTTGGCAGTGAAAGCATGGAGTTCTAACCACTGGACTGCCAGAGAAGTCCCTCATTGTGGTGTTTTTTTTTTTTTTTTTAATGTTTTATTTTATCTGTTTATTCATTGATGGTTGCACTGGTTCTTTGTTGCTGTGCACAGGCTTTCTCTAGTTGTGGTGAGAAGAGGCTACTCTCTAGCTGTGGTGCACCGGTTTCCTATTGTGGTAGCTTCTCTTACTGCGGAGCACAGACCCTAGGCACTTGGGCTTCAGCAGCGGTGGCTGGAATGCTCTAAAGCACAGGCTTAGTTGTTGTGGTGCATAGGCTTAGTTGCCCTCCAGCATGTGGGATCTTCCTGGACCAGTGATTGATCTAGTGTCCCTTGCATATTGCAAGGTGGATTCTTATCCATTGGACCACAAGGGAAGCCCTGTTCATTGTGGTTTTGATCTGTTTCCTTGGTTAGTAACGATGTTGAAAACTTCTTAATGTAGTTTTTGATCATTGCTATATCTTCTTTGAATAAATGTTCCATTCCTTTGTCCATTTAAAAATTTGGTTATTTGTATTTTTATTAATGAGTTGTAAGAGCTCTTTATATATTCTGGATATAAGTTCCTTATATATATGGTTTGCAGATATTTTTCCCCCATTTTATGGGTTGCCTTTTTACTTCCTTGATGGTATTGCTTGCAAAACAAATGTTTTTAATTTTCATGAAGTCCAATCTATTTTTTCTTTCGTCACTTATGCTTTGATGTTGTAGTCAAAAGGCTTTGCCTGACCTCTGGTTGTGGAGATTTATACCTTTTTTTTCATTTAAGAGTTTTAATATTTTAGCTTTTACATTTGTGTCTTTGATACATTTTGAATTAACTTTTGTATATGATGTGTAGGGTCCAATTTTATTCTTTTGTATGTGAATATCCACTGTGCTAGGACCATCTGCTGAAAAGACTAGAGAAATGGTCTAAAAACATAAGTCAGATCACAATCCTCCTTTATTAAAAGTCTCAATGACTTTCCATTGCACTTAAAATCCAAATTTCTCTGCCTATCTCTTCACTTTCATTTCACACCACTTTTTATTCACTGAGATCCAGGGTCCCAGGTCTCACATTTCCCAAAATAAGTAAAGCTTGCTTTCCCCTTAGCTTCCTCTCCCTTCTTTATTCTCTCACTTTAAATGCCACCTCGTCATCAGATCAGATCAGATCAGATCAGTCGCTCAGTCGTGTCCTACTCTGCGACCCCATGAATCGCAGCTCGTCATAGATGACTTTTTTCAATTGTTCTTCCTAAAAGTAAGTTCTCTATTCCATCGTGCTTATTTTCTACATCATCTCCTTTTATTTTCTTTGTGGCTTTAATTATCTGTATAACTATATCTATATTACTACTTTATTTACTTTTTTACTTTGAGACATCACCAGATGGTCAATACTGAAATCATATTGATTATGTTCTTTGCAGCCAAAGATGGAGGACCTCTATACAGTCAGAAAAACAAGACCTGGAGCTGACTGTGGCTCAGATCATGACTTCCTTATTGCAAAATTCAGGCTTAAGTTGAAGAAAGTAGGGAAAACCACTAGGTCATTCAGGTATGACCTAAATCAAATCCCTTATGATTATACAGTGGAGCTGATGAATTAAGGGATCAGACCTGGTAGACAGAGTGCCTGAAGAACTATGGATGGAGGTTTGTAACAATGTACAGAAGGCAGTGACCAAAATCATCCCAAAGAAAAAAAAATGCAAGAAGGCAAAGTGGTTATCTGAGGAGTCTTTACAAATAGTTGAGGAAAGAAGAGACATGAAAGGCAAGGGAGAAAGTGAAAGCTATGCCCAACTGACTGCAGAGTTCCAGAGAATAGCAAGGAGAGGTAAAAAGGACTTCTTGAAAGAACAATGCAGGGAAATAGAAGAAAACAATAGAATGGGAAAGACTAGCCATCTCTTCAAGAAAATTGGAGATACCAAGGGAACAATTCATGCAAAGATGGGCACAAAACAGGACAGAAACAGTAAGGACCTAACAGAAGTAGAAGATATTAAGAAGTGGCAAGAATATACAGAAGAACTATACAAGAAAGGTCTTAATGACCTGGATAACCATGATGGAGTGGTCACTCACATAGAACTGGGCAACCTGGAGTGTGAAGTCAAGTGGGCCTGAGAAGCGTTACTACAAACAAAGCTAGTGGAGGTGATGGAATTCCAGTTGAGCTATTTCAAATCCTAAAAGATGATGCTGTTAAAGTGTTGCACAATATGCCAGCAAATTTGGAAAACTCAGCAGTGGACACAGGACTGGAAAAGTCACTTTTCATTCTAATCCCAAAGAAGGGCAATGGCAAAGAATGTTCAAAGTACTGTACAGTTGCAGTCATTTCACATGCTAGCAAGGTTATGCTGAAAATCCTTCAAGCTAGGCTTCAACAGTACATGAACTGAAAACTTCCAGATGTACCAGCTGGGTTTTGAAAAGGCAGAGGAACCACAAATCAAATTGCAAACATTTGTTGGATCATGGAGAAAGCAAGGGAATTCCAGAGAAACATCTGCTTCACTATGATAAGACTTTGACTGTGTGCATCAAAACAAACTGTGGAAAATTCTTAAAGAGATGGAAGTACAAGACCACCTTATTTGTCTCCTTAGAAACCTGTATGCAGGTCAAGAAGCAACTGTTAGAACTGTACATGGAACAACAGACTGGTTCAAAATTGGGAAACGAGTATGACAAGTTTTTTGTTGTACTGTATATGTCACCCTGCTTATTTAACTCACATGCAGAGTACATCATGTGAAATGCCAGGTTGGATGAAACACAAGCTGGAATCAAGATTGCTGGGAGAAATTATCAACCTCATACATGCAGATGATACCACTCCATTGGCAAAAGCAAAGAGGATCTAAAGAGCCTCTTGATGAAGGTGAAAGAGGAGACTGAAAAAGCTGGCTTGAAATTCAACATTCAAAAAACTAAGACCATTGCTGAATCTGAAGCTCCAATACTTTGGCCACCTGATATGAAGAGCTAACTCATTGGAAAAGACCCTGATGCTGGGAATGATTGTAAAAGCAACAGAAGAAGACATCAGAGGATATTAGATAACTTAACCGACTCAATGGACATGAATTTGAGCAAACTCGGGGAGATAGTGGAGTATAGAGGAGCCTAGAGTGCTGCAGTCCATGGAGTTGCAAAGAGTTGGAGAAAACTTAGCGACTAACAACAATACTTCTAGTGTTTCACACATGGTATACGTTCAAAAGTCATGTTGTTAGAAACTGGAATTTACAATTAGAAAGAAAAAAAGTTTAGTCAATCAGTTGTGTCCAACTCTTTGAGACCCTATGGACTGTAGCCTACCAGGCTCCTCTGTCCTTGGGATTTTCCAGGCAAGAGTACTGGAGTGGGTTGCCATTTCCTTCTCCAGAGGATCTTCCCAACCCAGGGATGGAATGCGGGTCTCCGACATTGTAGGCAGACGCTTTACCATCTAAGCCACTAGGGAAGTCCTAGAAGGAACTTTAGAAATCACCTAAACGGAGAAGGCAATGGCACCCCACTCCAGTACTCTTGCCTGGAAAATCCCATGGACGGAGGAGCCTGGAAGGCTGCAGTCCATGGGGTCCCTGAGGGTCAGACACGACTGAGCGACTTCACTTTCACTTTTCACTTTCAGGCATTGGAAAAGGAAATGGCAACCCACTCCAGGTTCTTGCCAGGAGAAACCCAGGGACGGGGAGCCTGGTGGGCTGCCGTCTCTGGGGTTGCACAGTGTCGGACACGACTGATGCGACTTAGCAGCAGCAGCAGCAGCAAACATTCTGATTTTATAGATACAAAAGTCTAGGCTTAAGGAGGATGAAAGAGTTGTCTGAGGTCAGAAAGAACATTGTCCTCAGTCCCTAAGTTGTGTTCGACTGGACTCTTTTGAGATCCCATGGACTGTAGCCTGCCAGGCTCCTCTGTCCAGGGGATTTCCCAGGCAAGAATACTGGAGCAGGTTGCCATTTCCTCCTGCAGGCAGTCTTGGAGACCCAGGGATCAAAGCAGCATCTCCTGCATTGGCAGGCGGATTCTTTACTGCTGAGCCACTAGCAAAGACCCTCAGAATAACTAGTTTTGATTCTGAGAGCTCTAATTTCCATGATAGTTTCTTTTTCATTTATAATACTGATTTGCCTTATGCCTTAAATAAGGCTTTTTTTTTTAATTACTAAGTCACCCTGCTTATTTAACTTATATGCAGAGTACATCATGAGAAACGCTGGAATGGAAGAAGCACAAGCTGGAATCAAGATTGCCGGGAGAAATATCAATAACCTCAGATATGCAGATGACACCACCCTTATGGCAGAAAGTGAAGAGGAACTCAAAAGCCTTCTGATGAAGGTGAAAGTGGAGAGTGAAAAAATTGGCTTAAAGCTCAACATTCAGAAAACGAAGATCATGACATCTGGTCCCATCACTTCATGGGAAATCGATGGGGAAACAGTGGAAACAGTGTCAGACTTTATTTTTCTGGGCTCCAAAATCACTGCAGATGGTGACTGCAGCCATGAAATTAAAAGACGCTTACTCCTTGGAAGGAAAGTTATGTCCAACCTAAGATAGCATATTCAAAAGCAGAGACATTACTTTGCCAACAAAAGGTCCGTCTAGTCAAGGCTATGGTTTTTCCTGTGGTCATGTATGGATGTGAGAGTTGGACTGTGAGGAAGGCTGAGCGCCGAAGAATTGATGTTTTTGAACTGTGGTGTTGGAGAAGACTCTTGAGAGTCCATTGGACTGCAAGGAGATCCAACCAGTCCATTCTGAAGGAGATCAGCCCTGGGATTTCTTTGGAAGGACTGATGCTAAAGCTGAAACTCCAGTACTTGGGCCACCTCATGCGAAGAGCTGACTCATTGGAAAAGACTCTGATGCTGGGAGGGATTGGGAGCAGGAGGAGAAGGGGAGGACAGAGGATGAGATGGCTGGATGGCGTGACTGACTCAATGGACGTGAGTCTGAGTGAACTCCGGGAGTTGGTGATAGACAGGGAGGCCTGGCATGCTGCGATTCATGGGGTCGCAAAGAGTCGGACACGACTGAGCGACTGAACTGAAGATGAATTATTATTTTTTAATTCCTTACAGAAATGACATTTTTCTAAGCTTTCTTCCTAAAATGCCTGGAATGGGCCCTCAAATGGAAGGCCTTGCCCAGGATAGGAAGGCCGCAAGACACCTTCATTAGGGCGCTAACTCCTTTTTTTCTGCCTCGTGGCTGACCCACCGCTCATCCCTCCGCTGCCTGGCCCCTCCCTTTCCCCGGAGTCCACCGCCCCAGCGCCGCGATCCCCGAGGCTCCGCCCCCTTCAGGGCCGCGCGCCCTTTTTCAAGATGGCTCCAGTGGCCTCTTCTCTGGGGGAAGTGACCTCACGCTACTCCGGAAGGGAAGGCGGGGAGAGAGCGAGCGGGCGGGTGACCAGCTGTGGGTCTGTAGGGCTGTGGGTGGGGCGGTGGCCGCAGTTGTGGGTTTCACGTTTGGGCAGTAGCGAGGGTGAGGGACTCTTCCGCCTCTGGGAATCCGGTCGAGGGCCCAGGGCCGGGGGCGTTGGAGGAAATCGTCTCTAGCTGCTCGCCTCTGACTGGAGGCGAGGCGACCGTGGGAGCCGGCGTCCCGCCCCCGGCGGCCTCCTTCCCCGACCCTCCTCCCGGGCTGAGCGCGAGCCGCTCCAGCTCTGTCTCGAGAGCTGCTGTGGGAACCGCCGAGTGCGCGGGACCGAACCTTCCCGCTGAGGACCAGCTTGAGAAGAGGGAGCGAGGCGGGTCGGTCCGTCAGCCCAGAGGTCAGGCCGCGGGTTCCCGTCAGTGGTCCGTACTTCGCTCAGCCCTCCTGGCTAGGGTCCGCGACCTCCTCACGCTGTTTCTGCTCCTCGTTTGAGCATGCCACCAAGTCCTCTGGCAGGGTGATTTTTTTTTCCTCCTTGCTTTTGCCCGGAAGGAGATATATATTTAAAGGACATCTGCCCTCTTCGCTGTCCTTCTCTTAAAAGTTTCCTTCAGGGGGAATGCTTGTATTCCTTCCCTGGACTATTTGATGATTACTGCTCCAGCCGCCGGCTAGTTTAGCAATTGGGAGCCCTTTCATATCAGATCTTAAATCTTATCACTTACAAAACTACTCTACAGAGTTGTTTCTCCCGCCCAAGAAGGGCAGATGGACTTTGGAGTTAAGATGCAGGGGGGTGAACCCGTGTCAGCAATGAAAGTCTCAGAGAGCGAAGGAAGGCTGGAGGGCCTGGCTACCGCGGTGACCCCGAACAAGAACAGCAGCAACAGCAGCTGTGGGGGTGGAATCAGCAGCAGCAGCAGCAGTAGCAGCCGAGGTGGCAGTGCCAAAGGCTGGCAGTACAGGTATGGCCCTTTCTCCAAGTTGATTTCCTGAGGAGGGGGTGAGTATGCTGAAGTCTGCATTCCTGCAGTTGTTGAAGGGTTAGGTTTATGCAGTAACTTCAGAAGTAGCTAATACGTTTCATTTGGACCTGGGGGTCTCAACTTCCATTAGCAAGATTTAATACATTTATTTGTCCATTCAACAAGTATTTAGAAGGCCTTTAGGAGAACACATAAATGTATCCCTTAACTCCCTCTACAACTGTAGAGTTAATTTTTCCTGTGATTTGAGTTTATAACTCACTTTTGTTTTTTCCTATATTGTAATTTGTTTACAATAAGTCTGCCTCCCTTTCTTGCTTGTTGAAGGCGGGGGACTGTTTAACTCCACTCTCTCCAGAGGCTAGCAAAATGCTTGGTGGTGAGAACTTGTTTGTCCAGTGATGGATGGAATCATTCAATCAGAGAAGATTCTTGCCCTCATAGTATTTGTGATTTAGAAAGAGAGATGTACATAAATAATTAAATACAGAGTGTGTGCATGCTCAGTCTTGCCTGAGTCTTTGTGACCCCATGGACTGTAGCCTGCCAGGCTCCTCTGTCCATGGAATTCTCCAGGCAAGAATACTGGAGTGGGTTGCCATTCCCATCTCTAGGGGATCTTCCCGATTCAGGGATCGAACTCAGGTTCTTGACAAAAGTACAAGCTCTACTCTACTCCCATACTCTAAACTAGTGAGATGTTTCAGTTTGAGTTGATTAGGGCACTCACACCCCTCTGTGAGAGATTCTACATTTATTAATTTTCATTGATATGAATGAAAAACTGAAGGAACAGGAAGTGAGTGCTAGAGAAGTAATGGTAGTTTTTTGTTTTTGATAATGTATAGGATAGGTGAGCATAGCCATCCAGAATCGTTTTTTTTTTAATTGAGAAATATTTGACATGTAACATTATATTAGGTTCAGATGTACAACATAAAGATTTGATATTGGTATGTATTGTGGAATGATCACCACAGTAGATCTAGTTAATGTGTGTCCCTGCACAGTTAATTTTTTTTTTTAATGAGAACTCTGTTAGCAACTTTCAAATGCGTGATACAGTATTATCAACTATAGTCATGATGCTGCACATTACGTTTCCATGACTTACTTATTTTATAACTGGAAGTTTGTACCTTTTGATCACCTTCACCCGTTGTACCCATCCCACCTCTGGCTGCCCTCAATCCGTTCTCTGTATTTATGAGTTTCATTTGGTTTTTTAGATTCTACATATAAGAAGGGTTGTACAGTATTTGTCTTTTCTCTTTCTGACTTTTCTCACTTAGCATAATGCTCTCAAAGTACGTCCACCTTGTTGCAAATGGCAATATTTCCCTTTTTCATAGCTGAATAATATTCCACTGTGTGTATATATACCACATTTTATTTATCTACTCACCACTGTCCATTTGATGGACTCTTTGGTTGCTTCCATGTTTTGGCTTTTGTAAATAATACTGCAGCGAACATGAAGGTTCAGATATATTTTCAAATTAGTGTTTTCCTTTCCTTGGGATGAATACCCGTAAGTGAAATTGCTGGATTATTCAGAATCTTAAGAATGAATGAATGAAATTGTAATATCCTTTGTTATTGGAACTATAGGAATGAATTCTTAAATTTTGGTCAAGTGATTGCCTTGTGCCTAGCTCTAGTCCTTTTTAGCCTTTGTGATGTTTGTAGTTGTGAAATTTGTATGAAATTTGGAAGAGATTAAAATCAAGATTTTGTGAAGGCCATACATTTATCATGAATAATATCCATATATGTGAAATATGCTTGGCTGTGTTTACATATAGAAATGTAGAATATTATAACTTTTTATTGGTAAGTGATTATATGAAAGGAAAGTGTAGTTACTGTGAAATGTCTAGGCTCAGTTTTGGAATGCATGATACTTTTGTGTGTGTGTGTGTGTGTGTGTGTGTGTGTGGTTTAAGACTAACCATATAAAATTATCAATAACTTGGCAGGGTTATTTTGCTACAACTTAAGGAATCAAGATCAAGTAATATTTCATGTAGCCAGAGGTCAGTCTTCTGACATCTTCAACTGTTTCAAACCCAATCTTTAATTGAACTGAAAAGTGAAACAGGTTTCTTAACACTGTCATAAAGCCATATACTTTATTACTATACTTTGATTCAGGATTCTATTATCCCTTACTTAGGGTATTATTTAATGGTTATATAATTTTAAAACTAGAATCTGTTGAAAGCACAAAGGAAAAAAGTTATCAGGAAATGGCAGCTGACAGCATAGAACAGTCAAAGACTTGAAAAATGAACATGCAGATTCAGCTATATTACTTCCTATTAATATAATTATAGTTACAATGACCTTGTCATCCAGGAGAGTACAATATGTTTAAGAAGGCAGACAACTGTATCATATGATGATGAACAATTTCAAGGAAAATGACTAAACTAAAAAAAATGCTTGTGTTGGGTAATTCAGTTATGTGGAACTCTTCCCCAGTGATGCAGATATATAGCACATTACTGCATTTACATACTGACATATACTTTTACTTACATGAGGCTTGTTCAAAGCTAGTCTTTCAGCCTGTCTAAGTTGAATTTATCCCTTTATCCTGTAGGACATTAGTCAAACAGTTTCCTTCATTGTCTTGTGTTACTTCTTCCCAGGCTTCTCCCTCTGAGGCCCAGAGTCTCTAGATTTAAAAAACAAAAACAATAATGAAAACTAATCTAAATTCTTTCCTTTTAAAAACAATTTACACTCAACTGCTTCCATTTCTGTAACCCTTATTTATTGTTCAACCCATGACAGTTGGCTCTGTCCTTACCAAGGATATGAGTAAAAAATGATGAATATTTTTAGATTCTTATTCCAACTTTTTAAGATATATGATATCTTTATAAGTGTATCTGTTACTATTCTTTTCTTGCCTTTTTTGACATTACTTTCTCTTAATTTCTCCTTTATGCTCTAAGAGAAAGCACCAAGTCATGTCAGACTCTTGTGACCCCGTGGATTGTAGCCTACCAGGCTCCTCTGTCCATGGGATTCTCCAGGCAAGAATACTGGAGTGCGTTGTCATTTCCTTCTCCAGGGGATCTTCCCGACCTAAGAATTGAACCCAGGTCTCCCTCATTGCAGGCAGATTCTTTACTGACTGCTATGCTGGGAGCCCCTTTATTGCTCTAACTGTTGTCTAATTAATTGCTCCTTTCTCACTTCTTTGGTTGGCTCTTTTACTTTAGAAGCTGATATGTTGCTTTATCATCTCTTAAGCTCATGTTTTCTGTTTTCTGTCTCATTCTCTTCCATGGCCTCACCAGCCCCCTCTGGAACTTTAGAGCCATAAATTCAACTGTGCTTACCTGTAACTTGCTACTATCCCATTTTAAAAAATGGAGATTTCCGGTTATGTCTTAGGGAGTGGTTGAAATTCAGTAAAGACTGTGTGATTCAGTTGCTTCCCAGGTGGCACAGTGGCAAAGAATCCACCTGCCAGTGCAGGGGACACAGAGATGTGGACTCTATCCCAGGATTGGAAAGATCCCCTAGAATAGAAATGGTAGAACACTCCAGTATTCTTGCCTGGAAAATTCGGAGCCTGGCGGGTTATACTCTGTGCTCATGACTGAGCAACTGAGCACATGCACTTGTGTTTCAGACACTGGACTTTGGCTTTGCAGACTTAGAAGATTAATTGGCATAATGCTTTCATGGGTCATATATGTTGTAGCATATATTGTTACTTTATTCCTTTTTGTGGCTGAATAATATTCCATTTATGAATACACCACATTTTGCTAATCTGTTCATCAGTTTCCATGTTGTATATTATGAATAATGCTGCTTTGAACATTTGTGTTCAAGTTTTGTATGGACATGTTTTCATTTCTCTTGGATATATACCTAGGAGTAGAATTGTTGGGTTATAAAGTAATTGTTTAACTGTTCAACTGTTTGTGAACCTCTTAGACCATTTTCCAAAGCTGCTGCACCATCTTATCTTCTTATCAGCAGTATATTAAGGTTTTAATTTCTTGACCTTCTCATCAACACTTGTTACTGTCTGTCTTTTTGGTTTTAGCCATCCTAGTGGGCATGAAATGGCATCTCATTGTGGTTTTTGAATTGCATTTCCCTGATGACTAATAATGTTAAGTATCTTCATGTTCTTACTGGTTATTTGTCTGTCTTCTTTGGAGAAATGTGTATTCAGATCTTTTGGCCACTTTTAAAAAGTTGAACTGGATAGTTGGTTTACAATATTGTGCTAGTCTCAAGTATAGCAAAGTGTCGGATTCTTTTCCATTGTAGGTTATTACAAGATACTGAATATAGTTCCCTGTGTTATGCAGCAGGTCCTTGTTGTTTATCTATTTTATATACAGCAATTTGTATCTGTTAATCCCAAACTCCTAATTTATCCTTTACCCCTTTCCCCTTTGATAATCATAAATTTGTTTTTAGTATCTGTGAGTCTATTTATATCTTGTAAATAAGTTCCTTTGTGTCTTTTTTTTAGATTCCACATATAAGTGGTATATGATATTTGTCTTTCTCTGACTTATTTCACTTACTAGGTTAAAGTCTAGGTACATCCATGTTGCTACAAATGGCATTATTCTTTTTTTGCTGAGTAGTATTCTATAGTGTGTGTGTATTACATCTTCTTTATCCATTCATCTATATCAGTGGACATTTAGGTTGCTTCCATGTCTTGATTATTATAAATAGTGCTGCTGTGAACATTGGGGTGCATCTGTCTCTTCAAGTTAGAGTGTTCATCTTTTCCAGATATATGCCCAGGAGTGAGATTGCTGGATCATATGGTAACTCTATTTTTAGTTTTTTAAGGAACCTCCATACTGTTTTCCAGAGTGGCTGTACCAGTTTGTATCCTCACCAACAGTGTAGGAGGATTCATTTTTCTCCACAGCTTCTCCAGCATTTGTTATTTGTAGACTTTGTTGATATCTTTGGCCATTTAAAAATTGGATTATTTTTCTTTTCATTATTGAGTTGTCAGGGTTCTTTGTGTATTCTGTAAACAATTCCTTTATCAGATATTGATTTGCAAGTATTTTTTCTCACTCGTGGGTTGTCTTTTCACTTCTTTTTTTTTTTTTTTGCAAAGCCACAGGGCATATGGGATCTTAGTTCCCCAACCAGGGATTGAATACCGGCCCACGGCAGTGAAAGTGCAGAGCCCTAACCACTGGACCACCAGGGAATTCTGGTCTTTTCACTTTCTTGATGAAATTATTTGTAGCACAGAAGCTTTTAATTTTCATGAAGCCCCGTCTGTTTTTTCTTTTTTTGCTTATACTTGGTATCACATTTAAGAAATCATTGCCAATGCCAAGGTCGCAAAGATTTGCACGTATATTTTTGTCTACGAGTTTTAAATTTTTGAACCTATTTCATGAATTTAGGTCTCTGATCCATTTTGAACTCATCTTTCTTTATGATTAATTTTATTTTTTCTCATGTTAAATATCTGCTTATATCTTTTCTTTTTTTATTAATATATTTGAAGTTTATTTTAAATATTCCATGTTAATACTTTTGCTAGTTAATATTTTTAATATCAGTAATACTGTAAACTATTATTACTTTGTTGCTAGAAGAGGGATACACAGTGAAATGTTTACCTTACATACTTGTCCTGGCCGTGTTCCCTCCCTGGAGGCACTACCTTTTACTGATTTCTTCACTATCATTTCAGAAAATTTATATTAGTTTTTTATGTAACAAATATGTAACTACATATATTTTAATTTTGTATGGTTAAATATTTTTCTATACTTGCTGCAAAGATTTTCCTGTCTTTGTATTTTAATCTATTACATTTTTCCAGTCATATAGAAAACCTGTATAAATCAAACTCTTACTCTTTTTTCTTTCACTCCAAATTATAGAAATTATTTTTATAAATATTTGTTTTCATGTAGTTTTAAGATAATTTGGTAGTTTTATATTTAATTTTTTAATCTGCCTTGAATTTATTTAGAAATATGAGACAGTGTGTTTGTTATCTATTATTGTGCTACAAATTATCCCCAAATGTAGTGTATTGAAACAGCAGTGTTTTTTTAATCTCACAGTGTCTGTGGGTCAGTAATAATTGGTGCAGTACTGCTGGGTGCTCTGGCTCTGGGTCTTTCACAAGGCTATAGTCATCTTGAGGCTCAGCTGGGAAGGATCCACATCCTGGCTCATTCATGTTTTGGCACAGTTCATGTTTTGGCACAATTCATTTATTTTGGCTTGTTGGAAACAGACCTCAGTTCCTCACAAGATGACCACTGGTGGCCTTCTTTGGTTCCTGGCCACATGGACTTCTCCATGGAGTATCTTACAACTTGGCAGCTTGTTTCGTCAGAGTGAGGAAGTGAGAAGACAGTGCTAGAAAGAAGGAAGTCCGTCTTTTGTAACCTAGACATGGAAGTGAAGTCACATCACTTTTCACTATTCATTAGGAAAAAGATGAGGTTTAGCCCACACAAAGGTTGAATACCAACGGGTAGGGATCAATGGGAGCCATGCAATAAGGTGCACGTCATAAATGTTAATATGAATGGATTCAAGATTGTCATCTATGATTGAGATAGATTTGACAGCTACACTACTGGAAGTTTGTCTCTAAAGCTGAGAATTGGGGGCTGAATTTGATCTTTGGGGAATAAGAGGAACTACTTGGAAATCAGTTGTCATGACCCAGACATTTGATAATAAGCAAAATGTGCCAGTAGGCTGAAAAAGAAGGAAATCATTAGAGGAAGAGTGACAGAGCTTGGAGGTTGATTGGGTGATTAGGTGGAAGATAGAAGGCAATGGCACCCCACTCCAGTACTTTTGCCTGGAGAATCCCATGGATGGAGGAGCCTGGTAGGCTGCAGTCCATGGGGTCGCACAGAGTCGGACACGACTGAGCGACTTCACTTTCACTTTTCACTTTCATGCATTGGAGAAGGAAATGGCAACCCACTCCAGTGTTCTTGCCTGGAGAATCCCAGGGATGGGGGAGCCTGGTGGGCTGCTGTCTCTGGGGTCGCACAGAGTCAGACATGACTGAAGTGACTTAGCAGCAGAATCAGTAGAGGGAAAGGAAGTAAAAATTGACTTCAGTTATCCAGATACAAAACTTTGAAAGTCTGTACTAGGAGAAACAGATTTTTGAGAGTCATATGATACATTTGCTTTTGGGTAAATTGAGCCTAAGTTGCCAGAATGTTTAAGTGCCTTAGAGATATGGGGCATTAGAAATGTCGATAATTGCCTTTGTAGTATCCAGAATGTTCTCTCTTTTATTATCACATTCAGTCCTCTTGGATGAAGAGAGAGAGTCATTATTCCCATTTAGGTTACAAATGGTTGTTCAAGTTCCTACGAATGCCACAACCTCCTCTACCTATTACTTGGGGCCCCTGGATCAGAGACCCTCAATATGAGGGTTAGGAGAATATGCTGCCTCAACAATTTAGGGACAATGCCCCTTCCCAGAAAGTAGTCTAAATAAGTTGGCCAAGGTTATATAGCTAGTAAATGAGAGAACTTTTATTCCCAGGGAGCTGTTTGCCTAAAGATATTAAAAGTAGATGAGCTCTCTAAAGGAATGAATAATTATTGATGAAAAATTGGTTTAGGACATGGAAGCTTCTTCATTGCCTTTTCATATTGCTCATGGGGTTCTCGCAGCAAGAATACTGGAGTGGTTTGCCATTCCCTCTTACAGTGGACCACATTTTGTCAGAACTCTCTACTATGACCTGTCTTGGGTGGCCCTGCACAGCATGGCTTATAGCTTCATCGAGTTATGCAAGCCCCTTCGCCATGACAGGGCTGTGACCATGATGCAAAGAGCTGCTCATTGGAAAAGACCCTGGTGCCAGGAAAGAATGAAGGCAAAAGGAGAATAGGGCAGCAGAGGATGAGATAACTGGTTGGGTAGCATTACCAACTCAATGGACATGAATTTGAACAAACTCTGGGAGATAGTGAAGGAAGGACAGGGAAGCCTGGCATACTTCAGTCCATGGAGTTACAAAGAGGTGGACATGATTAGCAATTGAACAACAACAAAAGTTTCATCATTTACTAGTGTTGTAACTCATGCAGCAAATAGTTTTGAGTCTTTTCCATGTATGAAGCTCTCTGTTAGTTAATTCTAAAATAATATATGCTCTCAGAACAGTGGAATTAGGGACCCCAAAGCTTATTTTGGGAGGATCATGAAAAAGGATCAGAAAAGGGAAGAGCCTCAACTATATTTGCAAAATATTAATGTATCATGATGAACTTTTTTAAAACCAAAGCTGAGAAGTGTGTTTATTAGTCTTAAAATTTCTTTCCAGGGTAATTTATATGCATATGATTTATATTCACTATTTAAAATGAAAATAGATTTCTTAATTCTATATCCTTCCTTCCTTTTTCATAGTAAATGTTCAAAGTTTATAAAATGTGCATGTTTCCATTATTTTTCTTCTTGTCAGCTTTCAGAAAAATTTACAAATCTGCAAATCTGCCACTTTTTTGTTTAAAATGGAGAGAAGAGAACTACCCAGAGGAGGAACTTAAAAGCAAATTGGGGCATATGATGGGCCTGCTTTTTCTTATTTTGGACTCTGTGCTACTTGCTGCTGCTGCTGCTAAGTCGCTTGTCGTGTCCGACTCTGTGCGACCCCACAGACGGCAGCCCACCAGGCTCCCCCGTCCCTGGGATTCTCCAGGCAAGAACACTGGAGTGGGCTGCCTTTTCCTTCCTGTTAACAAACAGATCTCTTTGTTAGAAAAGAGTATGCTAACATTAGCAAATAGTATGCATTTCAGTAGATTGGGTAGAAGTCTGCAAATGCATAGAAATACTTTTTGTGGTCAGATCTGGTGTCTTGCACTCTAAATACTCTGTTACAGGGAAAAGTACCCATTTGCAAATGGGGAAATGACATCTGCCTAATATAACCTAGTGTTTGCTGTCTTTGAGATTTTTACCACTTTTGAGGTTGATTTGAAGAAAAAGTCGTAAACGTTTGCTTTTTTTCTCTAAAGGTTAAAGGAAAGTTGAGTATGTATTTCTGTACCCTAGTATTTGTTTTGTTTTGTTTTCCTTAAGTCTGCTACAGCTGATAACAAGGGGAAGACAGCTTATAGGCATAAAACTGAAAACAATAATTTTCTGTTGCAGAAATCTAGTGAGAACCCTACCAAGCTTTGAACAAGATTTGGTTATAGTATACTGTGATTTCTTACATTTTTGCTTCATGAGTTTAAATATAGTCTATTTGAGTTCATATTTCTCGAGAAGTTATACTTATTAAAACTATACAAACAGCTTAATGTTAGAACACACAAATTAGTCTTTTTAGTATTTTCTGAATGTCATGTAATTTAGGTTCCAGAGGTTATTGCCTGTCAAATAGACTTGTGGGAAATTATATCTTTTGTTTTTGCTTTTGAAAATAGTAGAGATAACAGGCCCCATGGTGTAATGGTTAGCACTCTGAAAATAGTGGAGAATATTCTTAATGTAAGTTATACTACTTTGAGAGAGGGAACATCTTTGCTAGCTAAGAATCTTCCACTGTACTGATTTTGTTTAATCAAATAATTTGTGTTCAGACTTGTTCAGGTTTAACTTAAAACTAAATTGCCTAATTAAAAAAGTTGCATTAGCGTTTTGACAGTACTATCTGGGTTTTAGGAAAATTTTAGAGCAGTTTAGTTTCTGGTGAAAAACAGATTTTCTTTTTGGTTAATTAGGTATTATAACAAAGCATGGTTTCTTTCTCAGAGTCTCCCCGTACTTGAGTTGCCCTGCTTTTGCAGTTTGCTTCCATTGCTATTCTTGAGGTTGGCTGGAAAGTCCCTGGAGGGGTAGACTGAAGCCTGTGGTTGCTACTGGCTGTAGCTGAAAACCCTAGTCAAGAGGGATAGAAGGAAGAGAAAATTAGAAATGGAACAAGAGGTAAAACAGGGATGGAAAAAGGACATAGAAAAGAGAGAGAGACCGAGGGAGAAAGAGGGAGGGACAGAAGAAAGGGACAGAATGAAAATGATGTAAGGGATGAGATGAAATGCCACCAACAGTTGCTTCTGAAACAGGTTTCCTATCCTTGATACAAGAGGGCTTTTTAATGTAGTGCCTGAGCCTATACTCTCAATTCTATAAAGAATAAGGTGTTTATCAATTTTGTAGATATTTGAAATATGAAATATGAAAAATATTCTAAATCTAATTTTGGAGAATAGGTAATATGTTCACTTGATCCAGGAGAGAAAAAAGATTTGTAATGAAAATCTTTCCACCTGATCTCCACCTGCTCAGGACTCCTCTCACCTAAAAATAGAGGGGATACACTTGGTTTTTTGTCTTTCAGAGATTTTTTTTTAAGAATTAAGTAAATACAATATACATTTGCTCCACTTTTAATTTTACTACAAATGGTATCAAATTATGTATATGTATGTAGTATTAGTTTAGGCTTTCATAACAAAAATGCTGTACTCTGAATGGCTTAAACAACATAAATTTAATTTCTCACTATGAAGGCAGGAAGTTTTGAGGTCAGGGTGCCAGCATTGTCAGGTTCTGCTGAGGGCTCTTCTCCAGGTTTTCAGGTGGTCTTCTCACTGTGTGCTCACATGGTAGAGACAGAGGGGTGGGAGAGAGTTCTCTGGTGTTTCTTTTAAAGGCACAAATCTCATTATAGGGGCCCCAGTCTATACCTGAGTATCTCCCGAAGGCCCCATCTCTGAAAACCATCACAGTTGGGGTTAGGACTTTACCATATGGATTTGGAGAGACACAATTCAGTCTACCTTTAATAAGCTCCCTATTGATGGACATGTGTTTTCCAAAATTTTGTTATTATAATGTTGTAGTTAATAACCTTCCACACATGTCATCTTGCAAGCATATGAATATATCTGTGGGAAAAATACCCAGAGGTTGGACTTACTGAATCAGTAAGTATCAAAATTGTAATTTTGATAGTAGTTATTACCAGATTTCTCCTCATTGGGGTGTACAGTGGCAATGATTGAGTGCTTGTTTCCCATCAGCCTTATCAGTGTAATGTGTTATTAGACTGGCAAAAATCTGTAAGTTTAATAGGTTAAAAAATGGTATTTCAGGATAGTTTTAATTTGATTCTTTTTTATAATGAGTGAAGTTTAGCATGAAATTCTGAGTGGGATTTTATTCTGTTTTGTTATCATTGTAAATAGTGAATCAATTTATTAATAGATGAGCAGTTGGGAAAATTCTGTACAAAATATACTTATGCCTTTAACATTTTTGTTTTTATTATTATATTCTTGGTAACCAGAGACATGGTTTCATTTTAGAGTATACCTTGTATATTTTGAAGTTATATTTTTAAAATTTCACATGATTTTATAGCTATACCAGATAACAGAATCATTTGATTATGCAAATTTGTAATTGGAGGTGATCTACTTCCTAGAAATGGGAAGCTTGAAGATTTGCTACCGAAAATTATGATGAAACTTATAAAAAAAAAAAGATTTCTTTTTTTGGCCTCTCCATGAGGCATGTGGAATCTTAGTTCCCCGACCAAGGATCAAATCTGACCCCTTGACAGTAAGCCTGTGGAGCCCTAACCACTGGACCCCCAGAGAATTCCCAGATGTTTCTTTTATTTCTGTAATAGAGTGAGCTTTAAATTTTTCTGTGTTGTTTTTTGAATAACTTATAGGTTCTTTAAGGTAAAAAAACTTGAGAGTTTGAATTTGTCGTTAAGTAATGTAAAATTTTCAAAAGAATCAACTCTTTAATCAGGTTATATGTATATATGAAAAAGAACTTTGCTTGGAGCTTCTTGTGTGGTTGTCACCTTTTTTCTCCTTTTTAATTCAAGTATGGAGGAAGGGAAATGGTTTTCTGTTATTTCTTTTTACATTCAATTTAGAAAGAATTAGCACAAGGGAAGAGGAGAAGGCAATGGCACCCCACTCCAGTACTCTCGCCTGGAAAATCCCATGGACGGAGGAGCCTGGTAGGCTGCAGTCCATGGGGTCGCTAGGAGTCAGACACGACTGAAGCGACTTAGCAGCAGCACAAGGGAAGAATGTATTCTTTCTTGAATTATGCTGTACAGGCAAAATTTAAATGTTACTGTAAGTGTGTTTTGGAACTAAAGCTAGAGAGAGGTACATAACAAAAGTAGAGAGAATAGATATTCAGTTAGGGAGAGGATAGCAGGGACTTTTAGTATCCTGCTGTTCTCTTGTTCTGTGGTGTCCAAGTCTTATTGAAATGGCTACTATGAAGACTTTTTGAGAGTATATTGGGTATAAGTAAATGCTACTATGTGAACAAGATATTGTGCTAGAAAAATATGTCTACTTTTCTCTAAAAATTTTAAATGTGAAATATGTTGCTCTTACATGCAAACTTTACTTTTGAAATAACAATTTTCTGTTGAGAAAAACCTTTGGAATTTTGAGTGATGAGTAATGTACACACATTTTAGATTGAAAAGGTCATCTAACACATGAGAAAACTGACAGAGAATTTAAGTGATTTGGCCAGCGCCACTCGTGACATTCATTAGTCAGTGGGAAAGTCAGAGCTTGATCATGTATCCCTTTCAGGTGTGCATTCCACAGTATATTTTACCTCATGCTTAAGCTTTAGAAACTTAATTTTGAGTATAAAGGTATTGAAAATCCTACTAGTAATTTCTGAAAGTCCTGTTTATAAGTAAAGTCTTCACCCTATTTTTGTTGGCAGTGGTGCTGTAGGTTGGTGTGAGGAAACTGGCTGTTTTTGTATTGAAAGGTGGGAGTTAACATTGGTTGCAGCCTCTTTAGAGAGCAGATTGACAATATATAAAAATTAAAAATGCATATACATTTCAAGGAACAAATTTGAGTCAGTTGAAGTGAGGTGGATGAACCTAGAGCTTGTTATAGAGTGTAGTAAGTCAGAAAAAGAAAAACAAATATTGTGTATTAATGTATGTATATAGAATCTAGAAAAGTGGTACTGATGAACCTATTTGCAGAGGATGGAACGAAGTTGAGAGAGTAGCATTAACATAAATACACTACCATGTCTAAAATAGATAGGCAGTGGGAAGTTGTTGTATGACACAGGGAGCCTAGCCTGGTGCTCTGTGATGACCTAGGTGGGTGGGAGGGAGGTTCAGGAGGAAGGGGATATATGTATACATATAGCTGATTCACATCATTGTACAGCAGAAACCAACACAACATTGTAAAGCAATTATCCTCCAATTAAAAATAAATTTTAAAAATGCATATCCTTTTTGCCTAGGAATTTCACTGTTAGCAAATATATACAAAGATGTGTATAACTTAGTTTGTTATAGTATTGTTTGTAATAATAAAAGCCTGGAAGCAAATGTCCATCACTAGGAGGATTAGTTAAATATATAGTAATACTGCTGTGCAGTGGGTTTCTATGCAGATGCTAAGAATGAATTAAATCCATATGTGTCAAAATGAAATCATCCCTAAGAAAATTGTGAAAAAAGCAAGGTACAGGGTATGTAGTAGCAATCATTTAAAAAAATTTAGTGAGTGCACACACACACTTGTAGGTACATAGATTGTCTCTTGAAGAGATAATAAAAAGTTGAGGGAAGTGCTTATCTCTGAGGAGGGGAATTGTTGGTGGAAGACAAGGTTGGAAAGAGACTTTTCACTGTATATGAATGTAGTTGCTGCTGCTGCTGCTAAGTCGCTTCAGTCGTGTCCGACTCTGTGTGACCCCATGGACTGCAGCCTACCAGGCTTCTCCATCCAGGGGATTCTCCAATGTATGTAGTTAGGGAACAGTTATTAGGAAAAAATTCTTCATGGGATTCTTCATGGGTCGCTCATATTTCTGCTTCCCTTGTGCATTGAGGTACTGACTCTCCTTTGTTCTTTACTGTTTTTTTCAAAAAATATTTGTATAGCAATAAGTCTTAGAGGATAGAGATAATATCTCCCTCCTGAGCAAAAGTCAGGTTTGTTTACTGTCCAATATAAGAAAGATAATGTCTCCTTGCCATGGAGGTCAGATAGACTCACTGTTCTTAAAAGAGTTGGGTTCCCTCCACTCAAGGTTCCTTGTCTGTACCGCAGCCTACCACATGTGCAGGCATCTCCTGCCCTCTGCATTGCCCCATGTGACTGGGCTGATAATCTACTGGTATTGCTGTGACTACTGAAGTCTTTGGTCTCTGACGAAGGAGTTTAATGTATTCTGCCAGCATCCAGGAAACTGTGGCAAGCTAATTTGTTGGCTTGCAAATAGGGTGAAAGTGGAAACAGTGGCAGATTTGATTTTCTTGGGCTCCAAAATCACTGCAGACGGTGACTGCAGCCATGAAATTGAAAGACACTTACTTCTAAGAAAAACTACAACAAACCTAGACAGCGTATTAAAAAGCAGAGAAATCACTTTGCTGACAAAGATACGTATAGTCAAAGTGATGGTTTTTCCAGTACGATGGCTGAGCACCGAAGAATTGATGCTTTCAAATTGTGGTGACTGGAGAAGACTCTTGAAAGTCCGTTGCACTACATGGAGATCAAATCTGTCAATCCTAAAGGAAATAAATCTTGAATATTCATCAGAAGGACTGTTGCTGAAGCTGAACTTCCAAACTTTGGCCTCCTGATGTGAAGACCCGACTCACTGGAAAAGACCCTGATGCTGGGAAAGATAGAAGGCAAAAGAAGAAGAATATGACAGAGGATGAGGTGAGGTGGTTGGATGGCATCACCAACTCAATGGACATGAGTTTGAGCAAACTCTGGGAGACAGTGAAGGACAGGGAAGCCTGGCGCACTGCAGTCCATAGGGTCGCAGAGTTGGACACGATTGAGTGACGGAACAGCAACAAAATAGGATGATGTCTCAGACCCTTCATGGTTCTTGACAAGATACCTAGTGGACAAAAAAATGATCTTTTTCAAATAAAAGAAGTGGGAGACTCAGAGCTTTTTAGATCCCATCATTCTGACTTGAAAATGTCAGTCTAACAAGGTAAGACAGATCTAGAGAACTGATCTAGAAAATGAGCCCTTTGTCTGAAGAGGAATCGACTCCCTTGAGTGCGAGAAAACCAGTATTTCCTGGGCGTTCACCATATTGAAGTGCACTTCAAATATATTTGGATTAAAATATCTCTTCTTCATTCCTCATTATAAATCTGAAGTTAGGTTTTTTAATTCACATTTACAGAAAGTTATGACCAACCTAGATAGCATATTGAAAAGCAGAGACATTACTTTGCCAACAAAGGTCCGTCTAGTCAAGGCTATGGTTTTTCCAGTGGTCATGTATGGATGTGAGAGTTGGACTGTGAAGAAAGCTGAGCGCCGAAGAATTGATGCTTTTGAACTGTGGTGTTGGAGAAGACTCTTGAGAGTCCCTTGGATTACAGGGAGATCCAACCAGTCCATTCTAAAGGAGATCAGTCCTGGGTGTTCTTTGGAAGGACTGATGCTAAAGCTGAAACTCCAGTACTTTGGCCACCTCATGCGAAGAGTTGACTCATTGGAAAAGACTCTGATGCTGGGAGGGATTGGGGGCAGGAGGAGAAGGGGACGACAGAGGATGAGATGGCTGGATGGCATCACCGACTTGATGGACGTGGGTTTGAGTGAACTCTGGAAGTTGGTGATGGACAGGGAGGCCTGGCGTGCTGCAGTTCACGGGGTCGCAAAGAGTTGGACATGACTGAGCAACTGAACTGAACTGAACTGAACAGATAAAGACACAGGACCAGATTTGTTACTTGCCTAAGGTCACACTGGGATTCAAACTTGTGTTTGTCTGGGTTAAGCTCCTGCTCTTCACATTATAGTAAACAACTTCCTAACTTTCTGTAAGTGTTAGAGTTGACTTTCTACTTTTTCGTGTATAAGTTTCTTCTTTCCCATCTTCAGATGGCTGGTTATCTGCATGAGGGATTTAGTTGTCTGTAACTATAGGATTATACATTGAATTTTTCTTTGTTTCCAGTCTGTATAGGCAAATGTTTTACAGCTGTGTTTCTCAAACTTCCTTTATGAAAGCTCTCTTAATTGTGTAAGACAGTCAGTGCAGTTTGTGATTTAAAGGAGCCCATGGCTGATGTAACTTTATGATCTTCAAAATTCACGAGGATTTATATTCTACCCTATAATATATCTGTTACTGGGTTTTTCAGAGATCAATAAATAACATCATGAGTTCAGGACCAGTTGAGAGGACATAAGGATCAGATAGGATGCAGTCAAATTATCAGGTTATTTTTTTATTGTAAAATGTACATATCATAAAATTTACGACTTTAACCATTTGTAACTATTTATAAGTTCAATGGCCTTAAATATATTCACATTGTTATTGCAGCCATCTCCACTATTCATTCCAGAATTTTTTATCATCCCAAACTAAAACTCTGTAACTATTAAATAACTCCTTATATCAGCCCCCGCCCCAACCACTGTTCTACCTTCTGTCTCTGATTTTGACAAATCTAAGTACCTCATGTAAGTGGAATCATAAAATACTTGTCATTTTGTGATTAGCTTATTTCATTTAGCGGTGTCCTCAAGATTTATCCATGTTGTACCATGTGTTAGAATTTCCGTCTTTTTCTTTTAAGGCTGAATAAATATTCCATGTGTATATATATATACATATATATACACACACACACACACACACACACACACACACACCATTTTATTTATCCATTCATCTGTTGATGGATACCTGGGTTGTTTCTGCCTTAAAAATTTTTTTTAATTGAAGTATCATTGATTTATGATGTTGTGTTTAATTTTTGCTCTACAGCAAAGTGACTCTCATATATTTTATTTTTCATATTCTTTTCCATTATGGTTTATCACAGGATATTAAATGTAGTTTCTGGTGCTAGACAGTAGGACTTGTTTATCCATCCTATGTATAATTGTTTGCATCTGCTAATCCCAAATGCCCAATCCTTCCCTCCCCCAGCCCTATTCCCCCTTGGCAATCACAAGTCTGTTCTCTATATTCGTGGGTCTGTTTTTGTTTCAGAGATATGTTCATTTATGTTGTATTTTAGATTCCACATATACGTGGTATCATATGGTATTTGTCTTTCTCTTTCTGCCTTAACTTCACTTTGGGCGAACCTAGAGGTCCATGCATATTGCTGCAAATGGCACTATTTCACTCTTTTTAATGGCTGAGCAATATTTCCTTTGTGTGTGTGTATGGAAAAAGCAAGAGAGTTCCAGAAAAACCTCTATTTCTGCTTTATTGACTATGCCAAAGCCTTTGACTGTGTGGATCACAATAAACTGTGGAAAATTCTGAAAGAGATGGGAATACCAGATCACCTGACCTGCCTCTCAAGAAACCTGTATGCAGGTCAGGAAGCAACAGTTAGAACTGGACATGGAACAACAGACTGGTTCCAAATAGGAAAAGGAGTACGTCAAGGCTGTATATTGTCACCCTGCTTGTTTAACTTCTATGCAGAGTACATCATGAGAAACGCTGGGCTGGAAGAAGCACAAGCTGGAATCAAGATTGCCAGGAGAAATATCAATAACCTCAGATATGCAGATGACACCACCCTTATGGCAGAAAGTGAAGAGGAACTAAAAAGCCTCTTGATGAAAGTGAAAGAGGAGAGTGAAAAAGTTGGCTTAAAGCTCAACATTCAGAAAACGAAGATCATGGCATCTGGTCCCATCACTTCATGGGAAATCGATGGGGAAACAGTGGAAACAGTGTCAGACTTTATTTTTCTGGGCTCCAAAATCACTGCAGATGGTGACTGCAGCCATGAAATTAAAAGACGCTTACTCCTTGGAAGGAAAGATATGACCAACCTAGACAGCATATTCAAAAGCAGAGACATTACTTTGCCAACAAAGGTCCGTCTAGTCAAGGCTATGGTTTTTCCAGTAGTCATGTTTGGATGTGAGAGTTGGACTGTGAAGAAAGCTAAGCACTGAAGAATTGATACTTTTGAACTGTGGTGTTGGAGAAGACTCTTGAGAGTCCATTGGACTGTAAGGAGATCCAACCAGTCCATTCTAAAGGAGATCAGCTCTGGGTGTTCATTGGAAGGACTGATGCTAAAGCTGAAACTCCAGTACTTTGGCCACCTCATGTGAAGAGTTGGCTCATTGGAAAAGACTCTGGTGCTGGGAGGGATTGGGGGCAGGAGGAGAAGGGGACGACAGAAGATTAGATGGCTGGATGGCATCACCGATTCGATGGACGTTAGTTTGAATGAACTCCGGGAGTTGGTGATGGACAGGGAGGCCTGGCATGCTGCGATTCATGGGGTGGCAAAGAGTCGGACACGACTGAGCGACTGAACTGAACTGAACTGATGTATGTATGTGTACCACATCTTCTTCATCCATTCATCTGTTGATGGACATTTTGGTTGTTTCTATGTCTTGTCTATTGTAAATAGTGCTGCTATGAATGTAGGGGTGCATGCATCTTATTTTGTTTTGTTTTTTTTTTATAATAAGTTTTAACATACTGGAGAACAATTACTGAATAATTTTAAAATAAGTAAAGGTTATTAATGTCAGCTTAAAATAAAAATTTAAGTAACATTTATCTGTCATTAGATAATTCTCTAATAATTAGCATCTTTTCATGTGCCTGTTGGCCATCTATATGTTGTCTTTGGAGAAATGTCTGTTTAGGTGTTCTTCCATTTTTCGCTTGGGTTGTTTGTTTGTTTTTATTATTGAATTGTAGAAGCTGTTTGTTTGTTTTGGAAATTAAGCCCTTGTTGGTTGCATCATTTGCAAATATTTTCTCCCACTCTGTAGGCTGTCTTTTCACTTTGTTTATCATTTCCTTTGCTGTGCAAAAGCTTGTAAATTTGATTAGGTCCCATTTGTGTGATTTTACTTTTATTCCTTGGGAGACTGACCTAAGAAAATATTGGTACTGTTTTTTTCAGAATGTTTTGCCTATGTTCTTTCGGAGTTTTATGGTGTCTTATCTTATATTTAAGTCTTTAAATCATTTTGAGTTTATTTTTGTGTATGATATGAGGGTATGTTCTGGCTTCATTGATTTACATGGGACTGTCCAGAGTTATTTCTACCTTTTGGCTGTTGTGAATAATGTTGCTATAAATATTTGTGTGCAAATATCTTTTGGAGTTCTTGCTTTTATTCTTTTGTGTATCTACCCAGAAGTGAAATTGCTGGATATAGTAATTCTATATTTAACTTTCTGAGAAACGATGATACTGTTCTCCACAGTGGCTGCACCATTTTATAGTCCCACCAGCAACGCACAAGTGTTCTAATTTCTCTACATTCTTACCAAAACTTGTTATTTTCTGTTTTGTTTGGTTTTATTTATTTATATTTTTGGCTGTACCACACAACATGTGGAATCTTAGATCCCTGACCAGGGATCAAACCCGTGCTCCCTGCAGTGGAAGCACAGAGTCTCAACCACTGGACTGTCAGAGAAGTCCTTTGGTTTTGTTTTTGATGGGTAGGAGCTTCCCTGGTGGTGCAGTGGTAAAGAATCTACCTGCCAATGCAGGAGGCACAAAACACTTGGCTTGGATCCCTGGGTCGGCAAGATCCCTTGGAGTAGGAAATTGCAACCCACTGCAGTATTCTTGCCTGGAGAATCCCATGAACAGAGGAGCCTGGTTGTTTATAGTCTGTAGGGTCTCAGAAGTGTCAGACACGGCTGAGCACTTACACACACACGCGCATGCACGTATCCACCTTGTTACAAGCAGCTTAGAATATTCAGGTCCTATCTCTGTCAGAGCAAATGAAAATATGTTCTCTGGGTAGATAGTCTAGGATAAAAAGAAGCGTGCCCAGAAGGGAGTGAGCTGTTCATGCCTAGCTATGGAAAGAGTGAAGGGAAAGGGGAAGGCTGGGAGAGGAGGACAGGAGCTCTCTGGTGAAGTCATCCTCATGAAAATATTTGAGCAGGGAGCAAGTTTCTTAACATTTATGTGAGTTTTAACATTAAAAATGATTTTAATTTCTTACAGTCAAATAAATTTGCTCTAGAAATATAGCCTTGTTTTACCCTGTTCTCCTAACCACCTAGCCCAGTTTTGGGTATGTGTAACCTAATTTGAGAATTAAAGGCTTATAGGAACATAGTTCTACATCCCAAAAAAGCAATGCTCATAGGGTCACATTGGAAAGTTTTAAAAAATTTAATCCATTCCTATGTTAATAACTATAAATAGCTCTGTGTCTGGACTGTCCCACCTAGTCAATATGATAGAACATTTTAAAATGTTTTACTTGATTATAAAAATAATGTACTAAAATTGAAAAATGTGAAACAGTAAAGGAAGCAAATTAAATCAACCATAATTCTTCTATCCAGTGATAATCACAGTTACGATTTTGTGTGCTTTTGTTCTGTGCATATATTTTACACACTATATGAAATTCTGTAACCTGCAATTTTAGGCTCTTGATAAGTGTTTCCACATGTTAAAAACTCATAAACATTTTAACTGGTGAATACTATTCTATATTAGTTTGTCATTTTCTTAATTTCATTTGTTAGTTTGTTTTTCTTTCTTTCCTCTTCACTTCCTTTTTTTCCAATTTATGTATTTTACTACTGTAAATAGTGCTACAGTGGACGTATTTGCATATTATGTTTGTCTACATTACTGTTGTCTGTCAGGATACCTAGAAGTGAAATTCTTAGGCCAAGGAACATTAACATTTTTAAGACTCTAGCAGAAAGGTGAGCATCTCCCTTGACTGTATACTTTTTGGTATAGATTAAGATAGTTGCAATTAGAATTTGTTTTATCTGGGATTTATTTCAATATACAGGCTGTGAATTTAATTTTTTTCTGTTTTTTTGCAAGCTTCTCAGTTGTCTTGTGCTTTTATAGGAAAATTTTGCTTCTGTCTTCTCATTGCTTAATTCATTCAACAGAGATGTAGTGAACACCTGCTTATATCCCAGACTATGCGCTAAGTGCTGCAAGGGCTGCTAGGATGAGTGAGAAGCAGTCGCTGCTCTGTGGAGTATCTTTACAGCAGAAGGACGTACATGTGTTGCAATCATTCCCATCTGTTGTCAGTGGCTTTTTCCTCAACTAAGAAGGTGGCTCCCTCCGTTCATGCTATTTATATTATCAAGGGAATGAACCAAAACTCAGCCTTTTTGGAGGACAGTTTTTGCCTAGTAGAAAGTAGGAATATTGAACTGTGGCTGACTGGCACTTTCTTTACTACAGCTTGCATAAATTTCTGCCTATAATTAAGTGTCCTAAGGTATCTGATGCCAGTTCCTCTGCCTGGGCTCTGGAGCCCCCTCTCTTCCTCATTTCCATCTCTCTTCTGAGTTGTGAGCCTTTTTCTCTTTACTGTATCCTGCCCATTAGGCACTTTGAACTACCCCTGCCTTAAGCCCACATTGCCTTAACCACTTTTCTTTCTCCCAGTCTTTCTTCAGTTCATTACCAGCTAGCTCTGCCTTCATCATTACATTGAAGTATTATCTCTTGGTTGTTAAATCTTTTTCTTTTTTTTTTGGTCATGCGTCATGGCTTATGGGATCCTAGACCCCTTATCAGGGATTGAACCCAGGCCCACACAAGAGAAAGCACTGATTCCCAACCACTGGACCACCAATGGATTCCCTTGGTGGTTGACTCTAATAGAAATTTCTCAATCTTCATCTTCCTTTACTCCTCAAATAC
Organism: Bubalus kerabau; assembly: GCF_029407905.1. Lineage (NCBI taxonomy): Eukaryota > Metazoa > Chordata > Mammalia > Artiodactyla > Bovidae > Bubalus > Bubalus kerabau. Next base: position 116,438,405 of record NC_073625.1, on the reverse strand, counting down.
TATTAACATTCTTGACCAAAAAGTTACTTGAAATGCTCCTGGTTTTCATCCTACTATTCAGCCACTTCTTATCTCCTCTCTGTATTCCTCTTGCCTATAAAACTTTTCCCTAGGGTTCTCTCTTAGAATATGTCCCTTCTCTTGTCATTTAAAAAAAAAATATTTATTTTTAATTGAAGGATGATTACAACATTGTGTTGGTTTCTGCCATACTTCAACATGAATCAGCCGCAGGTATACATATCTCCCCTCTCTCCTGCCTCCCTCCCACCTACTACCCCTTGTCATTTTATATAATTCCTAGGTGATGTACCCTCATGGTTTCAAATACCAGTTATATGCTTATGTGCTGATTACCACCAAAACCTGTGTGTTCAGTCCAAATCATACTACCTTATTGGGTATCTCCTTGTGTTACGTCTCACAGGTCCCTTAAAATCACCGTGGTAATTTGGAACAAATCCAAAACTTCTTTTATGATCCCCAGTTCAGTGAAGGTGTTCATATCTACACAGTTGTGCTAGCTGGAAATCTGGGTTTTTGCCTTGGTCCCTTCTCTTAGTCTCACTCTCATTCCACATCTGATAAGTCCTGTCACTTCAACCTAATCACCATTGAATCCTGTATCTTTGTTTAATGAATACTGTATCTTTAACAAGCTATCCTTTTCATTTGTATGACAGCTAAAAACAGAGTCGCTGTGGGTCATTGTCTTTTTTTCAAGAAGATATTTTTCTTATATTTGGTAATGAATTTAGATGGAAAGGTATAGCCTTCTTTATTTCCCTATCCTTTTCGGTGGATTTTCAGAGTGCTTTTATATTTAGAAGGTACTGAGCAATTGTGTTGAACTGAAATAAGAAGATTTGAAACTGTTTAAAAAGTAGCTTAATTTAGAAGCTTCTACATGTTTTCCTTAAGTCTGATGAAGAAGAATTAAGAAATGTGTGTTATAATAATGGAGAATTAGAAATTGAAACAGTCATTATTAAGCTACTTGGGAGGTGGTGAACAAATTAAATAGAATAATGCTGCTTGACATATAGTTCAGTTCATCAGCTGTGTTTAGAGATTATCAGCTTCTAGCTTGATTTCAATAAAATGTTAACAAGATCAGAATGTACCAAATTTGAGTGGTGGAGTTGCTGAAGGACAGAAGAAGAAATTAACTTTTTTATTGCTTATTTTTCATTGTGTTAATCTTTTGGACCATCATCTCTACTTCATAGGAAAAATATTAGTATGCTATAATCAAATATATGGTATATTCCACTTTAACAACTAGGTTTTATTCATATTAACAGGTAAATCTTCAGTTAAATTCACATATTTTAATTGGGAGCAAACCATGAGTGTTAGAGGTACTACATAATAACTCAGTTACAAGGAAGTAGAAGAAAGGAGAGTGAACGAAGGACGTTCACTCACAGAGCTTTTTATGTGGGCCACCAGATGGCACAGTGGTTCCACAGCAGCTGGCTGCACTGAGAAGGGGAGGGATGAGAGAGGGACAGTGTCACCAGCTGTTCAGGGATGGGGTGTTCTTAAGTCGGTTCTTTGTAACCTCAGATGTCTGTTTTCTGTGGTAAAAGCAGGCCAGCAGCTTGTTATTGCGTGTTTGAATTTGTTTCTTTTGAAGTTGGCTTTATGCTACTACCAAATGAACCATGTCAGTATCCCTATTGTGATTTTTGTGAGAAGGTTATTAACTTTTTAGATACAAGAATCAAAAATACTAAAAACATTAAAAATTGAACATAAAACATTACTATGCAGTATGAAGATAAACTTTCGTTGTTTAGTGAACAATGCTACTGAAATTATACTCTAAAAAATTCATTGATATTCATTAAATGACTAATATAAATAACTTATGACCCAAATAAGGAATACCTTTAATAATATGAGGGACCAAACAAAGGTAAGGAACAGGAGCCCTCATTGCTTTGAAATGAAGAGTTTTGTTTTTCTTAGTTGTTGATAGTTTATTTGAAGTTTTAAGACAGATTTTCTGCACAGTTCATATATTCATTTGAAGAATATATATAGTCCTAGAACCAGAGGAAGTGGACTATAATTGAATTGTAATGTTTTTATTACATACTAATAGCTATGAAATGATTCTTATTTAGTAATGAAGGCTTGGTGTAGAGAACCTAGATTAAAATGGAAAATAAAAAATGGTGAATTATGGACTATCGGGGTACTTTAGGGAAATATTTAATTCTGGTTGTGTGACACCTTAGTCCTCTTGTGGGTTGATACAGGATGTAATTAAATAAATATTGAGGTTATAAAGCCACAAGAATAGGCAAAAAATAAGGTTTTTAAAACTTTGGATGTAATTGTCATGTAACATTACTTTTAGGTATATGGTGATTTTTTTATATGTTGCAAAATGATCACAAGTCTAGTTACCATCTATCACTACACAGTTACACTTTTGTTTTCCTTATGATGAGAACTTTTAAGATCTATATTTAGCAACTTTCAAATACACAATATAGTATTATTAATTATAGTCACCATGCTATAAACAACATCCCTGCTGCTGCTGCTAAGTCACGTCAGTCGTGTCCGACTCTGTGCGACCCCATGGACGGCAGCCCACCAGGCTCCCCCATCCCTGGGATTCTCCAGGCAAGGACACTGAAGTGGGTTGCCATTTCCCTCTCCAATGCATGAAAGTGAAAAGTGAAAGTGAAGTCGCTCAGTCATGTCTGACTCTTCGCGACCCCATGGACTGCAGCCTACCAGGCTCCTCCATCCATAGGATTCTCCAGGCAAGAGTACCGGAATGGGGTGCCATTGCCTTCTCCGAATAACATCCCTAGGACTTATTTTATAACTGCAAGTTTGTGTCTTTTGATCACCTTCACCCATTTTGTTCACCTGTCACCTCTGGCAGCCACTAATCTCTTCTATGAGTTTTGGGGTTTTTTTGGTGTGGGGGGGCATTATTAGATTCCATATATAAGTGAAGAAATAAGTTTTGAGGATGAGAACTATTCAAGACAGCTAAGCTATATGTGAAATATCAAAAACAGACGAGGAACTTTTTGTGAAATTATTTTGGGGCAGAGTCCAGGGACATTGGGACTCCTGTGGCCCCAAAACGCTGTTTGAAGCCTGGGAAAAATTTGACAGCCAGACTAGAGGAGTATCTCTCTGCCTTTTCAAGTACCAATGTAACTGAAAGAAGTACCTTTGCTGTGACCTAAGGATGGAAATAGGGCAAAAATCGAATAGGTTGAGTTTCAGAAAAGAATCCTTCCTCTAGATACGGGCTTTAGAATATACTGAAATGAGAATTCAAATGGTACTGTCAGTTTTAACATGACAGAGCACATATATAATTATCATAACTTTGGGTTGGCATTTTAGAAGTTGATAGCCTTTACCTTCTTGAGATTACTGACCTTATAAAACCAAAAGGGCTTGAGTAGTTTCATTTAATGTTAGTGAAAAAATGGTGTTTTTTTGCTAATCTTGGATTAGAAGAAAAATATAGTAAATAATAATATATTTTTTTAAATGGGGTCAGTTCTTTACTTTCAGATTTGATCTTTATTTCCAAGCACTCTGAAGAAATGAGGTTAGAAAGGCACCCAACACTGAGTTTATTCCCCAGGCATCCTCCTACTTGATCTCCAGTAATAATAATGCCTAGCTAGACTCTTATAGTCATTTTGTTATGTGTTTACACAAGAGAGTGTCTTTATCTTCAGATCTTTTCGTCATTCAGATCAATCTAAATTTTTGAAAAATTCTGTTCTGTTGGTTGTGTCAGCTCTCTCTTGATTTTACTTTTGATGTCCATGTTTTAAAGGTTGTCAGTTGTCTGATACTTTTCATTTCCTAAATGCTGGTTAGCTGAACTTTTACCAAATAAGTTCTGCAATTCAAGGATAGTAGAGAAAATAAATGTTTAGTATTAGTTGCATTTTATAGTGTAAAGTTAAAACTTCAGAGGAGTTTAAAAGGAATTCTTTTTTTTTATTTATATCTCTTTAATCTCCTTTTACTGGAGGAATTCTTAATGTAATTACAAAATAAAAAATGAAGCCTGTATGTCAAAAAGATATATCAATGTAGTTGTAGCTTTGATATCTTTTCATAAGTATAGGGAACCTTAAAATATTGGAAAAGAAGTAGTGAGGAGATCTGCATTTTCTATGAACCACTATAACAGAATATATCTATTAAATAGAAAAGGGGGGCAGAAGTAAAGGAACTCAGTAGTAGTAAGGCTAAGTCTTGCCAGTGGCAAGATTTGCAGTGAGCACTTTGCCTCATGCCTGTCTGGGATGGGGGAGTGGGAATGAGGTGTCACAGACATCGAAAATCAGGATCTTCATTTTGGAAGCCCAAAGATTCAGAGACATAATGTGTCCCACCAGAGTGAGGAAGCACTATTCAGCCTAGAGATTTTTTTTTAATTTATTTTGGAACCATAAAACTAGGTTGTCTTTGTTTAGTATTGAATTAGGTTATTAAATGCTTTTATTTATATTTATAGTATATTTGTTTCATATTTATGTAATTTTATACTTATATAATGATTTTATGTTTGAAATACCCAATAATTTAAGGGTGATTACACTTGTTTTGAAGAACTCTGATAAAATATATAGTCCTTTGGATATGAAATACGGGGGATTAAATAAATAGCTCTATTTGTTAACCTATGAATTTTACTTCTGAAGTTTGAGACATTTATAGAAAAAAGTATGTCTCTACAGCTATTTTTTCAACTGTACAGTTAACTTCGTGGAATTTCTTCTAATTTTCACTGATTTTGGCACTTTCTGATCTTTTTGAAACAGTGACCACATGGAAAATGTGTATGGCTACCTAATGAAGTACACCAACCTCGTCACTGGGTGGCAGTACAGGTAAGTGTGAGTGTTCTGTCACGTTCTCTCCCAAGAGAACAGAAATGGGCATGACGATTTTATAATCTGATGTTACATGACTGGGAAGCATGTTAGAGAAAGACTTACCATGTTTTCTATAAGTCTGATGACTTTCTTTTTCTATTTTTAGGGGGTAAGAGGAGTTAACATTGTCCAAATCGCAGCCTCCAAATACATCAGAAGTTACTGTTACGTCAAGATTAGTATCATTTATCAACTCACCTTGGGCTTCTTATGTGTACTTCCAGTGGTTAGGCTTTTTGGGTGGTTTAGAGACAGCAAAGAGATTTGTGTTAGGTGCCTGTTGAGGATTCTTGCTTCTTTTCATTGTTGAGGATTCTTAAACTCTTCTGGGATCTTGAAAAGTTTAAATAACCAACCTGAGGTCACACAAGCAGTCAAGAAGTAGCACAGCCAACTGTCTTAAATACTTTGTGGAATTGATATTTGTGGGGCAGGGGACTAAACTTTTATTCTTTTATTGTGGTAAAATATAACATAAAATTTACCATTTTAAACATTTTTTGGTATGCAGTTCAGTGGTATTAAATACATTCACATTTTTGTGCAACCATCACCCCCATTCATCTCAGAACTCTTTGCATCTTCTCAGACTAAAACTGTATCCATTAAACAATAATTTCACATTTTCCTCTCCCCCTGAGTCCTTAAGCAACCACTGTTCTCCTCTCTGTCTCTATGAATTTGACTACTCTAGGTACCTTATATAAGTGGAATCATATAATACTTGTCCTTTTGTGATTGGCTTATTTTATTTAGTGTAATGTTCTCAAAGTTCATCCATGTAGTGTGTGTCAGAATTCTCTACCTTTTGAGGGCTGAAAAACAGTCTCTTGTAAGTATATACCACATTTTGTTTATCCAGTTATCAATCACTGGACATTTGGGTTGCTTCCATCTTTTGGCTATTGTGAATAATGCTGCTTTGAGTATTGGTGTACACAATATCAGAGTCACTGCTCTCATTCTTGTGTGTGTATACCCAGAAGTGGAATTGCTTAATCACATTGTAATTCTATGTTTAATTTTTTGGGGAATCTCCATACTGTTTTCCATAGCAGCTGCACTGTTTTACATTCCCACTAGCAGTGTACAAGGATTCCAGTTTCTCTACATCTTCTCAACAGTTGTTACTTTCTGTTGTGTCTATGTGTGTGTGTATAATAACCATTTTAATGGGTATTGAGTGTTATCTCATTGTGGTTTTTTAAAACTATTGAAAAAAGTGATAAAGCTAGAATCTGAACCCAAATAGTTCTGACTCCAGGTTGGTATTTTCATTATAAATACTGCTTCTTATTCACATGTCATTTGGAGATCTCTGATTTTGGTTATGATGGAATAATAAGCTGATTCTGCCTTTCTACCTTAAACAATTAGAAAATGGTACATAGTATATGAAGGAATGTTTTTCAGAATTCAAAAAGAGTTGAAGCATTGTAATGAACATGTGATTGCTTAAAAGAGAAGGCAGTTTGGGATATGTTTAATTTGAAGTAACAGTAGGGCTTTCACATAAGAGTGATACGCTAGAAGTTGGAGGTCATATGAGAGGTCAAAGCTGAATATGAAATTATAGAAGACAATCATTCCTGTTAAAGTGAAAAGGGTAGTTCTCTAAGGTTCCCACCCTTTATTTTTTTTTAAGAAAGAACAAAGTCAGGGGAGCCTTTTCATTTTGCATTTTCTCACCTCAGTTTTTATGTAATTTTTTGAAGGCTTATACATTTAAATGACATATAAAATATAAAAAAAAATTTATGTCACTTTGCTTTTAGCACTGTTTTTTGTTCTTTTTAAAAAGGGAAATAGGTTAACTTTTCTCCCCCATTCATTCAACTAATTTCATTCATCTTATATTATTGAGTATTACTGAGAAATTCTCAGAAGTAGAATAGAGTAGGAAAGCTCCAAAGTATCCCCAAGCACATAAGATTAAGTATATGTTAAACATGGCATTTCAAGTTAGTGGTGACTTGAGGCCATGGGAAGAAGGGGCATGTGTTTGTATCCTTGTGTGGGGGAGCATACTAAAAAGATCCATTGGCCACTGGTTGCCCAGGAAGTTAGCTAAGAGATCCAAGCAAAGTTCTAGCATAGGGAAAGGCATGGCTTCTGCCCTTGCGATTCTTCTAGCTGTCCTAGAGGCCAGTTTTAGCAGCAAAGGAAGTGTGGGAATGAAGACAGCACATCACCATTTGCCACTGAGAACACAACCTTTTATCCGTTTGTCCCATCAGAGAGGTCTCAGGTTGTCAACTGGTTTACTGCAAGCTCGTTTTCTCTTTCCTGCCAGACTGCCTGGAGGCTTGTGGCACAGCAGCGATATCCTGGGTTCGCAGCATGAATTGTAGATTGAATGATAAAAGAGGAACAGAAAGGTTCAGTTTAGTTCAGTTGCTCAGTCGTGTCCGATTCTTTGTGACCCCATGAACCGCAGACGCCAGGCCTCCCTATCCATCACCAACTCTTGGAGTCTACCCAAACTCATGTCCATTGAGTCGGTGATGCCATCCAACCATCTCATCCTCTGTCGTCCCCTTCTCCTACTACCCTCAATCTTTCCCAACATCAGGGTCTTTTCAAATGAGTCAGCTCTTCGCATCAGGTGGCCCAAATACTGGAGTTTCAGCTTTAACATCAGTCCTTCCAGTGAACACCCAGGACTGATAGGATGGACTGGTTGGATCTCTTTGCAGTCCAAGGGACTCTCAAGAGTGTTCTCCAACACCACAATTCAAAAGCATCAATTCTTCTGCACTCAGCCTTCTTTATAGTCCAACTCTCACATCCAAACATGACTACTGGAAAAACCATAGCCTTGACTAGACGGACCTTTGTTAACAAAGTAATGTCTCTGCTTTTTAATGTTCTGTCTAGGTTGGTCATAACTTTCCTTCCAAGAGTAAGCGTCTTTTAATTTCATGGCTGCAGTCACCATCTGCAGTGATTTTGGAGCCCCCAAAAATAAAGTCAGCCACTGTTTCCCCATCTATTTCCCATGAAGTGATGGGACCAGATGCCATGATCTTCGTTTTCTGAATGTTGAGCTTTAAGCCAACTTTTTCACTCTCCTCTTTCACTTTCATCAAGAGGCTTTTTAGTTCCTCTTCACTTTCTGCCATAAGGGTGGTGTCATCTGCATATCTGAGGTTATTGATATTTCTCCCAGCAGTCTTGATTCCAGCTTGTGCTTCTTCCAGCCCAGCGTTTCTCATGATGTACTCTGCATAGAAGTTAAACAAGCAGGGTGCCAATATACAGCCTTGACATATTCCTTTTCCTGTTTGGAACCAGTCTGTTTGTTCCATGTCCAGTTCTAACTGTTTGCTGACATACATAGAGGTTTCTCAAGAGGCAGGTCAGGTGGTCTGGTTTTCCCATCTCTTTCAGAATTTTCCACAGTTTATTGTGATCCACACAGTCAAAGGCTTTGGCATAGTCAATAAAGCAGAAATAGATGTGTTTCTGGAACACTCTTGCATTTTCGATGGTCCAGCGGATGTTGGCAATTTGATCTCTGGTTCCTCTGCCTTTTCTAAAACCAACTTGAGCATTTGGAAGTTCACGGTTCATTACTGCTGAAGCCTGGCTTGGAGAATTTTGAGCATTACTTTACTAGCGTGTGAGATGAGTGCAATTGTGCGGTAGTTTGAGCATTCTTTGGCATTGCCTTTCTTTGGGATTGGAATGAGAACTGACCTTTTCCAGTCCTGTGGCCACTGCTGAGTTTTCCAAATTTGCTGGCATATTGAGTGCAGCACTTTCAGAGCATCATCTTTTAGGATTTGAAATAGCTCAACTGGAATTCCATCACCTCCACTAGCTTTGTTCATAACGATGCTTCCTAAGGGCCACTTGACTTCGCATTCCAGGATGTCTGGCTCTAGGTGAGTGATCACACCATCATGATTATCTGGGTTGTGAAGATCTTTTTTATACAGTTCTGTGTATTCTTGCCACCTCTTCTTAGTATCTTCTGCTTCTGTTAGGTCCATACCATTTCTGTCCTTTATTGCACCCATCTTTGCATGAAATGTTCCCTTGGTATCTGATTTTCTCAAAGAGATCTCTAGTCTCTCCCATTCTGTTGTTTTCCTCTATTTCTTTGCATTGATCACTGAGGAAGGCTTTCTTATGTCTTCTTGCTATTCTTTGGAACTCTGCCTTCAAATGGGTATATCTTTCCTTTTCTTCTTTGTTTTTCATTTCTCTTCTTTTCACAGCTATTTGTAAGGCCTCCTCAGACAGCCATTTTGCTTTTTTGCATTTCTTTTTCTTAGGGATGGTCTTGATCCCTGTCTCTTGTACAATGTCACAAACCTCCATTCATAGTTCATCAGGCACTCTGTCTATCAGATCTAGTCCCTTAAATCTATTTCTCACTTCTACTGTATAATCATAAGGGATTTGATTTAGGTCATACCTGAATGGTCTAGTGGTTTTCTCTACTTTCTTCAGTTTAAGTCTCAATTTGGCAATAAGGAGTTCATGATCTGAGCCACAGTCAGCTCCTGGTCTTGTTTTTGCTGACTGTATAGAGCTTCTCCATCTTTGGCTGCAAAGAATTTAATCAGTCTGATTTTGCTGTTGATGATCACCAAATTATCTTCATCTGGTGATGTCCATGTGTAGAGTGTTGTCTTGTGTTGTTGGAAGAGGGTGTTTGCTATGACCGGTGCGTTCTCTTGGCAAAACTCTATTATCCTTTGCCCTGCTTCATTCTGTACTTCAAGGCCAAATTTGTCTATTACTCCAGGTATTTCTTGACTTCCTACTTTTGCATTCCAGTCCCCTATAATGAAAAGGACATCTTTTTTACGTGTTCTAAAAGTTTTTATAGGTCTTCATAGAACCTTTCAACTTCAGCTTCTTCAGCATTACTGGTCGGGGTATGGACTTGGATTACCATGCTATTGAATGGTTTGCCTTGGAAATGAACAGAGATCATTCTGTCGTTTTTGAGATTGCATCCAAGTACTGTATTTTGGACTTTTTTGTTGACTATGATAGCTACTCCATTTCTCTAAGGGATTCCTGCCCACAATAGTAGATATAATGGTCATCTGAGTTAAATTTACCCATTCCAGTCCTTAGTCGCTGATTTCTAGAATGTCGACGTTCACTCTTGCCATCTCCTGTTTGACCACTTCCAATTTGCCTTGATTCATGAACCTCACATTCCAGGTTCCTATGCAGTATTGCTCTTACAGCATCGGATCTTGCTTCTATCACCAGTCACATCCACAACTGGGTGTTGTTTTTGCTTTGGCTCCATCCCTTCATTCTTTCTGGAGTTATTTCTCCACTGATCTCCAGTAGCATATTGGGCACCTACAAAAAGGTTAAGACCATGTTAAAGGAACTTAGGCTTAGAGCTCAGTTCTTTTGGTAGACTTAGCCACTTGGTCCCTGAAGTGTGGATAAAGCTTAAGTAACAAAAGCACTGTACCTGTGCCAGGTATTCAGGGTGATCTCCTGGCAATCTATTTCTGTTTGACTAAGGGCAACTTAGAGAAGCTTGGAAAAATTCAGCATGAGCATACTCTGTAAATAATAAATGGCTTGTTTTGGAATGTGGTACCCTAAGAAACAGCAAGACCCTCTCTTGAATGTACTTCCTTTCTCTTTGAATTAGCATTCATGAAGAGGAGATCTCTTCCTACTCAGAAGTTCTGTACATGGTCAGCACTGAAGCCTAGGATGGTCAGCACAAAGCATATGCGTGTCTTTCCATCCGAAATCTTCCCTGAAGTTGGCTATTGCTATCATAAGACATACTTCCAAGTCAGAATATTTTTTAAAGTTCCATTCCAAAATACTTCATTTTTAAGTTGTCAGCTATTCTGAGGATTAGTCATTTTCTCAAACTTGCAGTCTTTATTATTTTGAAATTGCACAAAATAAATAATTATTTAATTTTTCTTTTTAACAATGTGGTGACTTTTCAGCATATAAAGAAAGATGCTGAATCTTAAGCCTTTTTTTCTATGTTTCTTTAGCTCCTAGGTTAGACCAGCTTGCTAAGAATACTATAATCAAGAGTCTAGTCCTCTTCTGGGCAACATAGCTTTCAGTTTCCTTACTATGTGAATTGTCTCTCCATCTCCAATCTGCACATCTTATACATCTCCAGAGAAAGGGTGAAGGAAGAACATTTGGGTTAATTTGTGTATAATGAAAGATAGCATACAGTGCGTTATTGGTGCCACTGGGTTCATAGCATCATCTTGGTATTAGGTAATCAGTTTTTGACTCAATTCTATCATTTTACCAGTTCCTCCTCAGTATTACTTTTGTATATCTAGGTGAGTGCTTCCCATGTTGTAGATTTGTGGTAATGCTTTTGGGGTAAGAAATACATGTTCCCAGTAACTTGAGATTTCCAACATTGTTCTCTAAATTTTCTTTGAATTGACTTCTTAGAAGAGACCAGTCTTCTTTCTTTGTTTGGAATAATTGGGCTTATTGCTTAGACTAGTAGAAAGAGATTTCTTTCCTTATTTCCTTCATTCATTCCTTTCCTTATTTCTTGTTTGTCTGTTTGTTCAGATTTGTCTGAACCACCAGGGAAGCCCCTTTAAAAGTCACAAGCATGCTAAAAATGAATGAGAAAAACAATAGTCTTGCTTTCCCAGCTCCCTTTTCAGGTAGCTGCTTTCAATTTCTCTTATTTGCTTCTCATTATTTCTTTTTCTTTCCCTTAATAAAAGGCCGATTGCATTCTCTCCCAGTTTGGTATGATTGATATAGTTGCCACGTTGCTTAAGACAGTATCTTTTAGGAACTTGAACTGGATCAAATTGTCTGGATGTATTACAGAATGCATTAACATGTAGAATACCAAATTACTCTAAACCCAAACATTAATTTTTTGGAATAGAAACTTTTTAGATTTTTTTCCTAAAGAAAAGAACTATTGTACTACTTAAATTGGAATCCAAATTAATATATTTCCCAAAGTAGTTAATCTAAAACCAAATCAGAACATCAAATTCTTTTCCAGTGTGTTTCATTATATCATCATTTAGTTTCAAGTTCCTTATGGTTCTGCATCTCTAGTTGCAGCCTTTTCATTTTAAAACAGGATAAGTAATCTTTAGTTGTGACCTATTTAATAATGTGTTCACAAAGTCTTGCTACTTTGGCATTATTCATATTGTTTATTTCACTGGTTAAATCTTAAATCATATTCATTTCTTACCTAGCATTTGTTAATCCCAGAGCTCATGCTTTGATTTGTTCCCAGTGAATTTTAAATAAAAACTCTCCCTACCATTTGTCTTTGGGAACTTACCCTGTCTGTTAATGAATTCTGGAGAGAAATCTTCCTCTGAAGGATACTGTATTTTTGTTTCCTTTCTGCATTGTCTTGTATTCCTATTAAATGCCTCTTTCACAGCTGAAGATTTTATATCTTTTATTAAACTCATTCAATTCTTCAGTAACATTTACTACTAGGAAATTCAGTCTAGTGTTTCTAAGTACTTCTTGAGATGCTTTTGAATTTTATTTTTTTAATAGCAAAAACTCAAAAGTATGTGATTAAAATTTGGATTGCTCTAGTTTGACTAGGGGAAATATTTTAAAAGTATGACCTTTTTTAAAATTATTGCAGGTTTTTTGTTCTAAACAATGAAGCTGGGCTGTTGGAATATTTTGTGAATGAACAGTCTAGAAATCAAAAACCCAGAGGTACTTTGCAGCTTGCAGGAGCTGTAATATCACCCAGTGATGAGGACTCTCACACCTTCACTGTAAATGCTGCCAGTGGGGAACAATATAAACTCAGAGGTATGACTGAAATATGAGAATTAATAGTGTGATTTTCTTCTTCCTTGAGAAGTTGATATACTTCCCTCCTTTCATTTAGGTTTTGGAAATAGAAATTACTATCATTGATACAGAAACAGTATTCTACACCTTGTAATTGTTTTAAGGGTTTATGAGATCTGTTTTAATTAATGACTTTTAAGTTGCACAGTGAGTAAGTCTGTTTAAAATGACCCCTCTAAGAAATTTGTATAGATGAAATACTGAGAAATCTAAAAACATTGACTTGTTAAAAATGTTTTGTCTTCCACAGATTTGTATTTTATTTCCTTTCTTAATTTAGTTGATATGTTCTCTTTGTGTTTTTTAATGATTAATGTACATAACTGGGATTTATGAAAATGCTTGTATTCAGGTATAACATCTGTTTAGATAAATATAATTTGTGTAGAGGTTTCTATTTTTAATTAATACACATAAAGTATGATGTTAATCCTAATTGATCATGCTAGAGATCTGAAAGAATATATTGAATACACACCAAATGCTTAATAAAGGGTATTTATTTGAAGAAGAGCATATCTTTAAGCGAAAGTTAAGACATGTCAAGTTCCATCTACCCACCGAGCTATATGTCATTTATCCTCGCTAGGAAATACCCACATCCAGCTATGGTGTTACCTAACAAGGTTGATGCTTTGGCCTTTTTCCTACCTCGCTCTGGTCAGGGAGAGTGGGAACATGCCCTGATTTTCAGTGATCCGTTCTTCATGCTATAACAATTAATTGTATTCTAAAAATAAATGAAAAAGTAAATAACTTGTAGATACTTTTTATCAGCCACAGATGCTAAAGAGCGACAACATTGGGTTAGCAGACTTCAGATATGTACACAACACCACACTGAAGCTATTGGCAAGGTATGTGGATTCATGTATGATATTAATGCACGGAAATGGGAAAGATCTTTTTACCTTTATTTTTTTGCATTTTAAAATTGAGATTCACATACCATAAAATTGATCCTTTTAAAGTGTACAATTTCATGGGTTTTATTAATATATTCATAAGATTATATAGCTGTTGCAACTATCTAATTCCTGAACATTTTCATCACCTTCCAAAAAACCCGTATCTGTTTAACAGTCACTCCCTATTTGAATCTCTTTTCCCAGTCCCCTGGCAAAAACTAACCTATAATTTTTGTTTCAATAGATTTGTCTATTCTGGGCATTTGATATAAATGGAATCATGCAGTATGTGGTGTTTGTTTGTTTGTTTGTTTTTGTCTGGCTTCTTACGATAAGCATAATGTTTTAAAGGTTCATCCATGTCATTGCATGGATCATACTTCATTCCTTTTTAAGACTGAATAATCCTCTTTTATGGATATACCACATTATGTTTATCCATGCATCAGCTGATAGGCATGTGGATTGTTTACATGTTGTGGCTGTTATGAATAATACTTCTATGAACATTTGTGTTCAAATTTTTGTATGAAATATGATTTCAGTTTTCTAGGTTATTCCTAGAAGTGAAATAACTGGGTTATATGGTAGTTGTCTGTTTAACTATTGAGGAACTGCCAAACTGTTTTTGAAATTGGCCAAATTATTTGCCATTCTCACCAGCAATACACGAAGGTTCCAGTTTCTCCACATTCTTACTGATACTATTACTGTCCTTTTTTAACAATTATTATGGCCATCCTCATGGTTATGAAGTAGAATTTTGTTGTGGTTTTAATTTCATTTCTCTAATGGCTAATAAGGTTGAGCGTCTTTTCATGTGTTTATAGATAATTTCTGTATCTCATTTGAAGTGTTTTCTTTTTTAAGATGAGGAGGGTCTTAGTACTTGAAATCTGAGGTTAGAAATGTCTAAAAATTAATATGTGGGAAGCAGAGCTAAAGGATTTCCATACCTTTTTGTTTTCTTTTTAGTGTTCCTTCCCCATAGCTAAATTTTTTAAAGTTGTGATTTAGGCCTGCAGTCTTTAAGAAATCCAGCAAAAAACTTTATTCTTGCTGCAAGATTCTAATCATTGGCAGTGACCAGAAAGTGCTAGTTTGTTTCAAAGATACTTTCATGTTACACTAGAAAAATTATTATACTGAATATTGCTGAATATATTTTTTGCTTCAATCATGATGTTTAAATATCTGAAATTAGAAATTTCTTGTTATTTTAATATATGTCTAATGTAAAAAAAGAATTCTTGACAGCACACACCTGGAATTAATTTTCTGAATACATTACCAGTTTACTATGGGATGTGTGAAATTCTTAAACTTTTAAGGTCTTAAATTTTTCCATCTTCAGAACTATTCTTACAGTTAATTCTGAGGTTAACCTTATTTTAAAAACTGTTTGTGTGTAAGCCTCCAGTATATTATAGGTTGAGAGTTTACCTAAATTTTAAAAAAGGAATTATTTTCTTTGTCTAATAGAATAATCCTCCTCTGAAGTCACGGAGCTTCTCACTTGCATCTAGTGGTAATTCTCCTATATCCCAGAGGAGACCAAGTCAAAATACCATTTCCTTTTTTAATGTTGGACATTCCAAACTACAATCAGTGAGCAAAAGAGCTAACTTACCTCCAGACCATCTTGTGGAAGTCAGAGAAGTAAGTATGAATTGAAATCAAGTTAAAATGCATAAAATAATATTACCAGCTTGATTTTGTCACAAAAAAATTTTTAATCCTGTTTGTGTCTTCTGGGGGCCTCAATGTTTAGGTCATAACAGTTCCCTGATTTTTTAGGTGTCCTAAGTTTCCGCAAGTCTGTCAGCTAGGTTCTATGTACACTGTCATGTTTCAAAAATCTGTATCTTTCAAGAGAAAGTATAGACTCCTTTAATGTAAAATTTATGATAAAAGGATTATTAAGCCTAGTGGAAAGACTGTGATCAAACAAGTGACTTTTTTTTTTTTTTACTGATACATGTAAATAGAGAATTTCAAACACACAAAGATAGAATAGTTAAATCCTTGATGTTCCCTTATCTCACCATTTTCCTTATTCTCTTTGAAACTAAGTACCAAATAATTCTAGTTAATAAAGAATGCAGGAGAGGGAAATGGCAACCCACTCCAGTATTCTTGCCTGGAAAAGTCCATGGACAGAGGAGCCTGGCGGGCTGCAGTCCATGGAGTTACATGACTGAGCATGTGTGTATAAGGGTGGAGGATGACGGGTTGGTAGCAATAAACTGGTAGAACTAAAAAAATAAAATAAAAATAAAGAATGCAGTTAGGTTCTTAATAATCCAGGTGCTGTTTACTGAGTTAATTTTGATAGAGCTCATAGATACCTATGTAGTGGATTGTGGATTATAAATCACACCCAAATGATTTAAGGCAGGAAGCTGGGGAGAATGTTCCCTCTATCAGGTTATTTTAGGTTGTATTTATAGGTGAAGAAATTGAGATTTGAGTGAAATTATACATTTCTGGGAAAGATATCCTTGAAGATATGTATTGTCAGTACCTATATCAAGGAGTTCATGATATCAGTATGTTACTGGTAATGTTCACCTTGATCTCGTGGTTAAGGTAGCTTCTGCTTGGTTAAAGTAGCTTTCCTCCACTGTAAAGTTGCTGTCTTTTTCTCTGTAGTTAATAAAATATCTGGGGAGTTTCTTTGAGACTATGTATTTCCTTTTTCTTTTCAAAGACATTGAGAGAACTTTTGTTACCATACTGACCATGGTTCCCGGTAGGTGTTCTCAAGCTTTTTGTGGCCTTGGTATCTGTTTCACTCTTAAAAATTATTGAGGACCTCAAAGAATTTTTGCTTTATATAGGTTAAACTTACCAATATTTACCTTATTAGAAATTGAAACAGGTATTTAAAAAATGCTTGTTTTTAAAATTTACCTTTAAATTTTATGTTTTATTATTTTAAAATAAAAATTAATAAATTCATACATATTAACATAGATAACATATTTTTATGTCAAACAGCTATTTTTCCCCCCAAACAAACAAAATAATTGCACTCAAAGCAATTATTGCAAACTCAATTTACTGCAAATATGTAGCTTTAGTTGAACTATATGAAAAAAAACTTTGTGGTTGGGGAAAAAAGAGAAATGTATTAAAATAGCTTTTTAAGGTAAATGTGGCTGTTCTTTGATACTCCAGTAAAACTGGACAGTGACAGTTTCTTAAGTGTTAGATGCAGTGTGGAATCTAATATGTATCAGTGAACTTTTCATGTTCTGTTTCATGACAGTACACTGGTTTGCCTTGCACATTGAGTGGATGTTTAACTTATGCACGATTTTGTAACACTGCATTAGTCATTTAGAGGAATGTTAGTTCGGAGTTAGGCAGCCCTTACAGATACTGGTATACAATATCAAAAATTCACATTCATTAACATCCATACCAACTTCATCAGAAAAGGCTTTCAATATTGGGAAACTGCCAAGCTTATGGTGACTGATACAGGTTTTCCAAAATTGTAATTTCATTTTAAAGCTCATATTTTATCAGTTCAGTTCAGTCACTCATTCTTGTCCAACTCTTTGCACCCCATGAATCGCAGCATGCCAGGGCCTCCCTGTCTATCACCAACTCCCGGAGTTCATTCAGACTCACGTCCATCAAGTCAGTGATGCCATCCAGCCATCTCATCCTCTGTCGTCCCCTTCTCCTCCTGCCCCCAATCCCTCCCAGCATCAGAGTCTTTTCCAGTGAGTCAACTCTTCGCATGAGGTGGCCAAAGTACTGGAGTTTCAGCTTTAGCATCATTCCTTCCAAAGAGATCCCAGGGCTGATCTCCTTCAGAATGGACTGGTTGGATCTCCTTGCAGTCCAAGGGACTCTCGCGAGTCTTTTCCAACACCACAGTTCAAAGGCATCAATTCTTTGGCGCTCAGCTTTCTTCACAGTCCAACTCTCACATCCATATATGACCACTGGAAAAACCATAGCCTTGACTAGATGGACCTTTGTTGGCAAAGTAATGTCTCTGCTTTTCAATATGCTATCTAGGTTGGTCATAACTTTTCTTCCAAGCAGTAAGCGTCTTTTAATTTCATGGCTGCAGTCACCATCTGCAGTGATTTTGGAGCCCAGAAAAATAAAGTCTGACACTGTTTCCACTGTTTCCCCATCGATTTCCCATGAAGTGATGGGACCAGATGCCATGATCTTAGTTTTCTGAATGTTGAGCTTTAAGCCAACTTTTTCACTCTCCACTTTCACTTTCATCAAGAGGCTTTTGAGTTCCTCTTCACTTTCTGCCATAAGGGTGGTGTCATCTGCATATCTGAGGTTATTGATATTCCTCCCAGCAGTCTTGATTCCAGCTTGTGCTTCTTCCAGCCCAGCATTTCTCATGATGTACTCTGCATATAAGTTAAATAAACAGGGTGCCAATATACAGCCTTGACATACTCCTTTTCCTGTTTGGAACCAGTCTGTTTGTTCCATGTCCAGTTCTAACTGTTGTTTGCTGACATGCATATAGGTTTCTCAAGAGGCAGGTCAGGTGGTCTGGCATTCCCCTCTCTTTCAAAATTTTCCACAGTTTATTGTGATCCACACAGTCAAAGACTTTGGCATAGTCAATAAAGCAGAAATAGATGTTTTTCTGGAACTCTCTTGCTTTTTCTATGATCCAGCGGATGTTGGCAATTTGATCTCTGGTTCCTCTGCCTTTTCTAAAACCAGCTTGAACATCAGGAAGTTCACGGTTCACATATTGCTGAAGCCTGGCTTGGAGAATTTTGAGCATTACTTTACTAGCGTGTGAGATGAGTGCAATTGTGCAGTAGTTTGAGCATTCTTTGGCATTGCCTTTCTTTGGGATTGGAATGAGAACTGACCTTTTCCAGTCCTGTGGCCACTGCTGAGTTTTCCAGATTTGCTGGCATATTGAGTGCAGCACTTTGACAGCATCATCTTTGAGGATTTGAAATAGCTCAACTGGAATTCCATCACCTCCACTAGCTTTGTTCGTAGTGATGCTTCCTAAGGCCCACTTGACTTCACATTCCAGGATGTCTGGTTCTAGGTGAATGATCACACCATCGTGATCATCTGGGTTGTGAAGATCTTTTTGTACAGTTCTTCTGTGTATTCTTGCCACCTCTTCTTAATATCTTCTGCTTCTGTTAGGTCCATACCATTTCTGTCCTTTATCGAGCCCATCTTTGCATGAAATGTTCCCTTGGTATCTCTAATTTTCTTGAAGAGATCTCTAGTCTTTCCCATTCTGTTGTTTTCCTCTATTTCTTTGCATTGATCGCTGACATGCATATAGGTTTCTCAAGAGGCAGGTCAGGTGGTCTGGTATTCTGGCATTCTCTATTCTTATCTCTTCTTGCTGTTCTTTGGAACTCGGCATTCAGATGTTTATATCTTTCCTTTTCTCCTTTGCTTTTCGCTTCTCTTCTTTTTACAGCTATTTGTAAGGCCTCCCCAGACAGGCATTTTGCTTTTTTGCATTTCTTTTCCATGGGGATGGTCTTGATCCCTGTCTCCTGTACATTGTCATGAACCTCCGTCCATAGTTCATCAGGCACTCTATCAGATCTGCTGCTGAGTCACTTCAGTCATGTCCGACTCTGTGCGACCCCATAGACGGCAGCCCACCAGGCTCCCCCGTCCCTGGGATTCTCCAGGCAAGAACACTGGAGTGGATTGCCATTTCCTTCTCCAATGCATGAAAGTGAAAAGTGAAAGTGAAGTCGCTCAGTCGTGCCCGACTCTTAGTGACCCCATGGACTGCAGCCCACCAGGCTCCTCCATCCATGGGATTTTCCAGGCAAGAGTACTGGAGTGGGGTGCCATTTCCTTCTCCTCTATCAGATCTAGTTCCTTA
This sequence comes from Bubalus kerabau, assembly GCF_029407905.1. Classification (NCBI taxonomy): domain Eukaryota; kingdom Metazoa; phylum Chordata; class Mammalia; order Artiodactyla; family Bovidae; genus Bubalus; species Bubalus kerabau. The sequence goes on along the minus strand of NC_073625.1, from coordinate 116,418,855 downwards.
AATTTATTTCTCACTTCCACTGTATAATCATAAGAGATTTGATTTAGGTCATACCTGAATGGTCTAGTGGTTTTCCCTACTTTCTTCAATTTAAGTCTGAATTTGGCAGTACGGAGTTCATGATCTGAGCCATAGTCAGCTCCTGGTCTTGTTTTTGCTGACTATGTAGATCTTCTCCATCTTTGGCTGCAAAGAATATAATCAGTCTGATTTCGGTGTTGACCATCTGGTGACGTCCATGTGTCGAGTGTTCTCTTGTGTTGTTGGAAGAGGGTGTTTGCTATGACCAGTGCATTTTCCTGGCAAAACTCTTATTAGTCTTTGCCCTCTTCATTCCATATTCCAAGGCCAAATTTGCCTGTTACTCCAGGTATTTCTCTACTTCCTACTTTTGCATTGCAGTCCCCTATAATGAAAAGGACATCTTTTTTGGTTGTTAGTTCTAAAAGGTCTTGGAGGTCTTCATAGAACTGTTCTACTTCAGCTTCTTCAGCATTACTGATGGGGGCATATACTTGGATTGCCATGATATTGAATGGTTTGTCTTGGAAACGAACAGAGATCATTCTGTCGTTTTTGAGATTACATCCAAGTACTGCATTTCAGACTCTTTTGTTGACCATGATAGCTACTCCATTTTTCTAAGGGATTCCTGCCCGCGGTAGTAGATATAATGGTCATCTGAGTTAAATTCCCCATTCCAGTCCATTTTAGTTCGCTGATTCCTAGAATATTTTATAATTGGCAACAAATGCTGTCAGTTGTTTTTCTGAAGTGAAAAATCCTTTTGTTTAATTTTGAAAGGATGTCTACCACATACTCCCAAGCCTGAAGAGCTATAGTTATTAGCAACCATTCTGTCAGGGAAAAACAACACTGTTGTGTTTCTCCTCTATGCTACTATAACACCCCATACTTCTGTACTCCAGTCACCAAATGTGTGGGGGTTTCCTTCACACTAAGTAATTCTCTGATTCTTGGTAGATTCCAGCTAGGTGTTCTACAATTTAGTTCAGTTCTGACACCATTTAGCTGAGATAGTATCAGATCCCACAAAACTGTCCTCATTTCAGATGCCCTTCCCAAGTCCAGGTTGTCACCTGTGTTTCTGAACAACCAATATAATCACGTTCTTTCATGTCAGGTGGTGATCTGTGAAAATAAACTGCTAGTTCAACTTGTAACTCAGTCTCACAAGTGCTTTTCCTTGGGCAACCACAGTGCTTTGGTATGCAGCAGCAGTGTACATTTTTTTTTTTTTTTAATGTACAGTAGAAGTGTGCTTCTCATTTTTCATATAGACAATTTTAAATATGTGTACTCAAGAGTGGATAAAGTAAAACTAATAATTTTTACTGATTTTTCAGAAATATTCTTAACAAAATTGGCTGTCTTTTCCCCAGCCCCCAATGCTTACATGGGGGTGAAGTGCATGGCAGTGAAGAATACAATCGTGACACTGTTGTATCAACTGCCTTGATTCTAAGACACCAACAGTTTTACCCACCATTGCTTTTGCACCATCTGTGCAAATGCCACCAATTGAAGAAGGCAAATTAATTTCCTAGAATTATTGTGAAAATAATCTTGACTCCATAGACCCCCTGAAAAGAGCCCCATAAGAATCTGGAGAGCACTGTTTGAGAATTGCTATTCTATAGTGATCTAGCTCCAGTTGGTTATAATGCAAAGATATAATTCAAAGTGAGTTTGAAAGGAGTATTTTAATCAAAGTCCATGAGTAAGTCCAGCAATAAATGAAGTAGCAGTTGGCAAAAGCAACTGATTGTTGAAAATCGAGTCATATTGTGGCTCTGTGAATTTATTACTGAAGTGTTAAAGTGATCTATTTTAGTATTTACTAATTACAATAAATTACTAATTTACAGTCCATCAATCACTCTATTAATCAGTGCGTGCTTCTTGCAGGTTACTATGCTCTGCCTTGGGAGAAGCTAACATCACCAGTCTAGTAAGGGAGACACATTTAAAATACAAGCAATAAAATCATGATTCTCATCTGATTTTCAGACAAACTAGATGCCACATAAGTGATGTTCATTATCATCGTATTTGTCATACCTAGCTGCAAAACACAGATTAAGCAAGTTTTCAGCTTTCATGATGGTTTTTCATTCTGAAGGAACTGGTTTTACTATTGTCAGGAACAGTCACTAAAACAGCTTCATAGAATCAGTTCTATTTCATTGTAAATATATGGTCAGCCCATTTGTTTGCTTTGGAAAGAACCATAACCAAATTTTATTCTTTGGCGGGAGGAAGGGGGCATGCCATGCAGCTTCTGGGATCCAACTGGTTCCCCTTGCAGTGGAAGCACAGAGTCCTAATCAATGGACCACCAGGGAATTTTCAGATTTTAACATTTGCATTCTAATTATAATTTAAATTTTATTTTTTCCAGTTAAGAGCATCACTTTCTTAAGCCTCTTCACTTTTTTATTTTAATTTTTTTTTATAATTTGTTTATTTTATTTTTTGGTTGTGCAGGGTCTTCATTGCTGCCTGCAGGCTTTCTCTAATTGTGAAGACGGGGATTCCTCTCTAGTTGTGGTGTGGGAGCTTCTCATTGTGGAAGCTTTTCTTGTTGTAAAGCATGGGCTTCAGTAGTTACAGCATACAGGCTTAGTGGCTTGAGGGCCCTAGAGCTCAGACTCAGTAGTTGTTCAAGGCTTAGTTGCTCTGCAGTATGTGGAATCTTTCCAGACCAGCGATTGAACCCATGTCTCCTGCATTGGCCGGCTGATTCTTAACCACTGGACCACTAGGGAAGTCCTTAGGTCTCTTCACTTACAATATCAAAGTGGCTTTTTTGGGCCATTTGTATAAAGAAACACTTTTTTTCTTAAATGTTATATTGTGAGAGCTGATTATTCATATTGTCAATATCCTGCTTATGATTTTTTCCTTTATTAAACTTTTATTGGCTTATAATATAGAAAAGTATGCATAATCTTTTTTTCCTTTGTGTTCTCTGAAGAGTGTATTCAAGTGAATAGGTGTTTTTTTAAATTTGAATGTCCAGTTTTTCAAATGCTTTTCTTGTTTTAAGAATAAGAAGTTGTATTCTCTTGAGTTCAAAGAAGAAAGTGAAAAATAGTCTCTTGTTTGGCTCTAGATTGAATCTCTTAGCAAGTAATTGGAGCCTGTTTAACGCACTCACTTCAGTCATTAGCAACTCTGTTTCACTATGCTGCCTTCTGAATGTTAGACAGTCCCTAAAGGCCATACTTCCTCCACGCTATTACTTTTGTTGTAAAGTCAACCCATCCTTGAATGTTGTATGTCCCCAAGAAGTTTACGTAAGATTAGCTATTTGATTTGTTCTGGAAGGACAGTTTTCCCTTGTCTGGAAAGTAATAAATTCATCTTGGTTCAGATATACTTGAGTAGTAATTTTTTCCCTCAGCATTACTAGCATTTGTGACTTGTTTAAGAAATCTGACAAGTATAAAACTTAGTATTTGCTTATAGCATTGTTAGAAACAGAGGAGAAGAGCAATTATAGTTAGGAACCCTAGATCAGTGGGAGATGCAAAAGAGGCATAATATAAATCCCATTTATATATAATCCCATAATATATAATCCCATTTCTAATTTCATGCATACAAGAAGAAGTTCTTGTAAAATGAAGAAATAGGGTAAGTATATAATTTGGCCTTCAAGCTGTAACAGGTTTAGACATAATTACAGCAGGACTCTAAGCATGAATGGGGATTGTCTCTGGATATGTGGGGCTTATGTATCAACTAATTGTAGAATTTTGTCTATAATTTCTTATCTGGCTTTCTGTTCTGTTTAATTAATCATGGAAGTTCTTTTCATTAGACCAGTGGTAAACCTAATGGATCTGTTTGGCCCCCTTCCCTTGGTCTCCATCCCAGTTCTTAATTAACCTTCTCAGCACGTATCCTTGTATAAAAGAACCTGATACACAATGTGCATCTTGTAATTTTAATGTAACTACCTCCTGGATCAAAAAATTAAATATTACCAGTACCCTAGAGGACCCTCTCATGCCTCTTCATCATTACACTCTCTTCACTATCCTGACTTCTAATGTGTAGAGGTTTCCTCACCTATAAACCATAGATTTATTTTGCCTGTGTCTGAAATTTCTGAACTGAATCGAGTAGTATGTGCTTCTCTGGGTATGGCTTCTTTTTAGTCAGCATATGTTGGAGATTTACTTATGCGTTATCATTTTTTGAGTAGCACTATTAAATGCTTATTGAGAATAGCCAAACAAATTTAAAATAGATTTCTAGGCTGAATATATCCTAAAAATGCAATTGTATGTTACACATTATACAAAATATGGTAATTAAAGTGGCAACTGTATGTATACATGCTATACAGAGATCGTGAGTGAGACACATGGAACTGTTATTTTCCATAGATGATGTCTCATGCTGAAGGACAACAAAGAGACTTAATTAGAGGAATTGAATGCCTTCCTGCTTCTGGCCATCTTAGTTCCCTGGACCAGGATCTCTTAATGCTCAAGGCTACTTCCATGGCAACTATGAACTGCTTAAATGACTGCTTTCATATTCTCCAGTTACAGCATGCATCACATCAGAAGGGCTCATTGCCTTCAGGTAAGTTATTGCTTAAAGGTAGGACTGAACATTGCAGGTCAAAACATGGAAATAGTAACTGCATTCTTTGTAATTCTGCTCCAGAAAATCTTAATCAAACAAGACAAACAGAAAACCAGCTAGCTTCTTGGTTTTTATTATCATACTAATGTTATGCAAAGTCTCTTTTACTGTGTCCTTTTTCAAATCTAAAACCATTTTAGGTCTCATATAATTAAATATTCATTTAGAGACCTCAAATTAAACTTGTCAAAAACTGAATTAAAAATTTACATCTTCTGTATTTCTATTTAAGTTGATGGCATTACTCTATCCAATCAATCAAAGCAGAAACATTGGAATCATTCCTTGGTTGCTTTAGTCCACTATTCACTATTTCCCTGTTGAGATACATATATATAAAAGTCTATCAGTCACCTTTCAGTTTGAAAAATAAAGATATACATCTAGTATTTGAGAGCACCTATTTGTTGAAATTAATTTACTGGGGAAAACAGCGTTATTGCATTGTTTGTTATTGCATAACAAAAAATGAGTTTTTCTATTAAATGAGATTAATAAACTCATTTAAAAATTGAGATATAACTGACATAGTGCATATAAAATGACATTATATATAATTGACATGCAAGTTTAAAGTGTTGATTTAACACATTTATGTATTTATATGCCTCCAGAGTGTTAGCTAATGTCCCAATCATATCACATAATTGTCATTTCTTTTTTTCTCTGCCCCTTCTTGGCCTGCCCTCCCCCCACCCCCAACACACACACACACACACACACACACATATATGCACACACAGAGCTTGTGGAGTCTTAGTTTCCTGGGCCTTGGCAGTGAAAGTGCCAAGTCCTAACCTTTGGAACTAAGGAATTCCCTATTTTGTAATGAGAACATTTAGGATCTAGTCTCTTAGCAACTTTGAAATATTTACTGTAGTACTGTTGACTCCATTCACTGCTGTGTATTAGATATACAGGACTTATTCATCTTCTAGTTGCAAGTCTGTACCCTTTAACAACATTGCCCCAATTTCCCCACTGCCATCACAATGAATTAATAGTAGTAACTTAGTATTTCCCAACACTCATTGTTTTCTGATTCAATGAACTCCTCTTGCTTGTGAAAGAAAGATATTTTAGAAAGAACTGATTTAGAAGGACCCTGAGACCAGATGATTTGTTTGTTAAAGAATTTTGTTATGTGAATCATCTGTGAAATATCTGTGAATAATCTCTTAAAACAAATCTCTTAAATTCAGTGTTTATGTGCATCTTATTTCAAGAAGTAGGGGAATCTAGATGCTGATATTAAAAATAAACATATCAAAGTAGAAACAAAGAGCTTTCATTTCTTTGGAATTTTGAAACAGGCCCCATGAACTTATCCAGGGCATTCCCCCAATTGTGAATCCCCCTTAGTGAATCTGAACTAAGTGCCAAGGCAAGATGCTCTGGTAGCCTGGTAGGTACTTTGTAATTTATTCCTCTACTGAAGTCTAGGATTTTGTTATAGACTAAGTAAATTCCATACTCCTTTTAAATTTCTGGTGTAGTAGTCTGAGTATCCCTTAATGTAGCACTGTATAACCAAGCTTCTGTGAAACCTAGATCAGCCTCTGAAATCAAATGGAACATTTTCCATTATTGATTAGGCATAGAATCCACTTTGTTAAACTAGTTGAGGGTAATAAGAGACATTTGAGTCATTAACTGAGAAGATGACAAGTCTCTAAATGTGACCACTGTCTTTCATTAGGTCAGCTATTATTTATTCAGTAGAAGAACCTTTCAGTTTAAAAGTATATGGAGCCTTTTTATATGATTGGGAAAAAAAAACATAATGGACATGGATCTGCAATTCTTAAATTAGATTGTGGGGTTATCTTGATTGGTTAGAAAATTGGTACTGAGAATAAGGTTCAACCCCAAATTGAAGTAGATTTTACTGTTTCACAATCCCAGGCTATTCCTGTAATTGTGATTTCCTCAAGTCTAACTGCATACTTCTTATCACTAGAGGGTCAAGATTCATGCAGAAAGGTCAACTATTGGGGTGAGAATACACTTAATGATTCAGATTTTCCCAGGAAGTGAGTTCACTCCTATTCAGGGTTGATTCACTTAAATGCTATCTGATTTCAAGTTGCAGGTTGCTCTGTTGTAAAATAACCAATCGTCATGCTCATGCTAATGAGATACAAGTCACTGTCTTGCAGAGTCTCTTAACAGGTTTTGAATTGCTTTTAGCCTTGTAGATGCAAAACAAAATCGTTTAATAAAATCCACATTTGCTGAACTTTCCAGATTATGAGCAAGTTTCAGCGAAAGTTTTCTCTTACTTCATCAGGAACGACAATCGAATGGTTAGAACCAAAGATACCATTATCAAACCACTATAAAAATGGAGCTGACCAGCCCTTTGCAACTGAGCAAAGTAAGCCAGTGGCAGTCCCAGAAGAGCAGTGTGTTGCAGAATCTGGACTATTAGCAAGGGTAAGGTAATACGAAAATACAGTTTTGGAGTAAAAATTAGGAATTGCTGAAAAGCACCTTTTCATTGTCAGGATGTGCATACTCTAGAGAGCTCACTCTAAGAGTTGTTCTACTTTGAACTGCATTGGCTTTGGAAGGGCTCTATTGTGTAAAACTTGTACATACTGTGTTTTCCAGGTTAAATTATGTGTCCTTCTTAGTTTTAGTTTACTTTTGCTTTATATAAATGTATTTAAAATTTACATGTTTTTCTTTTTCTGGAAAACAGCTTTTCTAATGGAAGATTATTTGCATGATATTTATCTCATAGATTTCTTAATTTAACATTATTTAGTAGGTGTTTGCTATGAAGTTTAAAAGTTTGCTATTAAGGTTTTTTTTGATAGTAAGCACTGTACCAAACCAATTTTTAAAAGTGTTAGTCTACTTAAAATAGCACGCAGTCTTAGAGTTTAATATTTTAGTAAAGTAATGTTCATTGCACATTTCCCAGAAGCTAAACAGGCTCTCTTCTATTCTTAGTTCTACCTCTGTGACATATCATACTGGTTTTTTGCTTCTTGAGTTTATATATTTTATTTTTATGGTTATCATAATTACATAGATAGTTTTGTTTTAAGCTCTTTTTACTTGATACTTCTCATAAGTGTTTTTATATGTTATTCTGGCCTATATAATTAAAAATTTTAAAGGTTGAAGTAGGCTATTGAATGTCTAGGTTGTTATTTTTTTTTGTTCTTATAAATAATGCTCTATCATTTTGTCTACTGTTTTATTTTTTTTCTCCACTTTATTTAGACTATTTCTTAAGTTATTCCCAACTAAAATTACTGAGTCAAGAGTCAGGCGTGGTTTATGGTTATTTATATATTAGTAAATTACTGCTTGAAAGAAACATATAACACAGGGACTTCCAAAGCTGGCAAAGGTTTTGACTCAAGGAGGCAGGCAGTGGCAGCAGGGTGGCTGAGGAAGAAGAAAGAAAAAAATCCCTTTTTTCTTAGTTTCTTAACTAATTCATTTGTGAAGTCAAGCAGTTAGTAAGTATTCATTAAGTTATATTAGTGTATGACAAGTCCAATGTTAAGAATTAGAGGAGACACAAAAATAGAAGACCGTTCTTTCACTGGAGAGACTTAAAATCATTTAGAGTTCCTACTTACTGTGGGGAAGGCTTGCCTGATGCTGGTGAACCTGGGTCCTGTCATTTACTAACATGTGGGCCAACTCATTAACCATGCTTAACTTTCTCATTTGCAAAGTAGGGGTAATAATACATTATAAGTTGTTATTAAAATAAAGTAAATTTAGCAGAGCACCTAGTTTATGGAAAATGACCCCAGGGTTGTTGGGTTTTACAAATCCAGATGGCCATTCATGTCGCATTCTTTGTGGAATAATTATTCCTGGAACTCTGCTACACAGAATACAGTGTAAAGTCAGGCAGAAAAATTTAGTCTTACTGTGACAGATACTGAGATCATGAGCATGAGGAGGGATGCAAAATGTATAAGAAGATTGGTATATCATATGACTTGGAATTGAAGTGTGGATAGAAGTCTGTGGAAGTAGGAATGAAGACATGAACAGGTAATATGCATTTCAAATAAAAAATCAGTTGAACTTGTGATTGACTGGATATAGGGTTGGATCACAAATGACTTCCAAGTTTTTGAGCCTAAATTGAGATTAAAATTCACAAAACCTAGCAAAATTAGAAAGAAAGCTTTTTAAGAGAAAAGGTTTAGTATAGTTTATAAACATGTTGAATTTTATGTGGGAAGAGGATGTATGATTGTTAATGTACATGAAAAACAGTTTGGAAATGATGAAACCAAAGCTTTGCAGAGATCAGGACTATAATTTTTTGTGAAAAATTGCAAACAATAGGTCATATACTCCACAACATTTTTATTCTTCTAAATGAGAATACAAAACATGTTGGAGATCAGGATAGAAACATGGTAGAGATGGGCACAGAGATGTGGGGGAGAGGATTGTTGAATTTCCAAACCTTTTGAAATGAGTAGCCTAGTGTATGACCCAGTGCAAACAGAAAAAACTCTAATTGCATAGATTCTTTTTTCTCAGTTAACAAAAGATTTTAGACTCCACTCAAGCTTTCCTGGTGGCTCAGCTGGTAAAGAATCTGCAATGCGGGAGACCCGGGTTTGATCCCTGGGTTGGGAAGATCCTCTGAAGAAGGGAAAGGCTACCCATTCCAGTATTCTGGCCTGAAGAATTCCATGGACTGTATAGTCCATGGGGTCACAAAGAGTCAGACACAACTGAGCAACTTTCACTTTCAAGCATACAAGAATAGACCTGAATTGTTTGAAAATTTCACATATGCCTTTTTTGGAATATAAGTGTCAGTGCAAGCTGGAAACATGTATTATAGTGGTGGAAATGTTGCCGTCAGGTGATAGAGAAGATAAATGCTAGAGGCTAGAATGAAGCCCACAGTTCCTTAGTGCCCAAGTCAGAAATCAGGAAAACAAAAAATGGCGTTGGTATGAGTTTTGTGGAATTTCCTTTTGCCATGCAATCTCCAGATATTATGAATACCTAGAAACTCAACTGCTTTTGCCACTGTATTTACTAGTCATTCTGAGTTTGTAGGGATTTTATACATTTGAGCAGTTTGTTTGAATTTTGGTAATGCCTTTTTTTTTTTAACCTTAAGCTTTTGTTTGAGAAAGGCGTGATCTCTAAGAAGAGGCGTTTGAAAAAGAAAAGAGAGCTTCCAGAATCTTCCATTCATATCATACTTTAGAATCAGTATTTATTTGCGAATGTAATTCCTTTTTTTTTCTATTAAGTGTTTGACTATTTTTATAAAGATAACAAAAATATGTTCTTTAGCTTTTCTGTCAAATTTGTTTTATCTCTTTAGTTTAATACTATTTTCATTAAACTACACAATAAACTTTGGGTATAACTGTGTATAATAATGTTAAGGATATATTTGCATTATTAATCTGTGTCCTAGGTTCTGACCTCGAATGTAATAGTACCTTTCAGAAGCTGAAAGACATTATTTAATCAAGATCTGTATTTTTCCCCCCTCGACATTTCTCAAATGAAATATAGAAAGAGGAATGATCAGTTTTTTCCTCTGATTTATAATAAGTATACATTCACAAATAAACTATATTATGCAACTGACTTAGAGTAGATTACAGGAAGTACTTCCTGACAGACTTACTAGCCATAGAAAAGGGAAATTGAGAAATTCACCTTTGGGAATCTCTCCTTAAGGTCATAAAAACAAATAATTGTGGTATATACAAGCAGTTGTTGTATTTGGTCTCTGAAGAAATGAACTGGACTCAGTTCAGTTCAGTTGCCTGAGTCGTGTCTGACTCTTTGTGACCCCATGGACTGTGGCACACCAGGCTTCCCTCTCCATCACCAACTCCTGAAGCTCACTCAAACTCATGTCCATCGAGTCGGTGATGCCATCCAGCCATCTCATTCTGTGTCGTCCCCTCCTCCTCCTGCATCAGGGTCTTTTTCAGTCTTTCCCAGCATCAGGGTCTTTTTCAGTGAGTCAGTTCTTCACATCAGGTGGCCAAAGTATTGGAGTTTCCACTTCAGCATCAGTTCTTCCAATGAGTATTCAAGACTGATTTCCTTTAGGATTGATTGGTTTGATCTCCTTGCAGTCCAAAGGACTCTTAAGAGTTTTCTCCAACACCACAGTTCAAAAGCACCAATTCTTCGGTGCTCAGCTTTCTTTATAGTCCAACTCTCACATCCACATGTGTGACACTGGAAAAACCATAGCTTTGACTAGACGGACCTTTGTTGGCAGAGTAATGTCTCTGCTTTTTAATATGCTCTCTAGGTTGGTCATAGCTTTTCTTCCAAGGAGCAAACATCTTCTAATTTCATGGCTGCAGTCACCATCTGCAGTGATTTTGGAGGCCCAAAAAATAAAGTCTGGCACTGTTTCCATTGTTTCCCCATCTATTTGCAATAAAGTGATGGGACCGGATGCCATGATCTTCGTTTTCTGAATGTTGAGTTTTAAGCCAACTTTTTCACTCTCCTCTTTCACTTTCATCAAGAGGCTCTTTAGTTCTTCTTTGCTTTCTGAACTGGACTATTAATTGGTCAGAATCTGATATAATAAGGATTTTACTGATAGAAGGGATGATAGAAAGGAAGAAGAAAAAAGAGAACAAAGGCAAAGGAATGACCAGAAATTCATTATTTTTCATCTCTATCACCAAGTTTTATATTTTGTTTTTAATATTTTAAGAATATTAAGTTCTTGATTTTATGCCTGATTAGGATTGGTTTTCTTTGTCTAGCTACAGAGAACAGATGGGCTTCTTGTTTGATAGGATTTGTTTATGGGAATAGAAAATTAAAAGCAGAGACATTAACAGAATCATTTCTTTTTTAAAACCCTCATAACTTAAAATTTAACACATTACCAAAGATAATATACTCATGAAAGCTCTCTTGCACAAAGGTAACGAAAAGAGGTACTCCTGAGAAAGATCGTATTCCATCCCCACATAAACATGGAAAGTGACATCCAATAAAATTATTTAGAATTTTGGGATTTGAAACTGTTACTTGTTGTTTAAATAAAAATAAGAGATTAGATTTCTGTGACTTCTCTGGTGGTCGGTCCAGTGGTAAAGAATCCATCTGCCAATACAGGGAGCACAAATTTGATCCCTGGTCAAGGAAGATTCCACATGCCACAGGGCAGATAAGCCTTTGTGCCACAACTACTGAGCCAGTGAGCTGCACCTACTGAGCCAGTGAACTACAACTGCTGAAGCCCACGTGCTCTTGAGCCTGTGCTCTGCAATAGGAGAAGTCACTTAAATGAGAAACTCATGCACCACAAATAGAGGGTAACCTCCTCTTGCCACAACTAAAGAAAGCCCATGTGCAGCAACAAAGACTCAGCACAGCCAAAATTAACAAATAAACCTAATTTAAAAAATGAAATGAAATTAGATTTCTTTTAAGCAGTTATTTGGAGGAGGAGGGTAAACAATTTTGGCTTTTCAAGGGGTTGTTTTATTGATTGATTGAAAAACTGTACAGAGAATGTTTTGTAGTCTTAAGACTGCATAACCAACTACAGGGTTTCCATACCTGCACCTAGAATTCTCTTCATCCCCACAGTTTTTTCCTGACAACTCCAAGGATGAGTAAATATCTAAATACAGATTACAGAAGTTAGACTTGATATGTACAGTCACTTTAAAATTTTACTTTTACAGTATTAGCTTAAAAATGGGGCAAATATTTAATTCTCAAAACATCTTGAATTATTGATAGTAGTAGGGCCCCTAGGCAGGTGGAGAAAGCCTTCAAAGCCTAAGTTTCAGATGAGACATTTTTCATTCTTCCTGAAAAATCCTATTTTCACAAAGTATATGTATTTTATGTGTGATGCATATGACAAAACAACAGTATGTCCAATGTCAGTGATAATGTGTTCTTTGAAGCAAATCTATTCCATGGCCAAATGATGTAAGTTGTATTTTCAGAAAGATTTTTGCCTGCTCTCAGTTTCGTTTAGGCCCAATATGTCATCATCTGATGTTTATGCTTTTATTCTTAGTGCATATTGATATGCACTTGTAACAATAGACTTTTGCTTTATTTTGCATCAAGGAACCTGAAGAAATAAATGCAGATGATGAGGTGGAGGATACTTGTGACAACAAGGAGGATGACCTGGGAGCTGTGGAAGAACAACGCAGTGTTATTCTACATCTCTTATCACAGCTCAAGCTGGGCATGGACTTAACAAGAGTAAGTAATGGGATAAACAGTCTATGAAGATCATTTGGTCAGGACTATACCTATAATTGTTAATGCTGTCAGGGCTTTTTAATCTTTATGAGTTGGTTTCTTTTTCTCCTGATCAACATTTCTTATTTTCATTAAAAATGTGATGGTTTTTTTGTGCAGATTAAGTCACATGGCAACTAAAGACCTATAGTCTTGTTTTTGTGCAAAATAAAAGAGTCCATTGGAATACAGAATTGGAAAATCTAAAGAAAAGGATTTAATCCCATAAAACTATTAAAGTCATTGATCCTGCTGCTTTATTCTTATTTCCCATGTTTGATAGTACATTTTGGGTATTATCTGTAACAGAGGTCAGCAAACATTTTCTGTAAAGTATCAGATAGTAGATGTTTTTAGCTATGTGGGCATAGATCTCTGAGGTAGCTGTAGTTGATTCTTGAACAGTGTAGGGGTTAGGGACACTAGGCCCTCATGCAGTTGAAAATCCACATATAATTTTTGAAATCCCTCAAAACTTAGGTACTAATTTATTTACTGGAAGCCTTACCAATAACAAAAATACTCAGCACAACTTTTGTTTATATGTATTACTAATACTAGACATCAAAAATGAAAAGAACATGAAAAATATTCATGTTTATTTACAGGTATAATAATTTATGCATTGATAATGATGAAGCAGCAACATGATTGTTTTATGGTATCCTAGTGTAATAAGCTTCATGGTAGCCTAGCCTATATACTAATGAATATTGTTATAAAATTTTTGTGACGTACAGTATTACAGTCATATTCATGATACAATATAGGAAACATTGTTCAATTTTTGAAAATCCCACATACCTGTGATAATACACAGTTTCTTGCCTTATGAGAGAGGTATGATAGTTATGGTAATATAATTCTTTGAAAGCAAAGTTATGAAACAGTAATAAAACTAACATATTCATTTTATATTATGTATTACTCCCCTTAAGCCTGTGTAAGGGTGGACTATCCACCTCAGTACAAGTCTTGCACATGATGTTCTACATGTATATTTTGTATATTTATTGGAAAAAAAAATCCATGTATGAGTAGACCTGCATTTCAAACCCATATTGTTTAAGGATCAGCAGTATTCAACTCAGCCTTTGTAAAAGCAGCCAGGATAATACTGGGTTAACCAAAAAGTTCATTTGGGTTTTTCTGTGTAATACCTTACAAGCAAGCAAGTAAGCAAGTGAAGTCGCTCAGTCGTGTCCAACTCTTTGCGACCCCATGGACTGTAGCCTCTGTGGGATTTTCTAGGCAATAGTACTGGAGTGGATTGCCATTTCCTTCTCCAGGGGATCTTCCCAACCCAGGGATCGAACGCGGGTCTCCTGCATTGTAGACAGACGCTTTACCATCCGAGCCACCAGGGAAGTCCGTGACACCTTACAGAACAAACCTTTTGGCCAACCCAATATGTTGGATTGGAATGGGTGTATTTCCACACAAAACTATTACACAAACAGGAGGCCAGATTTGACCTGAAGGCCATAGTTTGCACACCCCTGGTCTGAAGGCTTGCTACTTTAAAAATGTGGCATGAACTAATTTGATGGTGGAAGTCCTTTTACTGTGTGCTGTGCTTAGTTGCTTAGTTGTGTCCGACTCTCTGTGACCACATGGACTGTAGCCTGCCAGGCTCCTCTGTCCATGGGGATTCACCAGGCAAGAATACTTGAGTGGGTTGCCATGCCCTCCTCCAGGGGATCTTCTTAACCAGGGACTGAACCCAGGTCTCCCACATTGCAGGTGGATTCCTACCATCTGAGTCACCAGGGAAGCCCAAGAATGCTGGAGTAGGTAGCCTATCCCTTCTCCAGGGGAACTTCCTGACCCAGGAATCGAACCAGGATCTCCTGCATTGCAGGTGAATTCTTTACCAGCTGAGCTACCAGGGAAGCCCCCTTTAACTATATATGTGTATATCAAATCACTACAATGTACACTTTAAATAACTTATGATTTTATTTGTCAGTTATGCCTTAGAACTGAAAGAAGAAAAAAAATCTGAAAGTCAGTATCATCACCATCACCTGAGAACTTGTTAGAAATGTATAATCTCAGCCCCAATCTCAAAGTTAGAGAAACAGAATCTGTGTTTCAATAAATATGTATATATACATTAAAGTTTGAGAAGCACTGATGTATAATTTTTAATTTTAGGCCCATCTTCTCCATTCCCAGTTTATCTAATGAGTGTGCCTTAATTTGTTTTAACAAGTAATCCATGACGTTGATTTAGAAAGTCAATGAGGTTCAAAACCTATGTATGTTAGACATTACTTACTGTGGAATTATATATTTTGAATCACTACTAACGCTACTTTGCGTTAGTTTGGAATTTCAAAATTGACTTCAGGATGTATATTTCGAACTGAGATTTTCAATGCCTGTGAGGTAACAAAAGTATAAATTAAAAGGTTGTTTGATTCCAGTGAATTACTTACCTGAAAATGTAACTTAAAAGCATTTTGCTTCTAACATTCACTTTGAAGTATTTCAAAATCAAAAAACATATTTCTCTACTTAGATTTATAGTAATTATAAGAAAGTTTGTAAGTTGGTTAAGTTAATAACCTACTAAGAAGCAGATATTTTAGAAATAAAGAAAGCCATCTAACAATTCATCTTTCATCTAATCTTACTATTTCAACTGGGTATCATTTTTATTCTAGAAATATTTTTGTATTAGTGGTTCAGAAAACAGTAGTTTTAAAATTGGTTAAAATGAGCAGTAGGTATAGAGTTTATTTGGTTATTGTGGTGTTTACTGTCTTCTAGTAAATTTAGGTTTGTAAGTCATAAGAACAATGTTGGAGTTTATGAGGTATTCAGTTCAGTTCAGTTCAGTCGCTCAGTCGTGTCCGACTCTTTGCAACCCCATGAATCACAGCACACCAGGCCTCCCTGTTCATCACCAACTCCCGGAGTTTACCCAAACTCATGTCCATCAAGTTGGTGATGCCATCCAGCCATCTCATCCTCTGTCGTCCCCTTCTCCTCCTGCCCCCAATCCCTCCCAGCATCAGGGTCTTTTCCAGTGAGTCAACTCTTTCCGTGAGGTGGCCAAAGTATTGGAGTTTCAGCTTCAGCATCAGTCCTTCCAATGAACACCCAGGACCAATCTCCTTTAGGATGGACTGGTTGGATCTCCTTGCAGTCCAAGGGACTCTCAAGAGTCTTCTCCAACACCACAGTTCAAAAGCATCAATTCTTCGGCGCTCAGCTTTCTTCACAGTCCAACTGTCACATCCCTACACGACCACTGGAAAATCCATAGCCTTAACTAGACAGACATTTGTTGGCAAAGTAATGTCTCTGCTTTTCAATATGCTAT
The DNA here is from genome assembly GCF_029407905.1 of Bubalus kerabau. Lineage (NCBI taxonomy): Eukaryota > Metazoa > Chordata > Mammalia > Artiodactyla > Bovidae > Bubalus > Bubalus kerabau. The sequence continues at coordinate 116,402,576 of NC_073625.1, read as the reverse complement.
CTAGGTTGGTCATAACTTTCCTTCCAAGGAGTAAGCGTCTTTTAATTTCATGGCTGCAGTCACCATCTGCAGTGATTTTGGAGCCCCAAAAAATAAAGTCTGACACTGTTTCCCCATCTATTTCCCATGAAGTGATGTCAGGCCACCGTATATTCCAGACACTGTTCTAGGTACTGTGACTACAGCAACAAAGAAGGTCCTTACTTGCATATTGTAAATAAGTAATAGCCATTTCCTCCATTATTTTGTTCTTTTAAAAATAGTGTCATGAATTTAGTATAAACTTCTCAAAGAAAGTTTTTGAAAAATGAAAGGAAAAAATCTATAATTCTACCATCCTAACACAAATGTTACTTTTTGTGATTTCTTTTCAGTTTTTCTTTATATAATTATATTTTATATCCAATTTTATAACATTTCCATTTTTTCAGTTAATATCTTTTCTTTGTGAAGTGTATTATACATATAGAATACTGGCTTAGAGTGCATAGAAACAGTTCAGAAAACAATGGTAAAACAAATACCTGTGTACTCACCTCTGATTAAGTTACAGAACATTGCCAGATCTTGGAAGCTCTCTGACTGCCCCTTCCAGCTGTAGTCCTCTGTTTTCTCCTGAATGTAACAACTTAACTTGTCTTTTGTGTTAATCATTCCCCTACTTTCATTTATAGTTTTACCACCTATATATGTACCCTGTAACAGTGTTACTTAGAGGAAAGTGAATAGTGAGTACAATCTTGGCTGTATATTTTCTTTATATTTCTTAGGAGAGGTATTCTTAGAGATCTGATGTTTCTTGGATTTCTGCTCATGTTTAAGTATAGAGGAACTAAAAACCTGATTTTAAGTTTTGAACATGTGAGTGGAGCCTGTGCTTTTCAACATTGAGTAATCTGAATTTGTTGGGGAACCTGATGTTAGTATCATTAGATTTTTCCTCTATGGTTAGTCAAGTTCCCCTAGAAGAAAATTCTTCTAACTTCTTGCTTGGTAGGTAAAGCAAGTAGGAGTTAGGAAGGAGAAGAGGGCTAGGTGGGAAATTGTCTTAATATCAATCATTTAATTTATAGAGGGTTACTTTGTACCCTTTTATCATATCATTTAACTAGACCCAGAGTATTCTTGGGCATCCCTGAGGCTCAGCTAGTTAAGAATCCACTTGCAATGTGGGAGACCTGGGTTCGATCCCTGGGCTGGGATCTCCTGGAGAAGGGCATAGCTTCTTCTCCAAACCCATTCCAGTATTCTTGCCTGGACAATCCCCATAGATCGAGGAATCTGGTGGGCTACAGTCCACGGGGTTGCAAAGAACTGGACACAACTGAACTGATTAAGCACAGTACAGAGTAAAAAACATAGACTGTTTTAATTTTATTTTCACATTTCTTACTTCCTAAGACTAGATTCTTCGAAGAATCATTATTAGGCTAAATGGATATGAAATCTTCAGGCTCTTGAAAAAATGTTGCCAGATTGTTTTGTCACAGAGTTGAACCAATTTCAGTGCTTCTCCAATTCTGCTTTAAATAAAATGTTTAATCTTCCTTCTATTTACCTGGCTTTAAGTATCAAAAGGTCTTTTCTTAGAATTCGTCTTCTTGAGGTTAAAATTAAATGTAAATTACCATTCTCTTCCCTTATGTCTTTCCCCTTATGATACTTTTATCCAATCTAGGAATTTGAAGTGATTGTTTTTTTTTTTTTTAGTTGACCCTCTTTAAGTCCTGAATTGATTGTTTGACCTTAACCATTTGGAAAGGCTATTTCCTTTTAAGCATGCTTATATTTTTAAATTTATTTTTAATTGAAGAATAATTGATTCATAACATTGTGCTTGCTCCTGCCATACATTAACATGAATCAGTCATAGGTACACATAATGTTCCCTCCCTCTTGAACCTTCTTCCCACCTCCCTCCCCATCCCACCCCTCTAGATTGTTGCTGCTGCTGCTGCTGCTAAGTCACTTCAGTTGTGTCCGACTCTGTGCGACCCCATAGACGGCAGCCCACCAGGCTCCCCCGTCCCTAGGATTCTCCAGGCAAGAACACTGGAGTGGGTTGCCATTTCCTTCTCCAATGCAGGAGAGTGGAAAAAATAAAGTGAAGTCGCTTAGTTGTGTCCGACTCCTAGTGACCCCATGGACTGCAGCTCACCAGGCCCCTCCGTCCATAGGATTTTCCAGGCAAGAGTACTGGAGTGGGGTGCCATTGCCTTCTCCGCTCTAGATTGTTACATACAGCAAATTCCCATTGACTATCTATTTTACATATGGTAGTATATATGTTTCCTTGCTATTGTCTCCATTAGTCCCACCCTCTTCTTCCATTCTGTGTCCATAAGTCTCTTCTTTATGTCTGCATATCCACTGCTGCCCAGTGAATAGGTTCATCAGCATCATCTTTCTAGATTCCATGTATATGCATTAATATACCATGTTTGTCTTTCTGACTTACTTCACTCTGTATAATAAGCTCTGGGTTCGTCTTCCTCATTAGAACGGACTCACATGCATCCCTTTTTATGGCTGAGTAATATTCCATTGCATATATGTACCACAACTTCTTTATCCATTCATCTGTTGATAGACATCTAGGTTGCTTCCATGTCCTAGCTCTTGTAAATAGTGTTGCAATGCACATTGGGGTATGTGTGTCTTTTTCAATTTTGATTTCCTCAAAGTATAACACGCTTATTTTTTACTGAGACAAATTACTTTTCTTTTGTGACTCTGCTTTTAATACCCATCTAGAATGAAATATTTTCAGGGAAATAAGAATCATTCTCTACAGATGTATCAGGTCTTTGAGAAGACTTCTAATTAGGAATATAAAGACCAAAATAAAGAAACAGACTTGAAAGAAGCAGAAGTCTCATAGGAGAATAGAGGACCAGACTAGGAAGGTCCTCACCTTTATCTTCTAACCCTTCTCTTGAATTTTAATTTTTCCTATCATGTTTTAATTTTTTCTGAATTTTCTTTTTCAGAAAGCATTCTTGTTTCATGTGTATAATATCATCTCAATTCTCTGAAAGTATTTATTACTGTTTTTTTGTACTTCCCTCTTTGGTTGATTTGTTGTTGTTACTGTTGTTTTAGGTGGTGCTTCCTACATTTATCCTAGAGAAGCGATCCTTGTTGGAAATGTATGCAGACTTTATGTCTCATCCAGACCTATTTATAGCCATCACTAATGGAGCTACAGCTGAGGACAGGATGATTCGTTTTGTTGAGTACTACCTTACTTCATTTCACGAAGGCCGTAAGGGAGCCATTGCTAAGAAACCATACAATCCTATCATTGGAGAAACGTTTCACTGTTCCTGGAGGATGCCCAAAAGTGAGGTAGCATCCAGTGTCATTAACAGCTCTTCTACCCAGGCCATCACAAATCATGTACCTCCATCAGAGGAGGCTTTGAACCAGATGGGTTCAGACTGTTACACAGTCAGATTTGTTGCCGAGCAGGTTTCCCATCATCCTCCAGTCTCAGGATTTTATGCCGAATGTGCAGAGAGGAAGATATGTGTAAATGCACATGTCTGGACTAAGAGCAAATTCTTAGGCATGTCAATAGGCGTGACAATGGTTGGGGAAGGTAAGTAGAAAAAATTATTCTCCAATTTTTCATATCAAACTATAGCCTTAGATTGGGGGAAGCTAGATAAATATTAATTGTAAATTTGAACTGTATGTGTACTACTTTTTCCCCCAATTCCTAGTATGTTTTAGAATGTTGGTAGAGGGGAGAGGGTGAATCTATCAACAAATAAAAATTTTTTTTGCAATTTTTTTCCTGATTTTAAATGTAAATTATTTTTATTATAGAAAATTTAGTAAACTTAGAAAAGTGTCAAGGTGAAAAAGTATGTCTAATCCCTTCATTCAGAGATAGATAAATTTAGCTAGTATTTTGTATTTTTTCTATGTGTGTGTGTTCATACTTTCAGTTTTATAAAATTAGGATTCTCTCTATGTAGTTGTGTCCTCCTTTTTTGCAGTGAATATTTTCTCAAGTTATTGATAATGCTTTAAAACATAAAACATGTTTTTATTATAAATAGCACCCAAGAAATATTTTCTAGGGAAATCTATGTCTGTATCTTTTATATATCATAGGAAATATTAATGAAATATTTTAAAATATACTGCCAAACTTTAAATCTATTCCAGCACAAATGATTATAACAATTAAAAGAAATTGTTTTTAAAAGGAATTGTTTTCTTTTAATTTCTTTTAACAATTAAAAGAAGCTCTGTGTTTTTTGGCTAAGAATACAAAAAACAGATTAACAACAACAGACAAGTCTCCACAGAAATCATTGCAGAGTTAATGAAAATATAATGGCAGAAAAAAACTCTGCTATTTTAATGTCAAAGGAACGCTCCTATGCATGAGAAAATTTGTTTTAAATATAAACTGACACTGTAAGCATGGTGTAGTTAAGCCTGTGACCCTAACATTTTGAGATTGTGTTGTTTTAGCCCTGAAGAAAATATTTTATTCTCCTTACAAGCATTCCTCATCTTTAACAGCTTTTGTGCTATGAGTCAGTTTATAGTAAGATATTGTATTAGTTAAAAAGAAAAAAAAGAGTTGGCTAACTCTGTTATAAGGTCTATCACATTAACCTTAGGCTCTTCACAAAGCAGTTTACTTATTTTAGAGATGAAAAACCTGAAGTCTGATAGTGATGGAATATGTCCAGAATCATAGAAATTAAGGCATAGTCAGATTTAGACCCTCATTCTTTGGCACACTCTCCCCAAGGCCAGTTACTCTTACCAGTTCATGAGACAGATAGTATCTGGTAGCTTCTCCCACTCTAAGAAAGCATATACCTCAAGAAATGAGGAAAAGCATTAATATCTTACTCATGTGTTAAATGAGAAGGTGGTATTGATATTTTTTTATTATTATTTAAGTGCTGGTTGTATATTCATAGATTTGTCTTTTTAAAATTAAATTACCATTGACACCTTCAACAGAAGGTAAATTAGATCAGAGAATGGAACTTCTCACAATTTATTTTTCTTGTGTTAGCAGCTGTTTTTCTTTTAAAGTAGGAGGAAAATGTGTTTAATTATTAGATAAATGAGATTTTAGAATTCTTTGAATTTCAGTTATCCTAGCTAGTCGTATTTTCCTTTTCAATAATTACATATTTCTTGGACCTTAAATTCCATAATGAATGTTAACTTTTGTTAACTATATTCCTAGAAATAAAAGATCCTGAATCCAATTTATAAGGTCAAATGTTTTTAGAAAGGAACATGATTTCCTTTCCAACTTAGAATTAATCAAGTTATTATCAAATACTTGAATAACCAAATATATATATGTCTCTGACAGCTCCCATTATATATAAATATATTCAAAACCATGTTTCTTTTCATATGGCTCAATTTATTATTGCCCTGTGTGAAAACTACTAGGAACAATACAAAAAATAGTTGCTGTCGCTTTATGTAAAGTAGACTGATTTAGAATTCAATCTATTTGTCCTAAAAATTTGACTATATGAAAATATAATTTTTGCCCTTTTTTGTGAACATTAAGAACACAGTACTTCATGAGCATTTATTAAGAGAGAGATATCCTCAGAGTTCAAACTAGCAGTGCATATCCAGTTCAGTGTTTATTTTGATGGTGAACTAGGTAATGAGCTTAGGTTAGTAATGTAATTAGCTCAAGTCTCCTCAGTGTCTCTTAATCATCTGTGATAGATTGATTATTCATTAATGTAATTCCCTTTTTTTCCCTGTAACTCTCTTTCTTATATGTTTTTTAAAGTCATCTTTTAATATACTATCATTTAATATGGAACAAGCCCCATTAGAATATTGTTTGAAAACTGCCATTTCTAACTCTTGTAGTTTTGCCTTAAATATTTCAGAATTTGGCAAGCAAAATTACTATGATGACATTAGTTTATATCATAAAATAACTTTTTTCTGTCTTAATATGCATAGAATAAAATGACGAACTCCCCCCATGTTGTTTGAGATTAAGTTCTATGTTATGTTAGATATTTAGTTATTCTAAAAACTACTTTAAAAGTTATTAGTACTAGCTAAAGATCAGATCTTATGATGATACAGTCTAGCATGGACTTAAATTATGACTTGAGTTTTATTTTATCTTTAGGAGCATTAGAGGGAATTTTGTTCCATGAACCCAAAGGGATAATAAGGTCATTATGAAAGTAACCTTGATTAACTGTTACCATGAATTGTTGTCAAATGTAATTGTAAATGAATCCAATTTCATCCAAAATGAAAAGAAAATTAAGCAAAATTATGATGTTCCTTTACCAGGCAGAAGAAAATCCTAATATGGATTTTTCATAGCTATCTTTTTTTTGTTTGTTTTTTAAACATATTATCCACCTTCATGTTTTCACATTCAGGTATTCTCAGCCTACTGGAGCATGGAGAAGAGTATACGTTTTCTCTGCCTTGTGCATATGCCCGGTCAATTTTAACTGTTCCTTGGGTAGAACTGGGTGGCAAAGTCAATGTCAACTGTGCAAAAACTGGGTACTCAGCCAGCATCACTTTTCATACTAAGCCGTTTTATGGTGGCAAACTGCACCGGTAAGAATATTTTAGTGATATCTGGCCCTTATCAGTGTAATCTTGTATTATAACTCATTCAGTTTCTGCTTTGTTTTTTGTGAAATGAGGTTGGATTTCTTTCATGTTTATTTTTTTTAATATATTTCATCTTTGAAGGAATTCTGGAAATTATGATCTGATTTTAAAAATAGTGACAGATCTTTCTATTTTAATAAAGTAGAACTCCTAACAAATGGTACGTTGTTTCTGGTCCAATTTCTGCTTTTAAAGTGATTCAGATTTGGACCGAGACTTCGGTAGAGGTAATATTGCTACACATTAGGAAGAAAATATATCTACTAATCTATAAAGAATAATTCAAGAAGCACAATGATGGAAGTCAATATCTTCAGGCACCAATACTGAATAATGGCTTTGTTCTGATTCCATCTAGGAATGGGCCAGTTATCATACTCCTTTAATGGCTTGTTGGTCTCTTTAGCAGTCGTCCACATCACCCAACTACATGAAGACAAGTTTTCTAACAGGATCCTCAAAAGAATACTCCTTGTTTTAGCTTTTGATGTCTATTCTGATTATTCTGAAGTAGGGATAGTTTTCTTTACAGTTTGTATTAAAGAATAACATATAAAAGTATGTAAGTTGATTTTGGGCCATTTCAAATAGTGTTTCTAGAACATTGGTGAATGCATGAATTTATGTTTGATAGCTATCTAGGAGTGGAATTGTTGGGTCATAGGGAATGAAAATTTGACTTTATTATTGCAAAAAGTTTTCTTACATGGTTATACCAGAATGCACTAGCTTCGGTCATGTATGAAACTTTCAGTGTGTATAGCTATTTTACGTCTTTACCAGACAGCTGGTACTGAACAGTCTTAGAAGTGGAAAGATTTATTGACTCCCAGGCATTGAATGGGCCTTAAAAAATACAAATTTCAAAATACTGAAGCACAGAATTAAAAAAAAAAAATAACTCAAACAGAACCACTGGAGATTATCAAAACCGTTGTGCTTTATCCTCAGAGAAGGTATTATCATGGTTCACATTTTGTGGATGATTTCCTGCCTTTGCTTTATGTTTACTGGTGAACTTTCTCATTCATAACTTTCCTGGTGGCTCAGCTGGTAAAGAATCCACCTGCAATGTGGGAGACCTAGGTTCAATCCCTGGGTTGGGAAGATCTCTTGGAGAAGGGAACGGCTACCCACTCCAGTATTCTAGCCTGGAGAATCCGTGGACTGTATAGTCCATGGGGTCGCAAAGAGTTGGACACCACTGAACGACTTTTACTTTCACTTTCCCATTCATAATTCTTTTTTTGTTTCTAGTTGTGGCCTTTTCTGCCTAGAGAAGTTCCTTCAGCAATTATTGTAAAGCTGATTGGGTGGTACTGAATTCTCTTAGCCTTTGTTTTTCTGTAAAGCTCTGAACAAGAGCCTTGCTAGGTAGAGTTTTCTTGGGTATAGGTTTTTCCTTCTCATCACTTTAATATATTGAGCCTGCAGAGGTACAATATATCCTAGCTTGCAAAGCTTCTACTGGAAAAAATTAGCTGATAACCATATTGAGATTCCCTTGAATGTTATTTGTTGCTTTTCATATTTTCTCTTTGTCTTTAATTTTTGTCAGTTTGATTAATATGTATCTCAGTGTGTTCCTCCTTGGGTTTATCCTGTATGGGACTCTGTGTTTCCTGGACTTGGGTCGTTATTTCCTTTCCCATATTAGGGAAGTTTTCTGTAATCTCTTCAAGTATTTTCTCAGGCCTTTTCTCTCTCTTCTCCTTCTGTGCTGTGCTGTGTTTAGTCACTGTCATATCCCACTCTTTGTGACCCCACCAGGCTCCTCTGTCCCTGGGGATTCTCCAGGCAAGAATACTGGAGTGGATTACCATGCCCTCGTCCGGGGGATCTTCCCAACCCAGGGATCGAACCCAGGTCTCCTGTATTGGAGGGGAACCAATTCTTTACCATCTGAACCACTAGGGAAGCCCTATTCTCTTCTGGGACCCTTCTCCTTCTGGGACCCCTATTATGCAGATGTTGGTGCATGTAATGTCCTAGAGGTCTCTTAAACTGTCTTCATTTCTTTTCATTATTTTATCTTTATTCTATTCTGCAGCAGTGATTTCCACTACTCTGTCTTCCAGCTCACTTATCTGTGCTTCTGCCTCATTTATTCTGCTATTGATTTCTTCTAGTGTATTTTTCATTTCAGTTATTATGTTGTTCAACTCTGTTTGTCCTTCGTGTCTTCCAGCTCTGTTAAACAATTCTTCTATCTTCTTATTCTGTGCCTCTCTTCTTTTTCTGAGGTCTTGGGTCATCTTTACTATCTTTACTCTGAATTCTTTTTTCAGTAGATTGCCTGTCTCCACATCACTTAGTTATTCTTCTGGGGTTTTTTTGTTTGTGTTTCTTTGGATACTTGGAGATTTTTTGATATAATAGTGATTCTGACAAGGGTGAGGTAATATCTTACTGTTTTTTGATTTGCATTTCTCTAATGGTTAGCAGTATTGAGCATCTTTTCATGTTCATGTTAGCCATCTGTATGCCATCTTTGGAAAACTGTCTATTTAGGTCTTTTGCCCACTTTTTGATTGGGTTGTTTGAGGTTTTTTTGATACTCAGTTGTATGAGGTGTTTGTGTATTTTGGATGTTAACCCCCCCCCCTTTTTATTGGAGGTTAATTGCTATACAGTGTTGTGGTGTCAACCCCTTATTGATCAAATCATTTTCAAATATTTCTCACGTTCCATAGTTTTTCTTTTCATTTTGTTGATGGTTTTGTTTGCTGTGCAAAAGCTTTTAAATTTAATTAGTTCCCATTCATTTATTTTTTCTTTTGTTTCTTGTACTAATCCAAGAAAATACTGCTACAAGTTATGATAAAAAGTGTTTCTCCTAAGTTCTTCTCTAGAAGTTTTATGGCTTTAGGTCTTTAAATCATTTTGAGTTTATTTTTGTATATAGTGTGAGGGAAATACAGTAAGTGTGAGTTTCTTTCTTCTTAAAGATACAGTCTTATCCACCCTGTCAAATTATAGCTTTTCCCAATGATGTTTTGATCTGCTACTGGTTAACTTCTGTATGAGCCCTTGGATTTGATATTTTTGGAGCTTTGTACAATTGATACTCCCTTTTTCCTCTAGGATAACCTTTCAGAAGTTTGAAAACAGCTGTTGTGCACTCTCTTCATGTTTGAGAGTTACACCTACATATTGGCTGTATGTATAGAATTTCTCCAGGGAGAAATCTTTAATATTATAAGGTTTTTAATAGTTATTGAAGACTTTCCTTTATTCATATTATTCAAGGTGGTGTTCTCCAGTGAATTCTCATGTTTTACAAGTGTTGCTCAATGAATAAAGAATTTCTCACATTCATTTAATTGAACTTGTATCTGCTCTATGAATCCTCTGGTACTCATCAAGAGTCTCCTGTTAAAGACTTCTTCCCATTCATTATGTATATAGGATTACTCCCCAATATGAATTGTCTTCTGTACATTGAGGCCAGAGCTCCAGCTAAAGGGTCTCCTACATTGATTTCAAAAAAGCATTTCTTCCTAGGAGTTCTCTGATGTCAATTAAGGTAGAGCTCTGGCTAAAGTCTACATTTACTGGCCATTTACACAATTACTACATTTGTAAATTGTGTAAATTATCTTGTATTACCTGAGTCAAGTAGTGATGAAAGACTTTCCCACATAAATCTCATTCATACAGGGTTTTTTAATTTTTTTTTTTTTTGTATGGACTCTTTCGTGTCATTTAAGGAGTGAATGATTATAGAGAGTTGCCTCACAGCATTTGTCTTCATATAATTTTCCTCTTCTTTGTTTTCTCTTGTGCCATTTAACATATGAATGACGAATAAAGGTTTTTCTCCAGGGCGAGTTCTCCCATGTCTATATTGAGTAAATAATGACTGGACTTCTTTTGAAATCATTAATATTTATCATAAGGCTTCTCTGCTCTGTGAACTCTTAACGCTCAGCAGTACCCACTCTTCCTGATGAAGTCCATAATCATGTCCTTTGACTTCCTGTGTCTGCATTTTTTAAAACTCAGCTGTTGTCTGTCTCACTCAGTATTCCCTGCTAGGAGCAGGCAGTAAACAAGCAAAGCAGAGATGTGCTGACGAGCCTGATGCCCACCAATGGCTGAATCTCCAAGGGCAGCTCCAGAGAGCAAATCAGCTGGATTAGGATTCAGGTTGGCAAGTGGGAGGAAAGGTGGTTAATTTTATAGTTCCTTTTTTCTCTGTATGTAATTTTCATAGCCCTTCTACACAAAAATAGTTTCATTTATTTAACTACTTTGTAGCCACAATTTTGTTGATAACAGAATCTATTTTAAAAGTTAGAGGGACTTTAAAAGATAGGGCATGTTCAGCCTTCCTTTTATGATTTAGCATTCCTATCATATTATCTTTAGTGATATTTTTGTTGACAAATTCAATATTTATTCTGAAGGCAGTGGGAGCCAATGAAACTTTCAAACATTTAATGATATATTTTGTTTATTTTACTTATTTTTATCTTTTCTTTTGTAATCATTTCAAACCCACAGAAGAGTTATAAAAATTCTCATGTCCCCTTTGCCTAGATTTCCAGTTGGTAACATTTTGTTACAACAGCCTTATCAAAATCTCTCTATATTTATACACACATACTTTATTGTCATTGTTGTTTTATTGTTATTATTATTCCTGAAACATTTGAGAGTTAAAAACATCATGACACTTTACCCCAAGTATTTCAGCCAGAATTTCCCAAGAAGAGGAAAATGCTCTTACATAATTACTCTGTCCATGATATTCTCCAGGCAAGAATACTGGACTGGGTAGCCATTCCCTTCTCCAGGGGATCTTCACAACCCAGGGATTGAACCTGGGTGTCCTGCATCGCAGGCAAATTCTTTACTGTCTAACCACCAGGGAAACCAACATAATCATGAATGTTGTCAAATTCAGGAACTATAAAATGATACAATACCATTATCTAATATATGCTGCTGCTGCTGCTGCTGCTGCTGCTAAGTTGCTTCAGTCGTGTCCGACTCTGTGCAACCCCATAGACGGCAGCCCACTAGGCTCCTCCGTCCTTGGGATTCTCCAGGCAAGAACACTGGAGTGGGTTGCCATTTCCTTCTCCAATGCATGCAAGTGAAAAGTGAAAGTGAAGTTGCTTGCTCAGTCGTGTCCAGCTCTTCGTGACCCCATGGACTGCAGCCTACTGCCTGGATGGAAAATCTTCTGTCCATGGGATTTTCCAGGCAAGAGTACTGGAGTGGGGTGCCATCGCCTTCTCCAATCTAATGTATAATCCATATTAAATTTTTGTAAATTGGCCTGATAATTAGGGATGTATTCTCTCCTGACCCAGGATCATGCATTATATTTTCTTGTTACATCCCTTTAGTCTCATTTAATTGGCAATATTTCTTCAGCCTTTCTTTGTCATTTATGACATTGACATTTTTGAAGAATACAGGCCGGTTTTATAAAATGCATCCCTTTAATTTGGGTTTGTCTTTTGTTTTAGGTTCAGGTTATACATTTTTTATAAGAATATAATATGAGCAATGTTGTATCTGGAAGTGATATGCTTCCCATCAATAAAAATCAATTTGGTGGCAGATAAAGATTAGATTAGGGGTGTGTGGGGGGACATTAAAAGTTGGGAGACCAGTAAGGCATTCAGAATGGACAGACTTCAAGGAGAAACTGACTGGTATAGGGGAAGCCAGTATCTAAGATAAGTTTGGATGATGACCTAGTTATCCATGGCTTGTAATAAACCTCTCTAAAATTTAGTGCTTAAACAGCAATTTATTATTATCTTTATAGTTTGTGGATTGGCTATGCTCAGGTGATTCTCACATGGCATCTTTCATGTGGTTGTAGTTGGGCCTTGATTGTGGCTTCGGTTACCTATGGGCTTGAGCCAGCCGAGTATCAAAAGCATCTCAGTCACATGGGAAGCAGGAGAGCTGGCTGTTGACCAGGGCCTCAGCTGGGACTGTAATCCAAGGGGGACTGCATGTGGCCTTTCCACATTACTAGAGCTTCTCTTATCTTGACATCTGGGTTCCTAAGAGGGAAGGAGTATCCAAAACCAAGAATTTCAAAAGCCTTACTGGCTTTTGATACCTGGTGTTCATACTTTGACTTTTTGAAGACTTCTAATAATTTTAGATAGATATCCTTGGTTTGTTAATGACCAGTCATTATATTTGTCATCTTATTTCTTTTATTATTTTACTTAAGTTGGCTTCTTTTCTCCTTTTGTATCTTTTAACCTGTCCACAAGGCCTTTTTGTTACCTGGAAGTATACTTTGGTTGACTCTAGAGTTTCCTCATTTTTTCCACGGAGATTTCGCTTAAAACCAATGATTCACTTAATTTTGCATTTAAAAGATTAATATTAGAAACAGGCTTCTCTATTTTGATATCTTTTCTTTGATTTTACAGAATATTTTAACTTAGGCTCTCTTTGGTGTCTTTATTAGCCATGCCTCCCTCCTCAGACATAGCCTAGTTTTTTACTGCTATCTGCAATCAAGCAGACACATTATCTGCTGTCTGCATTTGGTATAAATATATTATCTTCCACTTGCCTTTCCTTACTCCCTCATTTTCCACAGCTATCTCTGATGGAGCCAAACAGGCCTAGTTAACTGTTCCTCATGCCCTTTTCCATATCCTGATCCCATTTTCCATTTTTAAATATACGTAGCGGTATAATGTCATTAAGATTGTGTCAGCTAACTGCTATGTGGCACACTGAAGATACAGAAAAGAAAAAAAAAAACAACATCTGCCTTCAAGAAGCTTTTGTTTTTCAGTTGCTAAGTTATGTCTGACTCTTTGTGACCCCATGAACTGTAGCACACCAGGCTTTCCTGTCCTTCTCTATCTCCCAGGGTTTTCTCAAACTTGTGTCCATTGAGTTGGTGATGCCATCTAACCATCTCATCCTCTGTTGACCCTTCTCCTGCCCTGTCTTTCCCAGCATCAGAGTCTTTTCCAACAAATTGGCTCTTCACATCAGGTGGCCAAAGTATTGGAACTTCAGCTTTAGCATCAGTCCTTCCAGTGTATACTCAGGGTTGGTTTCTGTTAGGATTGACTTGTTTGATCTCCTTGCTGTCCAAGGGATTCTAAAGAGTCTTCTCCAGCCTCACAGTTTGAAAGCATCAATTCTTCGGTACTCAGCCTTCTTTATGGTCCAACTCTCAGGTCCATACATGACTACAGAAAAACCATAGCTTTGACTACACCTACACAGTCCATATGTGGACTTTTGTCAGCAAAGTGAGGTCTCTGCTTTGTAATATGCTGTCTAGGTTATCATAGCTTTTCTTCCAAGGAGCAAGTGTCTTTTAATTTCATGGCTGCAGTCATAGTCCACAGTGATTTTGGAGCCCAAGAAAATAAAATCTGTCATTGTTTCTACTTTTCCCCATCTGTTTGCCATGGAGTTTTGGGACCATATGCCACGATCTTAGTTGTTTGAATGTTGAGTTTAAAGCCAGTTTTTTTCACTTCACTCTTTCACCCTCATCAAGAGGCTCTTTTTACTTCTTCTTTGCTTTCTGCCATTAGAGTGGTATCACCTGCATATCTAAGGTTGTTGATATTTCTCCCGGCCATCTTGATTCCAGCTTGTGAGTCATCCAGCCTGGTATTTTGCATGATGTACCCTGCATATAAGTTACATAAGCAAAGTGACAGTGTACAGCCTTGACATATTCCTTTCCCAATTTGGAACCAGTCTGTTGTTCCATGTCCGGTTCTAACTGTTGCTTCTTGACCTGCATGCAAGTTTCTCAGGAGACAAGTAAGGTGGTCTGGTATTTGAATCTCTTTCAGAATTTTCCACAGTTTGTTGTGGTCCACGCTGTCAGAGGCTTTAGTGTAGTCAAATGAAGCAGAGGGTTTCTTTTGAATTCCCTTGCTTTTTCTATGATCTAAAGGATGTTGGCAATTTAATCTCTGGTCCCGCTGCCTTTTCTAAATCCAGCTTGTACATCTGGAAGTTCTCTGTTTACATACTGTTGAAGCCTTGAAGAATTTTGAGTGTTACTTTGCTGGTATGTGAAATGAGCGCAATTGCATTGTAGTTTGAACATTTTTTGGCATTGCCGTTCTTTGGGATTGGAATGAAAACTGACCGTTTGCAGTCTTGTTGCCAGCAAATTTGGAAAACTCACAGTGGTACTCAATATATCAAGAAGCTTAGACATTCTAGTATTAGAATTCAGGATCCTATCTTTGGAAAGCATTTGTAAGGCTTTTAGGAAAAACTCATGTATAACAGACAGTTAAAAATAACGTCTGTTATTATAATAAACATGGTGATGGAAAAGGATGAGTATTCTCATGTAGTGGCATTAAGTAACGCAATGAGACAGTGTGTCCTGTAGTTGTTCTGCATAAAATGTAATTATCTTTCATGTGGTGTTTCTTATATACATATCAATAAAACCCAAAGCTGAAGTCTTAACTTTCAGTCTTTAAATAAAAGCTTCCTGTATGAAGCCAAGTTAACATATCCAGTGATTTTCTAGTATTCTGTGGGCTTCCCAGCTGGCGCTAGTGATAAAGAACCCACCTGCCAGTGTAGGAGTCATAAGAGACAGACTCAATCCCTGGGTTGGGAAGATTCCCTGGAGGAGGGCATGGCAACCCACTCCAGTATTCTTGCCTGGAGAATCCCCTGGACAGAGGAGCCTGGCAGGCTGACGTCCATAGAGCTGCACAGAGTAGGGCACAACTGAAGCAACTTAGCACGTGTGTATACATGGCCTATCTCTAGCATGTGCAGTTCTTGTTCCCTGCCCCATTTCTTGTCATGATGATCTTCCTATGTAACTGCAGTAAGCAGCAGAGATTCCATGTAACCCAGCATGCTTGTTACTTTTCAAGTGGAAAGGCTTGTGACAGAGATAATAACTTGAGAGATTGTGGCAATAAAAGAAAGATCAAGTGAGAAATGGATTATTATCCCTAAGTTTGCAGAATATAGTTTTGAGTGTGTCTCGTTATAAGATGGAAGAGGTAAGTGTTTAGTGCCATTTCTTTATATCCTGTTTGGTTAGATATACATTTTCAAGGACGGAAACAATGTTGGCAGATAGGATCAGAGAAGAAACATGGATGTCACAAAAATCAGGGAAAACCCCTTAGCAGCATAGTTATTTAAGTTCATATGCTTTGAATTATAACCCAGAGTTCCCACTTCTGCTGTAACCTAGCAGACTTAGTGTTCTTTGTGTCTGCTGCTAAGTCGATTCAGTCGTGTCCGACTCTGTGCAACCCCGTAGACTGCAGCCCACCAGGCTCCCCCGTCCCTGGGATTCTCCAGGCAATAACACTGGAGTGGGTTGCCATTTCCTTCTCCAATGCATGAAAGTGAAAAGTGAAAGTGAAGTCGCTCAGTCATGTCCGACTCTTAGCAACCCCATAGACGGTAGCCCACCAGGCTCCTCTGTCCATGGGATTTTCCAGGCAAGAGTGCTGGAGTAGGGTGCCAGTGCCTTCTCCATCTTTGTGCCTAATTAGCTACAATTATGCCTAGCTATTTATTTTTTTCTAACTTTTGATTTTTGATGTTTGGTCTGCTCTTGGATTCTAAACCCTAGTACATCTTCATCTCTAAGATGTGGTTCATTTGCTTATTGGCTCCTGTGCTGTTGTTGATGTTGTTGACGTTTAGTCACTGAGTCGTGTCTCATCCTTTTGCCCCCCCATGAACCCCATGGAGCCTGCCAGGCTCCTCTTCATGAGATTTACCAGGTGACAATGCTGGAGTGGGTTGCCATTTCCTTCTCTAGGGGATCTTCCTGACCCAGAGATCGACCCAGTGTCTTCTGCACTGCAAGCAGGTACTTTACGACTGAGCCACCAGATAGCCCATTGGCTCCTATACCTCTGCCTTGAGTTTTGAATTTGTAGGCCATTCACTTCTCCTGATTAAAAGCTTTGGATTCCTTAAATTCAACATATCCTTCTGGTTCCCAGGCCCTTGACTTATATCTGACAAATGCTACTTCGGGTTCCTGAGCAGTCACCTGAACATGGGCTTGGGTCCTTTGGATTCCCTTTTGAATCCAGATAAACCATAATCCCTGGTACACTGACCAGATCCTAATATTTGCTCACTATTCTTTGAGTCCTTAATCTTTGTCTAGTCTTACCCTGTTGTTTGTGTCCAACAGTGAACATAGAGTACTTCATTAAAAATAATTAGACCTGTTTTCTATTCCAACCTTCATTTGAGCTGCATCCTATCTGTCTGTTGATAAACCAGCCAGATAACCCTTCATTAAACTTTCAACAGTAGTGCTTTAGCACCCTCAGAGTTTTGTGTTGCTGGCAATAATTTTTGTATGCCAGTGCTCTTTTTAAGAGAATTATAAAATTTTTAATATATCTTATTTTTTCTCTCTCTTATTATCTGGTTTCTGTATTTAACTTAAAATTAAGCTTATGTGATTTTATACAGAATTTATGTATACAGAATTTATTCAGAATTTCAAATTTTCTAAACTTTTTTTTTTTAATTTAAAAATTATTTATTCATTGATTTATTTTTGGATGCACTGGGTCTTCATTGCTTTGTGTGGGTTTTTTCCTAGTTGCAACAAGTTGGGGCTACTCTTCGTTGTAGTGCATCGTCTTCTCATTTCAGTGTCTTCTCTTGTTGCAGAGCACAGGCTCTAGGGCCCATAGGTTTTAGCAGTTGTGGTGCGCAAGGTTAGTCACTCTGTGATATGTGAGATCTTCCTGGGCCAGAGACTGAAGCCATGTCTCCTGCATCAGCAGGCGGATTTTTATCCACTGCACCACCAGAGAAATCTAGGGACTTTAATTTTTTAAATAAATAGGACTAGTTATTTTTTTAAAAATGTTGAATAAGCTATAGTGTTGTAACATTTTTTTTAACCCTGCCCCTAGTGTTTTAACATTTTTGACTGTAATAAAAAAAAAGTTAATATTTTTCATATTCCTACTTAGTTTTAATGTTATAATCGTTGTTTGTAGCAGAAATTAAAATATCATACTTTGTGATCATTTATGGTAAGTCTCTAGTTTAATTCCCAGTATTCTTTCTAAAATTAAGTTAATACTATTTGAAAAAATTATCTTGGAAACTATCATGGATTTACAAAGACCCTGCCTGACTTTTGCACTGACAAATTGAAGCAAATTGTGTAACTGTTTTAAGCAGAATTCACAAAGTACATTCTTGGGGTTTTAAAATCCCTAAGAAACAAGCACAGTATTACTTATTAAAGCTTTTTTTTTTTCCTGCCTGCTTCTAGGGTTACAGGTGAAGTAAAGCACAACATCACCAACACTGTTGTATGCAGAGTACAGGGGGAATGGAACAGCGTTCTTGAGTTTGCTTACAGCAGTGGAGAGACAAAATACGTGGACTTGACTAAGTTGGCAGTGACGAAGAAAAGAGTAAGACCTTTGGAGAAGCAGGATCCATTTGAATCCAGGTGTGTCATCCTTGCATCCATCAGGAAAGAGTCAGAAAGTCTAGATCTTAATTTAAGCCTTTTCACTAATTTCTAACCCTTGGCAAGTCACTTCACCACTTTAGATAAGCTTCCTCATCTCTAAATTCAAAGTATTGGTCTGATCTCATGGTTGTAAACACTGTACCAGCTATGGCATTATGTGTACATAATCACATTTTAGTAAAAATAAAACATTTGTAAACTGGACAAAAGTACTAACTTTTAGCAGTTAAAGGATCACTATCTTTGTCATACAAACTCTTACAAATTATTAATAAAAAGATAGGTACCCTAATAGGAAAATGGGCAAAGGCATAAAGAGGTAGTTCACAAAAATAGAAGAAAACAATACCCACTAAGAAAATGGAAAGTTGTTCATTATAATTAGAATTCAAAGAAATACAAATTAACAGAAAGACAAAAAATTTTTTTTAAATAGTATCTCTTTTGGGAAAAAGTGAATAGACATTTTCATATTGTTGGTTAGAGAGGTAAACTGATACAACCTTCCTAGAAGGTATTTTGGAAATATATGTCATAGGCCTTTAAAAGTAAATGAAATGGGGGACTTCCCTGGTGGTCCAGTGACTCCATGCTCCAAATGCAGGGGCCTGGGTTCAGTCCCCAGTCAGGGAACTAGATCCCTCATGCCACAACAAAGATCAAAGATCCAATGTACCACGATGAAGACCCATCACACCAACTAAATAAATGAATAAAAATAAATATTAAGAAAAAAGAAAAAGATAATGAAATGGAGCTTCCCTGGTTGCTCAATGGCAAAGAATCCTCGTGCCAATGCAGGAGATAATGGGTTCAGTCCCTGGTCTGGGAAGATCTCACATGTTGCAGAGCAACTAAGCCCATAGGCCACAACTATTGAGTCTGTACTGTAGAGCCCAGGAGCCACAAATACTGAAGCCCATGTGCTCTAGAGCCCATACTCCACAACAAGAGAAGCCATGGCAATGAGAAGCCTGAGCACCGCAACTAGAGAGTAGCGCTCGCTTGCCGCACCTAGAGAAGAGCCCATGCATTAAATAATTTTTCTAAAAAGTAAATGAAGTAGCTCTATATGTGTTAATAAGGTAGTCTCCAGAATGTATTGGCAGTAGTTGCTTCCAGAGAGGAAGACTGGGGTCTAGGCTTTCCAGGTGGTGCAATGGTAGAGAATCTGCCTGCCAATGAAGGAGATGCAGGAGATGTGGATTTGATCCTTGGGTCAGGAAGATTCCCTGGAAGAGGAAATGGCAACCCAATCCAGTATTCTTGCCTGGAAAATTCCATGGACAAAGGAGCCAGGTGGGCTGCAGTCCCTGGGGTCGCAAAGAGTCAGACACAACTGAGCCACTTATTCATCTCTCTGATAAGAAACAGACTTACTCTTCACAGAATGCCCTTTTGTACTGTTTAAATTTTATATCACATGTAAGTATTACTGTATCAAATATAAGGAAGCATTAACCATCTTAAGTGAAGTCGCTCAGTCGTGTCCGACTCTTAGCGACCCCATGGACTGCAGCCTACCATGCTCTGCTGTCCATAGGATTTTCCAGGCAAGAGTACTGGAGTGGGGTGCCATTGCCTTCTCCAAAGATCACATAAATGGAACCAAACCATTTATAAGCAGATGTTTAGTACCCATTATGCAAAAACTCAGGTTGGTTCAAAAAATAAAACAGTAGTGATTGAAAAAAAAATTCTTATTTAGGATTATTTAGGATTTATTTAGGAGCATGCATCAAGGTTTGGTTTGTGGACCCCTGGGGCCCTTGATATTTGTACCAGGTGTTTACAAGTTGAGAAAGCTTTCTTAATAATGCTAAAATATTATTTGCCTTTTTCACTCTGTTGGTACTTGCATTGGTGGTACAAAAGCAGTGGTGGGTAGCACTGCTGGGCCTTAGCACCGTTCAAGGCAGTGGCATCAAACTGTAAAAGTAATCGTGGTATTCCTTGCTGCCCTGCAGTTTTTTTTTCTTTTCTACGTTGCAGTTTTTTCAAAGCCATTTTCTTTTAAAAATGTCCTTGGAAAGCAGTACAGATTATTAGTTTTGTTAGATCTAGAACATTGATTATCTGTCTTTTTAAAAAATATTCTGCATGACACATTTGGAGTATACATAAAGCACTTGTGCGAGATTATAAAGTACACTGATTATCTGAAGGAAGAGAACTTGTGTAACTGATGGAGTTCCAACCAAACTACCCTTTCTTGAAGCACCATTTTTACTTAGATGATTGACAGATTAAGACTATTATAATTTTAATATTGGGAAGACATTTTTCTTGTAAATGAATGTTGTAAACATGGCATTTAAAGGAAAACAATTGGCAAAATTTTTTTTTTGCTAATAATAAAATTTAAATGGAAACAGCCTAACCATCCATTGACAGATAAATGGATAAGCAAGTTGTGATGTGTATTTATAATGGAATATT
This sequence comes from Bubalus kerabau, assembly GCF_029407905.1. Lineage (NCBI taxonomy): Eukaryota > Metazoa > Chordata > Mammalia > Artiodactyla > Bovidae > Bubalus > Bubalus kerabau. The sequence continues at coordinate 116,382,007 of NC_073625.1, read as the reverse complement.
ATTCAGTCCTAAGAAGGAAAGGAACCCCACCATTTGTGATAACATGGACAGACCTTGAGGGCATTATATGAAGTGTCAGAGAAAGAACAAATACTCTGTGGTCTCACTTATACAATTGTTAGTATTTTTTTTTGTATTGTATGATAATACTCCCAGTATTTTTATAATTGGGAGTATTATTCAACCATAAAAAGAATGAAATCTTGCCATTTGAGACAACATAAGCGGATCTTGAGAACATTATGCCAAGTGAAATGTCAAATATGTAAAGACAAGTACTATATAATATTACTTATATGTGGAATCTTAAAAAAAAAAAGCTCACAGATACAGAAAACAGAGATTGGCATTATTGCCAAAATGCCAGAGGTGGGCACCTGGGCAGTGAGAAATGAATGAAGTAGGTCAAAAGGTACAAATTTCCAGTTTTAAAATAAATGTGATGAGGACATAATGTACAGCATAGTGGCTATAGTTAATAATACTGTACTGGATAATTGAAAGTTGCTAAGAAAGTAGTTCTTAAAAGTCTTCATCACAAGAAGAAAATGTTTTTGGTAATTATGTATGGTGATGGAGGTTGACTAGACTTATTGTGGTGAACATTTCATAGTAATACAAATACTAAATTACTATGTTGTATACCTGAAACTAACACTGTGTTATATATCAACCATATATTTCAACAAAACTTTTTTAAAAAAATTCATAGAAAGGAAGCCAGATTGTCGTTACCAGAAATGTGGGGTAGGGAGTTAAGGAATTGGATGAAAGTAGTCAAAACATACAAACCTCCAGTTATAAGATAAATAAGTACTGGGGATGTAACGTACCTCATGATGATTGTAGTTAACACTGCTGTTTGGTATATTTGAAATTGGTTGAGAGAATAGATCCTAAGAGTTCTCATCTTAGGAAAGAAAAAAATTTTTTTCTGTTTCTCTGATTTTGTTTCTATATGAGAGGATGAATCTTAACTTACTGTGGTAATCATTTCACAATATATGTAAATCACATCATTATGCTGTACTCCTGAAACTTATACAGATCTGTATGTCGATTGTATCTTAGTAAAACTTGAGGGAAAAATGAAGCTTTTAAAGGCAAATATCAAAATTTTAGAAAACTTTTATCTGTCGCAATGAATTGAAAGCTTCCCTTAGTAAAGAGTTTTCTGATGAAATTAGTGATGAAACTAATGAAGGTGATTTTTAAAAATATGACATAATAAAATATGTCAACATCTGGAAGATAATTTTTTTCAGATGATCACTGCATGATATTATAAAATTATGCATGGATAAAAATTCCATTCAAGATACAAATTAAACCAATGGATTTTCATGTATCAGAGTATGAAAAATTCATTGACATTTTTCAGTTTCCACATTGCAGCTAATCTTTTAAGAACTACCACTTTCTGAGTTTTAATATAATAACAAAGAATTGAGTTATTTGAAATAGCTATTAAAATACCCTTCCCGTTACTAACTATATATCTTTGCGAGGCCATATTTTCTTTATATACTTTAACTAAAACAATATATATCACAATAGATTGAATGTAGAAGCAGATATAAGAATCTGGCTGTTATTGAACCAGGTGTTTAAGAGATTCTCTATGCTAAACTTGTATTATAGATTTTTTTGTCTGCATTCCTGGGGGTTATTGGTTTTTTGTTTTCTTTGGGAGAAAATTTTTAATCACAAATTTAATATCTTTAGTACATAGGGCTACTGAGGTTATCTGCTTCTTCTTGAGCAAACTTTGGTAGTTTTTATCTTTCAAAGATTTGGTTCAATTTTTCAAATTTATTGATATGTATTTTATAATATTTGCTTATTTTTTAATGTTTGTAGGCTCTATTGTGATGATGTCACACTCATTCTTTGTATTCATGATTCTTTTCTTGATCAATGTGATTAAAGGTTCATTAATTTTACTCAAAGAACTAGTTTTTGGTTTCATTGATTTCTCTCTATATTTCTGTTTTCTTTTTCATTGATTTCTGCTCTTATTTCCTTTTTTCTCCTTATTTTATGCATCGTTTGCTCTAACTTTTTATAGTTTCTTAAAATATAAGTTAGGTAAGGGTCAGCAAACTTCTTTTGTTAAAGGCTCAGTTCAGTTCAGTCACTCAGTTGTGTCCACCTCTTTGCGACCCCATGGACTACAGCATACCAGGCTTCCCTGTCCATCACCAACTCCTGGAGCTTGCTCAAATTCAGTTCCATTGAGTCGGTGACACCATCCAACCATCACATCCTCTGTTGTCCCCTTCTCCTCCTACCTTCAGTCTTTCCCAGCATCAGGCTCTTTTCCAATGAGTCAGTTCTTTGTATCGGGTGGCCAAAGTACTGCAGCTTCAACTTCAGCATCAGTCTTTCCAATGAATATTCAGGATTGATTTCTTTTAGGATTGACTGGTTTGATCTCAGAATGAATATCTTAAGCTTGATGGACTAGATAGTCTCTACCACAGCTCAGTTCAGCCATTGTAGCATGAAAATAGCCATAGACAAAAACAGATAGATGTTGCTATATTAAAAGTCTACTTACAAAAATGAGCATTAGACCATAGTATTACTCCTGGTTTGGCTTCCGGGATAGCTCAAATGACACCCCACTTCAGTACTCTTGCTTTGAAAAACCCATGGACGGAGGAGCCTGTTAGGCTGCAATCCATGGGGTCGCTAAGAGTCGGACACAACTGAGCGACTTCCCTTTCACTTTTCACTTTCATGCATTGGAGAAGGAAATGGCAGCCCACTCCAGTGTCTTGCCTGGAGAATCCCAGGGACAGGGGAGCCTGGTGGGCTGCCATCTATGGGGTCACACAGAGTCGGACACCACTGAAGTGACTTAGCATAGCATAGCTCAAATGGTAAAGAATCTGCCTGCAATGTGGGAGACCTGGGTTTGATCCCTGGGTTGGGAAGATCCCCCGGAAAAAGGCATGGCAACCCACTCTAGTATTCTTGCCTGGAGAATCCCATGGACAGAGGACCCTGGTGGGCTACAATCCATGGGGTCAGAGAGAGATAGGACTGAAGCGACTTAGCATGGACACACCACTGTGAACATTCTTGTGCAAATATTTTTGTGGACATGTTTTCATATCTCTTGGGTAAAACACCTCAGAGTGGAATTGCTGGTTTGTGTGGGTTTTATGTCTAACTTTTCACATAACTGCCTAACTGTTTTCCAAAATGGCTGCACCATTTTACATTTCTGCTGGGAACATAAGAAGGTTCCAGTTCTCATCCTCATCAACATTTGTTATTGCCTGTCTTACTTAATATACCCATTCGAGCTGGTCTGAAATAGTATCTCATTGTGATTTTAATTTGTATTTCCTTAATGGCTAATGATGTTGAACATGTCTTTATGTGCTAGTTAGCCATTTGTATATCTTCTTTGTTGAAATGTGTACTTATAAATTTTGCCCATTTTTTAAATTGAACTGTTTGTCGTCTTACTGTGTTATAGGAGTTCTTTATAAATTCTGGACACAATTCCTTTGTTGGGTATGTGTTTCGTAAATATTGTCTCCTCATCTATTGCTCGTCTTTTCATTTTCTTAATGGTGTTTTTTTCAGTAATAAGTTTTTATTTTGATGAGGTGAGACTATCAATGTTTTCTTTTATAGATTATGGTTTTGGTGTTGTAGCTAAGAAATCTTTGCCTGACCCAAAGTCTCAAAGATTTTCTCTTATATCTTCTTCTTAGTTTTATTGTGACATGAGAGTCGAAGGTCACATTTTTGCACGTGGATATCCAGTTTTTTTCAGCACCATTTGTTGAACAGACTATACTTTCCCCAAGAATTGTCTTGGCAGTTTTCTTTAGCTTGAAGTCTGTTGAGCTTCCCCTTCCCTCTGCTGTGCCTGCAAATGCTCTCTAACTAGTCAGTTGGAGCACTCGTAGGGTTCCCCTTATTAGTTTGCCTGCTCTCAGGAATCACTGTCCTGTGCTGCCTTTTGTTCAATATCTGAAAACCATTGTTTCAATATATTTTTGTCTAGTTTCCTAGCTGATTAAAAGTGGTAGGGTAAATATGGTGCCCCTTATTTCATCATGTCCAGAAGCAGAAATGGTGTCTTTTGTTTCAGCTTTTTAAATATTTATTTCTCTTTTTGCTTATTTCCTAAATTTCTTTAAAATAAAATCTTGGTTCTATAACTTGGGAAAAAATACATTATTTTTAATTTAAAAAGAAGCAGAAACAGCAGCATCTTGGACATTAACATCAGCAACATAGTATGTATTCTTATAACTCATGTGTGAAATTATAGATATGATTCAGGAAATGTAATTTATGAAAATTACTGTTAATTTTGCGGGTATCCATTCTTTTTTTTTGTTTTTGAAGAATGTTTGTAAAGCATGTGGTTTTCTAATTTCAGGCGATTGTGGAAAAATGTGACAGACTCTCTGAGGGACTCTGAAATCGATAAAGCCACAGAGCATAAACGTACCCTGGAAGAACGCCAGAGAACTGAAGAAAGGCATCGAACTGAAACAGGCACACCTTGGAAAACCAAATATTTTATTAAAGAGGTATATGTCCTATATGCCTTCAGACTAAAACTCATTATCTAGATAATGAGAACTTTAACTTAGGAAGCTTTTTTGACTTATTAACACGTACATATCTTTGTTTCTAAAAATAGTCCAGCTTAACCATGAGCTTTTTTGTGACCTTTTTACAATTTGTCAGAATAGTTTACCAGCAGTTCTGAAATAGATTTAGGGATTTAAATTCGCCACAAAATACTAAGATTAATCTTTAATCTCAATAATGAATGCACAGTTAAAAGTTTGTTGCCATTGTACCACAACAGTGAAATTTTTTCACTTCTAAAGATCACATTTTAAGGGATACATGAAAAACTTAATTAGCCACACAGAGGATAGTGAAGGGGCTAAAATCTTTACAGTGCTTAAGGATAAAAGAATGAAATGGTGAGTGTTTAGACTGAAAACAGAAAATTGGGGCCGTTTATTATAGCTTTCTTCAAATATATATAGGCTTTCACATAGATGTTTTTTGTCAACTTGGATAGCAGACTTGAGCTAGGCCTAGATCTAGGAGCTTAACATAAGAAAGAATTGTTTATCAATAAAAATATCCAGTAATAACAAGTGTACATTTTATAGTGATGTGTTCCCATCACTAAGCTCATATAAGAGACCAGAGCTTATATAGAAGAGTTTAATTCACTGGTTTTGCAGTTAAGACTAAATGATTTCTAAAGTCTTTTCTAAATTTAAAGGTTTTGTTTTATTACTGTTTGGTAGAACTCAGAGTAAGGTGAATAATGGACCAGAGCCAATGCCAAAAAAAGTTTTCTTGTCCATAGCCAAGTCTAAGGAAACTCATTGAATTTCAATTGGTCTGTCAGGAGAAAATCTGGAAAAATAATTTGAATATGAATTTTGCATAGCTATTACTCTTAAAAGCACATCATTCATTATAGTAATTTCATTGCTTTAATTTTTCTCATCTTTGGATAGCTGATATAAATATCAGCTGTTTTCATGGATAGGAATTGAAGGGAAAGTCCTTTCCATCTCTTTTTATATGAAAAGATAAAACCATTGTAATTACTCTGCAAGATTGAGGTTTGGTAACCTTGGATTTTTTTCATTTCAAGCTCACTAAGAAAGCAGATATACCAAACACAGGAAAAATTTTCTAAGGGAAGATTTCTATAAATCATTAAAAATGAACTCTATTGGCTAAGAGCAAGACACTGTAATGATAAAAGATGCAGCCAAATTTAAAAGACAGGCCTCTTATATCTTTCAACTAACATGACATGGAAACATGCTAGTTCTCATTCATTCTTTATTTGACAGATTATTATTAAGAGCCTACCACTTAATACCATTATTATATTTTATGATGTTGAATAGACAGATGTAGAAAATGGTAGCAAGATATGGCAATTGTCCAGTAAAATAGTGATTTTCTTTCCACCTAAGTAATCTTAACTAGCTGCTTGATGGAACAGTAGATTGGAGATGCTGACTCACATTTGGGCCCCTTCAGGTGGTAAGATGTAAGATGACTTTGTAAATGGTGTGCCATGGCAGGGTGCTACAAAATAGATACGTAAGATTTTATGACAAATATTGATTGCCTAAGCTCATGGAGAAGAGAAGTGAAAGGCAAAGGAGAAAAGGAAAGATATACCCACTTGAAGGAAGAGTTCCAAAGAATAGCAAGGAGAGATGAGATAAAACCTTCCTTAGTGATCAATGCAAAGAAATAGAGGAAAACAATAGAATGGGAAGGACTAGAGAACTCTTCAAGAAAATTAGAGATACCAAGGGAATATTTCATGCAAAGATGGGCACAGTAAAGGACAGAAATGGTATGGACCTAACAGAAGTAGAAGATATTAAGAAGAGGTGGCAAGAATACACAGAAGAACTAAACAAAAAAGATCTTCATGACCCAGATGATCACGATGGTGTAATCACTCACCTATAGCCAGACATCCTGGAATGTGAAGTCAAGTGGGCCTTAGGAAGCATCACTATGAACAAAGCTAGTGGAGGTGGTGGAATTCCAGTTGAGCTCTTTCAAATCCTAAGAGATGATCCTGTCAAAGTGCTACACTCAATATGTCAGCAAATTTGGAAAACTCAGCAGTGGCCACAGGACTGGAAAAGGTCAGTTTTCATTCCAGTCCCGAAGAAAGCCAATACCAAACAATGTTCAAACTACCACACAATTGCACTCATCTCACACACTAGCAAAGTAATGCTCAAAATTCTCCAAGCCAGGCCTCAACAGTACGTGAACCGTATACTTCCAGATGTTCAAGCTGGTTTTAGAAAAGGCAAAGGAACCAGAGATCAAATTGCCAGCATCCACTGGATCATCGAAAAAACAAGAGAGTTCCAGAAAAACATCTGCTTTATTGACTATGCCAAAGCCTTTGACTGTGTGGATTACAACAAACTGTGGAAAATTCTTAAAGAGATAGGAATACCGACCACCTGACCTGCCTTCTAGAAATCTGTATTCAGGTTAAGAAGCAACAGTTATAACCAGACATGGAATGACAGACTGGTTCCAAATAGGCAAAGGAGTACGTCAGGGCTGTATATTGTCACCCTGCTTATTTAATTTATATGCAGAGTACATCATGAGAAATGCTGGACTGGATGAAGCACAAGCTGGAATCCAGATTGCCGGGAGAAATACCAATAACCACAGATATGCAGATGACACCACCCTTATGGCAGAAAGTGAAGAAGAACTAAAGAGCCTCTTGATGAAAGTGAAAGAGGAGAATGAAAAAGTTGGCTTAAAGCTCAACATGCAGAAAACTAAGATCATGGCATCTGGTCCCATCACTTCATGGCAAATAGATGGGGAAACAGTGGAAACAGTGTCAGACTTTATTTTTCTGGGCTCCAAAATCACTGCAGATGGTGACTGCAGCCATGAAATTAAAAGACGCTTACTCCTTGGAAGGAAAGTTATGACCAACCTAGACAGAACATTAAAAAGCAGAGACATTACTTTGCCAATAAAGGTCTGTCTATTCAAAGCTATGGTTTTTCCAGTAGTTATGTATGGATGTGAGAGTTGGACTATAAAGAAAGCTGAGTGCAGAAGAATTGATGCTTTTGAACTGTGGTGTTGGAGAAGACTCTTGAGAATCCCTTGGACTGCAAGGAGATCCAACCAGTCCATCCTAAAGGAAATCAGTTCTGAATATTCATTGGAAGGACTGATGCTGAAGCTGAAACTCCAATACTTTGGCCACCTGATGCAAAGAACTGTCTCATTTGAAAAGACCCTGATGCTGGGAAAGATTGAAGGTGGGAGGAGAAGGGGACGACACAGAATGAGATGGTTGGATGGCATCACTGACTCAATGGACATGAGTTTGAGTAAACTCTGAAAGTTGGTGACGGACAGGGAGATCCAGCGGGCTGTGGTTCATGGGGTTGCAAAGAGTCAGACACGACTGAGCAACTGAACTGAACTGAAGCTCATGGAACAGTCAAGTCACATCCTGTGTATGACAGGACCATGGCTTATGCTGTGAGAAGCACTGCAGAGTATAAATGAGTTTGATGAGCTAGCTGAAGCTGGTACCCCAAGGTTCATAACAACTTTGGAGTTCTTGCCATCAGGTATGGCTCTTTGCTAAGAAAAATCATATTACTGATAAGTCTGTTTTGTCTTCCTGTGGTCCTAAACAGAATGCTAGATACATAGTAGGTGTTTCATCCATATTGTTATGAGTAACAAGAGCTTTTTCATTTGTTTTGTACTTTCATTATTGCTGTCAGACCAATTACAGACCAGTTTGAAATTGGCTTTAGATGGAGTATGGAATAGACTCTCTTGGTATAGAACAAGGAGAGAGAGTAATCTGAGAAAGTATAGGTGAACTTAAGTGTTTCTAGAATCATTTGGTAATACCCACCCTTTTTTCCTAACCATTTTTCATTGACATTTAGTTTATTAGATCTTCTTTGCCTTTGTTCAGTCGCTTAGTCATGTCCACCTCTTTGTGACCCTATGGATTGCAGTACGCAAGGCTTCCCTATCCTTTACTATCTCTTGGAGTTTGCTCAAATTCATGTCCATTGAATCAGTGATGCCATCCAACCATCTCGTCCTCTGTTGTCCCCTTCTTCCTGCCCTCAGTCTTTCCCAGCATCAGGGTCTTTTCTAATGAGTCAGCTCTTCACAACAGGTGGCCAAAGTATTGGAGCTTCAGCTTCAGCATCAGTCCTTCCAATGGATATTCAGGGTTGATTTGCTTCAGGATTGACTGGTTTGATCTCCTTGCAGTCCAAGGGACTCTCAAGAGTCTTCTCCAGCACAACAGTTCGAAAGCATAAATTCTTTGGTGCTCAGCCTTCTTTTATGGTCCAACTCTCATATCCGTACATGACTACTGGAAAAACCATAGCTTTGACTCTATGGACCTTTGTCGGCAAAGTGATGTCTCTGCTTTTTTTTGCTTTTTTTTCCCAACTCTTTGCAATGCCATGGAGTATAGCCCATTATGCTCCTCTGTCCATGGGATTCTCCAGCCGAGAATACTGGAGTGGGTTGCCATTCCCTTCTGCAGGGATGTCTCTGCTTTTTAATATGCTGTCTAGGTTTGTCATTGCTTTTCTTCCAAGGAGCAAGCATCTTTTTATTTCGTGGCAGCAGTCACTGTCTGCGGTGATTTTCGAGCCCAAGAAAATAAATTAGATCTTCTGTTTCCTCCCTTTTGTGATTATACACATCCATCAGAATCTGTATCCTCTTAAATGGATGTTTAAAATTTCTTAAGATGTGTATCAATGCAAACAGGAAGGCTTTTACAGAATAGTGGGCCATATTGGAGTCAGATGTGCTAAGTTTCCACTCCAGCTCATACCTTGGATAGTTTATTTACCATTTCTCACTTCAGTTTCCTCACCTGTAAAATGTAGGTAGGTGCTAAACTTCCGTGGTGGCTCAGTGGTAAAGAATCCACCTGCCCATGCAGGAGACACAGGTTCTATCTCTCATCTGGAAGATCCCACATGTCACAGAGCAGCTAAGCCCGTGCACCACAACTATTGAGCCTGTGCTCTAGAGCCTGGGAGCCACAACAACGGAGCCCATGGTGGGTGCCACAACTACTGAAGCCCACGCACCCTAGACCCCAAATGCCACAGCAAGAGAAGCCACCACAATGAGAAGCCTGTGCACCACAACTGGAGAAAAGCCCATGCAGCAACAAAGACCTATCACAGCCAAAAATAAAAATAGATAAATAAAATTATTATTTTTAAGTGTAAGTAGATATACAAAAGTTGTACTGGAAAGAACTCTGTCCCTTCCTGGGTGAATTTGAGCTGTTCATTTCACTTCTCAGAGCCTCCATTTTCTCTTTGAAATGAGATGGTCAGATGGCACAGGTTAACTTGTAAACCTAGCATTCTGTAATGTGATTAAATGGCATCAGAATATTGCAATAGAGGAGAAAGATTGAATTCAACGCTGAATATGGGGCTAAGTAGGAGTTATAGCCAGCACGTACGATGAGGGAGTGGATGGAAAATTACCAAGAGACCTTGGTCACGTGTCAGTGATGATGGATCGAGGGAGGCTGTGATTAGATCAAAGGTAGGAGGAGAGGAGTTTCATTGGATATCAAAGATGAGAGGATTCTTGATAAACTGGTTCATTGGGATTTTTTTTGGCTAAAACAGAGTTCAGCAGGCCTAGAAGGCTTAGGCAAAACTGGAGACAAAGGAGTCTTAACTTGAGAGTCTTGTCACTATGAGCCACATAATTGCTGACCATAAGTTATTTTTGGGACAGGGTATTGTAAATATTTTTTTTTAATTTAATGCAAATATATTGAAGTCGATATAGGGAGGATGGACAGAGGTTCAAATCTGACTTACCTAACTTCATTGCCGGAGAAGGCAATGGCACCCCACTCCAGTACTCTTGCCTGGAAAATCCCATGGACGGAGGAGCCTGGTAGGCTGCAGTCCATGGGGTCACTAAGAGTCGGACACGACTGAGCGACTTCACTTTCACTTTTCACTTTCATGCACTGGAAAAGGAAATGGCACCCCGCTCCAGTACTCTTGCCTGGAGAATCCCAGGGACGGGGGAGCCTGGTGGGCTGCCATCTGTGGAGTTGCACAGAGTCGGACACGACTGAAGTGACTTAGCAGCAGCAGCAGCAACCTCATTGCAGAAACACTAAATTTCAGTCTTAGCTACTGTGACCTCAGCTCTGCCAAGCTTTTACCCCAGTATGCTGTTTCACACATTCTTGATGGCACTTTTTTCCTCACTTGGTCTTCTCTTGTCTTTAGTAGACTGACTTTATCTCCTTTTGGTAACCTTCTGTTCACAGGAACCAGGGAAAGCTAAGGGGTAGAGTCAGGAAAGAACTAGAAAACAATACTCAGCTACTAGAATGCCATTTGCCATGTAGAGAACAGCTGGTACCTTGGTGACCGTTTTTCGTGCTCCACCTGCTGCCTGTCACTCCATGGGTGAGGCTGTCTGAAGCATCTTGGCAAAAGTAGCAGAATTCCTACAGATGACTTCCACGTGGAGCACAAACTAGGTCTTCCCAGACCAGAACTTCTCACCTAATCCTAGCTAAACCGCACATACTTTCTGATGTCTTAAGCAAAAGAGATCTTTTCTTTAAAAACTCTTGTGTTTAAATGTGAAAATAGAATTCCATTTCAGTAAAAGCATGGCATCTAGTTTTGGTTACTGATTCTGAAAATACTAGAGGAATGGTTCTTTAATTTGTTTTTCTGCTTGTTTCAGGGAGATGGCTGGGTTTATCACAAACCCCTTTGGAAAATAATTCCAACAACACAACCAGCAGAGTGACATATACTATCTAAGACTCAAGTAAATGAACTTCTCTGTTTACCCTAAACCCTCCCAGTATGGAGTCATTGCACTGAGTGACCTGCTTCCTGATTGCACAGACTGAAGCTAATCACACACGAATGTACCGATAGGGCACCGTAGAGCTGCAGCACGACCAAAGTGTTGAAGAAGCACGGTGGACTTCTCACCAAGCTGTTCATGTGATGTGAGCAATATCATCTTAAAACCTTTCACCTGAATTATTAGATGATTAATCTCTTACCCAGAGTGAATCCCCTGTTTTTGCATGGGGGCAGCAGATAAACACAACAATGAGAACTCAGTGATTTTAATTTCTTTATAGTGAAAATTGAAGTCTCTTTTAGAGTTTGTGCTTTGCTTTCTGTTAGTAGCTGAAGTATTCGCTACTTTTACAACAAACCAAGAGGAGGAAGAAGATGACCCAGAAGTGGCTTCAGCCATTGTGCCTGAAATCAGTGTTAAAGAAAAATCAACCAGGTTGTCATAACAAGGCATTCTGTTCCTTCAAAGAGACTGTGTGCCTGTGTCTGAGGAACTTATCCATTATCCACCTCTGTTGGAACTCTCTTTTAAAAAGTATATTTATAAATTGATTAGAATTATAACCATGGAGAATTTTTTCTTCTGAGCATTTTAATATACTTGAAAACAACATTGACTTGAAAAATTTCAGAACATTTTTCAATACCTAGTTTTATTAAATATTATACTTGAGAGACAATTTTTTAAAATGTGTTCATGTCAATATGATGAGATTTTGGCCTTTCTCAAGAACTGAGGCATTAAAGAATATAGCAAATATTTAAAAATAAAACTGTTACTGTTTTCCTTATCTTTTTTTCATTTGTAGATTAATATCCAGTATTATGTGCTATCCCTCTGGATAAGTATGCTTTATTTTACCTCTGTTCACTCAAAATTTAAAACAACTATTCCTATTTGTCAGTAATTCAGAATTTGAATATGTGACTAAGTGCATGTATGGTATGGTTTTGCTTTCTTTTCAAGGAAACTAAAATGCTGAAGAAAGAGTATGAAATAAAAAAGATACCAGGAAAAAAGGTATCAGGAAGTTGTATTCAGGTACAAATCTTTTTTTTTTTTTTAAGTATTTTATTGAGGTTAAAGAATTACTGACAAAAGAATAGTGCTAATTATGGCTTTCATCATTCATTCAAGTATTTATTGAGCACCTGCTTATGGTACTCAGCACTTGTTTTACTGCAAGCTACCTTAATTTTTCAAGAGTGGTGCCTTACTCTGTTTCTCCTGATGTGGTCTTCCAATCAGTGTGTGTAACATATAGCTATTATTCATCAGCCATTGTAGGTGGCTGTATCTGTTGCATCAACATAAGACATTTAAGCTTTGTGTGCTGATAAATTGTGTTTTATTGAAGGGGGTTAATAGAATGAAAACAGCAAAATAATTTTTTCAACAAATTGTAAGTTGTAAGAAAATAATTCGTTTATGTACAACCATTTTAATGATTCCCTTGTTCATTTTTGCTGTGAAATGCACTGAAAAAAATCTCAAAATGAATTATAGTTCATGTGTTGGAAAGATTAAAAAATAATAAAACTGGACAACAGTGATGCCTTTGTCTATTTTATGAGTGGAGAGAAATAGAAAGTTGAAATTATTGCTCTATTCATTTGAGAAGGGCATTTATTTAATTTATTTTTTTACATGAAACTTTTAGTATTTTATTCATTTTTCATAGTTCTACAGTATTAGTAAAAATAATGGTCATTATAAATAAGTATAAAATGGAAGTTGATGAAAAACTAACCCAAGTTGATGAAAAAATAACCCAAGTCGTCTTTGACTCCCACCCTCCCCCAAAGAAACTAGCTGCTGCTGCTAAGTCACTTCAGTCATGTCCGACTCTGTGTGACCCCATAGACGGGCTGCCCCACCCCTGGGATTCTCCAGGCAAGAACACTGGAGTGGGTCGCCATTTCCTTCTCCAATGCATGAAAGTGAAAAGTGAAAGGGAAGTCGCTCAGTCGTGTCCGACTCTTAGCGACCCCATGGACTGCAGCCCACCAGGCTCCTCCGTCCATGGGAGTTTCCAGGCAAGAGTACTGGAGTGGGGTGCCATTGCCTTCTCCGAAGAAACTAGCTAGTATATGGCAAATATCCTTTTCACATGTTATCTTTAGGCATGTATTCACTTTGTGGTGGTAGATGGTTTAGTCGCTAAGTTGTGTCTGATTCTTGCAACGCCACGGACTGTAGCCTGCCAGGCTCCTCTGTCCATGGTGTTTTCCAGGCAAGCTTACTGGGGTGGGTTGCCATTTCCTTCTGCATCTTTTATTTTTTTATTGGAATTAGTTGTTTTACAATGTTTGTGCTGTACAGCAAAATGAGTCAGCTGTACATATATATATGTACACATATGTATATCTGTGTATATGTGTACATATATATATCCTCTCTTTTGGATTTGAGAATGATGTGTACTTTTAAAAAAATTATTTATTTATTTTTGTCTATCCTGGATCTTCATTGCTGGGTGGGTTTTTGTCTGGTTGCAGAGAGTAGGGGCTACTCTCTATTGCGGTTTGCAGTGGCCTCTCTTGTTGCAGAGCATGGGCTTTAGGGTGTACAGGCTTCAGTAGTGGCTCCGTAGTTGCGGCTGCCGGGCTCGAATGCAGGCTCAGCAGTTGTGCCACAGGAGCTTAGTTGCTCCACGGTGTGTGGGATCTTCCCAAATCAGGGATCGAACCCACATCTCCTACATTGGCAGGTGGATTCTTTACCACTGAGCCACCAAGGAAGCCCAGGACATTGATTTTAAATCCTTACCTTCAGGAATCTTTTGGGAAGATAAGGGAGTAAACTTAGTTGTGTGTTTTTTTTTTAATGAAATATTTTAATTTTACTACTTAAGTAAATTGGAATAGAAGTTTTTGTTTTGTTCTTTGAACCATTTGAATGCTCATTTATTTCTTTGAATTTTTGAACCATTTTAAGAATTACTGAAATAGGATTTTTTTAATTCTTGCTAAAAATACATTTAAAGTAATTGAAATCTCCCCATGTTGACAGAAGTGAAGTAATACCACTTTAGGGTAACTGTTTTACCTTGTCCTTATAAAAAAATAATAATAACCTATGAGTCCCTTTTTAAAATATATTATTCATTTATTTATTTATTTTTGGTTTCTCTCCATCTCCGTGGCTGTGCATGGACTTTCTCTACTTGGGGCAGATGGGGACTACTATTCATTGTGATGCCCGGGCTTCTTGTTGCAGTGACTCCTCTTGTTGCAGAGCACAGGCTCTAGATGCACAGCCTTCTGTAGTTGAACACGTGGGCTGCTGCTCGTGGGCTCTAGAGCTCGGACTCAGTGGTTGTGGCACAGAAGCTTAGTTGTTCTGCAGGATGTAGGACCTTCCCGGACCAGGGATCAAACCCGTGTCCCCTGCATCGCCAGGCAGATTCTTATCCACTACACCACAAGGGAAGTCCCTGTCCTTTTCTTGACATCTACTGCAGCTTACTCACCTAACAAGAGGTAGAGGCCTCTTCTGGTTTTTGTTTTGTTCTTTTAGTCTACACCTTGTTAATTGGTCAGGGAAGCAGTTTTTGTAGCAATTGTGTCTGTCTTTTGGGCCAAAGTTTTAAATATACACTTTCGTTCTGGCTATGACAAATTGTGTGTTAAGAAGTCCAAGACTGGAAGTGACAAAAAGAAGGTATTCTGACTTTTAGGTTATGTACTGGGTGAGGTATGGCAGCTATATGTTGATTCACTGAACTCTGCAAGTTGTAACCATCAACTGTAATACCTACTTGTCATTAGAAATAAGAAAAAAGTAGAGTTCCTCACTCCATAATCCTCGTATATTACTCTCACTGTAAATATCTGATACTTGATGAACCAACTTCTACAAATGGATTCTTCAGTTCAGTCGCTTAGTCGTGTCTGCCTCTTTACGAGCCCATGGACTGCAGCGCGCCAGGCTTCCCTGTCCATCACCAACTCCCAGAGTTTACTCAAACTCATGTCCATTGAGTCGGTGATGCCATCCAACCATCTCATCCTCTGTCGCCCACTTCTCCTCCCACCTTCAATCTTTCCCAGAATCAGGGTCTTTTCAAATGAGTCAGCTCTTCGCATCAGGTCGCCAAGGTGTTGGAGTTTCAGCTTCAATATCAGTCCTTCCAATGAATATTCAGGACTGATCTCCTTTAGGACGGAGTGGTTGTATCTCCTTACAGTCCAAGGGACTCTCAAGGGTCTTCTCCAACACCACAGTTCAAAAGCATCAGTTCTTTGGCGCTCAGCTTTCTTTATAGTTCAACTCTCACATCCATACATGACTACTGGAAAAACCATAGCCTTAACTAGATGGACCTTTGTTGGCAAAGTAATGTCTTTGCTTTTTAATATTCTGTCTAGATGGATTCTTAAGATTTATTAATTAATTTGGTAAGTCTGAAATTTTGTTAAAAATATTGCCTTAAGATGAAAGCTAACTTCTATTCAATGTGTTCCCGTAGAAAGGCAAATTGGTGTGATTATTCCAGAATCTACACTTTGGAGAGATTCTTTTTAGCTGTTACAGTGACTGGAAACTGAGTGATGATTCACCAGAGATAGTAGAAAAGTTAATATAAGATGATTCTACCACATGTGTGTTAGTCACTCATTCATGTTCGACTCTTTGCGACCCCATGGACTGTAGCCTGCCAGGCTTCTCTGTCCATGGAATTCTCCAGGCAAGAATACTGGAGTGGACTGCCATTCCCTTCTCCAGATTTTACCATATGGGGGATAAAAAAGACAAAGCTCATACACATGAAAATTCTAATAAAATATATATTCTAGTGGCATAAACAACAACAAAAATTCCTATTTGGTCCAAAAACCAAATTGCAAAGGAAATTCTTACAAAACATTTTCACTTAATGTTCAAACAACCCTGTGAAGTTGTAAACTCAGGGATGGGTGTTCATACTGTACAGATGAAGAAATTATTGCTCAGAGAATTTAGTGCTCACTTCAGGTCACTTAGCTAGAGTTTCATTCATTCAACAAACATCTTCTGAGTATTCCTTTTAGAGCTGATTGATGCACTGGACTCAGATATGGTAAATACTCTCTGTATCCTCACAGACTTAGATGAGGGAAGAAACTAAAACTTAATTCCTGAAAATGGTATGTTGACACAGGCAAGGCTATGTATTGGTCTTTCCAAAACCCAGATACCTCCATAATGTGGAAGGCAGAGTTGAGCACTGAGACGAAATCAAGAAGGTTGGTTTAAAGTCTGCATAAGAAGCTCCAAACAATGCATCCAGGTGACTTACCCTTGTTCATCCCTACAAAAGACTTGGAGAGATTTAACCAGAGAGGTTCCCAATTCAAGAACACAAATAAATTATTAAACTGAAAAGCAGAATAAGTTAGTAAAAGTGAGACCTTTCAGCCCCTTCCTCTATCCCATTCCCAAAATATTGGCAGTCAGACTTAAACCCTTAGGTGAGAGATTAAAAGATACATTTTCTGGAGTAAAACTCCAGAAAACAAAAAGTCCTATGATAAATTTAAAGGGTCCACCAACAAAAAGCTCAGCTGACAACTCTGTTAGTAAAGCCAACTCCTTCAACATAACTTTCTACCCTCTCTCCAACACACTACACATCTGTGTTCCTCCACACTATATATATATATATATATATATATATATACACACACACACACAACATCACACTTCATTTTAATAGCTAAGGTTCAGCAGACATTTCAGGAAAGCTTCCAACATAAAGAGATCAAAGCAAACAGGAGAAGGGAAATTAGAGGAAGGAAATAATTTAGGAAGTTTAGGGAAATTACTTGAGAAAAAAATAAATCTTTAGATGGTTTTGCTTCTATGAAACATGAACAAAATGCTATTTTTTAAATGGACTGTTCAGAGAACAGGCACTGGTCTTGGAAATTTAAAATATGATAGTTCAAATTAACCACTCAATAGATGTTCTAGAAGATAAGTGAGAAAAAGCTGTCAGCAAATAGAACAAAAGGACAGACCATGGACAATAGGAGAGAAATAATATGAAAAGGGGAGATGCAGTCCAGGAAGTCTAACGTAACTAGTGGGGATTCCAGGAAAAGAAAACCAATGGAAAGGATGATACTATTTAGATATTTGTGTATATATAAAATTTCCCAAGAGTAAATGATGTGAATTCTTTTGAAAATACCATGAATACCCTGCACAATAGGGGAAAAAACAAAAGCCCAAACCAAAACACATTGTGAAATTTCGTAACACTAAGGATAGAGGGGGCATCGTAGGTGGTGCTAGCGGTAAAGAACTTGCCTGCCAATGCAGGAGACAGATGCGGGTCCAACATCCCTGGGTCAGGAAGATTCCCTGAAGGAGGGCATGGCAACCCACTCCAGAAACCTAGCCTGGAGAATCCCGCAAACAGAGGAGCCTGGTGGGCGAAGTCCATACGGTTGTGCAAAGTCGGACATGACTGAAGCAACTTAGCACATATGGAGGCAAGGATAGAGAGAAGATTCTAAAAAGAGAATAGTGCCAGCCCTCTCAATAACATCACTTAAAGCTAAAAGGCAAAAGAGTAATACCTCCAATTTTGCCTAGAATTTTATTCCCAGCAAACAGACAAATCTGACATTCAAGATTTCAAAATTTTATGCCAGCATTTCCTTTTCTGAAAACTTCTAAAGTATATGCTCCAGCGAAACAAGAGGGAAAAAACAGAAATTGGAGTGGATAAAAAATCATGAAAAACAGAAGATCAAACACAAGTCAGAGAAGCTTCCACTCTATGATCTTGAGACACATTGTTGTTCTTTAGTTGCTAAGTCGCGTCTGGCTCATTCATGACCTCATGGACTAGCCCACCAGGCTCCTCTGTCCATCTCGACAGGTAGTCTCCCACTAACTAGCTCCTCCAACCACTATCATATCTGTGGACAGGTACTGACTTTAGGAAGTTATTTGAACCAAAATCTGTCTCACTACAAGGATATCACTGATCGATTCTAATGAAGTTCATATAAGATGAGAATATTTTAACTTGTACGTCACAATACTTAATATATTTCATTACTATATATATTTATATGTATGTTCATCCTCCCAATTTTAGTATTCTGGTGTTATTTAGCTGTTCTTCATATGATGGTATGTTCTCTCATAATCAATATCCTGAGAATGCACCATATATCAATGTTACTTCCAAAAAGCCAAAATATTGCAAGTGGAGTCTTGTTTTGGATCCATGGATCTTTCATCTTTTTAACAGTTCTGTTAATGTATAATGGACTTAAAGTGTACAATTTGATAAGTTTTGACATATGTCTCCATCCATGAAACAGTATCACAGTCACAATAATGAAAATATTTATCATTCCCGAAAGTTGACTCTTAATTCTTTGTAATCTCTCCTTTCCACCTCTCCCCATCTTCTTTCCCATTTCCAGGGAACTTCTTATATCAGTGTATTGTATTGTAAGGACACCTGACATTGAATTTAAGGCCCACCAGCATAATTCAGCATGGTGAACTCATCTCAGGATTTATTTATTACACCTGCAAAGACCTTTTATCTAAGTAAGGTAACATTAACAGGTTCCAGGAATTGGGATATGGAATATCATTTTGGAGGTCATCATTCAACCAATTACATCACTAACTGCTTTGTATCACAGATTTGTTAACAGAATCAAACAGTATGGTCTTTTGCAGGGCGGTGGCGGGGGGGGGGGGTCTGACTTATTCCATTCAGAATAATTATCTGCTATTTATCCATGTTGATTCGTATATTCTTTTTTATTGCTGAATTGTTTGGAATATACCACAATTTATTCATTGGTGTTGATAGATAGCTGTGGTTGTCTTCCGAGCACCTCATTCTGCCTCAAGCGGAAGAGAAAAAACTTCTCCATCCCTCCAGACAAGGAAATGGCTTACTCTGGCCTTTAGAAGAAGCTAAGCCAGGCACTCTCTGCCCCTCAGTCAGAGTTTGGGGCTAGTGAGCTCTGTCCCAACCACCTTCTGCTATTAGCTGGTTGTTAGTGCTGACTATGTGCTTCCCTGGTGGCTCAGATGATAAAGAATCTGTCTGCAATGCAGGAGACAGGGTTTGATCCCTGGGTCGGGAATATCCCATGGAGAAGGGAATCGCTACCCACTCTAGTGTTCTTGCCTGGAGAATTCTATGGACAGAAGAGCCTCGTGGGCTACAGTCCATGGGGTTGCAAAGTTGGACATGACTGAGCAACCAGCACTACTGCTGCTGCTAGTGCCTATGTGTGAGTCGAACTGCCTCTCTGGGCTTCCTGGCCCTCATCAGAAAAGTGAAGGCGTTGATTAGAGGATCTCTCGGATAATACCTTACTGATCATCTCCAGTTGGGGTTATTTATATAGGGGGGAAAAGAAAAGAATCCCCTCCTCTCCCATTCCCCTTAGGGCTGAGGTTGGTTTCTGGAACCAGTCAGCTGACTCAGATCTCTGCCATGTCACCGCTTTTCCTGCCTAACAAAGGGGAGAAGTGAGGATGGTAAGGCTGCTCAGAATCACTCCCTGGTGGAAGCAGAGCTCTGCCTTTAGGGCCCAGAGGCATAAAGGGACATGGTGACTCCGCTTTGTGCCTCTGCATCTCAAGGAAATGGTTCTCAGGAACCACGCTGGGGTCCTCACAGGACCAGGCCCCTGGGGTAGGGGCTAGGGAGGACGGCCCATCTTGGGACTGGGGAAGGGATATGAAAGGAGGCAGCACTGGCCACCATTCCACCATCACCATTTTTACCTACTCCCTTGCAGTTTTAAGGAGAATTCAGTTCAGTTCAGTCGCTGAGTCGTGTCCGACTCTTTGCGACCCCATGAATCGCAGCACACCAGGCCTCCCTGTCCATCACCAACTCCCGGAGTTCACTCAGACTCACGTCCATTGAGTCAGTGATGCCATCCAGCCATCTCATCCTCTGTCGTCCCCTTCTCCTCCTGCCTCCAATCCCTCCCAGCATCAGGGTCTTTTCCAATGAGTCAACTCTTTGCATGAGGTGGCCAAAGTACTGGAGTTTCAGCTTTAGCATCATTCCTTCCAAAGAACATTCAGGTATGAGGAAATACCTACATGGGCTGGAGGAGGAAGGACTTTCTTTTGGCCTGACTGGTACAATGAGAGCTAGGGTGGGCAGGAGACCTACCTGGCTTTAATAAGTAAAAGTGTGGTTTCTTATTACTTGTTTGCTTGTTTTGTCTTGTATTCTCTGTTCCACCCCCCACTCATTTATTAATCCAGGAAACCTATATGCTGAGTGCTGGGGACACAGAGATGTGAGACACTCCCCATTCCCCCATTAGCCTAGAAGAGGAGACAGTCTGTTAGTAAACCAGGTGAGACGTGCCAGAATAGAAAAAAGCCAGCCTTCAATGAAAGGGGTTAATGAGTATGTGAGAAGGAGGTCATGAAAAAATCTCATTAAGAAAACCACCAGTCTAAACACAGGGCAGAAAGGGAGAGAAGATGGTGGAAGAATAGGACGGGAAGACCAACTTCTCCCCAACAAATGTATCAAAATATCATCTACATGTGGAACAGTTCCCACAGAACATCTTCTGAACACTGCCAGAAGACCCAAGATTTACAGAAAGACAAGCCAATCTCCTCGGAACGAGGTAGGGCAAAAGATAAAAGACAAAAAAAGGAGACAAAGAATTTGGGATGGGGGCCTGCACCCTGGGGAGGGAGTCAGTCGTGAAGGAGAAAAGATTTCTGCATACTAGGAAAACCCCTCACAAGCAAGGTCAGGGGAAGGGAGCTTCAGAACCTCAGAGGGAAGCACAGCGAGACAGGCGCGCCAAAGGCAAAACAGAGAAACTTCATTTTGGCTCGTACGTGGCTCACACGCTTGTGGCAAGTAGGGGCTGGGTGTGGAGGCTCAGGCCTCGGGATTGGTCCTCAGTGAGAGGAATGGGGGTTGACTACCATGAAGGTACTCTGAGGGGGCTAATATGACACAGTGGAAGAGGATTGGGGAAAACCCTGGGACCACCAGCGTGTGTTAGTCGCTCAGTGGTATCCAACTCTGTGACCCCATGGAATGCAGCCCACCAGGCTCCTCTGTCCATGGGATTCTCCAGGCTAGAATACTGGAGTGGCTTGCCAGTCCCTTCTCCAGGGGTTCTCGAACCTGGCTCTCCTGCATTGCAGACAAATTCTTTACCATCTGAGCCACCAGGGAAGCCCTGAAATGTGTAGGACATATTCAAATTCTTAAGGGAGAGCTATATGGGACCACCAGAGAAGCAAAAGATTATTCCCGTGGGAAATCTCTAATGCCTCCATGTTCTAACTCTATGTGCTCACAGATCAAAGCACTCTGATCTACCAGTCTAAGGTCCCAGAGGCAGAGAAGCAGACATGAGTGCCAGGGGCAGGAGATCTACAGTCTTGACCCCACAGATCACAACTACCATCAAGCTGTGAGCACCTGCCAGTCGCTACCCACATTTTCCTGAAAGCCTGAGTGGCTTGGCTCTGCCAAGGGTGTCACAACCTGGGACCAACTCCTCTGGGGAAGCATACGACCCACCCCAGCCTGGGCAACCTCCCTCAGGGCCCAGCCATAGCAAGCACTCCCTACACACTCCAGCAGTATCTGCTGTACCCCTGCCTCTTCCCAGCACAACTGAGCAAGTGAGTCCTAATAAGTGGCTACTTTCGCCCCCTCACGTATGGGCAGAGAACAGGCACGGAGAGAGACTTAGAAGAAGAGGCAACCCCAAAACCAAAGTGGAACACCAAAAGCTGTGAGCAAAGGAAGGAAGAGGAAACCGCCCCAGACGTGGCAAGTGCAGAGGTTTAAATTCCTGCAATTAAAATCTGAGGTTGTGTGCTTTAGTGGCAACTGTAGATTTTGAGAGCAAGTACAAGCTTGAGCAAGGGAAGATCTGAGTCTAAGCTGACCCCACACCACCCACAACAGGTTCAGAGACCTTCCAAGATGTATTGGCGGACTTTCTGAATAGGCAGATCGACTGCAGCAGGAAAACAGGAATCACTTGAACATGCCTCTCACTGCCACTCTCTATATTCTGCACTCCCCTGCTTTTTCCTTCTTCTTCTCATATTGGCCTAATACGGTTCTTTGTTACTCCTTTAATTTTTATTTTTTGTAACCTACTACTTTTTCTTTATCTTAAAAAATGAAAACACCTTATCTTTTAAACAAATTACATATTTTTTGTTTTCGTTTTTGATGTTTTTGATTTTATAATTTTGAGAGTCTAATTTTTTTCCACGTTTTTGATTTTTGTTGTTTGATCTTTTGTTTTTAATTTTGTATCATTGAGAGTCTAATTTTTAGTACCTGTTTTCATTTAGGAGTTAGGTTATTGACTTGATTGCTCTTTTTTCTTTTGACTTTTTTCCCCGTTTTTTCTCCTTCTTCGCTCCTCTTTGCTTTGTATAAGTGTGTGAATCTCTTTGGGTGATCTTGGATGTTGAGAATTGTTTCTCCATTAGTCTAGGTGTTTTGCCTTCTGTGCTGCATGCCCTGTGAAGTCTTGATACTGCTTAAGGGGTTGAGCCTGAACCCCAGAGGCAGGAGACTCAACTCCAGGACTTTGGACTACTAGAGAACTCCTAACCCCATGGAAAATTAATAGGCAAGAGCCCTCCCAAAGGCCTCCATCTCAACACTAAGACCATGTTCCACCCAAAAGCCAGCAAACTCCAGTGCTGGATGCCCCACACCAATCCTTCAGCAAAGCAGGATCACAACCTTGCATATTAGCAGACAGGCTGCCCAAAGCCATACTGAACCCAGAGACACCCAAAACACACTACTGGCCATGGCACCGCCTTCCAGAGAGATGAAATCCAGCCCCATCCATCAGAACACAGGCACAAGGCCCCCCAAACCGGAAACCTTCACAAGGCACTAGTCCAGCCCACCCATGGCAGGCAGATTCCACAATTAAGAGCAACTGTGACCTTCCAGTCTGCAGAAAGGAGACCCCAAACACAGTCAATTAAACAAAATGAAAAGACGGAGAAATACACAGCAGATGAAGGAAAATGGTAAAAACCCACAAGACCAAACAAATGAAGAGGAAATAGGCAGTCTACCTGAAAAAGAATTCAAAGTAATGATAGTAAAGATGACCCAAAATCTAGAAGATAAATGGAGGCATGGATCAAAAAGACACAAGGTCTTGTTTAACAAGGACCTAGAAAAATTAAACAATCATCAACAACACAATAACAGATTAAAAATACACTGGTGGGAATCAACAGCAGAGTAAGTGAGGCAGAAGAACAGTTACGTGAGATGGAAGATAGACTGATGGAAATAACTGGAGCAGAACACAGTGAAGAAAATAGAATAAAGACAGGGCAAAGTACATTCAGTATAAATTTACATATTTAAAATTATTTTTAGTATTCAGGAAGTCCCCTATTGTTCTATAGATGTCCATAAAAAGGACAAAATAGTTTAGGAGAAAACAATTGAAGAGCTCTCCACAGGTTATCAGTCACAACAACCGTCTCTTGCCTGTTTCTTGTTCACCTTTCTGAACATGTATTGGGACACTCTGCTTCTCAGGCAGAGGTAAGATCCCAGATACTGCTCTCTCTCCTGCGTCCTGCCCTCCCTCACTTAATTCTATTCCTGAGTGTTCTCATTCACAGCATGGCTTTCCCTTGGCTTTGCTGCCCTTGGAACCGCTGCTTTTTGAGGGTGGTTGGCCGAAGAAGGATAGGATCCCCTCAGGAGGGTTGTACCTCTGATTCGTGACTTTAAGTGTTCCCCTGTGGCAGTCCACACAGCAAGGGGCAAATGATACCAGAAGTTCCAAGTAGAAGATTCCATCTAAGACATTAACTTTAGCCAGTGCAGTGACTTTACCTTCATAATCAAGGAAAGGTGCCTCAGGTCACTTATGTTAACCCCACGTCATCAAACGGGACTTAATATTTAACTTAATTACAGTTTTAGCTCTTCCCAAAATGGAATCAAACTTGTCAATCAGGAATTACTTGGTCAGCACTAGTGAGGTAATTTGTTCTTTAGACACTACTATCCTCGAAAGGAATGTGTCCTTATCACAAACAATTCAGTTTTTGCTGGTATAACTTCCTTGCCCTCGTTCCCTCCTAAGTCTTCCACTTTGTACAGCTCATTGGAGTGCTTTCTCTCTGCTTAGATGGGATGCTGCCTGATCCATGAATTGTTGAATAAAGCCAAAAAGATCCTCAAAGTTTGTTGTTGTTCAATCATTCAGTTGTGTCCGACTCTTTGCGACCCCATGGACTGCAGCATGCCAGGCTTCCCTGTCCTTCACAATCTCCTGGAGCTTGCTTAAACTCATGTCCATTGAGTTGATGATGCCATCCAACCATCTCGTCCTCTGTCATCCCCTTCTTATCCTGCCTTCAATCTTTCCCAGCATCAGGATCTTTTCCAGTGAGTCGGCTCTTTGCATCAGGTGGTCAAAGTATTGGAGCTTCAGCATCAGTCCTTCCTATGAATATTCAGGGTTGATTTCTTTCAGGATTGATTGGTTTGATCTCCTTGCTGTCCAAGGGACTCTCAAGAGTCTTCTCCAAAACCACAGTTCAAAAGCGTCAATTCTCTGGCGCTTGACTTTCAAAGTTTACTCAGTTGAATTATGGTTTTTTAACACTACTCAGTGCAAAGTGTGATGCTCAAATCACCAGCCCAGAGCAATTATCCCAGTGGCTCTAGGACTTAGTTTCCTGGGTATCTCAAAACTGGGAAAAAGGCACAGTATAACAGATACAGACAAAGGTCCATATAATCAAAGCTATGTTTTTTTCCAGTAGTACATACTGGTGTGAGAGTTGGACCATAAAGAAGGCTGAGCACCGAAGAATTGATGCTTTTGAATTGTGGTGCTAGAGTAGACTCTTGAGAGTCCCTTGGACAGCAGCAAGGAGATCAAATCAGTCAATCCTAAAGGAAATCAACTCTGAATATTCATTGAAAGAACTGATGCTGAAGCTGAAACTCCAATACTTTGGCCACCTGATGAGAAGATCTGACTCATTGGAAAAGACCCTGGAGAGACTGAAAGTAAAAGAAGGGGGCAGTAGACGATGAGATGGTTAGATAGCAACACTGACTCAATGGACATGAATCTGAGCAAATTCCTGGAGACAGTGAAGGACAGAAGAGCCTGGCGTGTGGCAGTCCATGGGGTCTCAGTTGAACACCACTTAGTGACTGAATGGCAAAAATTAACAGATACAAATCTGTTCCTGAAAATATATTTGTAAATTAATAAATTATTAATTTATTAATAAATTAATCAATAATTTATTAATAAATTAATAAATATATCTGATTTTAAAATGGTTCCTGGAAATTCCTTGGTGGTCCCGTGGTTAGGACTCAGCACTACCACTGTGAAGAGCCGGGGTTGTTCAACCCTTGGTGGGGAAATTAAGATTCCACAAGGCACACAGTGAGGCCACAAAAAAAAACCTAAGAACTTGCCTAGCATGGATATTCCCTGAAAAACTGTTTCCATGCCTTGAAACATTAAAGCTTTGCTTATTTACTTGGCAGTGGTGGGTCTCTGTTGCTGCACACCGGCTTTCTCTAGTTGTGGTGCACAGGCTTCTCATTAGTGGCTTCTCTTGTTGTTGAGCAAGGCTCTAGGCACATGGGCTTCAATAGTTACAGCACAGGGGCTCAGTGCTGCATGTGGGATATTCCTGGATCAGGGATTGGATTTGTGTCCCTTGCATTGCAAGGTGGATTCTTAACCACTGGACCACCAGGGAAGTCCTAAATGCCTTTAAACATTGAGTAAATGTCCTAGGCTTGGTAAGAGAGAACAAATAATAAAATAGGGTCCTTGCTTTAAAGGAGTCTTAAGTCTAGTTGGGGCAGAAAGACATAAATAAATAATTGTAAAGAAGTATGAGAAAGGTCATAACTGATTTATGAACAAAGTGGTATTAGCACTTGGACATAACCTGAGGTTTTAGGGATGAATGGGAAAAATCGCTACCATGCCAAAAGAAGTATCAGGAGGAGGAGAAAATTGCGTGTCACCGCTTCGAACAGCTAAGTTATTTGGACAGAAAGATCAGTTTCTCTCCTTGAAAAATTGATGAGCAGACTTCCTATACAAGGTACTACAAAGTACCACAGTCTGGTACACCCAGTGAGTGTTTCCCGTCAGGTTATCATAGTGAATGCTTGCCTAGGAAACAGGTTCCGAAAATTCAACTGAAGTGTTGACAGAAAATTATCAGATATCACCAGGGCTTCAAGAAACACTTGAAGATAGAACTCAAACACAGCTTCAGTTAAGCGCTTCACTTTTCTCAGAAAAGTGTTTACCTTTTCCTGATTGTGTCACTCAACCTGCCGAAAATTAGTGAGTTACGCGGCTCTGATCTTTCTGGGTGTGTGTTTAGAGGGTGGGGGTGGGGCCAAAAAGGACCTAATGATGGCAGGCAAGATAAAAGGCCAAGAGGGAGACGTCAGACCACAGCCACGGATTTCTACCGATTTCAAGTTTTCTTTAGGTGATCACCAACCTGAGTGGTTACAGCACCCACCCTGTCTTCACCTTCCCCTTGCCTTTCTGTCTTTCCCTCCACCGGTTCTCCCGGATTCCTGGGTCTCCTGGCTCGGGAGCTGACCCTTGCAGGCCCGCCCTTCCCAATACCATTCCCAACTGCGGGCCTAGCCTTGGAGCGCTCTCAGCCTGCGCAGCCGTGAGCTAGGCGCGGCGCGGCGGCCGCAGGCCGAGGGGGCGGGGCCTGTCGGCGGCCGTGGGTGGGCGGCCCAGGCGGGGAGGCGCCGGCGCAGTGTGTCCGCTGCGCTGAGCCGCAGCCATGGAGCAGGCAGCTCCCGACCCTGAGCGGCTTTGGCAGCCCGAGCCGCTTGAGCCGCTGAGCCACCCCGACGCTGGGCTGGAGTCCATGGTTGGTGAGGAAACGAAGGGGGCCCGGGACGAGGGCCCCGGGGACGGCACGGTGAGGAGAAGGGGTGGCAGAGGCCCCCCCCACCCCCGCGGCCTGGGGCGCGGCCTAGAGGGCAGAATGGACTGGTTTACGCTGACCGCGCGGGTGGGCTCGCTCGGCCGAGAGGCCCCGCGGTGACCGGGAAGCGGGGTGCAGTCAGTGGGGGGAAGCTCGGTGGGAAAAGGGGGTTCTGAGTAGGGGGCGAGCGCCAGGGCTGCGGGACCGCAGGAAGGGTGGAGAGGGCGCGGCCGAGGGAGCGGAGGGGTTCTGTGGGCGCGGCTCGGCGGGCGCGGGGCCAGGAAAGCGCCAGGCTGAGGCAGGTGCGGTTTCAGGGTCGGGAACCCCGGGGGGTTGGACCCGAACAGGAACGCTG
Organism: Bubalus kerabau; assembly: GCF_029407905.1. Taxonomy (NCBI): domain Eukaryota; kingdom Metazoa; phylum Chordata; class Mammalia; order Artiodactyla; family Bovidae; genus Bubalus; species Bubalus kerabau. Next base: position 116,354,223 of record NC_073625.1, on the reverse strand, counting down.
ATGTTTCTGGCATCTGTAAGTTGTGCGGAGGAGTAGGCTTAACCGTGGGCGGTGGCAGCGGTGTTTGAGAAAGAAGAGAATGGGGGACTTGAGGAACAAGTTTGGGGCACGAGGGTGTTTGGCTTGGTGCCACTATCGGGAGAGGGAATAAAGTGTTAGAGTCAAGAAAAGGTACAAGTGAAAAAGATTTTTTTTTTTGGTTTGTGTGTTTTTAAATATATTTTTAGTTGGAGGATAATAAAATTGCTTTACTGATATTGTGTTGGTTTCTGTCACACAAGAACGTGAATCAGCCATAAGTAAATATACGTATGTCCCCTCCCTGTTGAACCTCCCCCCATCCAAATTCTTATTTGACTTGTAATTTCCTCATTTGGGGCTCAGTGCTGTATCTCCCAATGGAGATGTGTCATGGATATCCCATTTATTGGCATTGTGAAGCTCCTTTGATAGTGATTTTCATTTGCTTGACAGAAGGAGAAAATGCATCATTTTATATTTGTAATTACTTTCATTCCAAAGTGTTTTCACGCATAATGCAAGATGAGTGGACCATGTTAAATAAAGTGATTCGGAAACTCAGTCGAGTATTTATCATCAGACCACCCTAATGAACCTGTGCAGTGCTCATCCATTTTGATTCTTTTTTTTCTGAAACAAGTTCTCAATATAAAACTGCCCATCCTTGTGATAAATGGATAAAGAAAAGTTAAAAGTTGTTTGCTGACTGTAACTAGAAAGACAACTAGCTAGGAATTTCAACACTAGTTGAAGTTCAACACTTCACCACTAGCTATTTTAACTAGCTAGGAAGTTCAAGGTTTTGCCTACTTAGGGGAAATGTCTAGGTATATAGGATAGCATGAAAACTTCTGTGGGTGAATTTTAAGTTTTTCATTTATTTTCTTCCTAAATTATAGAATTATTTGTGGAGAGGTATCTTATAAATGTGAGAGCAGTGTGTGTATTCTGGTGTAGTCCATAAACTTGACTCTTACATGAATTGCTTTTTTAATGCAGATTCCATTTGTGACTTAGTTTTTCTGTTTCTTCAAAAAGCTTTTATCATGAAGTATATAATTAATGCAGAGAAGAGTCTCACAAAATAAAAATCAGTTTCTTTGAAACCTGTGTATATTCTCCTGTTATATCTGCTCCCTCGACCATAGAAGTAATTATATTCTGAATTTTGTATTAACAGTTTTCTGGCTTTAAATATACATATAAATGTAAATGTCCCTAAAGAACATGTTGTTTAATTTTTACTTCATTTTGAAATTTACATAATCGAACTAGTTTTACTATGACTTCCTTTTTTTGCTCTATACTGTTTTGGGGATTCACCCAAAATGTAACTTAGTTTGTTTTTATAGTCATGAGACTATGTATACCATTTTGTAGGTATTCTACAGTTGATTTCTCTTTTCCTCATTTTACAGACATTAGGGTTGTTTCAAGATTCTTGCTGTTTCTGAAAGATTACTACCACTATGAACTTCTTACATGTAAGAAATACGTAGTGCAAGTGTCTGGAAACTTAACAGTGGAATTGCTGGATTATAGGGTGGTAGCATAAGACATGGAGAAGGTGATGGCACCCCACTCCAGTATTCTTGCCTGGAAAATCCCATGGATGGAGGAGCCTGGTGGGCTGCAGTTCATAGTGTCGCTAAGAGTCGGACACGACTGAGCGACTTCACTTTCACTTTTCACTTTCATGCATTGGAGAAGGAAATGGCGACCCACTCCAGTGTTCTTGCCTGGAGAATCCCAGGGACAGAGGAGCCTGGAGGGCTGCCGTCTATGGGGTCGCTGGGAGTCGGACACGACTGAAGCGACTTAGCAGCAGCAGCATAAGACATAGGAGAGTGTGTGTGTGTGTGTGTGCGCGCGCGCGCGCATGCACACGCGCTCTCAGCCACTCAGTCATGTTTGACTTTACGACCCCATGGACTGTAGCCCACTAGAATTTTCTAGGCAAGAATATTGGAGCGGATTATTGTTTCCTACTCCAAGGGATTTCCCTACCCAGGGATTGAACCCACGTCTCTTGCATCGGCAGGCAGATTCCTTAGCAGTGTGCCACCTGGACAGCACTGTAGTATAGTAAGTAGTGCCAAGTTGTTTTCTAGAGTGAACATACCAGTTTGTATTCGCATCAGTAGTGCCTGCTGCTGTCTATCCTTATCAGCACTTAATATTTTCAGGCTTTAAGTTACTTGCCAACCATATGGATATGTGTTAAAGCGATTTTAGATTGTTTCAAAGGGTAAGAATCATATCTTTTGTTAGCTGCATCATGAGTTTAATTTTGATTATGACTGAACATTTTGGTAATTTTTTTTTGTGAAAGCCTTTGGATGATTAATACAAAGTTGCAACTATAGTATAAAATCCATTTGTGTTAAGTGATTATACATATCTCATTTAAAATAAAAAACCTGTGTTTGGTTTAAGATATTTGAAATCCCAAAGATGCCATCATACAGTAAGAGTTGTAGTTATATAATATTACCGGACTTTTAAATGTGTTGTAAGAGACCATTCGAGATTGCCCAAACTTAGGGTTTCCTCAAACAATGATTTAGTAATTTATAGAGATAATTTAGTAATTTTTAGAAATACAAGCCATTTGGACAAATATTTCAGAATCATCTGGAGCTTATCAACACACACATGTGCATTCACATACACTCTATATGTTGTCCCCTGCAGTCTCAGAAGATCTACTCCTTTTCCTGTTTCTATCCCCTCTTCCACTCTAATCCATCCCCAGTTGAGAAGTATTGCAGTAACCATAGCCACATTGCTACTGTTACTGGTAGATAGGAATGTGGTCTGGGCAGACAGGTAAATTACATTTGTTTGTGCTAGACACTGTGAGGCTCTACTTTTCGTTTAATTTTCAAAATTACTCCCAAAAGACATAAAAGACATACAGAGATAAGGAAGCAGAGGCTCTGAGAGAAGTGATTTGGCCAAAGTCACAAACTGGTGACATGGCTGGGATTTGGGCCCAGGTCCTCGTGGCTTTGACATCAGTGCTCTGTTCATGAAACCATGAAGCTTCACTCCCTGCACCACCCACCCCCCCCACCAAAAAAGAAAAAAAAAGATTAAAAATAATCTTGTAAATTGTAAAATACTATACTTAAATATTTTTTTGTTTTATTAAGATTTAAGTTGTTATTTTAAGAAGAAAAGAGCTCTGAATAATGTGTTGACTTATCAATGACTTTTTCACCATAAAAGCATCTATACAGATAGTGTGCAGAAATGACAAAAAGCCTCATCAGCCTTATTTTTGACTCTACATTTTGGTTGGAGAGTAAATTGTGCTAGTTGCCCTACACCGAGGGATAGTGGAAACAAGCACTGCCAAGGTTGCAGATCTTTTCCAGTTTTAAACATCACTAATTTTAACATTTTTTAAATTCTGTTGTAAACTGTTACTCTCTTGTTTTTGTTTCTGTGAGTCTTCATCCTCTTCCTTTCCGATGTCTAGTTAGAAGTTTCCCTTTCTTTCTGTACTTTTTCCTTACGAGGAAGAGTGTTTTTTTTTTTTTTTTTTTTTTTAAGTATTGTCGGTTTTATTTAAAGAAGTTTAGAATATGAAGAATGAGGGAGGGCCACAATCTTCAAGAGAGTAGCAATCAGTCCTGGCAAGGACGCAGCAAGGGAATGGGGGTAAAAATGCTGCTTTTTTTGGGCTGGAAGATTCCACTGAGTTGGCAGTTAACAGTATTTGCTCAGAGAACCGCTGCCTGAGGGATTCAGTGTCTCTCTTTTGTAGGGAGGGTTCTTTAGGCCTCTGAGTGCTCCTGGGGCTAAGAGGGCTTGAGCAACCATTGCTTGAACAATGCCTGTACACTGTTAGTTCCTTCACAGGTTGGGAGCAGAAAGCTCAGTGGAGGGGTCCAGAAGGGAGTGGAGGAAGGTTTGAGACATATGTGGTAAAGATAATATGAAAAAGGAAGTGCATAGGCAGAGTTACAGAAAGTTTAGGGCTTCCCTGGTGGCTCAGCTGGTGAAGAATCCGCCTGCAGTGCAGTAGACCCCTGTTCAGTCCCTCAGTCAGGAAGATCTCCTGGAGGAGGGCACGGCAACCCCTCCAGTATTCTTGCCTGGAGAATCCCCAAGGATAGAGGAGCCTGGCGGGCTACAGACACAGAGGTTGCAAAGAGTCAGACACGACTGAGCGACTAAGCACACCAGGCACAGCAGGTTATTAAATAATTCTCAAGAATTGCTTTCCTCACTTTCTACTTCAGCAGCTCTCAGTTATCTTTTGAAGGCAACTCATGGTGCAGAATACGTTTTTACATCATAGTCAGTACACATGTACTTGTATACATAAGCATTGTTTCAACTCAGTCATGGCCAACTCTGACCCCAGGGACTTTAGCCCACCAGGCTTCTGTGACCATGGGATTTCCCAGACAAGAATACTGGAGTGGGTTGCCATTTCCTTCTACAAGGGGGCATCCAATCCAGGAATTGAACCTGTGTCTCCTGCATTGCAGGTGGATTCTTTACCACTGAATGACCAGGGAAGACCATGGGAAATAAGATATTTGCATTTATCTATTTTTTTTATTAAAAAAAATATTTTTTTTTAATGTGGACTATTTTTGAAGTCTTTACTGATTTTTTTACAGTATTACTTGTTTTTTGTTTTTTGGCCACAAAGCTTGTAGGATCTTAGCTTCCTGACCAGGGATTGAATCTGTGCCCCCTGCATTGAAAGGCGAATTCTTAAGCACTGGACCACCAGGGAAGCCCCTACATTTATTATCTTAACTAACTCTATTTTTAGCTGATTTTTTTCTGTTATAGTTTATGCTTTCTTATTTTGGTTTCTGTTTTTGGATTTTCCTTTGTGGACCATAGTTTCTTTGGTTTTATCCTCTATAATGATTTTGAAGGCATGTCTTTTTTTTTCTTCCCCAAGATATAATTGAGACATATTATTTATGTAAATGTAATGCCATTAAATTTTTTGAAGTAATTTATAGAAATAATCTCAAATTTATAAGCAAGTACAGTACAAAGAATTGTTTCCTTTGAAATATTTGAGAATAAACTGCTGTTTATCTCATCCCCAGAACATTTAGTATATATTTCAAGGGCAAAAAAGGACATTCTGTATAATCACAGAGCTTCTATCAAAAGCATTGATAAATTATTATTATCTAATCCTCAGACTTCATGTAAGTTTTGCCAGTTGTACCAACAGCATTCTTCAGAACAAAATAATTCAGTCCAGACTCAAGTATTACATCTAGTTGCATTGTCTCTTTAGTCTCCTCCCATCTGAAAGTGTTTCTTGGTCTTTGCTTTCATGACTTTGACCCTTTTCTATATTAGCAACCAGTTGTTTTTGTAGAATGCCCTTCAGTTTGGGTTTGCCTGATGTTTTCTCGTGGTTAAATTCAGGTTGTGCTTCTTTGGCAGAAATTGCCACTAACCTGATGCTGTGTTCTTCTAATTGCTTCTTACCAGTTTGCACATGATTCAGGTTTGATCACTTTCTCTGCTAGTCTTCTCCAGTATAAAGTTCTCTTTTCTTCTTTGTGATTAACTTTCTGGGGTATACTTTTTTTTTTTTCTTCCTGTTTTATTGAGGTCTAATTGGCATACACAATTATATATGTTTAAGGCATACAGTATAGTGATTGGACTTACATTCATCATGAAATGAACGTCCATCATCTCATATAGATACAATATTAAGAAATAGAAAAAATACATATTTTTCTTGTGACGAGAATGCTTAAGGTTTAATCTCTTAACAATTCTTATAAATAACATACATCAGTGCTAATTTATCATGTTGTACATTATATCCCTAGTACTCTTTATAACTTTGTACCTTTTGATTCTTTCATCCAGTTTCTTTTTTCCCTATCCCCTGCCTCTGGTAACTACAAATCTGATCTTGTTTTGTGAAGACATACTTTGAAACTAGAAAAATACTTTGTTCCTCATCAAAATTTCTATTTACTTGTCTGTTTCATTATGGACTGATGGGTTTTATTTTTTAAACTTTATTAAGATATGATTTACACACCATAAAATTCACTCTGTAAGTATATAAATTCAGTAATTTGTAGTAAGGGCTTCACTGGTGCCTCAGATGTAAAGAATCTGCCTGCAGTGCAGAAGACCTGGGTCCGATCCCTGGGTCAGGAAGATCCCCTGGAGAAGGAAATGGCAACCCACTCTAGTGTTCTTGCCTGGAGAGTTGCATGGACAGAGGAGCCTGGCTGCAGGCATGGGGTCTCAGAGTTAGATTTGCAGAGTTGCACCACCATCACTACAACCCAGTTTTCGAACTTTTCCGATTTTTTTTTTTTTTATTACTGAATAGCATTCAGTTGTATGGATGTATCACTTTTTGTTTACTCACCATTTGATGCAAGTTGGGGTTATTTTCAGCTTTTATATTATGAATATTATTGCTGTGATGAATATTCATCACGTTCAAGTTTTTGTGTGGATGTATGTTTACATTTCTCTTGAGTTAAATTTGTAGCAGTATAATTGCTGGGTTATATGGTAAATTTTAACTTTTTGTTTTAAGAAACTGCCACTCTCTTCCCAAGGGGCTGTACCATTTAACATTACCACCAGCAATTACGAGGCTCACTTTTCTCCACATCCCTGCCAGTACTTGGCAGTGTCTGTCTTTCGGATTATAACCATTCTAGGGGATGTGAAGTGGTTTTAATTTGCATTTTTTAAATGACTGATGGTGTTGAACATCTTTTCATGTGCTTATTTCCATTTGCATGTCTTTTTTGGTGAAATTCTATTCAGGTCTTTTGCTTATTAAAATTGGGTGGTTCTTTTTATTGAAGGTGCTTCCTGCATGGCTTGGTGGTAAAGAATCTGCCTGGCAGTGCAGGAGACACAGGTTTGATCCCTGGTTGGGAAGATTCTCTGGAGTAGGAAATGGCAACTTGCTTCATCTTGCCTAGAAGATTGCATCTACAGAGGAGCCTCGTGGGCTATATATAGTCCATGGAGTCGCAGAGTCGGACACGACTGAGCACATAAGCACATGTTGTTCAGTTAGTCTGGATATTTGTTTTTTTAATCAAATAATGAGATTTGCAGATATTTCCCCTGGGCCATGACTTTTTACTTTTTCTTAATGATATCTTTGAAAGTTTAGCAATAGTTTTCAATTTTGATGAAAACTAGGAGATCAGGTTTTTGTTTTTGTTTTTCTTTTATAGATTGTGCTTATCTAAGAACGCTTTGCTTATCCCAGGATCATGTTTTGTCTTTTTTTTGACCTTCCCCAGATGGCTTATGGGATCTTAGTTCTCTGACCAGGGATGGAAACTGGGTCCTTGGTGGTGAAAGCATATGAATCCTAACCACTGGATTGCCAGGGAATTCCCCAGGTTTTGCTTTTACATCTGAGTATGCAAACCATTTTGAGTTAATTTCTATGTACAATGTGAGTAAACGGTCTAGTTTTGGTGTTTTTTCCTTGGTCTGTGGCTACTCAGTTGCTCCTGCTCTATATGTTGAAAAGACTCTCCCTGTTGAATTGCCTTGGTGTGTTTATTAAAATCACTTGATCTTAAATGTAAGGGTTTATTTCTGGATTCTCAGTTCTGTTCCATTGATCCATTGATGTCTAAGCCTATCCTGCCAGTGTCCCCACTGTCTTGATTAGTTTAGCTTTTTAGTAAATTTTGAAACGAGATAGTATAGATCCTGCAACTTGTTATTTTTCAAAACTATTTTGGCTATTCTAGGTCCTTTGTATTTCCATATAAATTGTAGGAACAGAGCATCAGTTTCTACAAAAACAACAACAACACAAAAATCCCTTCTGGATAAAGTTATCTTTAAAGGAACAGTGTGTTAGTATTTTTATAATATTTCAAGCATTCTATATGCATGATGCTCCTTTGTCATTTGGACTTTATATTACTGTGAAATCTAAGGCAAATCTGGTCTTTATTCTTTGGTAGTGATTGTGCTTTTTATTTTCCTGTCTTAATCTTTTTAGGATTTTTTTCCTTTATGCTGAAGATGTTTAATTTTCTAATTCATTATACATGGACCACATGCCTTTCAATTTGGAGCTGTAGAAATATTTTTCAATCCAGAAAGAATTTTTGTTGGTTTCTTTTTTATTATACTGGTGATTATTATTTCTGTTCTGTTTCTTCCAATTTCTTCTTTAAGAACTATTATTTAAGCATTGGTTCTTCATTTTCCTTTTTTAAAAAAATCATCTTTCATTATTTTCACTTTTCTGGATGGTGAGAATTCCTCAAGCAAACTCAACCACTGAACTCTGCACTTTGAACCACTGAACTCAAGCACTTTGTCTCAGTTATCTTCCCATTCCTAATGACTGGCACTGTAGATACTCAGTAATCATTCAGTTATTGAATTAATAGTTTCTTATCATTCCTTTTATCACTATTAACCTGTCTTATGCTTGCTTTTACTGTTTCACTGTTTTCAGCATTATTTATTCATTTATGGCTGCACTGGATTTTCATTGCGGGCATGGGCTTTCTTCTAGTTGCGACAAGCAGGTGCTGTTCTCGTGGTTTTCAGGCTTCTCATTGCTGTGGTTTCTCTTGTTGCAGAGCACAGGCTAGGGCACATGGGTTTCAGTAGTTGCAATTTGAGGGCTCTAGAGTGCGGGCTCAGTAGTCGTGGCACACAGGTCTAGTTGCCCCGCAGCATGTAGAATCTTCCTGGACCAAGGATCAAACCCGTGTCCTCTGCATTGGCAAATGGATTCTTATCCACTGAGCCTCCAGGGAAGTCCTTGCAGTATTTTAAAACTTATAGTAGATTGATTTTGGGGCTTGCCTGGTGGCATAGATGGTAAAGAATCTGCCTGCAATGCAGGAGACCTAGGTTTGATCTCTGGGTTGGGAAGTTCATTGGAGAAAGGAATGACAACCCACTCCAGTATTCTTGCCTGGAATATCCCATGGACGGAGGAGCCTGGTGGGCTATAGTCCATAGGTTTGCAGAATTGGGCATGACTGAAGTGACTTGGCACACACGCACACAGATTGATTTTTGCTCATTGACTTGGAAATAAAAAATTTCATCAGCCTTTTAAATATGTCCATTTTTTATATTTATTTGGTCTTAAGTCAGGTAGGAAGTAGTGATTCACCTATCAAGCATCTACATTTGGGATGTTAGGATACAAGTGTAGCATCATTCTTTAATGATGTTCTTTACTCTGATGACAAGTTCACTTTTAATACATCTAAAGCATTGTGTTTCACCAATACAACATTGTAAATCAACTGTACTTCAATTTAAGGTAAATACATAAAATATTCTCTCTCTCTTTAAAACACACTCCTAGTCTCATCTTCCAGTCATCAAGTTTATCCATTTCTAAATCTTTTGAATGTGTCCTTTTAACATTAGTTATGCTATTCTTGGCACTGTTTGTACTTTAGTATGACAGTATTAGCAATTTTATATCATCTACCAATCCCTGCTGATATCTTTAGTTTTTATGATAGTTGATTTTATACTTTTGTTTTTCCCTTCTGTGTAATTATTTGGATGGCATAATGGGGTAAATTTATGATTCATATGCACTATCTTTTTGGTGGGAAATAATTTGTTTTATCAGTTTTTGATTCTAGAATTCAGAGAATTTTTCAGTGAAGTACATGATGATAAATCAGTGCTTAGCTGTGGGCCAAAATTTTTTATATGTATAATCTCAACCAGTGAGGGCTTCATAATCCTGATGTTGAGTGGTTTATGCTTATGTAATTTTTTGAGCTTTCTTTTAGTTGAATGGTTTTTCTCTCTTATTTTCTCTTTTAATACATGATCATAAAACTTACATTTTATAAAATTGTCTTGTTTGGCAACAGAGTAGTTTTGTTTTGGGTTCATTTTTAGTTCTCTGTCCTTTATTTTCTTTCAGCATTTTTACCTCCTCCATTATTCTTCAGTGTTTTGGGGTACTTTCTAAGCATGCCATCTTGATTCATCACTGATTTTTTTTTTTTTTAATTTTATTTTTAAACTTTACAATATTGTATTGGTTTTGCCAAATATCGAAATGAATCCGCCACAGGTATACATGTGTTCCCCATCTTGAACCCTCCGCTCTCCTCCCTCCCCATACCATCCCTCTGGGTCGTCCCAGTGCACCAGCCCCAGGCATCCAGTATCGTGCATCGAACCTGGACTGGAGACCCGTTCTATATATGATATTATACGTATTTCAATGCCATTCTCACAAATCATCCCACCCTCTCCCTCTCCCACAGAGTCCAAAAGACTGTTCTATACATCAGTGTCTCTTTTGCTGTCTAGTATACAGGGTTATTGTTACCATCTTTCTAAATTCCATATATATGCGTTAGTATACTGTATTGGTGTTTTTCTTTCTGGCTTACTTCACTCTGTATAATAGGCTCCAGTTTCATCCACCTCATCAGAACTGATTCAAATGTATTCTTTTTAATGGCTGAGTAATACTCCATTGTGTATATGTACCACAGCTTTCTTATCCATTCATCTGCTGATGGACATCTAGGTTGCTTCCATGTCCTGGCTATTATAAACAGTGCTGCGATGAACATTGGGGTACACGTGTCTCTTTCCCTTCTGGTTTCCTCAGTGTGTATGCCCAGCAGTGGGATTGCTGGATCATAAGGCAGTTCTATTTCCAGTTTTTTAAGGAATCTCCACACTGTTCTCCATAGTGGCTGTACTAGTTTGCATTCCCACCAACAGTGTAAGAGGGTTCCCTTTTCTCCACACCCTCTCCAGCATTTATTGCTTGTAGACTTTTGGATCGCAGCCATTCTGACTGGCGTGAAATGGTACCTCATAGTGGTTTTGATTTGCATTTCTCTGATAATGAGTGATGTTGAGCATCTTTTCATGTGTTTGTTAGCCATCTGTATGTCTTCTTTGGAGAAATGTCTGTTTAGTTCTTTGGCCCATTTTTTGATTGGGTCATTTATTTTTCTGGAGTTGAGCCTGTAGGAGTTGCTTGTATATTTTTGAGATTAGTTGTCTGTCAGTTGCTTCATTTGCTATTATTTTCTCCCATTCTGAAGGCTGTCTTTTCACCTTGCTTATAGTTTTCCTTTGTTGTGCAGAAGCTTTTAAGTTTAATTAGGTCCCATTTGTTTATTTTTGCTTTTATTTCCAATATTCTGGGAGGTGGGTCATAGAGGATCCTGCTGTGATGTATGTCAGAGAGTGTTTTGCCTGTGTTCTCCTCTAGGAGTTTTATAGTTTCTGGTCTTACGTTTAGATCTTTAATCCATTTTGAGTTTATTTTTGTGTATGGTGTTAGAAGGTGCTCTAGTTTCATTCTTTTACAAGTGGTTGACCAGTTTTCCCAGCACCACTTGTTAAAGAGATTGTCTTTAATCCATTGTATATTCTTGCCTCCTTTGTCAAAGATAAGGTGTCCATATGTGCGTGGATTTATCTCTGGGCTTTCTATTTTGTTCCATTGATCTATATTTCTGTCTTTGTGCCAGTACCATACTATCTTGATGACTGTGGCTTTGTAGTAGAGCCTGAAGTCAGGTAGGTTGATTCCTCCAGTTCCATTCTTCTTTCTCAAGATAGCTTTGGCTATTTGAGGTTTTTTGTATTTCCATACAAATTGTGAAATTATTTGTTCTAGCTCTGTGAGAATACCGTTGGTAGCTTGATAGGGATTGCATTAAATCTATAAATTGTTTGGGTCGTATACTCATTTTCACTATATTGATTCTTCCAATCCATGAACATGGTATATTTCTCCATCTATTAGTGTCCTCTTTGATTTCTTTCACCAGTGTTTTATAGTTTTCTATATATACGTCTTTAGTTTCTTTAGGTAGATATATTCCTAAGTATTTTATTCTTTCCGTTGCAATGGTGAATGGAATTGTTTTCTTAATTTCTCTTTCTGTTTTCTCATTATTAGTGTATAGGAATGCAAGGGATTTCTGTGTGTTGATTTTATATCCTGCAACTTTACTATAATCATTGATTAGTTCTAGTAATTTTCTGGTGGAGTCTTTAGGGTTTTCTATGTAGAGGATCATGTCATCTGCAAACAGTGAGAGTTTTACTTCTTTTCCAATTTGGATTCCTTTTATTTCTTTTTCTGATCTGATTGCTGTGGCCAAAACTTCCAAAACTATGTTGAATAGTAATGGTGAAAGTGGGCACCCTTGTCTTGTTCCTGACTTTAGAGGAAATGCTTTCAATTTTTCACCATTGAGGATAATGTTTGCTGTGGGTTTGTCATATATAGCTTTTATTATGTTGAGGTATGTTCCTTCTATTCCTGCTTTCTGGAGAGTTTTTATCATAAATGGATGTTGAATTTTGTCAAAGGCTCTCTCTGCATCTATTGAGATAATCATATGGTTTTTATTTTTCAATTTGTTAATATGGTGTATTACATTGATTGATTTGCGGATATTGAAGAATCTTTGCATCCCTGGGATAAAGCCCACTTGGTCATGGTGTATGATCTTTTTAATGCATCATTGATTTAATTTTGTGTATTGTCACATAGCTTATTCTGTCTTCATAGCATACAGATTTAATTTCCTGTGTAAAGTATCATCATGGATTTTTATTGCATACCGCTTTTTCTTTTAACTTGTTGGTATATCCATCTTTTTACTTATATCTCTTCTTCACAAACCACCCCCAATTTTAATGCAATACAATGCTTTTTAATTAAAATCAATTAGCTTTGAAAGTTCAGGGAGAAAAAAAAAGCAAGGGAACAAAAAGAAAAGCGCAGCAGTTATCACATGGCCTCACTGTGTCTTTCTTGTTTAAACTTGGAGCTAGTTTGGGTGTATTCAAGACCCTTCTTCAGTGGCAGGACTTCCCTGGTGGCTCAGAAGGTAAAAGGGTCTGCCTACAATGTGGGAGACCCAGGTTTGATCCCTGGGTTGGGAAGATCCTCTGGAGAAGGAAATGGCAACCCACTCCAGTACTCTTGCCTGTAAAATCCCGTGGATGGAGGAGCGTGGTGGGCTACAGACCATGGGGTCACAAAGAGGTAGACAGGACTGAGTGACTTCACTTTGACTTTCTTTCTTCAGTGGCACAAAGAACCTGTGAACCACCAAGTGATGTTGTTTGATACAGACCTGGGGATGATCTAGCAAGAAAAGAAAGAGGTTTCCTGTTCTTAAAACCTGCTGTCTCAGATAGACAGGGTCCTGTGTATAGCGCAGGGAACTCTATTCATTATCCTGTAATAAACTATAATCACAAATAATATGAAAAAGAATATATATTAAAGAATATCTTTGCTGCATACCAGGAACTAAGACAACATTGTAAATCAACTATACTTCAATAAAAAATGAATAAATCAATAAAAGCAATATTTATAAAAAGAAAAACCTGCTATCTCACAGTGGAGCCTGTTAACCACTACCAAAAAGTTTAGGCAAATTTATGATCAAATATGTGATGGCTCCTTCTTTTTAAAAATTAACCTTCTTTTAAAAAATATTTAAAATTCAGCTTTAATTTTTAAAGCTGAAAATCTCATCTTTTGTCATATAGCATTTTATATTTGACTTGACTGGTAAAATAAAAAGATGTCAATATTGAGGCTCATTTGTCTCTGTAAACAGTGTTTTTAAATTTTTTCTTATGTATTTTTATATAGATTTATTCTTGGTCATTTAAGTGATATGTATACTTTTTATTTTAATTTTTTTCTCCTATACATTTTAATAATTAAATCTATGGCACTTGCTAAAATAGCTTCTGGAAAACTTTAATGTGCTACATGCTGATAAAAAGAGGCATATCATTTGCTGATGTCGTTTAGCAACCACTAGTAATGCAAGAGATAAAAAAGTAACCTGAGATATGTACTAATAATGGATTTGATTATAATAGCTGGGTTTTTTTTCAGTATCATTTAAAAAGTTTTTTGTTGTTCTATTTTTATTCAGATGACAGAAAATAACTTTTCATTGAAGAAGATAGAAATTAGTGTTTCAGAAGCAGAAAAGCGAACTGGAAGAAATGCCATGAACATGCAGGAAACATATACTGCTTACCTCATTGAAACAAGGTGAGTGATGAGAATTATGTCTGAGGTTAGAAAAAGCTTTGGTAGCTGTTGATGCAAATTCTGTTGTATAATGGAATCATTTACAGGTCTTTTGGTTTCTTTACTTTTTAACAGGTGACAAGGTTTTCTTTTACTCTGGTACTCTTTAAATTTGAATGTCTTTGTTTTGGAGGGAGAACGAAGGTTACTGGATGTTGATGCTTGCTTTAGTGTCAAGTAACATCCAGATCCCATCCACGTCACGGGCCTGCCCATGCGGGAGACACGGGTTAGTCACTGGTTTGGGAAGATCCCACGTGCCTCAGAGTAACTAAGCTCATGTGCCACAACTGCCGAGTCTGTGCTCGAGAGCTCGGGAGCCATGACTTCTGAGCCCACAGGCCACAACTACTAAAGCCTGGCCCCTAGAGCCTGTGCTCCACAGCAAGAGAAGCCGCCGTGCACCACAACTAGAGAAAAGCCCACACAGCAGGGAGGACTCATCACAGCCCCAAATAAAATTATTTATTTAAAAAACTCACCAGAAAAGTCTTTTACTTCATAAGGAAAAAGTTAAATGAATTAAACTGTTTGTCCAGAGAAAAACAAAGGATGTGTGTGTGTTTGCGGTCATGTCTCTTTGTGAACTACCAGGCTTCTCTGTCCATGGGATTCCCAGGCAAGAATACTGGAGTGGGTTGCCATTTCCTCCTCCAGAGCCTCTTCCTGGCCTCTTCCTGACCTAGGGATCGAACCCACATCTCTTGCGTCTCCTGCATTGGCGGGTGGATTCTTTACCACTGCACCACCTTGGAATTTTTCTTATTATAAATAGTTTATTAAAAGACTACACTGACAAGCTCTTTTCTTTCTGTGAACTGAGAAGAAATGCTTTCAGTTAAAACAAATAGCAGGGGCGTCCCTGGTAATCCATTAAGACTCTGTGCTTCCAGTGCAAGGTGTGCAGGTTTGATCCCTGGTTGGGAATTAGATCCTACATGCTGTGCAGTGTGGCCAAAATATAAAAAAAAAATGAATAAAAAAGTATAATCCATATTTTTATAGAAAAGTAGAGGGACTTGCCTGGTGGGTCAGGGAAGTATCCTGCCTATGTACATACATGCATACGTATCAGAGACATTTTTAAGTTAATTTAAAAAAAGTATGATCCCATGAGAGGTTTTTTTTTTTTTTTAAGTTAAATTAGCTATTTTAAAATCATACTTTAGAAATTTGTATTGGCTCTAGCTTTTTAAGTAAATTCTTAAATTTAAAGCTAAAAAGGATATTTTTAGTATGTGCCTGTTTCTTCATCCAGTCGAACAATGAAATTAGTTGTTGATTAGCTTTACTGCTAGAAGAACCTCTTGATTTCAATAATGTGGAATAATTTATAGCTGTTTACTCTTTATTTATTATAGTTGTTTACTCTTGACTTTGAAATGAATAGAGAATTATAATTCAAAAGTTGGAGTTAGAAGTGACCTCAGATCAGATCAGTCGCTCAGTCGTGTCCGACTCTTTGCGACCCCATGAATCACAGCACGCCAGGCCTCCCTGTCCATCACCAACTCCCGGAGTTCACTGAGACTCATGTCCATCGAGTCAGTGACGCCATCCAGCCTTCTCATCCTCTGTCGTCCCCTTCTCCTCCTGCTCCCAATCCCTCCCAGCATCAGAGTCTTTTCCAATGAGTCAACTCTTCGCATGAGGTGGCCAAAGTACTAGAGTTTCAGCTTTAGCATCATTCCTTCCAAAGAAATCCCAGGGCTGATCTCCTTCAGAATGGACTGGTTGGATCTCCTTGCAGTCTCTGGATAAATATCTAAGTGGATCATCAGTAAATAATGTGGTACACAAAAGGATATTCAGTTGACTTTCACACTTATATTTCATTTATTTTAAAACGGTGATTCTTAAACTTTAAAATATATAGGAATCACTTGGAAAATTTGTTAAGCTACAGAATTTTGAGTGGGGTCCAGGAATTAACATATTTTAAGCTTAAGTTCCAAGTGTTTTTGAAGCAAATGAGCCATGGACCATAGTTTTATCTTTCAAATACAAAAGCTTTACATTTTAAGATAGTCAAATTTATCTTTCTTCTTTATGACTTATGTTTTCCCTGTCTTAAATTCTTGCCTATCCCATATCATATACACGTCCACTTTGAGAAATACTGTTTATAGATCCTGTTTATAAATAGATTATTTTGTCAGTACTATAACTGACCTTCAGCAACCACAGAACCCTGGAATTTATTATTTTGGTCATGTAGAATTCTTGCTGTAATTCAGTGTTATGCAGAGTTTCTTGGACACTATGAATATTGTTGAGCCTTGACATTGACTAAAAGTTCAACTTTATCACATAGCTCATCTCTTCCGTGCACACAAGAAGAAAGTCAGTTTAGCAGTTGCCTATTGTGTTACAGTTTAATAGGCTAAAATTAATAAGGCTAAGGTCATTGATTTTAATTTTTCCAGAGATTTTTATGTTTTCCTATCATAAAGTATGAACCCTTTTAAAATAGGTAAGAATATTGTATGCATTAATAGGTAAGAATGCCTCTTTGTCCTGGGAAGCTATATGATATCTTAATTCTTCTAATTTGTAAAGCAGGGCTAAAGATCCTATATACTTAAGTCAGATTAAATGGTTTAAACGGTTAAATTTAATTTAAATATTGCATGTGAAACCACTTAAGTTCAGTTCAGTTTAGTTGCTCAGTCATATCCGACTCTTTGCGACCCCATGAATCACAGCACGCCAGGCCTCCCTGTCCATCACCAACTCCGGGAGTTCACTCAAACTCAGGTCCATTGAGTCGGTGATGCCATCCAGCCATCTCATCCTCTGTTGTCCCCTTTCCCTCCTGCCCCCAATCCCTCCCAGCATCAGGGTCTTTTCCAGTGAGTCAGCTCTTCGTGTGAGGTGGCCAAAATACTGGAGTTTCAGCTTTAGCATCATTCCTTCCAAAGAACACCCAGGGCTGATGTCCTTTAGAATAGACTGGTTGGATCTCCTTGCAGTCCAAGGCACTCTCAAGACTCTTCTCCAACACCACAGTTCAAAAGCATCAATTCTTCAGTGCTCAGCTTTCTTCACAGTCCAACTCTCACATCCATACATGACCACTGGGAAAACCATAGCCTTGACTAGATGGACCTTTGTTGACAAAGTAATGTCTCTGCTTTTCAATATGCTATCTAGGTTGGTCATAACTTTTCTTCCAAGGAGGAAGCGTCTTTTAATTTCATGGCTGCAGTCACCATCTGCAGTGATTTTGGAGCCTCAAAAAATAAAGTCTGACACTGTTTCCACTGTTTCCCCATCTATTTCCCATGAAGTGATGGGACTGGATGCCATGATCTTCATTTTCTGAATGTTGAGCTTTAAGCCAACTTTTTCCACTCTCCTCTTTCACTTTTATCAAGAGGCTTTTTAGTTCCTCTTCACTTTCTGCCATAAGGGTGGTGTCATCTGCATATCTGAGGTTATTGATATTTCTCCTGGCAGTCTTGATTCCAGCTTGTGCTTCTTCCAGCCCAGCGTTTCCCATGATGTATTCTCCTGACTTGCCTTGTGGCTCAGATGGTAAAGCGTCTGCCTACAATGCGGGAGACCTGGGTTCGATCCCTGGGTCAGGAAGATCCTCTGGAGAAGGAAATTGCAACCCACTCCAGTACCCTTGCCTGGAAAATCCCATGGACGGAGGAGTGTGGTAGACTGCAGTTCACGGGGTCGCAAAGAGTCAGACACGACTGAGCGACTTTCACTTCACTTCACTCTGCATAGAAGTTAAATGAACAGGGTGACAATATACAGCCTTGACGTACTCCTTTTCCTATTTGGAACCAGTCTGTTGTTCCATGTCCAGTTCTAACTGTTGCTTCCTGACTTGCATATAGGTTTCTCAAGAGGCAGGTCAGGTGGTCTGGTATTCCCATCTCTTTCAGAATTTTCCACAGTTTATTGTGATCCACACAGTCAAAGGCTTTGGCATAGTCAAGAAAGCAGAAATAGATGTTTTTCTGGAACTCTCTTGCTTTTTCCATGATCCAGCGGATGTTGACAATTTGATCTCTGGTTCCTCTGCCTTTTCTAAAACCAGCTTGAACATCTGGAAGTTCACGGTTCACGTATTGCTGAAGCCTGGCTTGGAGAATTTTGAGCATTACTTTACTAGCGTGTGAGATGAGTGCAATTGTGTGGTAGTTTGAGCATTCTTTGGCATTGCCTTTCTTTGGGATTGGAATGAAAACTGACCTTTTCCAGTCCTGTGGCCACTGCTGAGTTTTCCAAATTTGCTGGCATATTGAGTGCAGCACTTTCACAGCATCATCTTTCAGGATTTGAAATAGCTCAACTGGAATTCCATCACCTCCACTAGCTTTGTTGGTAGTGATGCTTCCTAAGGCCCACTTGACTTCACATTCCAGGACGTCTGGCTCTTGGGATTATCTTGGTCATGAAGGTCTTTTTTGTATAGTTCTTCTGTGTATTCTTGCCACCTCTTCTTAATATCTCCTGCTTCTGTTAGGTCCATACCATTTCTGTCCTTTATCCAGCCCATCTTTGCATGAAATATTCCCTTGGTATCTCTAATTTTCTTGAAGAGATCTCTAGTCTTCCCCATTCTGTTGTTTTCCTCTATTTCTTTGCATTGATTGCTGAGGAAGGCTTTATCTCTTCTTGCTATTCTTTGGAACGTTGCATTCAGATGCTTATATCTCTTACGTGCTATTAAATATTTGTTAAATGATTGGATAAATGGGGTAGTTTTGTGATCCAAAGAAAGTCTTTTCTAAGCTTTTAGGTGGCTTCTGCTGACTTCTTTTTGTGGCCTTTGAAATAAAACAAAGTGGAAACAACTTGTAGCAGCTCTTCTAACAGCCTTTAGATGTACTGCCTATAGGCTATATATATCTACTTTTTAGCAAGATTTGCGCTCTGTTGGTAATGATTTTGAATAATTTGAAACTTGATATTAACCCAAGATATTTTTTTTTAGCTGAAGTTGAAAATCTGAATTAGAATAGTTTTAGTCAGCTAATGGTTAGGTCAACTCTTTAAAATGAATTATCATTTAATAATCCTCTATCTTGCCATGAAAGCTATTTGTATATTTTGAATTTCATATTATGTTTCCCTTTTTATTACAGTGAATTAATTAATATATAAATGATAAAAACATTGAACATCTTGTGTTGAGCATGGCATAGTGTATACATTCACAAGACTTTATTCTGAGACTGATTTAGCCTCTCTGCCTTTATACTGTACATGTACAAATGCACATTTTGGTTATATGCATGTTTCTTGGAGGAACTGTAAGTTATTTTCAATTAGGAAATAGGAGGGTTCAGATAATGTTTAGAAGGCTGATGTTTTCTAATAGTCATTATGCTAGCAGAAATCATAAATAGTCAAAATAATTTCAAATACTCTTTTTATGATTTTACCCAGCTTTCCTCCAAATTGAACTTTTATATGGATGATTCATGGCATTGCCTGCAGCTCTTTATATTAAATATAAGACTAAAATTGATTTGTTACTTCCCTTCTTGCCACTGTTTCAGAGTTAATTGACATTTTACTTTTGTGGATCTTTTCTGGTACTTGGATGCATCTGATTCATTGATGATGTTAAATTGAGGGTTTTTTTGGTGTCATGGTCTTTGGCATGAATGTTGTTCTCTCATGGTGGCAGGAATTGTCCTTTCATTGTGGCAATTAAAAGTAATTTTTCTTTGATGAAACGCTGATGAAGCCAGACTTGCACTGTATTGTATAGCCAGCCATTATGTTAACTGAATTGTTTTACATTGAGGCTTTTGTTGAGAAGAATATTCCTAATATGACTATTTCTCTCAAGTTCAAATAGGTTTTCTATAATGGAGCAAAGTGGTTAGGAGTGAGGGCTTGGGAATCAGATGGATCTGGGTGCTCTACCCACAAATCTTTGTGATTGAAGGAAGAGCATATACCGTGCAGCTGCTTCCTCATCTCTGAAGTGGGGACAGTAATCCCTGCTTCACCAGGTCTGTTGTAGGGATTAAATAATACATGAAATGTTCTCAGTGCCTGGTTCATAGCCCTCCTGGTTCATAAGCATTCAGTAAATGGAGTTATCAGTTTTAAAGGAGGTCGTATGCATGCATTTGTATTTTTAAAAAACACTAGAAATCTTATTCTGTCTTTTTCAGGTCAGTTGAACATAATGATGGTCAGAGTGTCCTAACAGACTCACTATGGAGGCGGTATAGTGAATTTGAGTTGTTGAGAAACTACCTTTTAGTTTACTATCCACATATTGTTGTGCCACCTCTACCAGAAAAAAGGGTAAGGAGTGAAATGGTGGTGTAGTTTAGAAGTAGTTAGCATTGAGACTATTCTTCATGATTGTTTTGTTTATCTAGGCAGAATTCGTTTGGCATAAACTCTCTGCTGACAACATGGACCCGGATTTTGTGGAAAGACGACGAATTGGTTTAGAAAATTTCCTCTTGAGAGTCGCTTCACATCCCATCCTTTGTAGAGACAAAATCTTCTATTTGTTTTTAACACAGGTATTTTTCTTTTATTTAGTCTTTTAAAAAATTTCATTTCACTTGGGATTTTAAACATTTTAAATTGTGGACTGCTGCTTCTTAAGGATTCTCTTGGAGCCGCTCTTTGTTAATTTATATGTATTTTCACAGTTTGTTTTGTTTTGAATTTCCAAAGTATTATATCATTCTTTTGGCTAACATTTTTATACTTAAAGATACTAAAGATGGTACTTTTTGGTATCACTTAAATGGTATCAAAGTTAGTCTTTGGTTTTTTGAATCCCGGATCTATAAAATTTTGGGGCTGTCTCTGGTAATCTTTTGGAATCTGGATTGTGTATGCCTCTCCCCCATCTCCCATGAAAGAAGAACAGAACGATGGGTATTTAATTTGGGATATTACTTATGGGCTATTTTACAGTGATATCTAAAGTTATCTTTAATTTTTAGGAAGGCAACTGGAAAGAGACGGTAAATGAAACTGGATTTCAGCTGAAGGTAAGGGTAATTGTATGAAATAATGTGTCATGTCCATATACAATTTCTGGCACAGTGCCATGCCTTAATGGGTACTTGCTATTTATTGAATAAGTGAATGTTGGAAATAGGCTTTACATCTAATATCACTGGTAATTTTAAAGAAACAATGCGGTTTATTTTTGATTGGTGTAATTTTTGTTAATAGTGAGACTATAATGGGCATATTTATGTGTGAATTTAATTCTCTTGGGAAAGAACATTTTGGAGCAGTAATTTAGGTATAAGCTATAGATTTTCCCCGCAGTATACTCACATTATGCTTTTTATGTTTTTTTCTTTCCTCTGTCCTTGTCACTGTCACTCTTAGTGGTGCCCACGTAATTGCTAACTCTATTAGATAGAAAAGACACTTCTAAAGGGTTGAACTTGGGTTTTCCTATCTTAGTAGGCTAAAAGAGTAGCTATCAGTCATGCTTATTTAGTATACTGAGACACGGTGGCCAGTTTTGAGTGGGCATAGGATTCATTTTGTATCAGTGATACAGGTTTAATTAGATTTTGATTGCTCATCATATTGATCATTAGAATTAGTGTTTGGGAATGGAACTGTTACCTAAAAATTAAAGACCATGTCAGTCATGACTACCCTCACTCTGCTCTACTCTCCCCTCCCTCTGGTTTCCAAAAGTAATTTAACACTGCAAATTTTTAAAAGTTTTCATCTCTTATGTAAACAGAATATGTAAGAAGAAAAAGTAATATAAATTGATATATAAATTGATAAACAGTTCATATGATATTGCAGTAACAGAAGTTCAATAGGTTTAGGCAGCAAGAACAGAATGTCTTTACAGTAATTTTTAGAACTAGAGATTTATGCATTGGCATATAGGTATTTTAATTTTAACACAAAAAGACAGGAGAAAACATTTTTTTCTGCACAGAAAATGTAATTAAGTATCTAATTTTGTCATAAACCAATTTTAACTTACTGGTTCAAATTATGAGTTATCTGAAACTTCAGATAACATGAAAAAATTAGTATTTTCTTAGCTGTTACTCACTATGGTGCTCAAAAAGAGAATAATGGAATTTTGAAGATGATTTGAAATAACTCTGAACTTTAAAAAATTGTTTATATTTTGATAGAATTTTATGAGAACTAGTCCAGGATTTCTTAGGAGCTAATAATGAAGAAAAGAACAAACTAAAATATTTTTTTTGGTGATGCCTCTTTATATAATAGAAAATTTAAAAACTGTTAACTTTTTAAGAGTTTCATTTAGTCATTATTTTAGTAACTGGTTATCAGTTGTTTGTCCTTAGCACAGTTTTTGGGCGTAACTGGGTGGCCTTGAGAAAATTCATGAATTTCCCCATCCACTTAGACTATTCTGTTTACAGAGTGCCTTGAATCTTGTGTGTCGGTGCTACCTTAAGTGTTTAGATATAATGTTTTATATTTGGGTAGCCTTACGGTAAAATCCTAGTTTCACTTTTATAAAATCTTTGAAAGGTAATACTCTGTTCAGTTCAGTTCAGATGCTCAGTCGTGTCCGACTCTTTGCGACCCCATGAATCGCAGCACACCAGGCCTCCCTGTCCATTACCAACTCCTGGAGTTCACTCAGACTCACGTCCATCGAGTCAGTGATGCCATCCAGCCATCTCATCCTCTCTCGTCCCCTTCTTCTCCTGCCCCCAATCCCTCCCAGCATCAGAGTCTTTTCCAGTGAGTCAACTCTTCGCATGAGGTGGCCAAAGTACTGGAGTTTCAGCTTTAGCATCATTCCTTCCAAAGAAATCCCAGGGCTGATCTCCTTCAGAATGGACTGGTTGAATCTCCTTGCAGTCCAAGGGACTCTCAAGAGTCTTCTCCAACACCACACTTCAAAAGCATCAATTCTTTGGTGTTCAGCCTTCGTCACAGTCCCAACTCTCACATCCATACATGACCACTGGAAAAACCATAGCCTTGACTAGACGGACCTTTGTTGGCAAAGTAATGTCTCTGCTTTTGAATATGCTATCTAGGTTGGTCATAACTTTCCTTCCAAGGAGTAAGCATCCTTTAATTTCATGGCTGCAGTCACCATATGCAGTGATTTTGGAGCCCCAAAAAATAAAGTCTGACGCTGTTTCCCCATCTATTTCCCATGAAGTGATGGGACCGGAGGCCATGATCTTTGTAATACTCTGTACACAGTATTAATAATATGAAAAGTAGGAATTGAAATGGACTAGACATAAAATGTATAGGGAGAATTTGGAAACACTTGCAAGGAAATGGAACCTTTTGGACTAACACATGCATGTTTGTGCATGCATGCATTCAAGCATGTACGTGCATCTGTGTATATCTATATATATAGAGAGAGAGAAAGACTCACTTCTCTTATCTGGAGGTTGTGTATTTGGTAGTTATAACTAACCTGATCACAGTCAAAAGGTGGGATTTAGAACTGACTTCTGAGATGTTCAGATGGATGTGAAGTAACTTACTACAGTGTTTACAGATATACTTTGGTCCTTTCAGATAGTATGCAATTAATTTTATTGTAGTTATCCAAACACACTTGACTATTTTTAGTCTGCAGCCTACTAGAAAGTTTTAAAGGTCTAAAGGTGCATACTGCTGGAGATAGGCATACTGTGACAACAGTGAGAACTGACAGCTGAGCCTGCCGGTAAAGTATAACAGTGATATGAGAGTCAGACACTGCAGTACTGGGGTCTGTGGCATGGTGCCAAATCCCCATTCACCTTTGTAGCCTCTCGGGCTTCATTGCATCACAGGTGGATTCAGTCTTAGTTGTTTATAGTGGTTACTTTGAGGCTTCCAGAAAAGGTTGAATTGCTGGCTGAGTACTTATAATTCAGTGTTTTTTTCTTCTTCTTCTTTTTAGCATGCAACTAGTTTTTTGATGTAAAAAATTTTTTTAAATTCAGTGTTTCTTCAAGTGTGGTCAGTTGGCTTCATGAGTCTCAATTTGTTGGGATTGTTCAGAATACTGAATCCTAGAGTTCATTGTAGGCATATTGACTCCCATGGGCCAAAAACTTGACAAACATTGTTGTAAGATGACCGATAAGAATGTTTTTAGGAAGATAATTTTAAAAGATTATCAAAATTGGTAAGAAAAAAAAGTTTAGAACCAAAAGCAGCATTTTTTTCTGAATATCATTAACATTAAATGTTCACTATGTGCTTAAGCACTATACTCTGATACAGTGTTCATGGCTTTTTTGCTGGCAGCTGCCTCAGTACCTTTGAGGTTAGTTCAGTATTATCCCAGCTTTTTAGGTCAGGAGAAAGTGACTTAACCCACGGTCATATAGTTATAAGTGATAGAGGCTGAATTAAAGTCCAGACCTTCTTAATTACCATCCTGTATTACTTATCTTTTCACTAGCTACTTATATAATTAATGTATATAAAGATGATTGGTTAAGGAATGTTGGAAACTATATTTCAATGAAAATGAGATTGTTCTGAGTCAGACTGGAGCTAATATAGTGTTATAGGTCAATAATGAAAGTGAAAGTGAAGCCACTCAGTCGTGTCTGACTCTTTGGGACCCCATGGACTGTAGCCTATCAGGCTCCTCTGTCTATGGGATTTTCCAGGCAAGAGTGCTGGAGTGGGTTGCCATTTCCTTCTCCAGGGGATCTTCCCAACCCAGGAATCGAACCCGGGTCTCCCACATTGCAGGCAGATGCTTTACTGTCTGAGCCACCAGGGAAGCCCAGGTCAATAATACTGCAATTAAAAAAAAGAATATTTGAACTTGGCTATTGGATTGCCATCATCCAATTGAAATAATAGCTTTAATTTCTCCCTTTTAGACATGTTTAATCTGTAGTTTGGGCCTGCTGCTGCTGCTGCTAAGTCGCTTCAGTCGTGTCCGACTCTGTGTGACCCCATAGACGGCAGCCCACCAGGCTCCCCCGTCCCTGGGATTCTCCAGGCAAGAACGCTGGAGTGGGTTGCCATTGCCTTCTCCAATGCATGAAAGTGAAAAGTGAAAGTGAAGTCGCTTAGTCGTATCCAACTTTTAGCGACCCCATGGACTGCAGCCTACCAGGCTCCTCCGTCCATGGGATTTTCCAGGCAAGAGTACTGGAGTGGGGTGCCATTGCCTTCTCCAAGTTTGGGCCTAATAGTTTACATTTTCTTAAATATTTTTAGAGTATTATACTCAACAGGATAATTGTAAAAATTTAGTTTTATAAAAGTCTGTGCTTTATTTTTTTTTGGCCATGCTACATGACTTGTGGGATCTTGATTCACCAACCAGGTATTAAACATTCAACGGAGGCCCTTGACAGTGAGCACACAGAGTTCTAACCACTGGACCGCTAGGGAACTCTCCCCCCCCCCCCCCCCCCACTCTTGTTCTTCATTTAACACAAATATGAGCAACAGACTTTTTCATCACTGTTGTATATTGGCATTCCTTCGTTTTTCTTGGATGTCTATATGGTACTTCTGTTAATTCACTGAAGGGAGAGCAGAGAGTTTCTCTTTAGAGTAATGAACATATTAACTAGTTACTTTAGTTTAAAGAAATACCATTTTAACCCAGTTACATGAAAGAAAGTGTCATCCATATGCCCAAATCTTAAATGAATTTAGGCTGACTGGGAAGTATCTAGAACCTTGTTTGTGGCTTGGAGCAGGAATTGGCCACAGACAAGATCTGAGGCTTTAGGATCTCTGCTAACTCTGGAGAGTCCAGATGCTAGGTACCTACAGACTATCGGATACTCTTCTAGGTGCTGTGGATCCAACTGTGAATAAGCTGGAAACATTCATAAGCTCCGTGTTCTTATGGAGCTTATACTGAAGTAGTTGAAGTTGAATTAACATCTGTTTAAGATACTTTGAAAGTTATAGGTGATAAAACAGAAAACAGTTGTCATTGTGAGATAATATGACAGCTGGAATTTTTTCCCCAGGGATTATTTTGAGATATGACAGTATAATTTATTGTTCAAATGGAGACTGTTTTGAGAATAAAAAGGGGCTCTGTTAATAATTAGGTTAGGACAGCAGGTGTAAACCAGTAGTACTGTTCTGGGCAAACTGGGTCACATGGTTGAAGAGAACATTTGAGCTGAGACCTGAATAATGAGAAGCCTGCAGTGGAGTCAGCCTAAGGGGTCAAGGAAGAAGAATGTTAGAGTCAGGGCAAGCTGGTAATGGTTTACTAGGTAAGGCTTGGAGGAAGATAAAAATCTGAAAATGAAATAGAGGAAAGACAAGGTCTAGCACAAGAGAAGTGTAGTATGTAATAGAAATTGGAAAGGGAAAGGGAGGTGGGGATTAAAGAATATGGGAAGGTATTAAGTTGGGACTGTAGAATAGTCAGGGTTTTTTTTTTTCTTTTCATTCATCCAGTATACTTATTGCATGTTTTTCTTGTGCCAGGCATTGGGAAGTGTTGGGGATACAGGCATGAAAATGCAGTTTAAAGTAGTGCCATGGCAGCTATTGTGCAACTCTCGGGGCCCTATTCACATTGTGTTTTTCTTGTGGCTCTTATATTTTCATGGACAGCTAGGAAACAAGCAAACAGCCCAGGGGATTTCAGACAGTGCTGTAGTAAAGGAGACTAAGTAGGGTGGTATGAGACAGTGGTGTAAGGGCTTCTTTAGATACTTAGTGGGGAATCTGATAAGATGGATAAAGGGTAACCTGTCAGATTTGGGTAGGGCTTCCCTTGTGGCTCAGCTGGTAAAGAATCTGCCTGCAATGTGGGAGACCTGGGTTCGATCTCTGGGTTGGGAGGATCCCCTGGAGAAGGGAAAGGCTACCCACTCTAGTATTCTGGCCTGGAGAATTCCATGGACTGTATAGTCCATGGGGTTGCAAAGAGTCGGACATGACTGAGTGACTTTCATTTTCACTTAGAGATCTAGCTTTGGGGAGAAGTTTCTGACTTGATGATATTTTAGGCAGTTTCTCTTTTTATGGAATCTTGTGAAATGATGAGCAGATTGAGTGGGGTATTATGATGGACTGACCTGACAGTGTTTGGTAAGCAAGGTTAGCATGATGATGGTTTACATTTTATATGCCTTCTATAGTGGTAAATTGGTAATATTAAAAGTAAAAAACAAATAGGTGGGATTCAGTATGAGATTCAGAAAAAGATACACATGAAAATTTTCTTTTTTTACTCATGGGTTTATGTACTTTCATCCTTATTTAAAGAATCTCGTTTGCTTGTGCCTATAAAGTCACATTGGTAATTTGAAATCACTTAAAGAACACAAGGGAGTAATATATGCCTTAAATTCATATATGCTGTAATTGAAAGGACTTTCACATGCATTAGCTCCTTGGCCCTTCAGATGTAAGAAATGTCAAGAATTGGTAAAATATCCATTTATTTATTAAAAACTTTTTTGGGGGGGCCATGCCACACAGCATGTGGGATCCTCACTTCTTGACCAGGGATCCAACCTGTGCCCCCGCATTGAAAGTGTGGAGTCCTAACCCCTGGACTGCCAGGGAAATTCCTAAAATATACCCCATTTTAGAAATAAGAGAATCCCCTGAATTCACTGACGACTTAAGCTTTAGATATTCTTGAAAGCTCTTTGAATTGCTTTTGGTCTAAAGTTTTAGGATGCTGGATTTGTGGAGTGGTGTATTATTGCAGTTTTTTTTTTTTAAGCTGTGTAATCTGGGAAGCCTTAGTTGTTCTGGTTTGTTTTAATATTTGGGGAGTATTTGTAATTAGGATTTGTAAGTTGGAATGATATAAAATGTTCAGGATGATTGGTATTTTCAAAACCAAATCATGTTATAAAATTGTTAACTGATTGAGCTACACCGTTTGTGAACTCTGTGTTTTTTGTGCCTTGGTCAGGGGAAAAAAATACATTTATGTATATATTTTAAATGAGGACATAGACAACGAGGATAACTTTGGATATATTAAGTATAAGTTTATACAATGAAATTATTACCTAGTGTTGATCCCTCTGTCTTTCCTTTGAAATAAGGTAGAAGTGAAGGGGTTTCCCAGGTAGCTCAGTGGTAAAGAATCTGCCTGCCAACACAGGAGATGTGAGCTCTATCCCTGGATCAGGAAAATCCCCTGGAGAAGGAAATGGCAACCCACTCCAGTATTCTTGCCTGGGAAATC
Organism: Bubalus kerabau; assembly: GCF_029407905.1. Classification (NCBI taxonomy): domain Eukaryota; kingdom Metazoa; phylum Chordata; class Mammalia; order Artiodactyla; family Bovidae; genus Bubalus; species Bubalus kerabau. The sequence goes on along the minus strand of NC_073625.1, from coordinate 116,325,964 downwards.
CCATGGACAGAGGAAGCCTGGCTGGCTGTAGTCCACAGGGTTGCAAAGATTTGGACATCACTTAGCTAAGCAGCAGCAGAAATAACTAAAGGTAGTTAAATAGTTGTGTCAGAATATCTAGAAATAAGTAAAGGTTGTTTAAAAGTTGTGTTGCAATGTTTTCTGTCAACTAGAAAGGAATTAATTTGATGTCATCTAGCTTGTTTTTCGGAAAAGGCAATGACACTCCACTCCAGTACTTTTGCCTGGAAAATCCCGTGGATGGAGGAGCCTGGTGGGCTGCAGTTCATGGGGTTGCTAGAGTCGGACACGACTGAGCGACTTCACTTTCACTTTTCACTTTCATGCATTGGAGAAGGCAATGGCAACCCACTCCAGTGTTCTTGCCTGGAGAATCCCAGGGACGGCGGAGCCTGGTGGGCTGCCATCTATGGAGTCGCACAGAGTTGGACATGACTGAAGTGACTTTGCAGCAGCAGCGTCTTGTTTTAATTTAGTACATGCATTTCCATATTTCTTTCTTTTCCTAAAATACTGATCATGAAAATGAGAAAAACCAATGTACATTTGGTTTAGATTCCATCTGAGAATGACCCTCAGTAATGCACAGGCTTCAAAGCAGTAATTTTATTTAGTTTATATATACAGATCATTGTTTTTCTTGATTTAGAGAAAAAGTAAACTACTTTTTGACACAGCCTATTCTGAGTTATAATAACGCAGAGCTGTATGCTTGCTCGCCTGTTGGTATTTACAGTTGTTTTACTTTGGAATCATTGAATGTCATGTATTCAATTTAATTTATAATATTATTTTTGCAGTGTTTAAAAAATAACTACTAGGTGTTTGGGGGGTATGTTTAATGTGTTTGACACAAATAATATGAAGAAAAGTATACTTGAATAGCTTAATTCTAAAGGGAAAATAAAACTGTTTGGATTTATACCCTGAAATATAATTGTATTAAGTGAATAAATTATTTTTTCCAGGCAGACTCCAGGTTAAAAGCGCTTAATGCAACATTCAGAGTGAAAAACCCAGACAAGTAAGGTTTTGTTTTAATAACAGTTACAATATTGTTTTGAATGGTGCCTATCAATCTATTTAATTTTTCATTTCTGAATGTATGCACTTTATTTGCTAAATATTTTAAATAGTAATTCACATTAGTGAAATCCTTTTACAGTCTAAAACTGATTTTGAAATTTGATGATTTTATTGGGATTAAGGTTGTAAGTAACTGACGTTTTAGAAAATTAAACCACTGCTTTTTCCTGGAAGGATTTCTTAAGTGTTATTGAAGGTATCAGAAAAATGAGGAAAGTAATTTTAATTTCATATAAAATAGGTTTTCTTATTAGACTTTGCTTGTCAGATATGTGCAAAACTCAAGGTAATATATTATCTATTTTAATAATAAACTATCTACTTTGAATGCCAAGAAAACTTGATAAATAAATGCATACTAATATAATAATTTCATGGAGCTATATCTATATGACAATTACCTGACTTCATTAATGTTAGTTTGGAGTTTGTGAGAGCATTTCTATATTAAAGGAAACTGTGTATTCAGAAATAACTTTCCGGAGGGTGGAACCTAGGTATATAAGATTTGGTTTTGCTCATTCTCGGAATTTGCAGATAATTCAGGCTCTTCATCATACTGACCTTTGCCTGAAGCTTAGTTCGATTGTACTTTCCAGTTAGAAATGTGCTTAGGTGGATGGGGTTTTTCCATACTTGGCGACCAAGTTTACGAGGTCTGTTAGAATTTCTCTAGTCAGGCCTTCAAGCCTTAACTTCTACATATGTGTACATTCTTAGCAGACAGAGGCCAAGTTTGCGTAGTCTGATAGCCTGTTATGCTGATTTTCATAAACCATAACACATTAACATAATGCCTCTACTTTTTAATATAACTTTTGAATATAAGATGTAAATACTAATATTTTAAAGTTTGGTAATTAGGAAATTGTGATGGTAACCATTGAGGTTTTCACTTTTTTAATAGACTTTGTTTCGTAGAGTAGTTTGAGGTTCCCAGAAAAACTAAGTGAGACATCATACAGAACTCCCATATCCCCTCTGCCCCTACACTTGCACAGCTGTTCCTGGATACATACAGCCACCCCTGGTATACCTTTCCAGCGTGATACATTTGTTACGATTGATCAGCTTGCATTGAATCATCATGATGCCTGTCAAAGTGCATAGTTTACATCAGGGTTCACCCTTGGTGTTATATATTGTATGGGTTTTGACACATGTACAGTGACATGTGTGTATCATTATAGTATCTTGAAAAGTATTTTCACTATGCTAAAAATCCTTTTTGCTCTCCCTTTTTATCTCTTCCTCCCCATAACCCTAGCAACCACTGATCTTTTTACTGATTCCATAGTTTTGCCTTTTCCAGAATGTTGTATCATCGTACGGAGCATTTTCAGACAGACTTTTGCTTTACAGTATGCATTTAAGATTCCACTGAGGTTTTAATAAAGGTTATGACATCCATAATATATAAGAGGTGTTGTCTAGATTAAGAACTAAAATTATGTCACCTTCCAAAAAAAGCTTTGGAAAATGTAAGCAGCAGAGTTTACGACATTGGTGAATGTACGTTCATTAGAGGAGCATGTAGATGAGACAGTTTAAATTAATATTTTAATGTTGCTGTTAGTTAAGTGTTTTTTAATGTAATAAAAAATGTATTGTCAATTGTATGTTTGTCTTCCTTTTTCTGACCTACCATCTCTTCTAGATTGCTAAATTTTGTTTAATATCCATATTATAGAATTTTAAATGTGATATAGCCAATAACATAACCAGGGCAGTTTTTGCTCCTGAGTTCTTGTTAAAGTATATAATTAGTAATAGAATTTGTTTGCCTTAAGTTTTAGATTAGAGAATTATCTACATCAGTCATTGTTGTAACAGATTTTTAATATATAGAATCTCTGTTCTAGGTCTAGCTGGCCCAGTAAATTAATTATTATTCATACTGTTATTAAAATAGTTTATATCACTAAAATACTTTCTTTCTGTTCTTTCTTAAAATCTAGAAAACCAGAAAGAGTTTCAGAGGGAATACCAAAATGATACTCCTTCATGCATGTTTATTTTTCTTTACACTGTTCAAAGCAGTGAGGAGGAGGACCTTGAGTCTTCTACTTTCTTGTGGCAGTATTTGGCTGATATTTAGGAGGTAGACCAAGTGATTAATAGAATGTATGGCATGAAAGAGAGGAGAAGGAAAACAGGTGGCACCCAGGTTTCATTCTTTAAACTGCTAGGGAGTACAGAGGAGATTTGATGGCATGGGGGAAGATAAGTTGAACTTTGGATATATAAGCAGCCACTAATATCTGCTAGCCAGTTGGCATTATAGATACAGCATTTAGGAGAGAGTTTGGGGCTGGAGATAGATATTTGGAGTTAAGCAGCATGTAGATCATGATCGTGAAGCTTTGTGAATAAGTCACATAGAGTACGGGCTTCCCACGTGGCACTAGTGGTAAAGAACCCGCCTATCAATGCAGGAGACCCAGGTTTGATCCCTGGGTCAGGAAGATCCCCTGGAGGAGGGCATGGCAACTCACTCCAGTATTCTTGCCTGGAGAATCCCATGGACAGAGGAGCCTGGTGGGCTACAGTCCATAGAGTTGCAAAGAGTCAGACACGACTGAAATGACTTGGCACATATGTACACACATACAGTATGTAGACCAAATAATTGGTTGTAATATGGGCAAGGACCTAGGGCTGAACTCTAAAGAAACCAGTGCTTGAAGGGTGTTTTCCAAAGTATAATCTGAGGATTACCAGCATCTGAATCCTGTGAGTGAGTTTGTTATAAATTCAGATTCCTGAGTCCCACTAGGGCCTCTGTGTACAGTTATGGTGATTACTCATGCCCTCTTTTACTGAGAGGCCCTCAGTTGTGTTTCTGGCAAATGTTTTAGGAGTCCTTTGAACACTAAAGTTGGCAGTATAAGAGATGGGTGAAGGAAGTCAGTCCTGCAAAGGAGACTTTAGGAGTGACCAGAGAGTAAAAGGAAAATCATTAGAAATTAACAGTGATGTCAAGGAAATAAGTTTTTGAGGAGGGTGAAGTAAGCTGTTACATTGCTGGAAGAGCAGTGGTATCTGAAGTTTCAGGTCATTATGGAGAATGGCAGATATTAGATTATAGAAGCAAAGATTACTGAGCAGCGTGAAGATTAGGGTTAGAGATCATGAGTTTATGTTTGTACCAAAAGATTTTTTTAGCGCCATAAATTTTCTCCTGTTTTCTTTTTTTCCCAAGTAGTTTCTCATACCAACAAATTTTATCTCTATCTCAGTTCCACAGTGTGAATTATAAAGTATGACATCTTTTCTCAGCTTTAAAAATATCTAAAGAAAATGTGGTTATTTAATTGTAGAACTTTTTGAGTTTGTATCAGTGTGTAAATGTTTAAGGCTAGCATATGGTTAAATAGAATCAGTTTCATTATTCTCAGGAACTGCTGTTTTGTCTTTCAGTTTTTGACTGCTGTTCATGAAAAAAATGATGTTTTGTTTCCTATTTCAGGAGATTTATTGAACTAAAACACTATAGTGATGAACTCCAGTCTGTCATCTCACATCTCCTTCGAGTCAGAGCTGTAAGTGGTCACCAGAAGCTTTTTGACAGGTGTTTTTATGGAAGTGCTTCTCATTTAATCATTATGTTTTTAAGTAATGGAAGGTGTTTATGATGAATAACTGATTTTTATATTCAAATTTGGTGTGTTAGTCACCTAAATTGCATTTTTTAAAAATTGTGAAATTTTTTCTGGCATAAATAACTTAAAGAATTTTAACCTATTGTTTTCTCTGTAGTCTCTATATGGTTTCTTGTTTTTTTTTTCTTAGTATATAGTTGTTTTGACATTTATCAAAGTGCCTATCATTTCAGCATTGGAATATAATTGTGTGACTTTGATCTAAATATTCTTTTATTCTTTCAAGGTTTTTTTTTAAGGTTGGTGAATAGTTAATATTAAGCCATTCTGCATCTGTGCTCTTAAATTATACTAAATAAACTTATGTAGGGTAATGGTCTGCTATGACATGAGGAACTAGTAATGTACCAATAATGATTGTACTTACCTGTAGAGTTTGGCTGTAATAGACATGGAGAAATATATTTTTGGGTAGATTAATGTAGTACCTGAAAAATGTCCTTTGGGGTAACCTAGAGAAAACCTTAGAACTGGTCTTAAAGGCTTTGAAAGACACTGAGTTACCAGGTCTATGATCATATCTTACACTCATTGGAATCATCTTGAAATGAAATATATTATCTGGGATTTGTTTTATTGAAAGAGTCTGCTGGTAAAGGGTAGAGAGTAGGGTCAATTTTAGATGCAATTTAATTGGCCATATGATAATTGTTGAAGGTAAGTGTTGGGAAATGGGAGTATATCCTACTATCCTCTACTTTTTGTATGTTTGTATGAAGATTTTCATTAAAAGTATAAAAAAATAAAGTAAGGGAACACTCCTTTTGAAGTATCCTCATATTGGCCCAATCTGTGTAACCGTCCAGAGTACTATAGGACTCTTTATATAAATTGTAAGATACTTTGTAGGAAAAGAAAAAGGTACCTATGAGAATTATTAGGATAGAGTCAAGAATGGGGTATTGAAAAGGACTTGTGAATTGATGAGATAAAATTTCTAGGCCTCTAGTTACTTTGAAGTTACCTAAACAAATAAGGCAACAATTCTTAATGGAAAGTGAAGGTGGGGTCAGAGACACCCCAGAAGACTGGAAGAACCCTTCATACTATTTTTGTCTTCTATGTCAAAAAACCTGGAGAATTTACTTAAATTAGAGGTCTGGCTGATTATGAAAGCTGTTCCTCTTAAAGACCTTCCACCAAAGGGAAGGGGGCACACTGTGGAAGGTGTCATGCCACAGGAAGCTGGACGGCGCTGGGTGTCTTGGCTAGGCAGAGGCACACTGTTAAGCAGTCACATACCAGCTCCAGGTATTGAGAGGTTCTCAAGCAGTCATTCACATCCAGAAGAAACGAAGGGAAAAGGCAGAAAAACCAGCCAGAGTCAGATTTATCGGAAATAGCAGAGATGAGTGGTGAATTGAACAAAGTGTAACAATTAAAACCCAGAGAATCTGTAAAATGTAGGGAATAAGTTTGAATGATATCTAAAGGAGGGAGGAAATAACTGTCACTGTTGTGAAGCTGTGCTGCAGATCATCTAGCCTGCAAGAAGGTATGGGTGATTGCCCTCATAAAGCAAGTGTCCAGTGATCATATTTGGCTTTCTGCTGAAAGTGTATTTTTGAATGTGATTAATACTTAATAATCTTTAGAGATCATGGTAAAATGTAATAGTGATGTTACAGAAAGTTTTGAGTCTCACACACAGCTGTTTCAATACTTTGTAAATTTCATTTTGAGGGCTTCCCTCGTGGCTCAGTGGTAAAGAAACTGCCTGCCAGTGCAGAAGAGGCGCAGGTGACTTGGGTTTGATCCCTGGGTTTGGAAGATACCCTGGAGAAGGAAATGGCAACCTACTCCAGTATTCTTGCCTGGGAAATCCCATGGACAGAGGAGCCTGGCGGGCTACAGCCTGGCGGGTTGCAAAAGAACATGACTTAGTGACTAAATAAGAGCAGTGCTTCATTTTAGCCCTGTTGTTCTTCTAACTATTTTTAACCATGCCAAGCTTGTTTCTGGTCTTTTATTTGCTGTTTCCTGGACCTGTACCATTCTTCCCTCATGCCCTACCCCAGGATCCTCACTTGGCTTATTCTTTTGTTATTCAGTTATTGGTTCAAATACCTCTTGAGAGAAATTATCTTTCTTGAGCATCCTATATAAAATGTGGTGCAGGTTTCTATGGTTTCTGTCATTTTCTGTGATTCTGAACTTGTTAATTATCTCCTCTACTAGTAGATACGTGAGCTCGTAAGAGCAGGAGCTTTATTTTCTCACTGCTGAATCCTGAGAATAATGCTGGACTCAAATAGCACCCACTATGTATTCATTGAATGGATGAATAAATAAATGTATGTGCTGACAGTTTTATGTTTTAAAAAATCTTGAAAAGCAGTAAGATAAATTGCTTCTTGAACTTAATTATAACCAACCAAGGGGAACTGGTTAGTAATGTATATATGACAAGAACTTTTAAAGAAAATGACCTTGTCAGCAAAGAGCTTGTAATACACAAGTAAGAGAATTCTGGGTATAGATATTTACCCTAGACTTTATGAAAACAGGCTTCAGAAACTTAATTGACATGAAAGATTGCTTGAGCTCTTCAAAGACAGCACTTGATAAATAAGATAAATGCCAGTGAAAAATATGGAATAGCTAAAATCTTGATTTATACTAAAATTAGGAAAAAGGCTTTTTAGTCATTTACAGTAACATAAAAGTTAAAACTGGAAGGTTAGAACCCAACACTGATAGAATCCTGAAAACAACAGAGATCACCACAGGGAGGGCCTTTTTGTAACATTCAGTGTCAAGAGAAGGCTTAGACACTGTTGGAGACATGATGACTTGTTAACAGATAAAAAGAAAATACAATTATTTGGCTATCTTTTCTGTTGAGGAAAATTCTTTTGAAAGTCTTGATAGAAAAGGCAAAAAATAAATGACTTACAGGTTAAAGAGTTAATATTTAAGGTATTAAAACAGAACCAGAAAGGGTGGGTAGTCTTAGATTGAGAGGAGCTGGAGTTAGCACTTTCTCTGCTGTTTACTAAGTTCTTCAGGCCAATCCAGAGACCTTTCAGAGTTTGTTTTCTTGGAGAGTATCTGCCTGGTACACAGTAGGTACTGCATAAATATTTGTTATATGAATGAGTGTGTTATTCATAGAGTTGTGATATTCGGATGAGATAATCCATGTTTCATAAACTAAAACAAAAGGAAAAAGTACTAATATCTAATATTTTGAACCGTGGTGTTGGAGAAGACTCTTGAGAGTCCTTTGGGTTGCAAGGAAATCAAACCAGTCCATCCTAAAGGAAATCAGTCCTGAATATTCATTGGAAGGACTGATGCTGAAGCTGAAACTCCAGTACTTTGGCCACCTGATGCGAAGAACTGACTAATTGGAAAAGGCCCTGATGCTGGGAAAGATTGAAGGCAGGAGGAGAAGGGGACGACAGAGGATGAAGATGGTTGGATGGCATCAACGACTCAATGGACATGAATTTAAGCAAGCTCCAGGAGTTGGTGATGGATAGGGAGTCCTGGCGTGCTGTACTCCATGGGGTTACAAAGAGTCAGTCATGACTGAGGACTGAACTAAACTGAACTGATCTAATATTTATTATATTTACTGTTGTTACTGTTGTATATAAGCCAACTATGGTGTGTTATTTTTACCTAATTCTGACAGTGGCCCTTTGAATGTCGATGCTGTGACTGTCCCCAATTTATAGATTAGGAAGCAAATCCCTTATTTTCTACAATCATATTTGCTGCCTTTCTAGGGGAAATCAAATTTAGAAGGGAAGGAGGATTGCTTGACCTTGCTAATACGCTAACTATGTAAATTGAAATTATTGAGCTACTATTTAACATTTAATTTGTAGTCATTTGTAGAGATAACATATCTAGTGTTTGTGAAATATTCGGTAATGGCAATGTAAAGTCTTACATACAACTCCTTTGGGAAAGATTTTAGCAGTACTGTCATGAGTCTTAAATCTCATGATTGTTGCCTCCTTAGGAGATAATTCAGAAGAGAAACTATGTGTCCAGATTTTAAAAATAAGATCATTTAATAGACTGTCATAAAACTTTAGGTCCTTTTTAACATTTTATCCGCTACTACTTCAGCATGGATAGGGAAGGCATTCTTAGCATAGTTCCAAATGATTTCAGAGCTGGAGAGGATGATACGATGAGTCTGTCAAGTTTCTTCTGTTGTCATTTTATTTGCTAGGTGTCAGTCCTTTGTTGTCAGTTGTTAAGATGATCAGTTTTCAAAAAGAAAGACTTGTCAACAGAATTGAAATTGAGTGGCAGTCTAGACTAAATCATTGGGTCTAGCCCCTTTTCCCTGGCACCACAATTCTTGATTACCAGTGACCATTAAATTAATCTGGTTTTGTTGCTGTTTAGTCCCTGTGTTGCATCTGATTCTTTTGTGACGCCATGGACTGTAGCCTACCAGGCTTCTCTGTCCATGGAATTTCCCAGGCAAGAATACTGGAATGGGTTGCCATTTCCTTCCCAGGGGGATCTTCCTGACCCAGGGATTGAACCCACATCCATCTCCTGCGTCTCCTGCATTGGCAGGTGGATTCTTTACCACTGAGCCATGGGTTTTAATAATTCATGATTTATTTCTTAGCCATTTTTATCTTTACTTTTCTGTAGAAATGCTCATTTTTGGTCTATAGTTTTTCTTTGCTTCATCTTTTTTCTCACTGTCTGATGATCTGGGTACTAGTCATCTTGTGTTTTACTTGGCTAGAACAATTTACTTCCATGAGTAGTTGATACCAGAAACATTACTGCTGGTTCAGTAACAACTGCTGAGTGGCTCTGTGTTGCCTCATTCTCTAGTAGAGTGGTTCCTTGTGTAGTAGCTCATCTTTCTGGCGTATGAGAACTCTTGCCTCTTTTTGTCATGCTCTGTGGACTAGAGTATTTTCCAGAGCTCTAATTATTATGATTGAAGCTCTTTTTGTATCAGCTGCATGGAGTGATAAAATTTAAAGAAAAAAAAAAAAGCAAAACTTTTAAACACCTGGAATTCAAAGCTTTTTCTTTGACGTTTATTTTGGATATGTATTTTGTATTTAAGTTGCTCTAGATTTATACTTATGTGGTTAACAAACTCTTTCCCTCTCTTCCATGCTTAGTATCTTAGGTAGATGATGAAATGCTCAGCTTTCAGGAGGAGGTTTGATTTTTAAAAGTATAAGAATCTAGAAAAGTTAGTAGTCTAGAATGGCATTTTCCATTTTGTAATCTTTAGAATGCCAGTCCTATAATATGGTCCCTACTGCAAATCACCCTCTCTCAGTAGTCCTTATTCATATATAGTGTTAAAGTTCTAAAAAGTCAGGCAGAAAAAAAATACAACAACCTGTAAACTTTTAAATCTCATTGCTTCCAAAATTTATTTAACAATGGAACTCATTTAAACAACCAGTCAACACTCTGTAGGACTCTCAAAAAATAATTGGGAAATAATGTCCCAGAGTAATTAGTTTCGAGGTCTGCGGACAACCGTGAAAAGTTTGAAGCATAATAAAGACTGAACTTTGTACTGGAAGTGGAGTCTAGTACAGGAGTTGGCAAACTTTTTCTGAAGGCCAGATAGTAATTATTTTCACCTGCCCAGGTCGTATGGCCCTTGTTGAAGCTGTTCAACTCTGCTATGAAAACAGCCGTGTGTAGTGCTAGCGTGAGTGAGTATGACTGTTCTAGTAAGCCTTCACAGAAACCAGCTGCAGACTGGTAGTGTGCTCCCCCTCATCTAGCAGGCATGTGTTTCTTCATAGCAGGTCAAGGAGAGATGGAAAGCACTTCCTGATCCTCTTATACCAGTTCCAAGTTTTACAATATGGTTTACTGACTTTTAAGCTGAAGTGTTGAACGGGTTAAGATTTATTGTATGGCTAATGCCTGTTTCCTCAAATTACTCATATTTGAGTAAGGAATTTGGCCACCTGATACGAAGAGCTGACTCATTTGAAAAGACCCTGATGCTGGGAAAGATTGAGGGCAGGAGGAGAAGGGGACGACAGAGGATGAGATGGTTGGATGGCATCACCGACTCAATGGACATGAATTTGGGTAAACTCCGGGAGTTGATGATGGACAGGGAGGCCTGGCGTACTGCGGTTCATGGGTCGCAAAGAGTCGAACATGGCCTGAGCGACTGAACTGAACTGAGTAAGAAATTAGAGGGGCAGTTCATCTTCAGGATTTTCATTGAGAAATTGAATACTAGAAATTTTTTTTTAAAGAGTTTTATGTGACATTGACTTCTGGTCTTCTATTTCATGTCCATAACACTTTGGAGAAAGGAGATTACCACATACAGTGTTTTTTGTCTTTTGCAAGATGTGTGTGAATGATGGGGTGGTATGTGTTTTAATCTCAGTGAGCTAAACTATAATTCTACTGTTATTAAATGGTTAGAAGGCATTAATTTGATAAAGTAGCGCAGGAAGTATATTGCATGTGTGCAGCGTTTATGTATAAAACTATCAATAATACAATTGAAAATGTTTATATTCTCTTCCCTGGTAGATCCCTCTTTGGGGACTTTTATCTTAAGGAAGTAATCTGAAATTTGGAAAAAGCTGTACTCTCAGAGAATGCTTATTTAATACTGAAAAAATTAGGGATAACTGAGTACCTGACAAGGAATGCGTATATAATTTATATACCACTAGGTGAAATTTTATGCATCTATTTTTTTAACTGGTGTCTATTAAAAATAATATTAACCTGCTTGATAAAAATATTAGCACTCTTGGTATAGGAAATTTTAAAATGTTAATTAAAACATATATATATATATATGAAAAAATTACATTAATATGATGACAACATTAGTTTTTTCCCCCCATGATGAGACTTTGGGAGATTTAAGCTCTTTTTTTTTTTTTTTTTTTTTGGCGTATTTTTCAAGTTGTAATAAGTAAACATATGTATTTTTTAATGAAGATAAAATGTATTTTTAGTAATCTGTTTTTAACTTATAAACAGTGAACTGTTTATAACTAATAGCAATTTTTTTTTGAATATTTGTTCCAGAGAGTAGCAGATCGACTATATGGTGTATATAAAGTACATGGGAATTATGGGCGAGTTTTCAGGTAGGCATTATACAAACTTTTATAATAAACAACAACTAGCTCTAATCAGCTTTTTGCGTAAGAACTGTAATTCATGAATATATATGAGTCTGCAAAACAAAAGATAATTTTTAATTGTTATTTATTTATTTTCTGTGCTGGGCTGGTCTTCATTGTGAGGTATGTGCTTTCTAGTTGTGGCGCACAGGCTTAGTTGCCCTGCAGCATGTGGGGTCTTAGTTCCCTGACCAGGGATCCCACCCACGTTCTGTACGTTGAAAGGCAGATTCTTAACCACTGGACCACCAGGGAAGTCCCAAAAGCTTATTTTTTAAATCCTGTCCAATAGTAGTAGTTTTCAGACTTTTCCTGCAAGCTCTTAATTCCCTGACCAGGGATCGAACCTATGCCCTCTGTAGTGGCGGAGTCTTAGCCACTGGACTGGAGTTTTAAGTCTTCAGACTTTTTATTGTAAAGCCTTTTTTTAAATAAAAAAATAGTAAAGGAGTCGAATATATTGAGCAGATAAAAGATAAACTCCTCTTAAGCAGTGAGCAGTGTCTTTCATTTTCTTGGCAGAATGCCCAAGGAGATTCCTTTTAAGTCACTGTCATATTGAATTGGTGGTTTTCTTTTTTTTCTTCCTTTGTTTTATTTTATAATTTCTAAGGCTTTCACAAGATTGGTTTTTCAGTCTTGGAGTAATATTAGTGTAAATTAGAATATTTACTTGTGTATGTAACTTGCATATATTGGTAATTTTTGAGCCTTTTCTTTTGTGAATTTTTGTTTGTTGATTATTTTAGTTGTGAAATTTTAGTAGTTATTATCCATATCTCCTTGTAAGAAGACTGTCCTTGCTAATGTTCTGTCCTTTTGATTGAAGTAGTCAAAAATAATTCATTTAACATATTTGAATAGATAAGATATTCATATAATACAAAATTCAATAGGAACAAAAGCTTGTATAGTGAAGTCTCTTTGCTCCTCCTGCCTGCCAACCACCCAGGTCTCCTCCTCTGAGGCAACTACTAGCAGTTTCTGAGTTACTTGTGTATCCTTCCAGTAAAATGTTTTGTAGCACTGTCAGTGTATAAGGTGAAAGTGAGGTCGCTCAGTGTGTCAGACTCTTTGCGACCCTGCGGACTGTAGCCTACCAGGCTCCTCCATCCATGGGATTCTCCAGGCAAGAGTACTGGAGTGGGGTGCCATTGCCTTCTCCAGGGGATCTTCCCAACCCAGGGATTGAATCTGAGTCTCCCGCATTGGAGGCAGACACTTCAACCTCTGAACCACCAGGGAAGCCCGTCAATGTATATTAACACACAAACAAATGCATTCTACTCACTCCCTCCCCCACCTTTTTTAAACATGTAAATGTTCACTTCTTTTATTTTGCTTTTTTTAACTTAAAAACTGCTATCCTAAATATATTGTTATCAGCAAATAACTGTATTGGGCTTTATTGAGCTGAAGCATCATAATTTATTTAACCAGTTTCTTGATAATTATTTCTAATCTGCTGTTGCATTCAATGCTTTAATTAATGTTCATGTTCATGTCATTTCACACATGATTGAGTATATATGTAGGATATGGTGAATGGTGAAGATCGCTCAGTCGTGTCTGACTCTTTGTGACCCCATGGACTGTAGCCTACCAGGCTCCTCTGTCCATGGGATTTTCCAGGCAATAGTACTGGAGTGGATTGCCATTTCCTTCTCCAGGGAACTTCCCTACCCAGGGATTGAACCCGGGTCTCCCACATTGTAGAGAGACACTTAACCGTCTGAGCCACCAGGAAAGTCCATAAAATTCTACAAATGTTGTTACTGCATCTAAGGATAATTGAGTTGGTAGATATTGCCAGATTTCCCTGTATGGAAGATATTCAACTCCCATCATCAAAATGTTAATATCTATTTCCCCAGACCCTCACCCAAACAATTTTTAGTGAACTTTCGTCTTTATCAGCCTGATGGTGAAAAATGCCTTCTCACTGTAGTTATAATTTGTATTACTCTAATTATGGATGAAGTTAAACTTTTTTCCTGATGATTAATAGCCTCTATTTTATTTTTTTAATTTTATAAACTGTATGTATCTTTGGCCGTTTTTTCCTACTGGGCTGGTAGTCTGGTTTCTTAATTGATTTGCAGGAGTTGTTTTATCTTTTAGGAACATTAGACGTTTGTGAAATGGATTGCAACTTTTCCCCCACTTTGTTATATGTCTCTTGACTTTGCTTATGTGGCTTTGAATATACAAAAATATTCAATCTATTAAATTCAGTTGACATGCAAGTGATTAGTTTTTTAATAATAAAGCATATATTTTTCATTTCTTCTATATTTTTGTGGTTCTGGAAATTTTTGATTCATCTGAAATTTATTTGAATATTAGTGTTCAGACGTAGCACAGCCGAAAAAAAAAAGAATCATTTTGTAAACAGCCAGCACTAAAAAAAGATTAACTGTTGCTATTACTATTTTGAGAATACACATGAGTAAAAATTATCAGAAGGAGATATGTTTATTTATGTTTGTTTTCCTTCCTTGACAATTTTAAAAACCATGTGAGGGTTTTCCCTTCTAGTATTATAAGCATATAATCTTGATATTTCAAGAACAGTTTATAAAGACCACAGATTAACAGAATCATAGTATTTTAATTTTTCTTTTTATGATATTTTGCAGTTGAAGGTGTTTATTATACATTCTTTACATAGCAGAAAAATTGGAAACAATCTTGAATGGTTCAGAAAATGGTTAAAAAAATTAAGAGTTGCCACTGAAACAATGCTGAGAACAAATTATTTTAATAATGTGGGGAAATACTGTTAACAAGAAAAAACATGGTACAAAGGTGCATATACTACATGATCTCTGCCATATTAAAATAAGTAAAAATAACTGGAAGAAAATATATCAAATTATGTCATCTCTTAGTATTTAAGATTATAGATCTATTCCCCCCTTTATTATAATGTATATGTCTTCCATAAAAAGGAATTTTTATTTCAGGAATTTCCCTGAAATGGTAACAAAATGATCTGTAGTTCCAGTAGACTTTGTTGTGCAACTTTAGTGCAAGTTACTGAAGTTTTACGGTACACCCAATATTTCTGTACAATTGTCTATTTCTGTTACCTATTAAGATAGTGATATGTAATCATGTGTGGTTATCACAGTCATTCATGTAGAGTTTAAAAATATACGTGCCTCAGCTCTATCCTAGAAATTCTGATTAAGTCATTCAAGAGCAGGACAAGCATTCATAGTTTCTGAAAGCTCCACGGTTGATTTAAATAGGCTCTGTAGCTGAGAAAGCTATCTATAAGAAGAAACTGTTCTGTATGATACTAACTTTGTACTTAACAGCAGATATGAACTTTTGAATTAGCATTTTTAAAGCCTTCACTTGCATTTAGTTGTTAAACTTCAGGGGAAAGGAGCATATTTGAGTCACAGAAAATAAATCATCAAGAAAAAAATAAAATAGATATCATACTGTTGAAAAGCTAACTAGGAAAAAAATGTAAAAGATTCTGTTTAATAATATTTCATATCTAATTCATGATGGTTTTGGTTTTATCTCTTTCTTCATAGTGAGTGGAGTGCCATAGAAAAAGAAATGGGTGATGGACTGCAGAGTGCTGGTCATCATATGGATGTGTAAGTACCCAGAGAATTTAAGGTAGAACTGGAGGTGACATTTAGTGTGAAAGTGTTAGTGATTCTTCTGTTTTTAAAAAGTTTGCTGGCATTTGTATTGTGCTCTCTGTATACCAATTTGACTTAAAGAAGTTAATCTCAGGAATGCAAGATTAACATTCAAAAATCTTTCAGTTCAGTTCACATATTACCAGAACAGAGAAGAAAATCCAGATGTTCATTTCAGTGTATATCGAAAGCATTTTACCATCTATTCACAGTAAAAATTTTCATCAAACTAGGAATGTAAAGAATTTCCTCAATGTAAAACATACACCTAATACTGTACTTAATAGTGAAATATTAATGTTTTCTCCTAAAATCAGGAATAAGGCAGGACTGTTTGCTCCACCACTACTGGTAGAAGTGGTAGTAGAGGTCCTGGTCAGCGCAGTAAGGCAAGATCAAATAAATGGCACATGTCTTAGAAAGGAAGAAGGAAAACTGTCCTGTCTTTATTGGCAGTTAACAGGATTTTTCTCTAGAAAATAAAGAATCAGCCAAAAATACTATAGAACTAACAACTGAGTTTAATGAGAATGCATGATACATAATGAATATATAAAAAAACCATTTTTTCATACTAGTAAAATTAGAAAATAAAAGCTTAAAAATGCTGTTTATAATAGTGTGAAAGACCTCTACACTGAAAACTTTATATATAAACATTGCTAAGAGAAACTAAGTACCTAAATAAAAGGTGAGATTAAACCATGTTCATAGATTGGAAGACTCAGTAGTGTTAATATGAGCATTCTTCCTAAATGACAGTCCCAATCAAACCTCCAGAGATTTTTAATAGAAATTGATAAGCTGATTCAAAAATGTATATAGAAATTCAAAGAACATGAAGTAGTCAGAACAATCTTGAAAAAAAGGACAAAGTTGAACATATTACCTGATTTCAAGACTTACTATAGAGCTACAGTTATCAGGAGATATTGAGATAAATAGATCCGTGGAATAGGATAGAATTCAGAAATAGATGCACATTTACATAGCTCATTTCAAGAAATGGCTCTAGAGTAACTGGATATCTTCATGGGAAAAAAACTCCTGAACCTTGAGGTCTTCCCTTTTGGCTCAGTAGTAGAGAATCCTCCTGACAGTGTAGGAGCCACAGGTTCAATCCCTGCTCCCGGAAGAGCCCACATGCCACATGGCAGCTAAGCCCCTGTGCCACAACTATTGAGCCTGTGCTCTAGAGCCCAGGAGCGACAACTTCTTAGCTGACGTACTGCAGCTCCCAAAGTGTGCATTCCCTAGAGCCCAGCATATGCTCTGCAACAAGAGAGGCCACTGCAACGGGAAGCCCATGCACTGCCGCTAGAGAGTAGCCCCTGCTCTCTGCAACTAGAGAGAAGCCCATGCAGCAACAAAGACCCAGCATAGAAAGGAAGATGGAAACTGTCTTTATTTGCAGTTAACAGGATTTTTTCTGTATAAATTGTATTTTTTCTGTGGAAAATAAGTAATTTTTTAAAAAAGTGAATCATTAAAAATAAGGAACCTTGAGCCATATCTCACATCGTACATAAAAGCTAATTCAGTTTGGATGACATACATCAATATAAAACCTTAAACTATAGCTTTTAGTAGGAAATAGAATATTTTAGCAGCCTTCGAGTAAGCAAAAGATTTTTTTTAAAGGACATGAAAGGAAAAAAAATCTTTTAAAAATGGTAAATTGTTCTTCAAAATTAGAAATTTTGGGATCTCCCTGGTGGTCCAGCAGTAAAGACGCCATGCTTCCAGTGCAGGGAGCACTGGTTTGAGCCCTGGGTAGGGAACTACTACCTAACATGCTGTGCCAAAAAACAAAAAAAAATTAAAAATTCAGCTTATCAAAAGATTTCCTTTGTAAGTGGAAGGAATGTAGGAGTACTGAGTCAGTTGGGGAAGATAAGTTCTGGAGATGGTTGGTGATAATGGTTGCACAACACCATGAAAGTACTCGAAGCCACTGAACAGTATACACCAATAAATTGTTAAAAAGGTGAATTTTACGTTATGTTTTACCACACACGAAAAAACACACCCTATTAAGATGGTGAAGAGGCAAGCCACAGACCGGGAGTAAACATTTCCAACCAAAATATATAAAGAGCTCCTACAACTGACCAATAAAAAGACAAAAATATTTACTTTATTTAAATATCATTTTTCTTTGGATTATTTAAACTGACCAGCTGCTTTTCAACTATTTTGTTGTCTTCATGCATTCTGTTGACAGGACAGTCTCAGTATTTGCAGGAATTTGGGATTATCCCTTCACTTGGTTTATGTAAATGTTAAATAAAATTAATTTTAGTACTAATACCTAAAACATCTTTACCACTTACCCCTTTCTCCACACTGTGTTTCCAGTCTTCAACCCACCAGCCACTTACCTTTTTTGTTTTCTTAACATTAACTTTTCCAGAATCGTAGGTTTATGAACTATAGAGTTTTTCCTACTCTTAACAATGATTCTCAAGCCATTTTTCAGTCACATAGGACAAAGTCCACACTCTCACAAATGTAAATTTATATTTACAGAATACATATTTTGCCTACTTTCATAAATACTATAAGCACATCGCTTTTCAGTGAGCATTAACTTAGATTTTTTGTTTATTTTTTAATTCAGTAAACTTGTTTACTTAACTACATGAAGCAGGCTTGGAGGCATAAAGTATATTTTTATACTTTGTATAGTTGATTTGCAATACTATGTTAGTTTCAGGTATATAGCAAAGTGATTCAGTTATATATTTATTTCTTTCAAATTTTCCATTATAGGTTATTACAAGATATTAAATATAGTGCCCTATGCTATACTAGGGCACTGTGCTATATTTAACAAAAGATACTACAGTGCTTATTAAGCTACCTTAAGAAGGACCATTTTTTTGTTTGTTTTTTTATATCCAAGACCTTGCTAAACACATTTTGGTAAAATTCAGTAGAATTGTCATGGTAATTAAGGATTGCTCTTTGGGGGAGGGATAAATTAGGAATGTGGGATTAACAGACACAAACTTATTCTCATTTTCTGTATTTGGTCAGTCATTCATGGGTAGCAAGTGGTCAGTGGACCACGCTTTGAATAGCCCTTCTTTAGAATATTAATATTTTGTGTCTTGATAAAAGTTACTATATACGTAATTTTTTAAACAGGTATGCATCTTCTATTGATGATATTTTGGAAGATGAAGAACATTATGCAGATCAGTTAAAGGAGTATCTTTTTTATGCAGAAGCATTGCGGTAAGTATAATACATGTTCCAGATGCAGTCCTATGGCTGGTCAACATTCTCTTCATCTGTTACTCTAAAATAAAGAGAATAAGATGATTTTTAAATGAATTCCTTCCCCTAGATATTGAATGAGATCTCACTGTATTCCTATCTGTTGCAGAGTGCTAGACATAGGAATTTAAGATGATCCTGATCCCTGGTGGCTCAGATGGTAGAGTCTGCCTGCAATGCAGGAGACCTGGGTTTGATCTCTGGGTTGGAAAGATACCCTGGAGAAGGAAATGGCAACCTACCAGTATTCTTCCCTGGAGAATCCCATGGACAGAGGAGCCTGGAGGACTACAGTCCATGGGGTCACAAAGAGCCGGACATGACTAAGCGACTAACACTTTCACTATATTTGAAACATTATATTGATAGAACCTTTTAGTCTCTGGCTTCAGGTCTGTCTGTGTGTTGTATCTGCTTTTTCCAGCTTGGAGATTGGAAGCAGAGTACACACTGAGTGTGTGTTATTATGATCTGTCATTCCATTGTATATTACCTTTAAATTCTGATTTTCCATACCTGCATATTTTATCTCCTTAGCAAGATTGTAAAATTTCTTAATGTCAGGACTTTGTCTTCTGTTTTTATGATATCTCCTACAGGGCCAAGCAGAATTCTCTGGGAGATATTCCAGTTTAGAAAAATGAATCATTTTCCTGTCACTTTTAAAATCAGTATAAGAATTCTGTTAATAAAACAGAAGAGCAGTATTCCTTTGGCTGTTCAGTAGCTGGGATGAAAACATCACATTGTTAGCATTTTTCCTTCTAGAGCTTTGAGTAGTACAGGTCACACCAAGCTTTTTCAAGTAACTTACCAAAGGAAGGTTGCTCAACACAATGAACTCTTTGCAACTCTTAAAGATTATAGAAAAGATGAATGTATATTGATAAAGAAACGTGTCTTTGGTATATAGTTCAGAAATGCCTAGCTAAAATCTAGAACAATATATACCATCTATTAATATGAATTGTGTCTGGATTGTAGAACTATGGAGAAGAAAGTGTTTTTAAAACTTATTTAGTACATTCCTGTATTTGAATCTTTTTTTTTAGTAAGCATGGATTACTTTTATAATAATAAAAACTAATAGACATTTCTAAATAGAAAACTTTGAGATAATCTTTTTAAATAATACTCAGTTGTTATGTGAGATTATAGCATTAATTCCAGTGCTGTACAAAAAAAGCTTTTTTAAAAAATGTATGTGATAAAGGTATGTTTATTGAAGAAAATTTTGCAAGTATCTGGAAAACAACCTTTTTTGATTTAAAATATAAAGTATTTATGCTTAGGTTCTGCTAGATTAAATTTTTAATATTGGGGTACTACATTTTAAGCTTAAAATTTCTAGATATAAAAGTTCTGACCATAGTAAGACATGAATGCCTCCACTATACCTGCTGGGGAAAAATTTAACATGTTAATAATTAGAGAGGCCACAAAAATTAAATGGCAGCACTTTTTTCTCCTAGGGCTGTGTGCAGGAAACATGAACTTATGCAGTATGACTTGGAGATGGCTGCTCAGGACCTAGCATCCAAGAAGCAGCAGTGTGAGGAACTGGCAACTGGGGTGAGCTGTTTTCTGTTTGGGTCTTTGGTATTATAACGAACCTTAAGTGAAATGGGCTGCAGGATGCCTGTAGCTTTTAAAGGGGAGTAATTTGTGGACAACTGTATAATTCTTTTGGTTGTGATCTTGACATAAAAAGATATAAGCCACTAGGGGCTTCCCTGATGGTCCAGTGGTTAAGACTATGTGCTTTCATTGCAGGGAGCACAAGTTCAATCCCTGATCAGGGAACTAAGGTCCCACATGCTGCATGGTGGTGGCCAAAAATTAAATTTAAAAAAATTAAGTCTTAAAAAAAAGTAAGCCATTAAAACATATATAGTGTTATAAGAAATTTTGCCAAATTGCACTGTATAATAAGAACCATCTCTTTTCTGATTAAGTGAAAAAAAACATTATTCTTTGGGATTGAAATAATGACCTTTGCAAGGTTTAATTTTATCACTTACATTATAGAAATCTTAGTTAACTTGAAAAACTGCCCTGTTAGAATCATTGTTTCTCTCCTAACAGAGCTTTTTGTGTACTTTATTCTTGAATCCTTACAGTGAGTACTTGTGAACAAAATTTTGTATCTTACTGTATTAGACTTAGATCATTTTTATAATCAGCTTTCTACTGTTCAGCTGTTTCATTGGAATAAATTAGCCGTCGTGGTGAGGGCACACAATCTGGAAGTAATGAGGCAGTGACAGTGCCACTGTTTGTAAGTCATCTCATAGTTAACAAGTCCTGTACTTTTAAAAGTGCTTGTGGGTTACCCACATAAAGATACGTGGGGAAAGACCTTTGACCATGAAGCAGGTATGCACTGGCTTGATTTATTTTTAAAATCCAGGGGAAATTTCCAGTCCATTTTCAGGGAGCCTGGTCCTCTACTCCTGCATGTGCAGGGAAAAGCATTTCCTTCAGTAAACTGCAGAGAGTGAGGAGATGGTGAAGTTTGAGGCTTGGGTGTAGGCATTCTGTTTTATTAATGGATAACCAAGAGTTAGTGTGAGTTATGCAGATTTTCAATGGTTTTTTCAGTTTGGTTTATTTTCATTGTTGCCTGTTGAATTTTATCCATTTTTTATGATCACAGAGTAATTGAAAAAATATGACTGCTGACATAAGTAACTTGCCTAGTATTTCACCTGGAAGTTTTCCATATGATGAAGAAGCTCAGTAAAAATTTTTCCTTTTTTGATTCTTCAGCATCTTCTAGTATTATAAGCCTTAATAGTAGCCCCCTGGTTGTATGGTTTGTGGTCTTCTGTCTGAGTTAGGGGGAAATAGCTATTTCCTCTTTAAAAAAAAATTGTGATAAAATATACAGAACATAGCATTTATTATTTTAACCATTTTTCAAGTTCAGTAGTAGTAAGTTCATTCACCTTGTTGTGCAGCCAACCTGCAGAGCTCTTCATCTTGCAAAATTGAAACTCGATACTTATTAAATATCAACTATTAATTTCCCTCTTTACCTAGCCCTTGGCAGTCACCATTCCACTTTCTGTCTCTGTAAGTTACACTATGGATATTTCATGTAAGAAGACTTGTACTGTATTTGTCTTTTTGTGACTGGCTTATTTTACTTAGCATGGTGTCCTCAAGGTTCATCCATATTGTATCGTGTGTCAGAATTTCCTTCCTTTTTAAGACTGAAAAATATTCAATGTACAGATGTTATTTATCCATTCATCTGTTTCTGTTTCATCTTAGACTGTGAGAACATTTTCTTTGAAGGGAATGACTACCAAGCTCTTCGGTCAAGAAACTCCAGAGCAGAGAGAAGCCAGAATAAAGATGCTGGAAGAACAAATAAAGGAAGGAGAACAACAACTTAAGTCTAAAAATCTGGAAGGCAGGTAAAAATGCTGGGATGTTTAACATGGCTAGACTTGTAGGCTCTGTGGCAGGTGGCTTATAACCATTCCTAGCTTCATCAGTGTCCCTGGATGTAGCCTCATCTTCTAAAATACAGTGATTGAATATTCCTAAGAAACTTGAGTAACCAAAAATCATGTTACATAGAAGCAGTTGTGTTAGTATTGGGGAAAGAGGAAGAAGGAAGTGTTTAAACGTCATAATATTATTTTCTTGTACTTTACATGATTTCTATCCTTTGCATATTTCCTCTGCTCTTTTCTGTCAGTTAAAAGCCTGATCATTCTGCAGTGCCCAGCTCTTGAACTGCTTCCTTTGTTAAGCCTTCTCACAGGCTGTCACAGCACTTGGTTCATACCCTTCTCCCGTGGCAGTTTGTACGGTGTGACTGTCTCTGGCTATACGAACCCTTCAAAGTCAGTGATTGTGTCTTCATCTTTGTGTCCCAGCACCTTGCATATGGCTTAGAATATAATTATTCCATAAATATTTTTAGAAATTCAGTTCTCAGAGATCTGCCATTGACTTTTGGGCCCATTTTTCATGTTGTTTTTGTCTGATAGTTGTTGAGTAGATCAAGGCAGACCAAGAGTTTCACTGATTTGGAGGTGGTTTTGTTAATTTTTGAAACTGCTGGTGTCAAGTAAGTCAAAGTAAACCAAAGACAGAGTTAAAAAGACAAATGGCTCTCAGAATTTTTAAAACTTTGTCATTTAAAGAAAATACATGATAAATGTAATACGTAATCCATCTTGTTGAAAAGACTGGATGTTTTGCAGTGACTCCAGGCAGGTAAGTTCTTGTGGCATCTGTTGGCTTATAAGTTGGTTCAAGGAGCCATTTACATCTTTTTTATAGGAATAATTTGAAGCTGAAATTTGTGGTAAAATAGACTATTAAAATATAGAAGAGTGTATGACTGACTGCTTTTTCTCTCACTTTATAGACAAAAACCCAACTCAGATGAGAAGTATTTATTTGAATTAATAATATGTAGTTTACTTAATTTAAATACGAATAATAATGATGACTGTACCCTTTATTTAAGAGAGTTTGTCAGAAATGCTTGGGCTGATATTGAACGCTTCAAAGAACAAAAGAACCACGATTTAAAGGAGGCCCTCATAAGCTACGCAGTCATGCAGATCAGTATGTGCAAAAAGGTAGGTTTTGGTTTCAGTGAAGGTACCAGTATATTCAGAAGTGCTGGCAAATTTCTTTAAAATCAGTTTCTTATTTGAAACAAAGTATATATCATTTTCATTTTTAAAGTCCATTCTTTGCCAGAATGTTTCCCAGTTTCTCTACTTAATTTTGAAAGAAATGTCATAATCAAAATCTTAATTACCAAGTCTCCACTCATCTGAAGTTTCAAATTTGTATGCCCCATTTATTACTTGCATTTGAAAATATGTACTAAAAGCATTATATGGTTATGTGATATTCTTGAACAGGGCAGTAAAATACCATTCCTAATAGCAATACATACTTTCATTGGAAAATGGTCTAAATGTTAGGGCTTGGATAAAGTAGTAGCTAATGGAGTATTCATTGTTAGAAAAGACAAGATAGATCTCACATGCACTGTCTTAATAAGATGGATCTCACATGCACTGTCCTAATAAGATATCCTAATAGGACGGCAGATGAGAAAACAAGCTACACACTAGTGCGTGTAATGCAATCCTGTTTTTGTGAGGAAGAGGAAAGTGTGTATTTTTTAAATGATTGTATGTATACAAATGAGTTTGAAAAGATACACATGAAAATGTGTATTAATAAACATGTTAATGATACCTATCATATAAGGTATGAACACTGAAGCTTATTCTGGTTAAAATAAGTATTTTGGCAGTGATGGAAATTTTTCTAAAACGATGTTGTAAGAACAACATGTATGACATTCCTTAACCTCATTTTCATAGCCCCAGTGCTGCCTGTGTGGTTACCAGTCAGTACTGGTGCTTTACCTTTCTCTAGTGCTTCTCACTTTATTGAGCGATTCAGCATGTTTTATCTCAGTAAATCATTTAGTAAGGCAATCTGGGACATTTTAAAGGATTGTGCAGTTTTGTTTTGTTTTTCTTTTTGTGTTCCATCAGGGAGGAAAAAAAACTAAAAAGATTGATTTTTTTCCTATTGTTCAAAGCCTCAGTAAATATTGATAAACTTCAATGTATAAGTATTAAAATATTCTTCATAAATTAGAAGTTATTGGAGAATATATATATATAAACAAAAGATATATATGTATATATCTAGTTTGTTGAAAACATACCTTCTACCACTTTCTAGATTTTACTGTTACATTTTTTACAAACATGCGTTTTTGTTTAAGCCTATTAGGTATATAATAACATGTTAGTTTTTGCTAAATAGCCTGCTGTAACCATTGAGAGGGAGTTTATAACTTTTTATCAAAATATTGGTTATTAGGTTAATTAATAGTTCATTAAATTATATTTAATTGTTAGACTAATCAAGTTTTTCATTTCAGATATTGCAAAACTTGTTTGTTTTATAAGTAGAAATGATATGAGTATATGATAGGAGTAAATGAGTCTTTCAAAAAGAAATAGGAATTCTGTCTCTTTTTTGAAGATAGGCTCATACAATGATTCTATTACTTTTTTCAGAAGTATTTCACTTTGACTTATATTAGCCATTGCCAGAAAAAGTATTCTGTTTGTTGGACTTATTGATTATTCCAAAAGGTGAAATCTAACATACCAGTAAGCCAAGTACTTGGGCTTTCAAAATCCTTCCAAAATTACATTTTAAGGTTTTGGGGGCTTTTTTTTTTTCCATTTGTTTGTTTTAAAAGGGAATTCAAGTTTGGACCAATGCTAAGGAATGCTTTAGCAAGATGTAATCCTGTGAAATGAATTTCTCTTCAATCAAAGTAGCCCAAAACAGAAGCACAAGTAAATAAAAAGATTTGTTACCCTGCATACACAAAAATATATATAGTAAGTTGAGTTAAGTTTGACTTTCCTTAATTTGATTATATTAATAATTATATTAATGTAGCACAAAAGGATGTATTTTAATGAAGATTAGATATTATAATTTGAGGTTTTGGGGACTGGTGCTGATCATAAAATGTTAATTAGATAAAATATACCAACAGATTGTTGCTTCTGAACCAGTGTCTGAGTATCAAGATGTTAGATCATTTCTAGAAGTTCATTTCAGTGCCCACTGTTTCATATTTGCTTACATAGGGAGTCTTTCCCTAAGACTGAATTCTTATCTTTATGTGGTAAGGCCCACTAATCTATCAGAGAGGGTTAATTTTTCTTGCCTTACAGTTGAGCTGTTTGGTTTGACAAAGCTCAGCTGAAATTTAGTGTGAAATCTAAGAATTTCTCCTACGTTCATTAATGCCCATGAACATGAATACACTAGACAATGCCTTCAGTGTATGTTTTACCAGAATTTTGATCTGGTCAAAAATTTTATACTGCCAACAAAGAAGACTCAACTTCTCAGTGGAATACATTGTTATAATCTAGGAATTGCTATACAGAAAGTTTTGAGTATGTTACATATACAAGCATTAAATTCTTAAATAATTCTTAACCTCAGTGATGAGCCTAAATTTACTCTGCTTGGCTCTCTATACATGGCATTTCAGGGTACAAGATGTAGCATTTCAATGTATAAGATATATGTAGTGAACATATGTATTAGTATCTTCATTATTATCATCCTTTTTTATTGCTTGGCTGTAATTTTTATAAAGATAAATTATATTGCTTTGTGTATGTGTTTTTGTGGTATATGTTCAGAAGCCAAGCACCCTTGGAATTTGCTAGCTTTGCAGAACTCTACATGTGTACACATTATTACTAATTATGTAAAAAAATTTTTTCAGTACTGTTCAACATTTGACTTTTTTACATGTTTGAAATGTTGCTGAATTTTTGTGCTGTTTGCCAGACTTATACAGTAAATAAATGAAGTACTATGTTGGTTTTCATATGATTTTTGTTATTTAACAAAGTGGTCTATATCTATTACTATCTGATGCCCTGTGGAAAAATAATATATGCCATACTATGTTTTGAAGAATTTCAGTTCAGTTCAGCTCAGTCATGTCCGACTCTTTGTGACTCCATGAATCACAGCACACCAGGCCTCCCTGTTCATCACCAACTCACAGAGTTTACTCAAACTCACGTCCATCAAGTCAGTGATGCCATCCAGCCATCTCATCCTCTGTCGTCCCCTTCTCCTCCTGCCCCCAATCCCTCCCAGCATCAGAGTCTTTTCCAACGAGTCAACTCTTTAATTGTATACATTTGTCTTATGCCAAAATGTTGGATTTCTTAAAAATAAGATGCTGAAATGATATATGATTTCTAAATTTTTACCTTTTTTTAAAAAAAGATAAAATTGTTAGAAGCAAAAGTCATCTTGATAGGTACACTTTTCATCCCACTGAAGTGTATCCTCTCTTGGCTCATGAAATAAAATAGCTTTCCATTTGGCCTTCAAAATCAAAAGCCTTTTCTTCCAACCTAACCTTATGCTAAAAAAAATGTATTAGAGGACTTCCCTGGTGGTACAGTGGATAAGAATCTGCCTGCCAGTGCAGGGGACACAGGTTCGATCCTTGGTCCGGGAAGATTCCACATACCTTGGAGCATCTAATCCATGAGCTACAACTGCTGAGCCTGCACGATCTAGAGCCTGTGAGCCACCACTAATGAGCTCCTGTGCAGCAGCTACTAAAGCCCATGCACTTAGAGCCCATGCTCCACAACAAGACAAGCCACTGCAATGAGAAGCCTGCTCACTGCAACAGGAACAATTCCAAGCAACACCGAAGACCCAGCACAACCAAAAAAAAAAGTATTAGATTTTTTTTCTACTACCTGACCTAATTTGAGAAGGTCACTGATACCTATGTTTTGAGATAAATTAGCAAAAATATTTTATGATCTCTGAAATACACAAATACTCAT
The DNA here is from genome assembly GCF_029407905.1 of Bubalus kerabau. Taxonomy (NCBI): domain Eukaryota; kingdom Metazoa; phylum Chordata; class Mammalia; order Artiodactyla; family Bovidae; genus Bubalus; species Bubalus kerabau. Next base: position 116,298,716 of record NC_073625.1, on the reverse strand, counting down.
TTGGTTGTATGTATATTTAAGTAGGAATATCTTGATGGATTGAGTTTGAAAAAGTTTCACTTGATAGTACAATAATTCCTTTAAAAAGAACTCTTAAAGGTTTTATGTGAAAATCATTTTTGGCACTATCGTATGTGCGTGTGTGCTCACTCAGTCGTGTCTAATTCTTTGAGACCCCATGGACTGTAGCCCGCCAGGCTCTGTCTGTGGGATTTCCTTCTCCAGGGGGGTCTTCCTGACCCAGGGATTGAACCCACATCTCCTGCACCGGCAGGCAGATTTCGTTACCACTGCGCCACCTGTATGCGTTTACCCTTTTCAGTATTTAAAAACTAGAACTCAAAAATGAATTATTTAAAGAGGAGATAGATCTCCGTAGATAAATATAAAAAGCTTGTATGAGCAATAACTAGAGAAGACTTATTACATAAATGTAAATACTTCATAATGGAGGAAAATTTAATCTTTACAGTGTACCAGTGATGCAGTTAGTGCAGTCAAAGCATTAAAATTAACTAAAGTCATACCTCACCTTCATTTATATCCAAAAACTTGATGAATGAGTCACTGGTAATTACAACATAGCATGCAAAACAGGAACTGAGAGTTCTTAAAATTCAAGCATCTTTAGAATAAACACATACCCAGCTTGGAATGGAATGAAAAGCTGAGGGTTATGTAACAGGAATGCTAGCTAGGCTTTGTATATTCTTATAATCATTTTTTATATTTACATGCATACTCTCTTCATGGTAGAATTTACTGATTATCCTGGAAATATTTACCTAAAAAAATTTTAGAAAAATTTTTTTTAATTTAATAATCCAGAGAAATAAACTAACAAAAGGCCAAATCAGTAAAATTGTACTTCCTTCCTTAGTTTTATAGCTTTAAATATTATATATTTAAAAGAGCATACTAGAGGGAAAAAAATGAGCCAATAAAATTCAAAGTAAGTAGAACAAAGAAATATTAAAAGCAAGAGCAAAAATCAGTGATATTGAAAACAGGTAATACAGTTAACAAAGCCAAAAGTTGGTCTTTGAGAATATTAATAAAATTAAACCTTGAGCAAAATGATGGAAAAACCTAAAAGACAGATTATCCCTATCAGGAATGAAATCAAGAATGTTATTTAGATCTTTCAGATGTTAAAAGGATAATAAGGAATGTTATGTACAAATGTAAACCAATAAATTAAAGTCATCAAATTTCTTGAAAAATACAGCTTACTAGAACTGACACAAGACAGAAAATGTGAATAGTTTTAATATTAAAGAAAATATCAGAAATTTTCATACAAAAGAACTCCAGGTCCACTTTACTATATTGGTGAATTCTAGCAAACATTTAAGGAATAAAAAACTTTAATTCTACACAGATTTTCAGAAAATAGGGGTAAAGGGAATACTTCCCCAATTAAAAAAAAATGAGAACAAGTATTACCCCAATAGTGAAACTAGCCAAAGACATTTCAAGGAAAGAAAGTGGACATACCAATATATATCATGAACATAGATACAAAAATTATTGAACTGTTAGCTAGTTGAATCCAGCAATAAATAAAGAGCATAATACCTTATGACCAAGTAGAGTTTATCTCAGAATGCAGGGTCATTTTAAAATTACAAGAGTCAATTACTGTAACCTACCCTGTTAACAAAATAAAGGAATCCTTCATGATCACTTCAATACATGCAGACAGACATTTTACAGGATTCAACTCTGATTCATGACTTAAAGCTCCGAAGAAACTAAGAATAGAAGAAACCTTAATTTGATAAAGTGCATCTGTGGAAAACCTATAGCTAACATCATATCTAATGTTGGGAAAGTTAAGTTCATCACTAGACAACTCCCCACTAGACAATACATGTCCCCATTTCCCCCTTTGCTCCCACCAATGCTGAAATTCTCTGGCTTTCTCCCTTCAACTGTCTCCTTCCCAGATTGTCCCTGTGCTCACTTTTCTCAGAATATTGTTGAACCTTGAAGAAGATTGATGCCTCATTCATAAAGCTTATAACAGGAAATTCATTCACGTATGTTCACCAGGTGGACACTCCACTAGTCCAAAAAGTGTGGGGAATCTGCATTCAGCAAATTTTATAAAATCATCCCCAGGTGAAGGTGGAACTAGTTGATTCAGTAGCAAAAGTCCAAATGAATAAACCATCGTGTGATACAAGCAGCATCAGCAGAAGATGAGGAGAAATTCCTAAATACTCGGTTGTTAACGCCTTGATTGCAGAGCATAATAGCTAACATGCATGAAAATGCTATTCATATTACACCTAAAACTGAGGCACAATGTGGCAGCGTGCTGGCCCAACTGCTAGAGTCAGAGTTTAAATGAACCCAAATAACATGGCTCTAGAGCCTGTACTTTTCAAGGCTTTTCCCGTTTGGAGGAGCAGAGACTTGGAGGAGACCCTCTGGGACAGACCCATGAGGATGGCAGAGGGATAGAAAAGGCAACTTTCATCATACTCAGACTGTAAGGTATTTGAAAGGAAAATGTCATGGGTACTTTTGAAAGTGGGGGCAGGGAGTGGAGACATAAGAGAGAAGCAGGATCTGGTGAAATAGACTAGTGCTCCAACTGTATGTATTTGTGAATAGCTTGGGGATCTAGTTAAAACACAGATTCTGATTGAATAGTTTATAGAGTGGAGCCTGAGAGTCTGCATTTCTTAACAAGCTCCCAGATACTGGCAGTGCTACTGGTCACCCTTAAATGCATATATTTATATTATATTGGACATCACTAGCTATTAGGCCAATGACCTGGCCAAACAGATGTATTTTGGTTCAGTTATTTAGAAAATATACAAAAATTTAGCAGTTATACAAAAAAAAAAAAAAAACCAACTTTTTAGTACTATGTCAAGTTTGGAAGTTTATATCAAAAGCAAATTCTGTGTTGAAGCTTTAATGATAAAGATGAGTATATGGATAATAATTACATAAAAACACTAAAATTTTATAATATAGTGATAAAAATAGCATTTATGAGGCATTCATCAAATATTGTGGAAGACTTGCTATTAAATAGAGTGATTTACACTGTACTTTTGGTTTATCTTTGCACCTTCAGAATTCCTCTAAAATGGCAGTAAGGGGAAAAATTTTTTTTTGAGTACCATTAAGGGCAAAGGGAACAGAAGAGACAACAGTGTACAAGAAATGTTGACAAAAATCACAAAAGTTTGGAAGAATAAAAAGATGGAGAAGTGTTAATTGACTAAGCAAAATGTTGACAACTGAAACTTAATAATACATGCTTATAGTGGGGGCTGCTAATGAGAAGCAAGCTAATTTGCACAGCAGAATGTAAGACTCAGGAATTAAAGGAAACCGAATGAATGGGTGTAGAGTTAAAGGTGGGGCAAGAGCAAGTAGACGCCCAGGACCTGACTCTTCTCCATATAATGAGAGCACCATTGCATATTACTATGAAATTTCAGATGAATAGAAAATTCCAGGAAAACAGTTAATATACAGAGAATTGCTATCATCATAGCATCAGGCTTCTCAATAGCAAAGTCTCCAAAAAGAAAAGAGTAATTGCTTCAGAATTCTAAAGATAAAGTATTTCCAGCTTGACAGCCAAACCGTCAATCACATGTGAGGCAGAACAAAGACATTTTGGGATACGTAGTTTCAAAAAATTCTCTTCCTATACACTTATTCTCAAAAAGCTATCAGAGGATGTGGTTCACCAAAGCAGGAGCATTGACCTGGAAGACATGGGATACAGAAAAAGGAGATCCAGCATAGAAGGTAGATGACAGAAATGCCCAGAAGACAGCCAGAAGGAGTCCCAGGAAGGCACTGTCCGTTGGGAAGCCAGAGATGGAGAGCTCCAGGAAAAAGAACGGCTGGGGAAAAGTTGGAATTGTAGGCTTCTGTGTAGATCTGACAAATGTGGAATGTTGTATGTGGAGCCATTGGAGTGGGATGTTAGACATAGAAAACTAAGCAATAAAAACAAGTCTATTATAATATTCAGGAGGAAAAGAAGTATTTTGCAGGAAGAGTATCATAATCAGAATATACTACATGGCTCTGAAAGTTAAAATATTTACATAATTACAATAATGGAAACCTGACAAAGAGCTTATCCAGACATGGTGCTAACCACTGTAATGGTTGTTTGGGAGGAGAGATTAAGCATGCCAAATAGTTAACCTAGTATGTTGATAAATCAAGACACAGCACCAGAAGCATTGTTAAAAAATACAAAGATAAATGTCCAAAGAAATGGCAAAAAGAAGTGAAGGGACTGAAGAATAGAGAATAGGTAGAAGGTGAAATAAGGGGCAGCTATTTTTGTCATAAACCTTTTTTTTTTTTTTTTAACACTGTATTGTGGAAATTCTCAAACATACTCAGAAGTATAGAGAAAAGTACAGTGAATCTCCATGTACCCCTCAACCAGCCCCAACAATTACAGACATGGCCAATCACATTTCATCCATACTCTGACTAATTTTATTTTATATTGTAAATCTTTAAATACTATTTAATTTTTAAAAAATTTATTGAAGTATAATTGATTTAGAATGTTGTGTCAGTTTTTACTGTACAGCAAAGTGATTCAGTTATACATATACATTCTTCTTTACCATTATGATTTATTATAGGAAATTGAATGTAAGTACTATTTAATTTTAAATTATTAGTTAAATACCTGCAGATGATAGGAATAATATTTGTGAAAAAGTATCACTACATACCAAACTGCTTTGTGACCAAAAGGAAAATAACAGTAATCACTGCCTCAGACAACATGACCCCATAGGAACCAACCATATCAAAATTGGTACATGTGGTAGACAGTATGCTGCTGCTGCTAAGTCGCTTCAGTCGTGTCCGACTCTGTGCGACCCCATAGATGGCAGCCCACCAGGCCCCGCCGTCCCAGGGATGCTCCAGGCAAGAACACTGGAGTGGGTTGCCATTTCTTCCTCCAATGCATGAAAGTGAAGAGAGAAAGTGAAGTTGCTCAGTCGTGTCAGACTCTTAGCGACCCCATGGACTGCAGCCCACCAGGCTCCTCTGTCCATGGGATTTTCCAGGCAGGAGTACTGGAGTTGGGGTGCCATTGCCTTCTCCCGGTAGACAGTATAATACACTAGAAATGAATATGGATATGAGTGATAAAAGTGAGGAAAACACACATCTCTCCAGAAGTGGCTCCAAAGGAATTGTAACTAAAAGAAAATTAAAGAAGTATCAGGAATTAGGCTATCAGCAAAATATGGCTGCAGTATACTGACATGAAGGCAATGTCCACATCTGCCCCTCCCCACTTACTGTAGACGATGTCATAAGTGATGGTTTCCAGTCATCGCAGTGAAGTACACTTCCTGCGTGTTAGAAACTCGGCTTGGTGTGCAAATGCTGTGCTCCTGTATGAGACAAGATGAAGAAAAGAGAAGTAATGTGAGTCAGTAGCTAATTCAGAACATGTGTAATAAAAATGTAAAAATAATTGCTTCTTTCGTCTAATATATAAGAAGCAGAGAAAAAGATGGGGCACAGGTCAAAAGGATTAAGAGTGGGGAACAGCGTATACATAACCAGGGAGCGGCTGACATGGGAAGGGAGGTATATTCTAGCACATTCATCTCTGATTACATTCCCATGCTGGTTTTAAAATAATTTGGCAATGACCTGCCATTTAGAACTGCTTACATTTTACCTGTCCCCACCCCCCTGCCCACAAGGTGAAAGTGAGAGTCGCTCAGTCATGTCCGACTCTTTGCGACCCCATGGACTATAGAGTCCATGGGATTCTCCAGGCCAGAATACTGGAGTGGGTAGCCTTTCCCTTCTCCAGGGTATCATCCCAACCCAGGGATCGAACCCAGGTCTCCCGCATTGCAGGCAGATTCTTTACCAACTGAGCCACAAGGGAAGCCCACCCACAAGTTGAGCATAGCTATATTTTGTTTGTTCAAAGGGAAAAGCTATCAAAAGCACAGAAAGGTAGCCAGCAGTGCATCAAGGCTCAAAAATGACAGATTCTTATCAGGAGAAGCAAGTCTGAGGCCAGAAACTCAGGGCGACCCCCAAGCCAAGGGGCAGCATGGGAGGCCACTGAAAGATGGTGTGGGCCCGCATGGGCGTTGGCACCTTCATTGCCTGTCCTGGCTCTCCTGCCCCTTCTTTTCCTGCCCTTGAGCTTCCAGTTTGGAGTGGGTGGGGGCAGTTAGTGATTTGGGAGTTGCTCCAAAGGACAGAATTACTGTGAGAAGAAATTAATACTGTGCGGTCAAGCACCTGATGCTCAGGCCAGATGAAAGGCAGATTCTTTCTGGAGGCATCAAGTGAATAATTCTTCCCAGAGTTGCTAAATTTTAAGAGAATGGTTGAGCGGTGTGTTTTCTGGTTAAAGGAGGTGATAAGAGCCAACGCATTCATTCCCTCAAAATCAATCCCTGATCTTTCCTACTGACTATAATAAATGTGAGAAAGAAATGTTCAGTGTTGATATTTATGAATTGTTAATTAGCATAGTTGACTTTTGTTGATCTCATTAGTGGGAGTCAAAATTAGAAGAAAAAAAAAATTCATGGGATTCTGATTCATGGAATTTCAGGTGGGGCCTGGGGTAAAAAAATCTGCATTTTCTAAAAATGTCCCAGGAGATTCTGATGAGCAACCAAGTTGAAAACACTTCATTCTAAGGATAGAGGCAAATGGTAGCCACCACAGTGGAGTTCAGTTATAAATGACACATTCCATACCCTTCTTTGCCTTCCAGATATGGTCAATAAAAATGCAGCCCATAAAAGTTGAAGCCCTTCCAAATATGGTCATGGATGTGGTGAAGAGTTCACTTTAGGACATGTGGAGCTTTGTATGATGAGAACAACCAGGTCGAGGTGACCAGGAGGGAGTTAGATATACAGGTCAGAAGCTCCAGAAGAGTCTTAGCTGAACATGGGTTTGGGGGACGTTAGCAGATAGATGGAATGAACACTGTGGGGAGCAGCCTGAATGAACGGAGACCCAAGTACGAAACCGTATGTGTGGATATGGGCATGACCATGGTAACTAATCTTTCTTCCTTCTACTTCGGTTTTGGTAAAAACTCAACTCTGTTTCTGTGTTAACCTGTGTTTAGTCTCTGAATGCCCATTTCTTTCAGCCACCACTCATGTGCTTTCCAGACTCTGACCCACCTGAGCTAATATTACTTGTCAACCTCTGATTTGAAGTATCCTTCTCAAAACTTAGGACCCAGAAATAAGTATGACCCTGCAGAGGTTCACCCAGTGTAAGCAGGATACAGGAAGGCTGCTTCTAGCTGGTGTTGAGACACCACTCGTTACCTGTCAGCCAGCTGAGGGTCACCACTGTGAGCCAGGTCCCTGTTTCCCTTACACCGCTAAAGGCGCTCAGGAACCAAAAAGAAGAAAGAGGGAGTCACTCAGTCCTGTCCAGCTCTGTGACCCTATGGACTGTAGCTCACCATGTCCATGGACTCCCATGTCCATGGACTTCTCTAGGCAGGAATACTGGAGTGGGTAGCCGTTCCCTTCTCCAGGGGATCTTCCCAACCAAGGGATCAAATCTAGGTCTCCTGTATTGCAGGAAGATTCTTTAACCACCAAACCTATGTTGTATGACATAATTCTACTTTTCTGGATTCACTATATATTCATATATACACACACACACACACACACACACACACACATATATATATATGTGCTAAGTCACTTCAGTTGTGCCTGACTGTGCAACCCCATGGACTGTAGCCCACCAGACTCTTCAGTCCATAGGGATTCTCCAGGCCAGAATACTGGAGTGGGTTGCCATGCCCTCTTCCAGGGGAGATACATATATATATATAGAGAGAGAGAGGTTTCAAGTTTCTCTCTGTATCTTTAGGTATAGATACATGCATACTCCCGGTAAAGGATTGGCTTCTCTTAGGACTAGGCCTGATAGAGGCACCAGTGTTCCCCATGTTGCTGTGTTGGTCAGGTGGGGATGACCGAAGAACACTGGCCCTACTGCAGCCCTGAAACCGTGGGTAACCATTAGTCAAAATTCCGTGTCACCTGCCTTTACTAGTCAAGGTTATCTACAAAAGGCTTGCACGTCCTCCATGCAGCAGGTAGCCTAAAACAGTAAGATGTTTGTCAGAGTTATTTTCCAGGAACTTGGGAGTCTGCTGCATCTAGTTTGAGCTGAGCCAGTTGAGACTGGACAAGACCACCAACCCTTGAAACGGCGTGCACGAGTGTCTGCCCAGTGACCTTCGATGGCAGAGGGCTCGCAACCACCCTCAGGCGGCGCGTGGTGCCTGCATTTTCCAGTTATGCGCTGACGCTTGTAGGCTAGTGACACCTGTGCAGAATATCTGTTACCTCACCTTTCCCCACGCTCCCCACACCTCAGGCTACCCTGCATCTTTATTCTTTATTCCTTAAGTGCCCTGAGCCCCTTGCCTGTGGGGAGGTACATGTGAGGCTTATTCGCCCCTGGCTGCCTTGTGAACAAGCCCCCTCTCTGCTGTAAACCTCAGCACCTCAGTGTTTTGGCTGCTGCGTGGGGAGCAAAATGAACCTGGTACCCGGTCTGGCAACAGCCCCTGAGAGGTCTAGTTCCCAGTCTGGCTCAGCAGAGACTCGGGGAGTCCCACTTCTGCTGCTTCCACCTGTCAGCAGCCCCGGTAAGTCAATGGAGGGAATGATACCCTCTAATTAAGAACTTACTTGACTGACCTTTGAAACAGACCCAGTTCTTCCAATGATAGGATCCCAGAATCTTCAGCAAGAAATGAGCTTGGAGATGATTTCCCGTCAATTTAGAAATGAGGAAACGTGACCAGAGAGGGGAAGTGACTTGCTCCCAGTCACACAGCAGATTCTCGACTTCCGGGCCAGGTTCCTCCCCTCCTGTATTTGCTCTGTCTCCTGAGCTAGTGGGCCTGGGTGGCTTGACCAGACCTCTCTGGCTCTCACGTCTCACCACTTGCTCAGTAGCCAGGGACGGGGACTGAAAAGGGGATAAGGCAAGCCCCCACACCAGGTCAGGGGGCACATGGAGAGCAGTTTGTGGGGAGAACACGGGAAAGCAATTGGCTGAATGAGTGTTTGGGATCAACACTGCCTTTCAACCACACAGAGACTTTGGACGGTTACTGTTGCAAACACCTCTCCAGTTCCTTCCTTAACTTGAGCCTGTGTATGTGACACCCTGGGGGGTGGGCAGAAGGCCAGTGATAGCTGTGTTTAACAGGTGGCCTGAGCCCCAGAGGACGATGGGTGATCTGGGTCACACAGCTGGGGGGACCAGGCCTGGAAGCCGTGGCTCCCCCTTTACCTGGCCCAGCCTGCAGGGAGGCCTCTAAGGCTTTTCAGGGGTCCCCCTGGTGGGGAATGGGTTCCTTTGGTGGTTGGCAGAGCCACAGGAGTCCTGTGACCTTCCCGCTTGTGGTGAGCTCGCCAAACCTGCCTGACACCTGAGCTCCAATGGCTTCTTTTCAGGCCCAGCTCATGTTCCTATTTGGGGGACATGGCCCTGCTTGGAAGTAACTGAAGACCCCCGTGTTCTCTTAGAGATGGAAACTGAACCATAACTTCTGGTGGGGCCTGGGTAGTCATGACAGAGAGCTGGTGTTACCACAAGGGTTGCCTTCTGCAACTCCCTGAGCTCATTTGCTTTTGTTTGCCTCAGGACCCGGGGACCTGGTGCCTCTCCTGCATAAGGCAGGCTTGGCTCCCAGCCCATCTTCTCTATCTAGAGAACCATCCTCACAAACTCATCTCAGCCACAACCTCCTGTGGGAGATCTTTGTGCCCCAAGTCAAAGAGCCTCCGGCTCCCCAGACCCCCTGTTCTTAGACTTTAACATCAGATGCTGAAATTGCTGGTTTCTTCATGGGGGCGGGGAGGGTTAGGGAGTGGGGGTCAAGTCTGCATTTGAAAAGGACATGTTTGCTTCAGCTACAGGGAGTAATGTACTCTGCAGTGTTTTTATTAAATTTCCAAATTGTGAAGTTCAGCCCTTTATCCTTACAGATTTTTTTTTGGTTGCTTGATCAGCTACTGAAAGAGGTGTATTAAAATCTACTTCAAAAAAAAATAAAATCTACTTCAATGCTGAACTTGTCAGTTTCTCCTCATAGTTTTGTCAGTCGATGCCATATACAATTTGATGCTCTCTCATTGTGTGCATGAAGGGTTTTAATTTTTATCTTTATTGATGCTTTTTATCAGTATTTATGCCTCTTTCTATTTATACCATGGTCCTTCCTCCATTTCAACTTACATGATGAGATTTTTCCCTTTAATTTTTAAGGACTACATATGGATAAACCATGATTTAATTACCTAGTCCTCTATTGTTGAACATTGATTGTATCTAATTTTTCACTTTTATAAATGTCACTGGAATGGAATTTTTGTATACAACCCTCTCTTCTTATTTCTTCTGCACAGAGTCCTAGTAGTGGAATTATGAGGTCAGGGCATATAAACGTTTTAAAGGCTTGTCATATCTGTTGTTCCTTCATGGCTATTGATCAAATTAGAATTTTGAGTGTGGAGTCACCCAGTTGGCTCTGGTTGAGCTATGTGTTCTTAAAATCGCTCAGTGTTTTAGGCGTGGTCTTTTTTTGTCGACCAGGCATCCCCCACATTTATGCACTTGGTGGACAATAAATGTAATTGAGAGCTTTATTCCTGTTACATTTCGCCTGTTAGTTTTGGCCCAGCCCGCCGATGCCTCAGCCTCTGATTCAGTCACCAATGTGGGGCCATGCCTTCTGTAACTTCGCTTGGGTCAAGATGGTAATGAGAAGAGGACCCCACAGGGATATTGAATTCTTAAGACTAATAGTTTATTACACATATACTATGCACCATGCATTATATATATGTTAACTCATTGAATCATCACAAAATCCCTCAAAAGAGGTATTTTGAAGAGGTAGAAAATGAAATTCACTTTAAGAGGTAGAAAATGAAATTCAGAGAGGGAGACTCTTAACTAGTCACCCTGCTCCGAGTGAGCGGAGCCACGATTCCAGCCCTGGGCTCGGGTTCCAGCCTGCGACCCAAATTGCCAGCCCTGCTCTACAGGAATCCACCAGCAGGTGGCAGTAGTGCTAATGGGCCTAGGAAGGACCTCTTGCTGGAGATCAGAAATAGCCACAAACCTGGATTTTCTTCCTATAAAGTAGCACTGACTCTTATTGACAGGCCTAAAACTAGATTATTCAATAAAATAAACATTAACCCAGCAGGCACATTCCTCAGGGTAAAAAGATAATAAAGTAAATAGACCTTTGACCGTGGCCCTCTCTTGCCTAGATTTCATCACTGTGATTCCTCAGGGGGAATCTGCTTTGAACTCACCTGCACTTGGATGATCCTTCCTGACTTTCCACCCACCCTTTGCTGCTCCTGCCCCTGCCTTTCCACCCCTGGCAGAAATCAAGGCTGTGGGGCCATATCCTCAGCCGGGAGAGCCTGTCAGAGCCTGGAGCAAGGGTTTTAGAGAGGGGAACTTGGTGGCCTGTGGAAACCCTTGGGGACTGGGGTAGTCCTATTTTTGGAAAGAATCTTCGACTCACGGCCCAACCACCTGTCCTTCAACCTATCCAACTTGTATGCGAGAATGTGCCTCTTTCTGATCTAGGAGCCCACAAACCCCTCTCATTTCTTCAGTCTCACACTCGCAGTTTGAGATTTTTCTGCCTCCTTTAAAAAAAAAAAAAAAAAAGGTTTTATTCTTTCTTTTTGGAGTTCCTGAACAAGCACGAGGGCTTTGCTTGCTGTTTTCCCCCCTTGCCCAGCAGCATCTCTTTCATACCCTTTGTACAAGCACACATGTGTATTGTCTAACTGCGTCTATCCTTCAACAGAAATAGAGCAGCAAAAGGATTTTTTTAACGTTTCACCACATGTGGGTTCTGCCTAAATGGTCCAGGGTTGAATTCCAAGCCTCCCCCAGCGGTGTCCCTTGCTGCAATCTGACTGCTCCCAGTGCCCAGTCTTCATGCTTGGGGGAGGGTCTCTCGCAGGCAGACAAGTTCCTGACTGTTAGGGACCTCAAGGTGGGGCTGGTGCTGGAGAAGCAGCCAGGGGTGGGATTCTAAGCTCCACCCTTTGCAAAGTCTGTGATTTTAAGGTACGCCCCTAGAGTTTTTGAGACTTGGTTTTCTCAGTGCAAAGTGGGCATAAGCATAGCATCTACTGTGCAGAAATGTTGTGTTAGGTACAATAATGCCTGTAAAGTGCCTAGCATAGCACCTGGCACACTGGGCCAAGTGCTTGGTAATGCTGGCTGTTGTTCAGTTAAGTAAGGATGGAGGTAGCTCATGGGATCATGGAACAATATTGCTGATGTGCCTGGAGAGGTCAGGCTACACTGTGGTCTGAGTGCTCATTTCCCCCCAGATTGATAATGTTGAAAGCCTTATGCCCAGCCTGATGGTGTTAGGAGGCGAGGTGTGTGGTTCAGAGGGTGGAGGCCCCCAGGAACGGAATTAGTGCACTTACAAGAGAGACCTCACGGAGCTCTCCCATCCCTTCTGCCATATGAGGGTCCAGAGAGAAGTTGGCACCCAGAAGAGGGCTCTCACCACAACCTGATTCAGCCAACATTCAACCTTGGACTTCTAACCTCCAGAACTGTGAGCAACTTCTGGTGTTTATCAGCCACACCATATGTGGTGTGATGTCAGGGCAATCCGAAAGGACTAAGGCAGGATAGTTCTCTCAAATAACCAGAAGTCTTGCTTCACCAACTTGGATGAAAATAAGAAACTATTATTTAAGGTCCAAATAAGCAATTCCAAGCTCCCAACATACAACTTGTTAAAAAATACCTCCTGTTATTTGTCAGTTATACTTCAGTAGAACTTTTAAAAAATGTGTCCTGTCAATAATGAATCTAGAAACCCTTAGTGGTTCTCAGTCATGGTCATTTCATGTCTGAGAAGATACAGGAGGCCAGAAGGACCATTCACCATGCGGCCTGCCACCTAGGCCACGACTGTTTCTCAGGGTTGTCTCTGCAGGTTGTGGTCAGCTGGCCTGGGCTTCCATGGCAGTGATGTTTTAGAAATAAAGCTCTTTGAACGCTGGGCTTCCCAGGTGGCTCAGCAGTGAAGAATCTGCCTGCAGTGCTGGAGACACGGGTTTGATCCCTGGGTCAGGTAGATACCCTGGAGAAGAAAATGGCAACTCACTCAGTATTCTTGCCAGGAAGAATCCCATGGGCAGAGGAGCCTGGCAGGCTACAGTCTGTGTGGTCGCAGAAAGTCGGACACAGTAGCACACACACGCCTCTTTGAACTTCTCCACACAGATGCTGGTCAGCCGGGGCTGGTTTTCTCCAAGGCTCTGAATCCTTCAAGGGCTCTTTGTGTCCCCTGGAAGCTGTCCCTCATTGCAGCTGCCAGCAAAAGTAAAATGGCATCCAAGGATGCTGTTAATCCCCCTTCAACCCTGCAGCAAGCATCAACTCACTGTCATCCCCAGAGCTGCTTCCCATCCTCCCAAAACTCCGAGTTCCAGAATCCCTGGAGGAAGTCCTTCATCTCCCAGCCCCAAGTTCACAGCAACCCTGGACTCCTCTTCCCAGCAGCACCTCCCATTTCCTTCAGGAGAAGCCACCATCCTGTTGCTCCTGTATTTGGGCGAGACAACTGCAGCCTAAGAGAGGCAAGGAGACCACCCAGTACACACAGCTGGTCAGTGTATAGAGCTCACAGGTTCTGACACACAGCATAGAGCTCTTTCCCCAAAGCATAAGGGGCCTGAGTTAGAGTGGAGAAATTGGGAGTGGCCAGGGGTCAGGAACAGGACAGTTAAGATAGGCCGTTGTTGACTTTGCAGTTCATGGGGGTAGAGGTGATGAGGGGGCCCAGGCGTGCTGAATGTTGTTTTGCATTTTTGATAGAAACTTCCCTTAAGAGCTGTGCAATTAGGTGCTTAATGAATCAAATAGTATTTTGAAGATTAGAAGGAAATACCCAGTGCTGGCTTATGGCTATAGGGCTGTTTTAAAAACCAAAACCGTGAAGTCTGGGGACTGAATTCCACTCATTTGAATGTGAGCTGCCATTAATTTGTAGATTGAATTTGGGGCCCTAACAAGGCGCACATAAATTAGCTAATTAGTGCTAATGTCTGCAACTGCTCTCAGGACAATTACTCAGTGAGGGAGGCGTGCAAGCCTAAGAACGTTAAGTCAGGCTCTTCTTTTTCTTGGTCAGCTGCGTAAATGCGGGGCTGCAGAAAGCACAGGAACACACGTGAGTATACCACTACCATCCCAGAAGCTGCCACGCAAGTGGATGGGGCCAACACGGAGTTGCCAGAGACCAGAGAGCCTGTTGGCTTTGACCTCTCTGTGCTCGAGACACTTCTCCTTTTTGCGACCAGGAGCTTGGGATGCCTGCAGGAGAGATGAGGGAGTTCATCCAACTTGGGGTTGCAGGATGGAGCATCCAGGCACCTGGGAGCCCTTCATCCCAGACGCTTAGAGAAGGAAGCCCTTGCTCTAGGTGCTGGCTTCTCCTTCCACCTTGAGATGGTGGATCTCCCGAGTGTGGAGCCTGGGCCAGCAGCATCAGCATCACGTGGGAACTTAGAAATCCAGATTCTCAGCCTCACTCCAGGCCTACTGAATCACAGGCCGCACAGGTGGTGGGGACAGCACTCTGCTGCAGTGGTTCTGACGCACCCTCAGGTTTAAGAAGTTCCTCCCTGAGGGGGTCCTGGGATGGTAAGAGTGGCCTGCGTTCCAATGCTGGCTTCACAGTGGGTGGGACTAGGCTGAGCTCGGCACCTACATTTTGATTGTACAAAGGCTGGCTGGCTGTGTGTACCCTCCCTCCAGCTGCTTCCATTGCCTCACCCCATTCCCAGACCTGTCTTCCCACTGGATGGGTAAGTAACCTTGGATCCTAAAGAAATGAGTTCTGGTTTTGTTGCGCTGAGGTCCATTTTAAGAGCTCCCCAGTTATTCTGATGATCAGCCAGGTTTGGGGATGACGGGCTTAATATCTATGATCCTCAGTTTTCTAAACAGCGTGGCAGTATCTGCCCCGTGGGGTCGTTGTGGAGATTAAATGCACTAGTGCAGAAAAAGCACTTAACATCTGTCTAGCATGTGGTGAGTGCCAACAACAGCCGTGAGGGAGGATTTGCTGGGCGCCCTGAGGGGCACTGAAAAGGCCTGGACTTGGAGGGGCACCATGGTTGACCCTCCCCTTACCAGAAGTCTGGCCAACCTCCAGAAAAGGGGCTTTGGTCATCCCGCATGGTGACAATCTGCAGAGGCCTGGGGTACTGTGCTGGGCTCTCCACCAAGCCCAGGGAGGAATGCCCATGTTACGTTGAGTTAAGACTTGAGTTAGAATGAAATGAGAGAGGCGCAGACATCTTGGATTGCCAACTAAGAGCAGATGTGCTTGGCCTCTTGGTCTCATCAAATTCTTCTAAAACCGGTGAGGCAGGCATCATCATTGTCCACCTCGCACAGATAAAGATACAGAAGTGCAGAGATGTTCACCTGCTCTGAAGCCCAGGCTGGCTATCTTACACAAGTGGTGTTCAAATTGTGCTCTGCTCACCCCAAGCCATTGATGTCGCTTTACAGGGCACTGGAGGAGCGAGGAGGGCGTCCTGTAGACCAGCTTGGATGTCCCCCTCCCTCTTCAATTAAGCATAGCTTTTAACTTGTTTGGACCTTCAGATAGGACTCTGCCAGGATTTCCCAGCTAAAAAAGAAAAAAAAAAAATATATATATATATATATATATTTTAAACCACTGTCCCATCCATCTGCTTGAAGACTTCCAGTCAGTATCTGCCCCAGCCGGTCCTGGACCCAGTGCCACAGAACCTGAAAGTGAGGCTCTTTGGGCCTCAGCTTTAACTGAAGAATTACTATGAACAATACCAGATGCTTGTGTGAGCATCAGATAGAATTCCCATGCACTTTGAATTTGTAAAGGAAATTTCAAAGAGCTGATTCCACAACTCTTGGACTCCTCAGGCAGATTAGGGATATGAAAGTACTCAGGTTAGGGATATGAACTCTATTCCAGGTTAGAGTGTGGGGAAAGAGGGTGACTTGTGAGAAATCACAGATCTTGGAGAGATCTGTTGCCAGGCTAAGTCCTCATCCTACCATCTCTTTCACGTCCAACCTAGTGGTAAAGGCTTTCACGGGGCTAGTTGGAGAACTTCAAAGCATGTCAGTTACTGATTGCTACAAAACAAACCACCCCCCAAACTAGTGCCTTAAAACAGTAATCACAGATTTGTTCACATCTTTACAACTGGGACTGGGCTCAGTAGGGACATCTGTCCATGTTCCACATGGCTTGTTCACCCAGTTGGCAAGTTGGTGCTGGCTGACAGCGGGGAGGTCAGCCGGGGTCGTTGTGCAAGAGGGTTGGTTCTCCTCCATGTGGCTGCCTGGGCTTCCTCACAGCATGGATGCTGGGACTAACAGGGAGGAAGAGGGAAATGCCAGTCTTCTAAAGCGTGGGTTCACACCTGGCTGAGTCATTCCCAGCTGTGCCGTGGGAACAGTGAGGATCGTGGAAAGAAGTGGATTCCTCACTCCCGTCTGCCTAGGGCCTCATTTTAAGTGAAGAACCCGTTCCTCCCAGAGTGGATTAGCCCTGGGAATGACATTATTTCAAGGAAGTCTGTATGCTTGTCTGCCCCCTCCTCATCCCAAGGAATTCCTGGATTGGGTTCAAGTTATATTTCAACACCGGAGCCCCAAGATTCATATAGCAAAGACTCATAAACACAGAAGTAAAGCTCGGGTCCAGACCTTGTTGAACTTTTAAGTGGCCGGTAAAATCTAGGATTCTTCCGGTCATTAGTGCTATTCACCAGAGGTTTACATTTCATCTCCCAGTTACATCTTTTGCTTTGAAGTTAGGTGTAGGCTTGTGAAGTGGTTTTAAAATATCTAAGTATTCTTTGATACTGCTCCCTTCAGAAAGTAGAACTTTGCTTTGCCCATATAGTGTGGGCTGGAGTTAATGACTCACTTAGAATAAACAGAATATTCTGACTTTCAGAGAAGGTCCTAAAAGGTTTCGTGGCTTCTTCTTGGACTCTCTGTTGACATGCTTATTCCAAGGGAAGCCAGCTGCCATGTCATGAGAACACTCAAGGAGTACTTTAAAGTTTCATGTGGCGAGGACCTGAGGCCTCCTGCCAACAACCAGTCCTAAGCTGCCAGACATGTTAGTGAGCTGCCTTGCAAACAGACTCTCCAGCCCCTGTCAAGCCTCCAAATGCCTGCAGTTTTGTGAGAGGTCTGGGGCCAGAGCCACCCAGCTAATCTGGTCATAGATGCCTGACCCTCAGAAGCTATGTGAGATCATAAATGTTCGTTATTTTCAGCTACCAAGTTTTGGGGTTATTTGTTATACAGCAATTGATAACTAATACACCTATGATTTGCTTTGGCTTATAAAGAATGGACAGAAGTGTCATGTGTCATTTTCAGGAAGAAGAAACCTTAAGAACAAGGTACATGCCACTATATTCTTTTTCCAGACAAGTTCTAGATGGTGGCAGCTTCATCAGGCTGGCCCTGGAGTAAGGACCACGTGTGAGTCAGGGTCCAGCAGGGGAAAGATGACACAGGCAATAGGGGAATTGAGCGTTTAATGAGGTGTTAATCCACAAAGGTGTGGACAGCCTTAGCAGAAACTGGGGAAGGATGGTGAGACGTCCCGGCCAACATTACTACCCCCAAGCCTGAAGGGGCAGAGGATGGAGCAGTTGCTAGGATTTGGTGAGAGTTGTAGCTGGATGAGGGCCCCAGCAGGGCTATAGCTTTCTGTACAGAAATGCCACTATTCCAACTCACAGCCCTGCCAGGAGGGCTCTGGAGGAATGAACACCTGACCTTACCTCCTCCTGGGTCTTCCCCCTGGCCAACACATATAGTTTCAAATATTGGTTTTGCCAGTATTTAAATGACTGTTTATTTTAATACTATTTATTTGGCTGTGCCAGGTCTTGGTTGTGGCAGGCAGGATCTCTACTTGCAACCTGTGGGATCTAGTTCCCCAACCAGAGATCGAACCTGGGCCCCTTGCATTGGGAGCATGGAGTCTTAGTCACTGGACCACCAGGAAAGTCCCTCAGTGAGTCTTTAAAAATGGTACCAAACAGTTCTATTAGGTCTTTAGGGTCCCCTTGCATTGGGAGCATAGAGTCTTAGCCACTGGACCAACAGGGAAGTCCCTCAATGAGTCTTTAAAAATGGTACCAAAGAGTTCTATCTATTAGATATTTAGGGATACAATTTATAGCTTACTCATTTTGATAGTTCAGTGAGTGTTTTTCTTAAAATAGTTGTACTTATGAGGCCATCCTGAAGTTCTATGGAAGAGGTGGCCAGCATCTTCTTTAGATCCTTTTCCACAAGGAAGTCTTTCTTCCTTGTTTGATGGGGCTTTCCACATGCCTAGCGGCCAACCCCTGGCCTGCACTCTATGAGGCTTGCTCATGGAGGTTGTGGCCTCTGATTTCAGAAGAATACATCTTTTCCCAAATAATCTCGGGCCTTCCATCCTTCCATACTCACATATGATGGTCCAGTCTAGTCCTAAGTCCAGCTGGAGGACCTATACAACACCCCTTCCCCAGAGGTGCTTTAGCTACCCCTACTCTTGCATGGAAAATCCCATGGGTGGAGGAGCCTGGTAGGCTGCAGTCCATGGGGTCGCAAAGAGTCGGACACAACTGAGTGACTTCACTTTCACTTTTCACTTTCATGCATTGGAGAAGGCAATGGCAACCCACTCCAGTGTTCTTGCCTGGAGAATCCCAGGGTTGGGGGAGCCTGATGGGCTGCTGTCTATGGGGTCGCACAGAGTCAGACACGACTGAGGCGACTTAGCAGCAGTAGCAGCAGCAGCAGCAGGCTTTCAAGATCTAGGAGTCCTAGGCAGAGAAAGGGGCAACTGAGTAGGAAAGAGCTTATAGGATAATTGACTCAATGTGCAAAGTTCTTAGTGTGTGCTTGCTTTCACAGAGAGCCTGTGCCAGGTTGGCAGTTTCAAACCTCTCCTTAGAGCCTTATTATTCAAGTGACGTCAGCCCACCCAGTGTCCACCACCCAGGCATTTTCTCCCTAGGATTTCAGGTAGGTCATGGTCATGAATGCTAGAGATGCAAAGATCTTGCTTAAGTAAGTATTGGCTCTTGCCTAATGTGGTCACTCTTAATGTTTTTGTCTGTGTAAAACAGTGGCTTAACAGTAAGTTCAACTTATCTGTGTTCACCACATAATGTCAACTTAAAAAAAAATACTTGTCAACCAGAGCTTATATACACCCTCTTTTCTATATTTTAGAAGAATACATAATGTTCTGTCCTAAGACATTTAATATTGGAAAGAACAGTTCACTAATCTAGACTCTGAAAGCACTGAAAGAGAGAAAAAGAAAGATAAATTGCTCAGTCATGTCTGACTCTTTGTGACCTCATGGAATATAGCCTCTCAGTCTCCTCCATCCAAGGGTTTTTGCAGGCAAGAGTGCTGGAGTGGGTTGCCATTTCCTGCTCCAGGGGATTTTCCCGACCCAGGGGTCGAACCCAGGTCTCCCACATTGCAGGCAGACGCTTTACTGTCTGAGCCACCACGGAAGCACTGACCCAACATCAAAATTAAAGTAAAAGTGTGTCTGTGGGCATAGGGAGGTCCAAGTCAGCTGGCCCAGAGTTGCTCAGATGGGATAAAAACAGCTCATCTTCCTGGATCACCAATTCTGTTAGAAGTTTTAAGGGTGGGGGGAACACATTTTTATCTATAACACATTATGAAACAGACTGTAATTCACATGGACTTTAAATATAAATTGCAAATCTTCAAACACATTTTAGCTTACAGCTGGCCTTTTTGGGCTACAACATCTTCTCACCCACCTCCAGCTCGTATTCACGTGAGGGTGCTTTCGTGGCAAAACTGAAAAAGCACAGGATCTGAAAGCGCCTTGCTGGTGGTAGAGCTCCCCAGATGAGAAGAAGACTCGGCTAGGACCAGAAAATAAAATACCTGGACCCCTCTCTTGTCTGTTTACATAAATAACTTCCCCAGGTTGGGAGAGGATATCTTGCTGTGTGCTTTTATTTTTATAATGAGTGAAAAAAATTTTTTTGATGTGAACCATTTTTAAAGGCTTTATTGAATTTGTTACAATATTGCTTCTGTTTTATGTTTTGTTTTTTGGCCACAAGGCATGTGGGATCTTAGCTCTCTGCCAGGGATCAAATCCACACCCCCAAGTGTTAGAAAGTAAAGTCTTAACCCCTGGAGCCCCAGGGATGTGCTGTGCTTAGTCCCTCAGTTGTGTCCTGCTCTTGGCAACCCCATGGACTGTAGCCCTCCAGGCTCCACTGTCCATGAGGATTCTCCAGGCAAGAATACTGGTGTGGGTAGCCATGCTTTCCTCCAGGGGATCTTCCCAACCCAGTGACTGAAACCAGGTCTCCTCATTACAGGCAGATTCTTTACTGTCTGAGCCACCAGAGAAGCCCTTGGAGCCCCGGGGAAGTACCTTGGTATGTAATTTTATGGCAAATTCTTGGAGAGCCATCCAGGCCAATGAGTTTAACAGGATATCTTTATAAACTGTTTGAAGATAGTAAGGGATTCAAGTACCCAGTCCCAACTTGTGGCAGGGGTGAGCATGAGGGTGTGTTCCCCACACCAACAAGCAATTCTCCTGCACCAGTTGGGTGTCCTGCGATTCAACTCTATTCTGACACTGTCTGCCTGGAGATAGTACCAGCTTTCACAGGTTAAGGGCTCAGTCCCACAAGAGGCACACCCTCCCCCGCCCCCACCAACATTCCAGTCACAAATCTAGTTTGTATCTGTACTTCTGACCTCCTGCCTATAGATTGGAGGTTCTTATGACCCCCACTTGGGTTCAATCAATTTGCTAAAGGGGCTCACAGAACTCAGGGAAACATTTTACTTACTACATTACCAGTTTATTATGAAAGGAATCAAGATTGCTGGGAGAAATATCAATAACTTCAGATATGCAGATGACACCACCCTTATGGCAGAAAGTGAAGAGGAACTAAAAAGTCTCTTGATAAAAGTGAAAGTGGAGAGTGAAAAAGTTGGCTTAAAGCTCAACATTCAGAAAACAAAGATCATGGCATCCGGTCCCATCACTTCATGGGAAATAGATGGGGAAACAGTGGAAACAGTGTCAGACTTTATTTTTCTGGGCTCCAAAATCACTGCAGATGATGACTGCAGCCATGAAATTAAAAGACGCTTACTCCTTGGAAGGAAAGTTATGACCAACCTAGATAGCATATTGAAAAGCAGAGACATTACTTTGCCAACAAAGGTTCATCTAGTCAAGGCTATGGTTTTCCCAGTGGTCATGTATGGATGTGAGAGTTGGACTGTGAAGAAGGTTGAGCGCCGAAGAATTAATGCTTTTGAACTGTGGTGTTGGAGAAGACTCTTGAGAGTCCCTTGGACTGCAAGGAGATCCAACCAGTCCATTCTGAAGGAGATCAGCCCTGGAATTTCTTTGGAAGGAATGATGCTAAAGCTGAAACTCCAGTACTTTGGCCACCTCATGTGAAGAGTTGACTCACTGGAAAAGACTCTGATGCTGGGAGGGATTGGGGGCAAGAGGAGAAGGGGACGACAGAGGATAAGATGGCTGGATGGCATCACTGACTCCATGGACGTGAGTCTGGGTGAACTCCGGGAGTTGGTGATGGACAGGGAGGCCTGGCGTGCTGCAATTCATGGGGTTGCAAAGAGTCGGACACAACTGAGTGACTGATCTGATCTGATCTGATGAAAGGATATAACTCAGGAACAACCAGATGGAAGAGATGCACAGGGTAAGCCATAGGAAAGGGACCAGAGATTCTCTATCTCCCCCCATCTTCATGTGTTCACCAACTCCAAAGCTCTCTGAACCCTGTTCTTCTGGGGTTTTATGGAGGCTTCGTTACACAAGCAGGATTGATTAAATCAGGGTTGTTGGTGATTGAACTCAGTCTCTAGCCATCAGGGAGTAGTACTGAAACTTTCAACCCTTTAATCACAAGGTTGACTCCTCCAGTAGACAGCCCCCCATCTTTAGGTGCTTTCCAAAAGTTGCCTCATTAACATAAAATCAGTTGCGGTTGAAAGGGACTTACACATAACAAGATATCCACTTCACCGTTACGGCTCTGAAGCAATTTCAGAAACTGAGGATGAAAAACCAAATATTACAACAAAAGATGCTCTCATGATTCTTATAGCTCGGAAAATTCCAAGGGTTTGGGGAGCTCTGTTCCAGTCTTCAGTGTCCCTCAATGCCCATTACATGAAGATTCACATAAATTTCTGCTTGATTTTAGATCTCAAAAAGAGCTGCCTCCATAAAAGAATTAGTATGAATTCTTTTCTTATAGGACAATGAAAATTATGTAACTTACTCTGTTTCTTTCTGCTTTGTTCCCAGACAGCTTAGAACCAAATTGCTCAGGTCTTGTAATACGTTCTGCTCTGATGCCAGAAAATGCCTGCCTCCTCTGCCTCCTTCAGATGGACTCTGAGCTCTTTCATCCTTATATGTCAAGTCTTGTTCTGTGTTGCAAACAGTCAGCCAACTTAGGAAGCAAGCACGGCACAGATTTTAATGTAAATATTTTTTTCAATCAGCATTTTAATGAATGTGATCAATGTACACCAAAATTCAGATGCAAGGCCAAAAATTATAAACACAGACAAAAAGATAAGTCAAGCATTAGAGAGGAACAACTGATGAATATTGTTTTAAAACAGAAAAACCTATATAAATTCATATTGCTATAAATAATACTACAATGAATAACTATGTGCATAATTCTCTGATTAGTTCTCTAAAGTATATTTCTGTAGGTAAAGTTATTGCCCTAATGGCATAACTATTTTCAGTGAAAGGTGCTCAGTCATGTCCAACTTTTTCCGACCCCATGGACTATACAGTCCATGGAATTCTTCAGGCCAGAATACTGGAGTGTGTAGCCTTTCCCTTCTCCGGGGATCTTCCCAACCCAAGAATTGAACCCAGGTCTCCCTCATTGCAGGCAAATTCTTTACCAAGTGAGCCACAAGGGAAGCCCAACTATTTTCAATGGCAAGTTAATTTTCTATGGATATAGGATACTTGGGGTCACACACAAGGCTGTACAGCATCATGGCTGAGACTGTGGACTCCAGGGTTCAAATTCTGGCTCCACTACTGAGTAAAATTAAAACCAGGCTATTCACCCTCTAGTTTGCTTTAGGAAATAGTGGTAAACACAGCGATCTACTCAGTTCAGTTCAGTTCAGTCACTCAGTCTGACTCTTTGTGACCCCATGGACTGCAGTATGCCAGGCTTCCCTGCTGCTGCTGCTGCTGCTAAGTTTCTTCAGTCCATCACCAACTCCTGGAGCTTACTCAAACTCATGTCCATTGAGTTGGTGATGCCATCCAACCATCTCATCCTCTGTCGTCCCCTTCTTCTCCTGCCTTCAATCTTTCCCAGCATCAGGGTCTTTTCAAATGAGTCAGTTCTTCACATCAAGTGGCCAAAGTATTAGAGTTTCCACTTCAGCATCAGTCCTTCCAATGAATATTCAGGACTGATTTCCTTTAGGATGGACTGATTGGATCTCCTTGCTGTCCAAGGGACTCTCAAGAGTCTTCTCCAACACCATAGTTCAAAAGCATCAATTCTTCGGCCCTCAACTTTCTTTATAGTCCAACTCTCACATCCATACATGACCACTGGAAAAACCATAGCCTTGACTAGATGGACCTTTTTTGGCAAAGTAATGTCTCTGCTTTTTAATATGCTGTTTAGGTTGGTCATAACTTTTCTTCCAAGGAGCAAGCATCTTTTAATTTCATGACTGCAGTCACTATCTGCCATGATTTTGCAGTGGTCTACTCAGCAAAAGGTAAAACAGAAAAGAAAGAGCAAGGATACATAAAAGCTAGAAAGCATAAAACAAAATGAGTGAAGCAAACCCAAATGAAGCTATTATGAAAATAATTATAAATGAGTTAAACTTGCTAGAGTAAAAGAGAGTGGTTCTCAAAATTGGGTCAGGAGTCAAGAAACTGTTCCCTCAACTTCAGCTAACTCTTTACTATGAAATCCGGTCACCATGCACAGCTCCTGTGTCAGGGCTCTTGTCTTGTAGGTGGTCACTAAATCCAACGGAGTCTCTTCAGCCCTTGTCTTTCTTAACTTCTTGGAAATATTTGATGTTGCAAGCCACGCCCTTCCCCTCTATACACGCTCTTTCCTCAGCTTCTAGAAGGCTGCATTTCCTCCATTTTCTTCCTGTCTTGTAGGCTTTTCCTTGTAAGTGTCTTCAGCCCATCCCTTTAGTGTTGGCACTGTTCCTCAGGGTGTGCCCTGGGTGCTTTTCTTTCTCCCTCCACATATTCTCTCTGTAAGATCTCCACCACTCCCAAAGCTCTGATTATAACCCGTATGCTGATGGATCCCAAATCTAGAATTCCAGTCCAGGTCTCAGGAGCAATTCTGAGCTGTAAATCTGTATATCTAATTGCATATTGGCTATTTCCATCTGGGAATTTTGGAGGAACCTCAAATTCAACTTTATCCAACTTAATTCATAATTTTTCTCCTATCTTTCTCCTGATGCTAGTAAATGGCACCCCCTGGTTGCTAAAGTCAGAAACCTAGGGTCCAACTTTGACTCCCCTCTCCCTTACCACCCCTGATTCAAATGAAACAGTCTCTCCTAAATATTTTCCAGATCCATTTGCTTGTCTGAGTCCACAGGGTCAACACCCTCTTGTGGCTCACTACCCTTTCTTGTCTGGCTTATTGAAGAGCTTCCTGAATTATTTCTCTACCTTGAGTCATGCTATACTTCAAACCAATGTCCATTGTGCTCCAGGGTGCTTCCTCTAGAGCAAAAAATTTGACCATGGAACACCCATGCTTAACATCCTTCAGTGACAAGGCCCTTGGTGACCTGCCACTGAATTTCTTTTGTCTTGAATGTGCATTGCTCTTCTTACATTCAGGCCTTTGCACTCGCTGTTCTTTCTCCCGAAAATATTATTTGCAATTCTTTTCTTAGCTTACCTCCTCTCATTCTTCAGGTCTCAGATTAAATGTCACTTTCTCAGGAAACTCTAAAGTAGGTTAGGCTTCCTGGCCATGTGCTTCATTATCACCATACAATTTCTCTACCACTTATCACAAAAGTGTTGCAATTTCTTAATTGTCGGTTTCCCCATTGAGCTGCAAGGTCCATCAAGATGGGAACTGTGTCCATCTCTTTCACCACCATGCACCCAGAATATGCCCAGTAATAATCATTAGATGCTCAATAAATAGTTACTGACCACATGGACAGATATACAAGAAAATGTATATCTTAAGATTGCTCAGAGTGGCAGAAAAACTTGGAAAATGCCTAATTTTCTAACAGGAGAGGACTAGTTCAGTGAAGTATGAGTCTTCATATTTTAAATTTCCCAGTCCAGTTACTAGGAAAATTATGGTTAAAAAAATGTGAATGACATATGGAAAGACGTTTCTCATATATTGTTAAGTGAAAACAGCAGTATTACATGTGTAGATGTCTAGTGTGATCTTATTCTTGCCCTTGTGTCTATGATTTTCCCTTCTCATTCTTCATCTCTTTCATCTACCTTTGTATTTATTTCATTCTTTTTCTTCTTAGCTGGTTTTCATCCTATGACTATCTGCTTATGTTTTATGAAAGACGTCTCTTCTTCCATCCTTTTGAGGCTGCCCAGCAATTGCTCGGCATTTTCCTTCTGTATCCTGTAGCAGTCTACATTTTCAGAGATTTGTCCCTTCCTCCTCTTGTTCAGGGATCAAGAGGTTTGTCCTTCTAAAAAAAAATTTAGTAGAATTTTTTCATGGGTTCCATTTTTTTCTCCTTTTACTTACTTGGATTGAATGAAACAATGCCATCAGCTTGGCCCAACACTTTCTGCTTGGGAGATAATAGCATCCTTTTCTTAGATCAACAGCTTGAGAGGAGGTTGGTGTGAATGGTTCCCAGTCAAATTCTGAGTCCTAGGGGACTCTATAGACAGCTTTGCTCACTAAAGTGACATCTCCTTCAACACCTACCTCCTGGCTCTTTGATTCTGTGACCCTATATGGTATGTAACAACTTCAATTCCTTTTCCACTAAAAGGAAACAGGGCCTCTAGGGAACATGGCTGATTCCAGGTCTGGATGGGAAATACACAAGATAAGCCTAAACATCTTGTCACACCAGATAGCGAGGATTGTACATCAGAAGGATTCAGGAACTAATGTGAGGGGTTTCCATTGGCCAATGGTGGATAATTTGAACATAAATGAGTATAACCGCAATGGATTGAAACACTGAAATAATTAAATCCATGCATTCACAATAAACCCTTTCCTGGCAAAGCTCTAGTTGGTCTCTGTGGGAGGGTGCTAGAGACTAACTCATTGTTTTTAAAATTAATAAATAAGATAAATTAAGCAGTTATGGTGCCTTTGCTTTTTTGAACTGTATCATGTAGAAGCCAAATACAGATTGTGGTAAGTTTCTCTTTATAGAAAGAAATAAAAAATAAAAATTATAAAGTTTCTCTTTATTACAGTTAGTAAATGAAGAAGGACGGATAGACTTAGAACCATTTTGCAACCTCCGCTGTATCAACGGGCCTAGGCTTTGACCATCAACAGCCGTCAACATCACAAAGAAGAGATGCAACCAGACAGTAAGGGACTCCTGGGGGAAGAAAGCAGCAGCACCTAGAAGGTAGTCTTGCCAAAAAAATCTAACAAACCCGATTAGGCCTCCAGATTCAACTTCCTTTTATAGGAATTTCAGGGGATAGAGGAGCATGCTAAGCATTTCAGCACCACCAACATGAGGATGCAATCATCAAAATCCAGATGGTGGGAAACTGCCTATTCCCTTCCACAAACAATTTTCCTGGAAAAAGAAAAAAAAAAATATATATATATATATATATATATACACACACACACACACACATATGAGAAATGGTAAAGGGAAAATGTATAACAGATAGTATTATCACCATTTTCAATGTATACACCTTATTTAAACAAGGTTACCATTCCTTTCTCCAAGAGATCTTCCCACCCCAGGGATCAAACCCAGGTCACCTGCATTGCAGGCAGATTCTTTACCAACTGAGCCACCTGGGAAACATTTAGTTAAACAAGCAAACTGTTAAATAAATCAAGACTTCCCTGGTGGTTCAGTGATTAAGACTCTGTGCTTCCAATGCCTGGGGTGCAGGTTCAATCCCTGGTCAGAGAACTAAGATGACACATGCTGTGTGGCCAAATTTTTTTTTTTAATCATAATCTTTATGAAACAATTGAAAAATTGAGCACTGATTGGATTTCTTTACAATGTTAAGAAATTACATTAACTTTTGGGTGGTGATAATGATATTTTATTAATGTGAAAAAGTCTTTATTTTTGCAGATGAAATGATATGGTGTTTGGAGTCTGTTTCAAAATATATGGAGATAGTGAATGAAATAGAAAAGAAAAAAGTTTGGCCATGAGTTGATAGTTGTTGAACTGGGTGATGGGAACACAGAGGCTATTATAACATTAGACTATTCTGCTAATTTTGTACATGTGATAGTCTCTATAATGAAAGTTTTTAAAATTGCAACTATCAAAAAAATTCACTTAATCACCCAGTAAACACTGCCTCTATCCTTATAGCATGTTAGAATCCTTCCAGCTCTCTCGAAACTACAGTAGATCCCATTCCATCACAATTATGTTCTTGCATCAGTACCTATGGCTAAAATCAACTCAAGTCAGAACTACCTTGAAAATCTTTTAAATTTCCCACAAAATAAGTAATTAAAGCATCCTCTGGATACTCTGTAGAGTGATTCTTATGAACATGAGCATTTGAAAAAAAAAAAACTGAGGAAAAAAATCTAAAGGAAGACTCAATAATTTGGAATACTTCCTTCGTTTTCCTGAACACCACTTTTTCTTGATTCTCCCCTTTCCTTACTAGCCACTTGCACTTTTCCCATCCTCCTCCTCTCCACGTTAGAGTGTCCCAGGCTTCAGTTCTTGAATTTTTCTTTTCTATCTGCCCTAACTTCCTAGTGAATTCATTGGCTCAGGGCTTTAATTAATGTCCATAAACTGATAACTCCCATGTTTCCATCTCTAGCCAGAATCAATCCTTGAACTCCAGACTCATTTATTGAACTGTCTACTTAATTTGCCCATCTGGGCATCTAATAGGTATCTCAACAGATTCAAAGCAGATTTTTTAAATTATTTATTTTTATTTTACTATGGTCTTTTTTGAAGTGTAGTTGATTTACAGTATTTTGTTGGTTTCAGGTTTACAACATAATGATGATGATGATTACAGTACCAATGACTGTTATTTGTGGTGTTTTTGATGATAGTCATTCTGACCCGAGTGAGGTGATATCTCATTATGGTTTTGATTTACATTTCTCTGATGATTAGCAATGTTGAGCATCTTTTCATGTGCCTGTTGACCATCTATGTCACCTTTGGAAAAATGTCTATTTAGGTCTTCTGCCCATTAAAAAAAAAAAACTTATTTCTTTGTTTGACCACACTGGGTCTTAGTTGCAGCATGTGGAATCTAGTTCTGTGACCAGGGACTGAACCTGGGCCCTCTGCATTGGGAGAGCAGTGTCTTAGCTGCTGGACCACCAGAAAAGTCCTGCCCATTTTTTAATCCAGT
The DNA here is from genome assembly GCF_029407905.1 of Bubalus kerabau. Lineage (NCBI taxonomy): Eukaryota > Metazoa > Chordata > Mammalia > Artiodactyla > Bovidae > Bubalus > Bubalus kerabau. Next base: position 116,269,912 of record NC_073625.1, on the reverse strand, counting down.
TGTTTGGTTTTTTGATGTTGAGTTACATGAGTTGTTTATATATTTTAGATACTAACCCCTTATTAGTCATATCATTTGCAAAAGTGTTCTCCCATTCAGCAAGTTGTCTTTTCATTTTGTCAGTGGTTGGCATGCAAAAGCTTTTAAATTGAACTGAATTTTGTCTATTTTTGCTTTTGTTTCCTTTGTTTTAGGAGACAGATCCAAAAAAAAGACTGTTACATTTTATGTCAAAGAGTGTTCTGCCTATTTTCTTTGAAAAGCTTAATGGTTTCTGGTCTTTAATTCATTTTGAGTTTATTTTTGTATATGGTGTGAGAAAACTATAATGTCATCTTCTACATACAGTTGTTTGGTTTTCCCAGCACCGCTTATTGAAGAGACTGTCTTTTCTCCATTGTGTATTCTTGCCTCCTTTGGTATAGGTTAATTGGCCACTGGTGTGTGGGTTTATTTCTGGGCTCTCTATTCTGTTCCATTGATCTGTGTGTTTCTGTGTGTTTTCTGATCTGTTTTTGTGCCGGTATATACTGTCTGATTACTGTAGCTTTGTAGTATGATCTGAAGTTAGGGAGCATGTTGCCTCTAGCTTTGTTCTTTTTTCTGAAGCTTGCTTTGGCTGTTCAGGGTCTGTATAAATGTTAAGATTGTTTGTTTTGGTTCTGTCACAATTCTTGATTTCTGAACCTTCCCCATCTTACTCCTCCCCCAGCATTCCTCTTTCTTCTTAATGGCACCAGTTGCTCAGGCCAAAAACTCTGGAATTGTCCTTAATGACTTTTTTTTGTTCCCATATTTATTCTTTCATTAAATCCTATTTACCTTTAAAATAAATCCTGAACCCAGTCACTTCTTACCATTTTTGCCTGTATTATTTCTATTGTTTTGTAACTGGTGTCCTGGCTTCCAGCCTTGGCCCACAGACCATTTCTTTTTAAACCTAGCAACCACGTGGTCTTATATCCGATCATGTTACTCCTCCTGTCCAAATCTGCCCACCATGTTCCACCTCACAGTAAATACCGAAGTCTTAAAATGACCTGCAGAACCCTTCAAGTGACTGTGAAATGAGCTTCACTATGTTCCGTGAATCAGCCATCCCTCTGACCTCCTGTCGTACTATTCTCTGCCTCGCTGACTTTGCTTCAGTCCCATGGACTTTACTGCTGTTCTTCAAACACATCAAGCACACTGCCACCCCAAGACTTCTACCTTCTATCACTTCTCTGCTCAAATGTTGTATTATAACCTCCCGTCACACAGACTTACACACCCCTCAGCACTTCCTGGTGGCTTAGATGGTAAAGAATCCACCTGCAATGCCGGAAACCCGAGTTTGATCCCTGGGTTGGGAAGATCCCTGGAGAAGGGAATGGCTACCCACTCCAGTATTCTTGCCTGGAGAATTCCATGGACAGAGGAACCTGATGGGCTACAGTCCATGGGGTCACAAAGAGTCAGACATGACTGAAAGACTAACACTTCTTTTTCTTCTCTATAGCACTTGTCTTCTAATAAACTATACAATTCTTTTTTTTTTTTAATTAAAAATAGGAAAAATATTCTCAGACATAAAACTGAAATACAGACAGGTAAATTTGAATACATATAACCTAAAATATTAATCTAAAATAATAAACACAATAAAAGGACAAAATCAAACTTGTAAAGTTTTGCTTTGAATATAACAACAGAGGGTTGATCTTTTAAAAAATATTTGCCAATAGTAAAATAGTATAACCTTATTTAAAATTGGAAATAAAATATGAATAAATAATTTTGAAGCATTTCCTTTATTTTAAAAATTTTATTGGAGTATAGTTGATTTACATTGTGTTAGCAAAGTGAATCAGTTATACATATACACATATCCAGTCTTTTTTAGATTCTTTTCCCATATAGGTCATTACAGAGTATCAAGTAGAGTTCCCTGTGCTGTATAGTAGGTCCTTATTAGTTATTTATTTTATTGAGAGACCCAGAGTTAGGAACCAGCTAAGCCATGCTTGGACTCTGACCCCCAGGAACTGTGAGAAAATAAATGTTTTAAGCCCTTAAGTTTTGTGGTAATTTGCTACACAGCAAATTAGTTAACTAAGAGCTTGGTTTAGTGACTGGACCAGAAATTCCTTGAAGCAGTGACTATTCAGCACTTGTCAGATAAGTGTTTTTTTTTTTTTAAATCCCTGGATGACTTAGAGTTTTAATCTTTTTCTGTGTCTGCATGTATTTTGGGGGCGGGGAAAGCTCCCTCCAGCGGCTGCTAACCAGGTGCTACTTTAAATGTAATGTCTGTATCTCAGCCTTGCCCTCAGTCCTAATACCTCCACCTCATTTTTGTGAATCTCCCTGTGGTTGTGATAACATGGACAAGAGTGAAGTTTCCTAAACAAGCGATCACTTTCCACCCTGTCTAGGATGCACAGTTCAAGGAGGGGGATAAGCAGAGAGAGGATGAACTATTATCAGTAACAATGGCCCCTTGATTAGAAATTGGAATGCTGCTCCTCTTAAAGCATTAACCTGTAGTTAACAATCACAAGTTTTTACAGATCAAGCTGCTTGACTATTTCCCGCTTGATTTTAAGATGCACTTCCCTAGAGGTGCAGTCAGCAGGAAACAATCTTCCCAGTCTAAATGATGCATCATAGAGGGGACTTTTCTAGAGCCACTAAATAATGCCAGCTCCCAGGTTGCCAGCATTTAATCCCTCACTTTGAATCTCAGCCAGAGAATGTGATAAATACAAGGGATTCAACACATCAACGATTGGGTGCAAACACTTGATTTTTCCATGTGCACATTTTGATACAGGCAATGCTTATACTGAGACATAGAGAATCCTTTTCATCAGAGAGCTGACTGAGCCTCAAAGTTAAAATTCCTTATTGTACCAGTCAGAGACTCAGGGAGAGCTGTTCGGCTCTGCCAAGTCATGTGGTCAGCGGCTAAGATGACAGGGAAACTAAAAAGCAATGGATGTGAACACTTCCCTATATACCAGCTTCTAGGGGAAAGATGAGAGCGCCCAGGAGAAAGGTGGTTAGGTCAGAATCTTTTCATTCAACCCCACATTCTATATTCCAAGAAAGGATTTCTACTCTCTATAGGGTGTGTTCTAGGGCCCTAGGGATTGGGAGAACACAGCTGCATGGCTTTTTTTTACTCAAATTTGTATGCTTCTCCAGCAGATGATTGCTAACACTGGCAGGGCTGGACAAGCCTAGTTCTAATTTCTTAAGGCACGCACACACACACACACACACACACATTAAAGATTTTCTAAGCTGCTTCTGAGGAGGAGGAAAAGGGCTTGGTAATGCATCACCCAGGTTGGTAAAACTGAAATTATGCAAAGGTGTCGGGGGTCAGGCTGGAGACCTGAGACATGAGAATGGATTTATGAGGGGCCCTCCCTGGAGGTGGGGTGGGTTAGTGCAGTTAATATTGGGGAACCCCTGAGTTGGGGGAGGCAACTCTGTGGAGGGATGCTTCCTGATGCTCAGGGAATTCTTGGCAATGAGAGCGTTTGGGGTGGTCAGTTAGCAGTGGATCTAAGACTTCATGTAGGTTGAGCTGTCTTTATTCCTACAGATCCCCTGAAGGAGGGCATGAAAATACAATCCAGTATTATTGGGCTTCCTGGGTTTGATCCCTGGGTTGGGAAGATCCCCTGGAGGAGGGCATGGCAACCCACTTCAGTATTATTGCCTGGAGAATCCCCATGGACAGAGGAGCCTGCCAGGCTACAGTCCATGTGGTCGCAAAGAGTCGGACACGACTGAGTGACTAAGCACAGCACAACGCCCTAGATTAACATGTAACGTTCTCCAGAAAGTTTTCCTCTGCTAGTATCTGAAGCTCTAGGAAAACCAAAATCTGTAAATAAATATTTTACGTATTTATTTTTAAGTAGTATCAATGGTCTCTGGAGTTCTCTCTGGGCCCCGATTAGTATTAGATTCATTCATTCATTTTATATATCCGTTGAATACATTTCTTGAGCACCCCCATCCTGTTGGATGTTGTTCTAGGCTTTGAGGTCACCAGGTGTAGAAGTCCCATGAGATCTGTGCCTTCATGGAGTTTCCTTTTGTGTGGGGATGGCAGGGACCTAGCACCATCCAGAAGAATGAGTCTGCTGGCTCATCAACTTCTGTGGGCAGTTTTATTCCAAGAGTCAGCACAGATGTGATTTCCCCAGTGGGCAGCTATTCTTGACTACAAACAGCTGTGAATCAGCATGTCAAAAGCCTTCTTAAAGGAACGCAGTCTTGTCTGAGACTGTGGAAGCTCCAGAGAAAGAGGTTTTTGTCCAGGCCTGGGGAGGCTGTGTGTTGGCACAGCCAAGGGCACCCAAGAGAAACCCTCAAAACACCTAGGGGTGAGTGTAGCTTGACCACCACCCTAATTTTGTCATCAGAGATGTACGACACCTCTCAACCTACGCCCTACCGTCACTCCACCATCGTAGCTGGGTCAGCAGACCTGAGGCACAAGGTCCTCTGAGAATCAGGACTACGGATAAAAACAACTCGTCCACTGATTGCGGAATGGAGCTTTGTGATATGGTAGAATTTAAGCAAACTGGCTTGTTCTGAAATGATGTCTGAGAGGAACATGGTTTAGAATGGCAATTCTCAAACCTTCAACAACAGAGCTTCTCACCTCCGGCTGCACATTGACCCAGAGAATTAAATAAATGATGGATGCCTGACCCAATCGCAGCCCAGCTGGGAGCCTCTGCTGTGGCCTGCTCTGAACCAGATGCTGGGTGACCTGCTAAAGGGCAAAGGTAAGTTAAACAGGCCGCTGGCAGAGGGCCTTCCAAGCTCACCACTAAACTGGTCAATAGGTGTACATTTCAAAAGCCAATTTCCAAAAGTTCACGTCATCTTTCTTGTGGCTAGAAACGTTTAAAATTGTAAAAGCAAATTTTTATTTCCAAAGCAGCTTTGAAGTTTGAATTTTAAAGCTGGCAAGCTGTGCAGTCCTGCAGAAGGGAATATTTTAAATTCCTGGAGAGCATGTCAGGATTTCAAAGGCTAATAATAATAGGTGAAAGCTGACTGATGTCTAGTGCCAAGCAGGCCACAAGGTTTAACAGGATCCTAGTCACCAAAAACCTCTGGACCCTCCCTTGGTGTTCTCCGTAGAAATAGACAATTATGGATTTGGAAGGCCAGCCCTTACCCGGCACACGAATCTCTGGACCATCTCTGCTGGAAGGAACGTCACTGCTAGAACAAGTTACAGACAGAAATACCATTTTCTAGAACACTCTGCACCACTTTAATGTATCTGGGTTAGTGTAAGGACGGCATTATCTTTGGGTTGGCCTGAAAGCAGCAGATGTATCTCAACAGTCTCTGGATGGCGTGTCCACTCCCCAAGTCCTCCTCTAGCCCACACCCTCAGTTTCTCTGACCGTTCTGGGTGTAAGATGTCTTCCAGATTCCTCACTACTTGGCTGTTCTCTCAAGTTTGTCAACATGCTTCTCAAACGATGACAACCGGGACTGAGCACAGGGTGTGAAAGCGGGTGCGTCAAGTGCCAGGACAAGACTCAGACACAAGACCACCATGGTCTAGCGCCTCCGTAATTACAGGAGCAGGCCGGCCCACACTGGGTCAGCGTGGGGACTCTGGCATAGTCCCAGATAGACCCGGGAGAGGCACAGACCTTGGGTGACCATAACTGTGTGATCAAGAAGGATGGACAGGATTTAGCACCACTTTGTAACCAAGGATTACACACAAATGCTACTCTGTAATTTTAGATCACTCCTTTAATTTTCTTTAGTAAACATCTAGAAAATGTGTGGTCTGCCCTTTGTATTGTCTTTGCATATGGAAAAGAGGGAGGCCCACAGATGGAAAAGAAGGAAAAGCCAGGTAGGAAAGTGCTCCCTGTGCTCTGGGCAGGAAGGACCTTGTCGACCTCTGGCGTGTGGGCTGAGAAGTCAGAGGCTGTGATGTCAAACAAAAGTTATTGAGAGGACTGGGTGGTGCTCTAAAGCTAATGGAACAATCTGGAAGCAGGGAGGGATTGAGACCAAATAATGAGTACTGGTGTTAGTTCCCTATCCCCTTCCGAGAACAGTGGAAGCTCAGTGTTTCAGGAGAGCATGGAGGAGGCAGAGGTGGCGCCCCAAATATATTCACCAAAAGTCACTTTTCTTGGAGAAGGAAGAAGACAGTTATTTCAAGTCCCTTGCTCACCTGTTTCTGTCTTATGCCAGAGAGTCTGGGCTTTAAAGAATGCCTTAAAGGGTGTCTTGTCTTGGAGAGAGACAAGCTCAGGGTAATTTCCAAGGGTAGAAGACCAGAGGCAGCTTTGTCCTTCACCAGGTGGAGGCTGCTCGGAGAGCAGCAGCCTGGAGGTGAGCAAGCATAGAGTTTCCTCCTGTCGGAGCCAGAAAGAGGAACTGTAATTAGAAGTGATGTAATCATTATGCTTGCTTGTAGTTTCTGCAGTTGTAATAGTTGAACCTGGAGAGTCTCCCTTTACAGAGAACATGTTCTGTGACTCACCGACAGAGTGCGTTTAATTCAGAAAAACACCCAGGCAGGGCCAAAGTCTCAAGTGGTCATATGATGGGGACCGTCCTACGGGAGCAGGTACTGAAGCTATGTTGACACCAGCCCAGGCGCCACTTTGTCCTTTTGTTTAGTCCTAAACGTGTCACCATATGTAATAACTACGTAACGAAAGACTTTCTGATTTTTTGGGTAGTTAATGGCTGATGAGGCCACTTTTAATCTGATTTTCTCCTGCTAATTTCACCATCTTCCTGTAAGTAACCTCCTGAAATAACAGAGTTGAGCTGATGAACAATTAACTGTAAGAACTGAAGGTGGGGAACAGAGGGGAGGGGCATTTTCCTTGTCTGAAATATCTGAACTCTTTGAGCTCTGACATGGCTTGGCTGACATCGGAAATGATATGACATTGTGGCAGTTAGAAACAAGTACATGCAAAAAACTTCCATGAAAGGATATTTTCCTTTTAGGGCAAAAGCAGCCTATTTTGGGTGCTGTTTCTTTAAACTGAAACAAGTCAACGTTTAGCCTGAATGGATCCTCACAAGCTTCTCTAACAATGCAAACAAAAGACCTAGAGAGACACTAGCCACTGTTAGAGCCCCTAATAAACGGAGGCACTTCTCTCTGCTATTAGAGAGATACTGCCTAGTAAAATCCACAACATCTCAGATATTCCAGGGAATGTATCATTCTCATGTTTTAGAGAAGAAGGAAGCAGGTTTGGAAATGGAATCTGTTGAGATGAATGTCAGCCCATAAGGAATTATGCTGCTGGAAGAGGAATTTAAATGTGCTGAACATGTGCAACTACTCAGTCGTGAAATGTGTTTGTTCATTCACCTATTCATTTATTCACTGATTTAACAGATATTTATTGGGGGTCATCTCTGTGTCCACAGTGGCTCTGTGGTGAGAAGCGGCTCTCTGTAGGGTTCTAACTCTGTAGGAGAAAGACAGTGTGCAGTCACGAGTGTCCTCCCGAGATGCAGGCGACAGGATGCTAGTCAGGCACAGGGAGCATCACCCTGTGTTCTGTAAGCTCCTAGTAGCCTTCATATTTGGAAACACACTGCTAGGGAGGTGACTGATCTCACCCATGTGGTTGGGACTGGAGCCACATGAACCCATGCTTGCTCAACTTCCCTAATCTCCACAGTGAAATAGACACTTTCCTGGTGGTCCAGTGGCTAAGACTCCGCACTCGCAATGCAGGGGGCCCAGGTGCGGTCCATGGTGAGGGAACTAGATCCCACATCCTGCAACCAAAAAAAAAAAAGATCCCTCATGCCGCAACTAAGTCCCGGTGAGGCCAAATAAAAATAAATAAAAAATGCACATCTTTACTCACTGTCTTCTCCTGTCTTCTTGTTTCAAAGAAAGAAGTGTCCAAGGCAGACCTCACAGCATCTGATCTCTCGCTTCCCTCTTGATTTTTTTCTACTCTCCATAAACATTCCTGATTCTCCCCCTTTTGCACAGACCATCTTTCTATTCTGCTTCTCCTCTGCCTCTATCATTTTCTCTATTTCCAGTGAACAGTAACGTTCTCACATGGTCTTTCCTCTCTAGGAAAGACCCACCCTCTCCCTGTGAACTCCCTACAGCCCACTAGATGAAGCTAACTGCCAAGGTGATCAGTGACCTCTATGGTAGAGAGCTGTGTCCTGATTCTGTCATCTTTTTTTCTACTTTTAGAAACAGGACTCATCACTTTTATCTGAGTACAACTACCCAACGAAAGACTGCATTTTCCAGGTTCCCTTGCAGCTTGGTGTTGCCAGGTTCATAGCTTCCAGATCATCTCCTTGAAAGGAAGGGGTGCATTTTCCATGAAGTTTTTAGCCTTCATGCTGCCTAGACTGTGAAGAGATGACAGGAACAGTCATTTAAAGATAGAAACCTCATGCTCAAGATGGCAGTACACCAAGGTGAGATTAGCCCAGAACTGCTTATGCTGGACTGTCATATGAGGGGAAATACGCCTCACACTGGTATTTTTGGCCTTTGTTGTAGGCCTCTGTAGGCTGCTTAGTCGTGTCAGACTCCATGCGACCCCATGGACTGTAGCCCACCAGGCTCCTCTGTCCATGGGATTCTCCAGGCAAGAATACTGGGGTGGGTTGCCATGCCCTCCTCCAGGGGATCTTCCCGACCCAGGGATCGAACCCGGGTCTCCTGCATTGTAGGTGGACTCTTTACCGTCCGAGTCACAGCATCCAAATTGGTATCCTTCAGGGATAACCCAGTCTTCATCAACACAAGCTTCAAAGTGCTAATTCAATGTCTGTTTCTCAGGCCCCACTCTGCTTGATCTTTCTGCAGCACTGGGGTTCTGTGGATGACCTTCCTTCCTGAAGCTTCTTCTCCTTGTACTCCCCTGCTTTTGCACAGTCCTGCTTCCCTGTATACGTCTCTGACTGTTCCTTCTTTGTCTACCTACCTTCTCTTTCCCTCCTCTCACCATGGCGTTCTCTACTGATTTCTCCTCTACATGCAGTGCCCTCCTTTGGAAAGCTGACCCCAGCCATCAGTTTCAATCCTTTTCTCAGGTCCGCCTCTTTGACAGGTACAGATGCTTAGCACATAGCACGTGGTGTGATGGTTAAGAGCACAGATTCTGGATCCAGACTCTTCTGTTTGAATCCCAGATCTGCCACTTGGGATCTTGGGTAAGTTACTTAGCCTCCCTCTGCCATGGTTTCCTCAAAGATGAAAGAGAGATAATAAGACTACTTATCTCAGAGGGTTTTTGTGAAGATGAAATGGGTTAAAAGTTGTGCAGCCCCTGAAGCAGAGCCTGACGCCTGGACAGCACCACGACAATGTTAACTCTTGTTATTGGCGTCACACCTGGGGAAACCGGTCCAAGGCCCTGACCAAGCTGTGGCTGGCCCAGACATTACGTCAGAGTCATAATCACTTATGGTGCTTTGGTAGCTAGAGATGTGATTGGATTTCTCTACTTGCCTCGATTTCTGATCTCCTGTCTGCTCTGGTCTCTGGGAAATTACAAGACAGTTTTATTCGCCTTTGTGTCAATGACTTTTAACACCAATCTCCAGTCCTGCCGCTTCCCTAGAGCCCCAGTGCTGCCTCTTAAATAATCTACGGACATGGCACCTGGAACCCATCTTTCATATTGCTGTCAAAACTGCCTGTGTGGGTTCTGCTTGGCTGTGGGAATCATAGGCCTTGTACCTGTGGGGACAATTTGTTGTGAGAATTTCATACACTACCGAGCATTCTCACTGAGAAGTTTCTCTTTCCTTCTCCCGGGTAATTATGGTGTCAGATTTATGTGGATTAGTAGGGAGACCTAATTCTAGAATCAGACTGATACTAATAAAAATCCAAGCTACTCCTACTAACATTGGGGAGATTATTTAATTATTCAGTAATTCATAACACATAGCCCACAAGTATGTTAGGTAAAATTGGACCCATTCACATAACACACCTAGGGAACTTGGACAAGGCGGCAGTCGATAAATTTTTTCTCTTATTTTAAAAATAACATTTGTTCTATTTACTTTTATTTATCATTTGGGTTTCTTTTCCCATTAACCTTGTATGAGAGGCTGAAGGGGCTGAAATTGCTTGTGCCCTTCTCTGTAGGAGAGGCTCACTCTTAGTGGGTTTGCTGGCAGTGCGGTGACTCAGGAAGTTTAACATGAATGCATTTATATCAGGCTGATTCCAGAAATGAGTTTGAGTGGCCCCTTAATAAGGATTGGCTCACTTCCTTCCCCAGCCATCCTGTGTTGAACAAACGGAGTGGTCAGTTTTTCATCTGACTATACACAGAGCCAGCCCAGAAGGAGCTTTGCTTTTCTTTTTTAAACAGGAATTGGTACTGATGGTCATTGCCATCTAGCTCTGGTCCTTTTGCTTCTGAAGTCCCGTAACTGATGCTGCGGTGGAGAAAATAAGTAGTTGTCTATATATCCTGCCTCTTGGAGGTGCAGGAGCAGGGGTGGGGCGGGGCGGGGGGAGAACAAGCATAGGGCTAAAACAAAATCAAATAGGTTCTTAGTTCTCTCCCTAAGTAATATCTTGACTCCCTTAATAAAAATAAGCTAGCCCCTCCAACATTAGCACTACAAGAAGACTCCAACTATTATATGGGATATACTTCCACTAAAAATTTGTGTGTTGTTTATTTGAAATTCAAATTTCACTGGGGATCTTCTATTTTTTCTGGCAACCGTAACTAGAAGAGCAAGGAAAAGTGTTAGGGCTGATGGGTTCTATGTGAGAAGAAGAGAGGGCAGGATGATGTCCACTTGGTGAAATAAACTTGTGGATGGAGGATTTTAGTACATGAGGCAGCATGCTCTTGCTGGGTTTGAGTCTAAGACACTGCACCCTCAGGACTGCTGGGGCTTGTTTTTCTTTCCTTTTCTGCTTTAGAGAGTATGCCTGAGGGAGGTCTCTGTCACCCGCGCTGTCCTCAGAGAGGGAGACTCTTCACTCGGACCCAGAGCTGTTTGTTCTTTTGAGAGCCTTCTGAGAAACAGAATGCTGAGGAGGAAAAAGAGATATGCAGTGAAATGCCTAAAGTATAGCCTAATCTGGGCCAAATGTAGCCCACAGCATCCTAAAAATGAGACACGTGGGCACCTCCAGCCTCTAATTACACAGTGAGGATGACGCAGATTGGCTGCAGCTCCGGGTTGCTAGAGTGTACAAAACCAGACGTCTCTTTTCTTATGGGAAGTGGGGAAGCAGTCACTTTGATGATGATGGGGTGGAGAGAATGCATGCATTTAATTCTCATCAGTATGAACATGTTTATTTTTACCTACTTAATATAGTTTTCTGTGAGGTTTAAGGCATCCAAAATGGTCTGTATGTTAAGAAATGAAACAAAACAAAGGCATTCAACACTGCGAGTTATTAGGGAAAATGCAAATTAACACAATAAGATACTACTACCTGCTTTCTAGAATAACTAAAATTGCAAAACAAAAACTAACAGCATCATGTGCTAGCTAGGCTATAGATCAGCAATGCAAAATGGTACAGTCCCTTTGGAAAACAGTTGGGCAGCTTCTCACAAAGTTAATCATACATTTACTATGACACCAAGAAGTCTTACTCCTGGGATTAAACTTGTTAGTTTCAAGAGAAATAAAAACGCACATCCACAGAAAGACCTGTGTTTATAGCGGCTACATTCATAATAGCCAAGAAACTGGAAACAAAAAAAAAAGCCCATCAGCTGGTAAATGGATAAACAGAACTGTGGCACATGCACACAATGAAATACTACTCAGCAATGTAAACGAACAAGGCTACTGATGCGTGCAAAAGCATAGGTGAGTCACAAAAGCACTATGTAAGCAAGAGAAGCTGGACTCAAAGGCTACATGCTCTATGATTCCATTTATATGATGCTTTGAAACAGGTAAAAGACAATAGGGACAGAAAGTAGATCAGTGGGGTGAGGAATTTATACAAAGGGATAGGAGGGAATTTTGGGGGTGATGAACCTGTTCAATATCATTATTGCAGTAATGATCACACAATTGTGTTCATTTGTCAAAACTCACTGTATACTTAAAAAGATGATATTACCCTATGTAAATCAATACAATACACCCAACTTACAAAAATCCTAAGGTATTATTTTTATTAGGATATCGTTATCAACTATGTTTATGTGAGCTAATATTAGAACATTTAATATGTGCCAGTCAGTATGCCACACATTACTTATTAGATGAGTCTAAGTATATGTATTTACACATACATATATTAGAGTGATTATTAGCTGAGGAAACTAAGGCTCAGAGAGGTTAAGAAACTTGCTCAAGTTCACAAAGGCGGGTAAGTGAAAGAGCTGAGATTTGAATCCAGCTGTGTCTGATTCCAGAGCCTTCACATCTTGTGGCCCTAGTTCAAAATGTAAGCATGATTGACACATATATCTTGTCAGGGTTTCTTAGTCCGCATGATTGACAGTTAAGACTGCATAAGTTTTTGTTTGGGCTTCCCAGGTGGCACTAGTGGTAAAGAACCCGCCTGACAATGCAGGAGACATGAGTTCAATCCCTGGGTTAGGAAGATTCCCTGGCGGAGGGCATGGCCACCCACTCCAGTACTCTTGTCTGGAGAATCCCATGGACGGAAGAGCCTGGCGGGCTGCAGTCCATAGGGTGGCAAAGAGTCGGACACGACGGAGCACGCACACAGAGGTTTTCGTTTGGGGGTTGTCCTGTGCCTTGTAGAATGTTTAGCAATGTCCCTGGCCTCTGCCTGCTGGATGCCAGTAGTGATCCCTTTTGGTTGTAACAACCAAAAATATCTCCAGACGTTGCCAAATGTACCCTGGGGGCAACCCCCTCCCCATTGAAAATACTGAGATTTCAGGGACACTGTCTCAGAGAAAGGCCAAAATGGGGTCATTGTGAATACTAAAGACCCAGAGAAGATATCTAGCATATTTGGGTAGCTGGAGCCCTGACTTACTTTGGAGCATTTGAATAGTGGGTGAATCCTCAGAAGTTAATTCTACATAAGGCTCAGGGGCAGAATAAATATGCACATGGACATAGAAATACAAGGATGAAACTATGAAGTTTCATGCTAAATAACTATGTCAAAATGCATGTTTTTCCTCCTGTAGTCACTGTGGGGAGCTTTACACTTGGGCCAGAGGTGCCTCATTATCTAGGGTGGTGCTGGGCCTGTCCTTGGAAACTGCTTCTGCTTTGAAATCTCTACCCATGGCAAGTCTTCATCTTTTTGGTAACGCTGCTGCTGCTGCTGCTAAGTCGCTTCAGTCGTGTCCGTTACCAAAAATGATGGGCAAGGGGTAACCATATTAGGTTGTTATGTTTCTTCTCAAAAAGTAGATGTGACAACAAAGTAATAAGGTTGATCTTTCTCTGAAAAGTTTTTTTGGTGATTGTTGTGCATTTGATGGTTTTGCTAAACAAGTAATACAGTAATAATACTAGCTACCAGTCATGGAGAACTTATTACATGCTTTGTAATATGCAATATTCATTTCATTGAATCATTGTAAAAACTCTGTGATCTATCACCAAATATAAAACTGAACTCAAAATGGATCAACAACCTAAATGTAAGAGTTAAAGCTTACAGTTTTGTAGCTAAAGCTATTAGAAAACATAGTTGTAAATCCTGGTGACTTTGGATTAGGTAATGTTTTAAAAAATATGACACCCAAAGCACATGCAATAAGAAAGAACAAATTGAACTTCATCAAAATTGAAAGCTTTTGAGATTTTCCTGGTGGTCCAGTGGTTAAGAACCTGCCTGCCAATGCAAGGGACATGGGTTCGATCCCTGGTCTGGGAAGATCTCACATGCTGAGGGACAGCTAAGCCTGTTCACTCTAGAGTCCATGCTCCACAACAAGAGAAGTCACCACAATTATACACCCGCACACAGCAGTGAAGAGTAGCCTCTGCTCGCTGCAACTGAAGAAAGCCCACGGGCAGCAATGAAGACCCAGCGCAGCCAACAAAAACCAAAATTACAAACAAAAAAACTCAGCCTGCACACTGCAGAGAGAAGCACATGTACTGTAAGACCCAACATAGCCAAATAAATAGTAAATATTAAAAAAAACTCATAAAAACAAAAAATAATTCTAAAATGGGCAAAGTAAATACACATTTCTCCAAAGAGGATATGCAAATGGCCAATAAACATTGAAAAGATGCTCAATATCATTAGCCATCAGAGACATGCAAATCAAAACCACAATGAGATACTGCTTTACACCCAATGGGATGACTGTGAGAAAAAAGACAGACAACACCAAGTGTTGGCAAGGATGTGGAGTAATTGGAACAGTCATACATTGTTGATGAGAATGTAAACTAGTGCGGCTGCTGTAAAAAACTTTGGCAGTTCTCAAAAAGTTAAACATAGAGTTACCATATGACTCAGCAATTCCACTCCTAGATATGTGCCCAAGAGAAATAAAATCTGTGCCCACAACAAAAACTTGTACAGGAATGTTTATAGCAACAGTATTCATAATAGCTAAAAAATGGAAAAAAAAAAACCCCAAATGTCTGTTAACTGATGAATAGATAAACAAATTGTGATACCCTCACCCAGTGGAATATTATCCAGCCATAAAAAGGAATAAAATAGGTTACATGTTATTACATGGATGAATCTTGAAAACACTGTATGATTCCATTTATATGAAATTCCCAGAATAGCCAAATACAGAGAGGCAGAATGTAGATGCTGCTGCTGCTAAGTCACTTCAGTCGTGTCCGACTCTGTGCGACCCCATAGACGACAGCCCACCAGGCTCCCCCGTCCCTGGGATTCTCCAGGCAAGAACACTGGAGTGGGTTACCATTTCCTTCTCCAATGCATGAAAGTGAAAAGTGAAAGTGAAGTCGCTCAGTCGTGTCTGACTCTTAGCGACCCCATGGACTGCAGCCCACCAAGCTCCTCCGTCCATGGGATTCTCCAGGCAAGAGTACTGGAGTGGGGTGCCATTGCCTTCTCCGAATGTAGATGAGTGGTCACCAAAGACTGGGAGGAAGAGAGCTTGGGGAGTGACTGCTTAGGGGTTTGGGGCTTCTTTCTGGGGTGATGAAATGTTCTGGATAGTGGTGATGGTTATATACCTTTGTGAATATACTAAAAAATACCAAGTTGTACACTTTAAAAGGGTGAATTTTGTGGTGAATTGTATCTCAACTTTTAAAAAAGAACTCTGTGAAGTGATTACTATTATTATCTGTACTTTACATAACAGAAAACTCATGTTCAGAGACAACAAGTTATTCTAAGTGACTGAATAAAATGTGAAAAGGTAATTGAAATTTTTTACATTTTTTTGATTTACATTTTAATGAAAATTTACTAAAAAATTTTTGTGTACTTTGAATAGTTACATTTATTGTTTAACCCTTCGAATCATTATTGTCAGTTGCATACAAATTATGTGAAAATCTTCATTATAACAACTTCATTGAAAATTCTGCTGAAATGAAGGCATGGAAAATAAACTTCATAAAGGAAATGAACAATAATTTATGAATTACATATATACTTTATGACTTATCCTAATCACTGACCCATCGACAGAACTCCCAAGGCATCTGCCATTTTGCCAACTTTCATGCATATAAAAACCATCTCTTTATAAATATTTTAAAAAATTTTGTCATTATGAAGATATATGTGTCATAGTAAAAGGAGACTGTATTTTATTTAAAATAACTTAGTCTGATTGATAACTTTCAAACATTTAAATATTAAGGTTCAGGTACTCTTGCCCCAGGCTCTGCAAATGTTGGGGGCCAGCTTTTCTGTCACCATCTTCCCTTCTACCATCTGATGTGTATATTCATTTGCCTGCAAAACAGTCTACCTGTTTGCCTACTAGAACTTCAGAATTGGCTTGTCCACAACAAAGATCGTTACCTTTCTCCTCTAAACTTCCTCCTCCTTTGGGTGATTTCTCTGTCACTCAAGCTAGAATCTCATCCTGGGTTTCTTCACCCAGTTCCTCTCCCTTAACTTTCTAGATAATTCTCAAATCCATACCTTTCACTCATCTTTGGCACACATGCCCCGGTTTAGGCCTTGAAGGGCAGCGTCGCCTGGAGCAGTGCTTCTCTAACTTCAGTGACCTGGAGGGCCTGGCCTGTTAAAACAGATTACCGGGCCCTGCCCCCAGAATTTCTGATTTCACCTGATCTGGAGTGGGACATGACAATTTGCGTTTCTAATGACTTCCTTGGTGCTGCTGCTCCTGCTGGACTACAATTTGAGCCCTAGTGATCTATGGGCCGATTTCAGATTTACTCCCCTTATTTACTGTGTGACGTTGGGCAAGTTATTTAGTTTTTCTAGGCCTGTTTCCTGGTATATAGCATGGTGATAAAAGTCTTAGGTTTGAGAGTTGAATTAAATGTGATAATACAGTAAAGCACTTTCAATAAGCCTGGACAAACAAGGCCTTAAAAACGGCAGTTATCAAGGCCCTCTTGATAACTTTCATCTTTCTCCTGGACTCACTACTGGTCTTCTCCATCCCTCATAAAACCATCTGAGTGATTTTTTTTCTCTTTCTGACCACAATCTTTTCCTTTCTATTGATGCTTACCAAATAACATTTCAGTTCAGTTCAGTTCAGTTCAGTCGCTCAATCGTGTCCGACTCTTTGCAACCCCATGAATCCCAGCACACCAGACCTCCCTGTCCATCACCAACTCCCGGAGTTCACTCAGACTCACGTCCATCAAGTCAGTAATGCCATCCAGCCATCTCATCCTCTGTCGTCCCCTTCTCCTCCTGCCCCCAATCCCTGCCAGCATCAGAGTCTTTTCCAATGAGTCAACTCTTCGCATGAGGTGGCCAAAGTACTGGAGTTTCAGCTTTAGCATCATTCCTTCCAAAGAAATCCCAGGGCTGATCTCCTTCAGAATGGACTGGTTGGATGTCCTTGCAGTCCAAGGGACTCTCAAGAGTCTTCTCCAACACCACAGTTCAAAAGCATCAATTCTTCGGAGCTCAGCCTTCTTCACAGTCCAACTCTCACATCCATACATGACCACAGGAAAAACCATAGCCTTGACTAGACAGACCTTTGTAGGCAAAGTAATGTCTCTGCTTTTCAATATGCTATCTAGGTTGGTCATAACTTTCCTAGCGTCTTTTAATTTCATGGCTGCAGTCATCATCTGCAGTGATTTTGGAGCCCCAAAAAATAAAGTCTGACACTGTTTCCACTGTTTCCCCATCTATTTCCCATGAAGTGATGGGACTGGAAGCCATGATCTTCGTTTTCTGAATGTTGAGCTTTAAGCCAACTTTTTCACTCTCCACTTTCACTTTCATCAAGAGGCTTTTTAGTTCCTCTTCACTTTCTGCCATAAGGGTGGTGTCATCTGCGTATCTGAGGTTATTGATAAATAACATTTCAACACTTTGAAATTTCTTCCAGTTTTTATAAAACCTAAAATCTGGCTTTGACTCCCTTCTTTCTTCCTGCCATCCTATCTCTATCCTTTCCTTCATATCTGTGTCAAAGTCGCTCAGTTGTTTCCAACTCTTTGCAAGTCCTTGGAATTCTCCAGGCCCGAATACTGGAGTGAGTAGTCATTTCCTTCTCCAAGAGATCTTCCCAAGCCAGGGATGGAAACCAGATCTCCTGCATTGCAGGCAGTCTTTACCAGCTGAGCCACCAGGGAAGCCCAAGAATACTGGAGTGGGTAGCCTATCCCTTCTCCAGAGGATCTTCTCAACCCAGGAATTGAACTGGGGTCTCCTGCATTGCAAGTGGATTCTTTACCACCTGATCTAAGCATCTTTTTTAAAAACATTTTTTTATTGGTGTGTAGTTGCTTTACAATGTTGTGTTATCCTCTGCTGTACAGAAAAATGAATCAACTATATGTATACATATATCCCTCCTTTTTTGGATTTCCTTCACATTTACATCACCACAGAGCACTGAGTAGAGTTCTCTGTGTTAAACACTAGGTTCTTGTTAGTTACCTATTTTATACATAGTAGTGTATATATGTCAATCTCAATCTCCTAATCCATTCTACCCCTCTGCCCACTTTGGTATCCATATGTTTGTTCTCTATTCTGTGTCTGTATTTCTGCTTTGCAGAAAAGATCATCTATGCCATTTTTCTAGATTCCACACATATGCATTAATATGATATATTTTTTTCTCTTTCTGACTTATTTCATTCTATATGACAGTCTCTAGGTCCATCCACATCTCTACAAATGACCCAATTTCATTCCTTTTAATGGCTGAGTAATACTTCATTGTGTATATGTAGCACATCTTCTGGAGAAGGCAATGGCACCCCACTCCAGTACTCTTGCCTGGAAAATCCCATGGATGGAGGAGCCTGGTAGGCTGCAGTCCATGGGGTCACTAAGAGTCGGACACAACTGAATGACTTCACTTTCACTTTTCACTTGCATGCATTGGAGAAGGAAATGGCAACCCACTCCAGTGTTCTTGCCTGGAGAATCCCAGGGACAGAGGAGCCTGGTGGGCTGCCGTCTGTGGGGTCACACAGAGTTGGACATGACTGAAGCGACTTACCAGCAGCAGCAGCAGCACATCTTCTTTATCTATTCCTCTGTTAATGGACATTTAGGTTACTTCTATATCCTGGCCATTGTAAATATTGCTGCAATGAATATTGGGTTGCATGTATGTTTTTGAATTATAGCTTTCTCTGGGTACATGCTCAGGAGTGAGATTGCTGGATCATATGGTATTTCTTTTTAAGGAACCTCCATACTGTTCTTCATGGGTCTTCCTCGGTGTCTCAGTGGTAAAGAAATACCCAGCAATCCAGGAGACTCAGGAGATGTGGGTTTAATACCTGGTTCAGGAAGATACCCTGGAGGAGGGCATGGCAACCCACTCCAGTATTCTTGCCTGGAGAATCCCATGGACAGAGGAGCCTGGAGGGCTGTGAACCATGGCACATTGCAAAGAATTGGACAGAACTAAGCCCTGGGTATTCTTTGGAAGGAATGATGCTAAAGCTGAAACTCCAGTACTTTAGCCACCTGATGTGAAGAGTTGACTCATTGGAAAAGACTCTGATGCTGGGAGGGATTGGGGGCAGGAGGAAAAGGGGACGACAGAGGATGAGATGGCTGGATGGTATCACCAACTCGATGGACGTGAGTTTGAGTGAACTCCGGGAGATGGTGAAGGACAGGGAGGCCTGGCATGCTGGGATTCATGGGGTCGCAAAGAGTCGGACATGACTGAGCAACTGAACTGAACTGAACTGAAAGCGATTTAGCACAGCACAGCATATACTGTTTTCCATAGAGGTGCTATGGAGAACAGCATTTACGTTCTCACCAACAGTGTAAGAGGGTCCTGTTTTCTCCACGCCCCCTCCAGCATTTTTTGTTTGTAGATTTTTTGATGATGGCCATTCCAACCAGTGTGAGGTGATACGTCATTGTAGTTTTGATTTGCATTTCTCTTAATAATTAGCAATGTTGAGCGTCTTTTCATACACATCTTTAAAGAACTGTCTGGGGTAGATGTCTCGACTACTTCCATTCTTACTCTTCAAGCCATCAGAGTCTGGCCTTTGCTAAGCCAGCTCTCTAAAATAACAAATGGCTTCCCAGGAGATTGCCAAATCTCCCGGACCCTTGATCACGCTACAGCATTTAATACCGCTGACACATCTTCCGTAGGAGGCAGTTTCAGAAATGGATCCCAGGGACCTCCACCTCCTGGTATTCACTCCCTCTCATGATCCTCTCCCCTTGTGTGTGGGCTGAGTTGGTACCTTTCTTCTAAATAACAGAATAAGACAAATGTGAGATGCGATGACATGGCACTTCTGAGATTAAGTTATAAGAGAGTTGCTTGCACTTTTCCTCAGTCTTCTTGCATGTTTGTTCTGTTGATGCAAGCTCCCAAGTTGTGAGGTACCCTATGGCGAGACCCACATGAGAAGGATCCAAGGCCCTCATCCTAACAGATCTTAGGAAATAGAATCCTGCCAAAAATTGGCCAGTTTTAACAGTTTTGAAGAGGATTCCTTCTCAGTCAACCCTACCAAAGAGACCACAGCCTTGGCTAATAACTTGACTGCAGTCTGGTAAGATAACATAACAAGAGGCCCCAGCTAAGCAGTGCACAGATTCCTGACCCATAGGAGGAGTAAGATAATAAATGTGCCTTATTTTAAGCCAGTACATTTTGGTGTAATTGTTATACACACATGTGTGCTTAGTTGGTCCAATTCTTTGTGACCCCATGGACTGTAGTCTGCCAGGCAACTCTGTCCATGTGATTTTCCAGCCAAGAATACTGGAGTCGGTTGCCATTTCCTTCTCCAGGGAATCTTTCCCACCCAGGGATTGAACCTGCATCTCCTGATCCTCCTGCATTGCAGGCAGATTCTTTACCTGCTGAGCCATTGCAGAAGCCCATTTATATATTTATACAAAACAATAAATGCTATCAGGGAGAAATTGAGGAGGCAGAGCAATGAATATCATGGACAGTATACTGTAGTATTAAATGGAATGGTCAGATTAGACCTCATGAAGGAAGAGACTGTTGAAGGAAGCAAGAACTGTGCTAAATGAATGCATATTTGGGGGAAGAGGATTTCAGGAAGAGGGACTGCTGGTTCAGAGGCCTTGGCCAGAAACTTAACTGGAGGATTTGAGGAACAGCCAGGTGGTCAATGTGGCTAGAACAGAGAGAACCATGGGGAAATTATTAGAGATGAGGTCAAGGAGGTACCTAAGTCCAGATCATGTGCAGTTTTACTGGCTATTGTAAGGATTTTGAGTTTTACTCTGAGTATAATAGGGAACCATAGGAGGGTTTAGAGTGGAGAAATCATACAATCACTCTGATTAGAAAGTTTAAAATAGGTTGTAGGGAAATCATTCCTCTTCTTTTTATCTCTCAGCGCCACCCCCCCCCCCCAGTTTTTTCTCACTAAGCCCTTTTTACCTCTTAAATATATGTTGAACCCATCTGTTTAATTTCTGTTGTCGTTACCTGTGTCAAACCAACAACTTCCTTTATTCAATCAATCAACTAATACTTCTTGATAAGCCTTATGTTCCAGGAACTATTCCTTATTCTCTGGGCTTGGGACACAGCAGTGAAAAAACAGCCTGTGTGGAGCTTACATTTCTCCCTTAGATTTATAGCTTTTAAAAACATGCCATCCCTCAAATTGTTTTATGTATATATTTGGTTATGTGGGCATTGTATCACCTCTCCTCACCGATGTATAAATCTTGTGAGATCAGAGACAGTTTCTGTTTTGTTCACCAGCTATATTCTCAGTGCTTATAACAGCACCTTTCACATAGGATGTGCTCAATAAATACTAGTCAAATGAATGAACAGACTACTGTAATAGCCTCTTAACTGGTCTATTTTCAGAGGCTTTTAAACTTTCTTTGAACTTGACTCACAGGAGAAAAAATATTTTACAGTATAATCCAGTGAAGAGCCACACGCATGCACACATGAACATAATATAGTTAAAAGTATCATTAGTGTGAAGCTGTCTGATATTATTTATTCTCTTCTATTACATTTCATTGAAGAAACCCTGCCAGTTACAACTTTAAATTTGATTTCAGAATCCTCTAATGGAATTTAATCAGAAATTTCATGAACACTTCCCTAATGCGTTGTCCACAACTAGAGTGTTCTTTCTGACTTCAAAAGTCTTGTCCTGATACATCACTGTATAAAATTTTTCAAAGGCAATCTCTGGGTCTCAGGCAGTTTCTCCCAAATGTCCATCTTTTATGGTTGTTCATGTACCGGTGATAATACATTTTAAAGTTTGTGTGAATTAAATCACTTTTGTTGCTCAGTCCCATCTTGAGCAATAATGTAAGAGAATATGTTGGATACTTGCATTATGTATTTTCTAACGCATATAAAATCCATTAGCTACCAAAAAAAAGAAAGAAAGAAACACACATTGGTTTGCACACCATCTAAAATCTTGGTCACCACTCGGCCACATTTTTGGGAAACCTGCTCTCAGGATAAAGGTCAGATAACACAAGGTAGCCCACGAGGCACTCTGGAGTTGGCTGGTGCTTTCCGCTGCAGTCTCTCAGTCTTTTTTTTTTTTTTTTTTTACCACTTTCTGCACTCATTCATTCTGAATGACTGGCAGTTCCAGTGAAGACACCGAGCTCTGTCTGTGCACAGAACTCTCCCTGGCTCTGGGACTCTGTACTTGCCATCTCCTTTCTCTGTCCAGGACTCCATCAGAACCCCAGCCCACCACCTTTCAGGTCTCTGCTTTCGTCTTATATTGGGAAGGGAGAGCTGCGGGCCTAGGGTTGAGCCATGTCCCCTCCCCCGGGAGCCTGGCTTGTCCGTCCCATAGCGTATCATCCTCTAGTGAAGCGGCTTCCTTACGTGTTTGACTTCAGCTAAATGAAGACTGTAAACTCCTTTTCAAGGGCTGGGGGAAGAATATTTTACTTACCATTGTATTTCTAGTATTTACTATAGTACCAAATATTCAGGAATGATCTAGTTGATGAATAAAAGAACAAATGTATGTATTTTTCAAGGACATGAATAGCAGTAACATTCAGCACATCGCCTGATACTGCTAGGCATTCAAAAAATATTGCTGAATGAAAGAAGTAAATGCTGCTCCTCACCCTAGTGATATTACATTAAAAAAATTATTTGAGAAATGGTCTCCGATTCAAATGGCGTGGCACTCTGTGACATTATTCTCTACTGTCTGCCCAGGAAGAGGTCAGAAATGAGGTCAGAACGTCTATCTGTGCCTGAAGAGACTTTTGGTCCTTCAGTAAATAGGCTTGCTGCGACAGAGGGCAGACTGTCAGGAAATCTGCAGTATAGTGTGCTTTTCTCAGTGCAAAGTAGCTATAGGTAAATAGGAAACTTTAAAAAAATTTATTTGTTTATTTGGCTGCTCTGGGTCTTAGTTGTGGCATGCAGGATCTTTAGTTGCAGTGTTTGGGATCTAGTTTCCTGACCAGGGATTGAACCCAGGCTCTCTGCAGTGGGAGTGCAGAATCTTAGCCACTGGACTGCCAGGGAAGTCCCAATATTAAACTTTTGAGTTAATATTAGAATCCATACTTCATGTAGGTTTTCAGTGCATTTAATGTTATCTTACTATATATCCAAATTTTAATGCCAGTATTCTCCTTTCCTGAGATTCCAGAGTACGACCTATGCAGTTTTTAAAACACCTTTTGTTTTGTATTGGGGTATAGCTGATTAACGCTGTTGTGATAGTTTCAGGTGAAGAGCAAGTTTTCAGTGAAGTTTCAGTTTCAGTGCATCTGCATGTATCCATTCTCCCCCAAACTCCCCTCCCTTCCAGGCTGCCACATAACACTGAGCAGGGTTCCCCTTCATACAAAGTCGTGAAAGTCCTTTTCACAGCACTTTTTAAGACTGATGGTACCAATGTTTCTTCCAACAATGTGTGCCAAAGGGTATAGAGTAAAGGTTTCACAATAACTAAATTGTACTCCAGGACTTTTATTTTTCTCTTTTGTAATACCTCTACTCTCTGGCATCTTGAGGAATGCAATATTTGATATAAGTGGCGTTTCTAAACATTGATATTTACTCTTGTAAATACCAAAATATTAAAAAAAAAAAACCAACGAAAAAACAATGGGAACTTTCCAAAAGTATTGCACACTTCTCTGGCTTTGTCTGAAATATTAATGGTTCTTTGTTGATTTGAGGCTCTACCTACAGATATCAGTTATTTGGATTCATGTCTCTCTGTGTTAGAGCTCAGTGGAGCGCACATGGAGACTCACATGCTGTGGGGCCTGAGGCTAACTGTGTGATCACTTCAGTGGTGACAGCCTCAACTCTAGCACTCCATTCTTGTGCATCTTGACCCTTCACCTGTGTCTCCCCCTGAATCCCTCCAAACTATAGCTATCTTATAGCTGATGAACTTCAGTGCAATCCAGGACCTCTTTTATCTCTTTTGCTGAGTCTTGCATATGTGCTTTTCGTAAATGTTTATCCCAGGTAGGAAGATGGTCATTTTGGAGGAACTCCTTCATTGTGTTGATCTTTACAATTGTTTGTGTGAATGCTTAGTCATTCAGTTGTGTCCGACTCTTTGAGACCCCATAGACTATGACCTGCCAGGCTCCTCTGTCCATGGGATTCTCCAGGCAAGAATACTGGAGCGGGTTGCTATTTCCACCTCCAGGGAATCTTCCTGACCCAGGGACTGAACCTGTGTCTCCTGCATTGCAGGCAGATTCTTTACTCACTGAATCATCAGGGAGGCCCTCACAATTGTTTCTGTTCAGTTCAGTAGCTCAGTCGTGTCTGACTCTTTGCAACCCCATGGACTGCGGTACCCCAGGCTTCCCTGTCCATCGCCATCTCCCGGAGATTACTAAAACTCATGTCAATTGAGTGGGTGATACCATCCAACCAACTTCATCCTTTGTCATCTCCTTCTCCTCCTGCCTTCAATCTTTCCCAGCATCAGGGTCTTTTCCAGTGAGTCAGTTCTTCACATCAGGTGACCAAAGTATTGGAGTTTCAGCTTCAGCATCAGTCCTTCCAATGAATATTCAGGACTGATCTCCTTTAGGATGGACTGCTTGGATCTCCTTGCAGTCCAAGGGACTCTTAAGAGTCTTCTCCAATACCACAGTTCAAAAGCATCAGTTCTTCATGGCTCAGCTTTATTTATAGTCCAACTCTCACATCCATACATGACCACTGGAAAAACAATAGCTTTGACTAGAGGGACCTTTGTAGGCAAAGTAATGTCTCTGCTTTTTAATATGCTGTCTAGGTTGGTCATAACTTTTCTTCCAAGGAGCAAGCATCTTTTAATTTCATGGCTGCAGTCACCATCTACGGTGAATTTGGAGCCCCAAAAAACAATTGTTTAGCAACAGGGTATTTTTAAGATTCTCTGGTAAGGCTGGAATTCTGATGTGCTTTTAAAATTTAAATTATAAAAGATAGTAAAAACAAGAAAAAAAATCATCTCCATGTTATATCACACTATCTGGCAATAAGTAAAGTATGAAATCTTTGAAAGCTCTAGAATGATAAAAATTTCAAATTGCCATTCTTTCTATTTTATAGAAATCCACAGCTTTAATACATATAACAGTAGTTAACTTTTCTTCATTCTGCTTAAACTTTGGGAAAGGAGAGGTAGGAGCTTGATTCATTTGTACTTGCTGAGTAGAAAATAGCAAGGATCTTTACAATTTCATTAGCCTTATAAATAAAATTATTCAGGCAAAGATTATGCTCAGAAATAAATTCTTTAAATAATGTTGTGCTTAGTTGCTCAGTCATGTCTGACTCTTTGTGACTCTATGGACTGTAGCCCACCAGGCTCCTCTGTCCATGGGAATTCTCCAGGCAAGAATACTGGAGTGGGTTGCCACGCCCTCCTCCAGGGGATCTTCCCAACCCAGGGATAGAACCCAGGTCTCCTGCATTGCAAGCAGATTCTTTATCACTGAGCCACCACTGTCTAAGCCATCAGAGAAGCCCTTGAATAATGTTATGTATTTTTTTTTTCCCTGCAGCTTAATTGCTTATTTTTCCTGGCTCCATCTATCATATACTGTCTTTATTCCCTAATCTAAACATTTTCTAAGATATTTTCCCATTCAAATCACTTTTTTTGTACTTGAATAGTTCTTATCTTTTCTCTTGCCTTAGTCCACTTCCAAGAACTGACTTTTTGCCCTTATCATATTTTATTTTTAGGCAATTTGGTTCAGCACCATCTTTAAATCCTTTTAAATAGTAAGAATAACAACAGCAAGATACTGGGAAAGATTGAGGGCAGGAGGAGAAGGGGATGACAGAGGGTAAGATGGCTGGATGGCATCACTGACACAATGGACATGAGTTTGAGTGAACTCCCAGAGTTGGTGATGGACAGGGAGGCCTGGTGTGCTGCAGTTCATGGGGTCGCAAAGAGTCGGACACGACTGAGCGAGTGAACTGAACAACAATATCTACAACACAAAGAACATTTAACTATGTGCCAAAAACTGTTTTAAACATTTTAATGTATTACCATTTCATGTTCTTAACAACTGCAAGAAGAAGTTACTATTATTAGCCTCATTTTCTGGATGGGGTACTTGATAACACAGAGAAGTAGCTAAAGTCGCAAACCTAGTAAGTGGTAGTGATAGGATTTAAACCGAGAAGGATTTAGTTTAACCACAAGGCTAATCTCTAGGTCCTGATAATATTTTATCCTATAATGTTGCTTTATTTAATTTTTCCTTTCCCCGGATATCATCCTGGCCCAAGGCGTTATTTTCATTCATTGCTGTGTTCTTGATGTTTACTCAGGTCTTCCCTGGATCCCTCCCAACTATAGTTATCTCACAGCTAATGAACTTTAGTGCAACCCAGTACCTCTCTCAGAGGCTACTGAGAGGTGGAGGGTTACTTGCCTTCCTAAACTAAAAAATGTATTGTCTAAACTCAATATCCTAAGCAGGAAAGAATAGGCCATTCATTAGTTGTAGCTTTATTTATTAAATAGCTTTATTTCCCTGGTGGCTCAGATGGTAAAGAATCTGCCTGTAATGTAGGAGACCTGGTTTTTATCCCTGGGTTGGGAAGATCCTCTGGAGAAGGGAATGACTACCCAC
Source organism: Bubalus kerabau (assembly GCF_029407905.1). NCBI lineage: Eukaryota > Metazoa > Chordata > Mammalia > Artiodactyla > Bovidae > Bubalus > Bubalus kerabau. Next base: position 116,243,190 of record NC_073625.1, on the reverse strand, counting down.
TCCAGTATTCTTTCCTGAAGAATTCCATGGACAGAGGAGGCTTCCAGGCTATAGTCCATGGAGTCAAAAAGAATCAGACACGACTGAGGGACTAACACTTTCCCTTTTCACCCGGAACAACACATATTTATGTGTACAATTTGATGATTTGGACACATGCAAACCCTGGTGATGCTATCCCTACTGTCAAGGTCAGAGATACCCAAAACCTCCCAGAGTTTCCTTCTGGGTATGTTTTTCTCTCTCTACCCCTCTCCCTCTCTCTCTCTTTGGTGGTGAGAACACTTAACATGAGATTTGTCAGGAAAGCAATTTTTTAAAAGATTATTTTTAATGGGGACAATTTTTTAAAAAGTCTGTATTGAATTAGTTACAATATTGCTTCTGTTTCATATTTTGGCTTTTTGGTCAGGAGACATGTGGGAGCTTAGGTCCTTGCCCAGAGATTGAACACATACCCTCTGCGTTGAAAGGTGAAGTCTTAACCATTGGACCACCAGGGAAGTCCAGGGAAAATAATACTGTATTGGTAACTATAGGCACTATATTGTACAGCAGATATCTAGAACTTATTTATCTTGCATTACTGAAACTTTATGCCCATTGAATAATGATATTCCATTTCCCCTGTGCCCCTTGTCCCCAGCCTTCAGTAAGCACTATTGTAGTCTCTGCTGCTATGAGTTTGACTATTTTGGATACTTCATACAAGTGGGATCATGCAGTGTTTGTCTTTCTCTGTTGGCTTATTTCACTTGGCACACTTTTCTCCAGGTTCATCCATGCTGTTACAAATGGCAGGATTTCTTTCCTTTTAAAAGCTGGATAAGATTCCATTTTATGTATACACCACATATTCTTCTATCTGTACATCTGTTGATGGACACTGGAGTTGCTTCCATGTTTTGGTCATGAGTTTTAGAACATATCAATGATCAGTAAGTTTCCTTCAAATCTGAAGCAGGAACTGAGGGAAAAGTGTCCTGTGAAAAGATGGCCCTTGAGAACAGGAGAAGCCATGCTTTTCTGGATTGAGTGGGACGGACAAGATATAGTGGAGCAGGCTCTTGTGATCCAATCGCTGACAGGGTTATGAATTTAGAATTTTGCACACACAAAAAAAGCCAAGTTTCTGCTTATGGTAGGAGCAGCCTTTATAAATGGCTCATGCTGCAGGCAACACATGAGTAGAGAAGGTAGTACTTCCACATCCTCCTGAGCCTGAGAAGTCCAGGAAGCTTGGAAGATGGTCAATACAGGAGGTTCTGAAGACCTGGTGAAGTCTTTGGGGACAAGAGATGGAAGTACATTCCTCTTCTAAAGAAGCCAGAGAACCAGAAGGTTGTAGGCCGAATCTGACCCACAGACACATTTTGTTTAATATGCTTTCCTGTTTTAAAGAACTTTAAATGTTATTTGCCAACATTAATAAATTTTGGGGAGAGTTCACCCCAAAATTCAGATTCCTGAGTTCTCTTGACTTCTTGCTCTTTACATTCTCACTTGGAAATAATCAGCTGGAAATGAGTAGTGATGATGCCCTTTAGACTGGCTTGAACTGTCTGGCTCTTTATTGTCTCTTTTACTGTCAGTTGTCTTTATATCTGGCCTGCCTCACTTATTCATGTTATCTGCTTAGCTTGTTGGACATTAAAGTTTTCTACCTGTGAACTGCATCCTGAGCAGCTTATATGTATCACTTCCCCAGGGAAATTTCTACATCTGCTTAACAGATATTTCCTGGAGCCATCTTAAAAAGGGTGTGAAAAAAAGATATATGCTATATGTGCTTAATATTAATTTAATAATTTATCCACAAGAGTTGTGCTTCTCTGCAGTGATACATAAGATATATAAGATTCCACTGTATGTATACACCACATATTCTTTTATCTGTTCATCTGTTGGTGGACACTTAAGGATCCTTCAACAAATGGGCTGGTGAGCTTGTTTAAAAAGGCACCACGGAAAGTAAGAGAGAGAGAGCATACATCCTACTCAGGAACCAGTTTTGTGGAGACAGTGCCCCTTTTTAAAAGGGAAAGAACCACAGTGATATTCCACTACATATGAATTAAAACAGTTAAAAAAGAGTGATAATATCAAGTGCTGATGAGGATGGGGACAAACTAGACCTCTCATACATTGTTGGTGGGAAGGTAAAAGGATAATAGCTACTCTAGGAAATAGTTTGGCAGTTTCTTAAAAAAATTAAATATGCACTTACCATATGACCCATCAATCATAATCTTAGGTATTTATCCTAGAGAAATGAAAATTTAAGTACACACAAAAACGTGTACACAGGTTTTCACAGCAGTTTTACTTATAATAGCAAAAGGGTTGGAAACAACCCAAATGTACCTCACCTAGGGAATGGGTGAACAGATTCTGGTACAGCCATACAATGGAATATCACTTAACAATCACAAGAAATGAATGTTTGAAACCTGTCACAACATGGATGGAACTCAAGGCCATTGCTGTTGTTTAGTCGCTCAGTAGTGTTTGACTCTTTGTGACCCCATGGACTGCAGCACATCAAGCTTCCCTTTCCTTCGCCATTTCCCAGAGCTTACTCAAACTCATGTCCATTGAGTCGGTGATGCCATCCAACCATCTCATCCTCTGTCATCCCCTTCTCCTTTCCTCAATCTTTCCCAGCATCTGGGTCTTTTCTTATGAGTTGGCTCTTTGCATCAGGTGGGCAAAGTATTGGAGCTTCAGCTTCAGCATCAGTCTTTCAAAGAATATTCAGGATTGATTTTCTCAGGATGGACTGGTTGGATCTCCTTGCAGTCCAAGGGACTCTCAAAAGTCTTCTCCAACACCACAGTTCAAAGTATCAGTTCTTCAGGGCTCAGCCTTCATGGTCCAACTCTCATATCCATACATGACTACTGGAAAAGGGCATTATGTTAGATAAAAACATCAAAAGGTTACATGCGATATGATTCTGTTTATATAACATTATTGAAATGACAAAACTATAGAGATGAAAAACAGATTGGTGGTTACTAGGAACCAGGGATAGGTCCGGGGAGTTAGAAGGGGAGGTAAATTTGTGAATACAAGAATGTAGCATGAGGGAGGTTTTTTGTGATAATGGAGCAGTTTCATATCCTGGTTGTAGAGGGTACACAGATGACATATGGAATAAAATTGTACATGCTGTTGCTGCTGACAGGTGCTCAGTTGTGTCTGACTCTTTGCAACCCCATGGACTGTAGCCTGCCAGGCTCCTCTGCCCATAGAATTTTTTCCAGGCAAGAATACTGGAATGGGTTGCCATTTCCTACTCCAGGGGATGTTCCTGACCCAGAGATTGAACCTGCATCTCTTATGTCTCCTGCATTGGCCGGCAGATTCTTTACCACCAGTGGCACCAATTCTTCAATCCAGGCTTCAGCAATACATGAACCGTGAACTTCCAGATGTTCAAGCTGGTTTTAGAAAAGGCAGAGGAACCAGAGATCAAATTGCCAACATCCACTGGATCATCGAAAAAGCAAGAGAGTTCCAGAAAAACATCTATTTCTGCTTTATTGACTATGCCAAAGCCTTTGACTGTGTGGATCACAATAAACTGTGGAAAATTCTGAAAGAGATGGGAATACCAGACCACCTGATCTGCCTCTTGAGAAACCTATATGCAGGTCAGGAAGCAACAGTTAGAACTGGACATGGAACAACAGACTGGTTCCAAATAGGAAAAGGAGTACGTCAAGGCTGTATATTGTCACCCTGCTTATTTAACTTCTATGCAGAGTACATCATGAGAAACGCTGGGCTGGAAGAAGTACAAGCTGGAATCAAGATTGCTGGGAGAAATACCAATAAACTCATATATGCAGATGACACTACCCTTATGGCAGGAAGTGAAGAAGAACTAAAGAGCCTCTTGAGAAAAGTGGAAGAGGAGAGTGAAAAAGTTGGCTTTAAGTTCAACATCCAGAAAACTAACATCATGGCATCCAGTCCCATTGCTTCATGGCAAATAGATGGCAAAACAGTGGAAACAGTGGCTGACTTTATTTTTCTGGGCTCCAAAATCACTGCAGATGGTGATTGCAGCCATGAAATTAAAAGACACTTACTCCTTGGAAGGAAAGTTATGACCAACCAAGGCAGCATATTAAAAAGCAGAGACATTACTTTGCCAACAAAGGTCCATCTAGTCAAGGCTATGGTTTTTCCAGCGGTCATGTATGGATGTGAGAGTTGGACTACAGAGAAGGCTGAGCCCTGAAGAATTGACGCTTTTGAACTGTGGTATTGGAGAAGAATCTTGAGAGTCCCTTGGACAGCAAGGAGATACAACCAGTCCATCCTAAAGGAGATTAGTCCTGGGTGTTCATTGGAAGGACTGATGTTGAGGCTGAAACACCAATATTTTGGCCACCTTATGCGAAGAGCTGACTCATTGGGAAAGACCCTGATGCTGGGAAAGATTGAGGGCAGGAGGAGAAGGGGACGACAGAGGATGAGATGGTTGGATGGCATCACCGACTCAATGGACATGAGTTTGGGTGGACTCTGGGAGTTGGTGATGGATAGGGAGGCCTGGCGTGCTGTGGTCCATGGGGTCACAAAGAGTCAGACATGACTGAGCAACTGAAGTGAATGGAGTGCCACCTGGGAAGCCCAAAATTGTGCAATACACACACACACAAATGTTTTTTAAAAAATGGTAAGAAATAAGTTCTATAGTCTACTATAAAATATTGTACCATTGTCAATTACCTGGTGTTGATATATTTCTAAAACTCTGTTGCCATTGGGGGAAGATGAGTGAAGGGTAAATGGGACTCCTTATACTATTTTTGCAATTTCTTGTGAGTCTTTACTTATTAATTTTTTTTTTAAAGGAAAGTTTTCGGCTGAATGCCTAGGATTGGTACTGGGGAAGTGAGCAAGAGGAGCATGAAGAAGGCAAACTGGGGCTCTGAGAAATATTACCAGAAGGTTAACCTACCAAAGGCTTAAACTTGCTCCGTGTCATCACTTCTGCTGTCACTACCCCTTTATGCTCTTTATTCTGCCCATGTTAGACAGTTATTCCTCTATTATTTCTTAGTTATGGTACTGAGTAGAGAACTAGGTCTATTCCTGATGATAGGCCAATCAATCTTAGCCTACTGGGTGTAATCTCCAGGCCTTTAATTCTTTTTAGTTATTAGTTTTCCTATTACCTAATATTCAGAGTCTGCCTCTTTGCTGCCAGAGGTGTTTTTTTTTAACATCCGAATTTGATGCCATTGCAGATGCTAGAAGTTGCCAGAAGGCTGTCCTCCAGATAACTGTCCCTTGCTCTAGCTTGTATCAATGTTTTGTTGCAATTAGCGTTCAGAATATGCACTGTCATCTTATTAAAATTTATATTTTTTAATGAAGAAAGCACAGGAAGAGTTGACTGTGGAGCTGTGGTTTACCCTTGCTTTTTCTTAGTTACCTGTGTCTAAATTAAGCTGAACGTCTGGGCTTCTGCTATTTCTAAACAGGCATCAGGATTTACTAAGGTTAATGCCTGGGGGAACATTAACCTGCAGACACTAATCTAATTCGGTGCCATCACAAGTGCATAAGGCAGGAGTTTGGAGTTTTGCCAAAAAGCACTATTCGAATGAAGATTCATTTGGCAAGGGGTGAGAAGGTGGGTGTGGAGAAGGGAAGAAGAACTCCAGAAATGATTATATAGATATTTTAATGATTTCCCTTTCCCTCTCCTCTCAGGGGTTATGTTTAAGTATTGCAGAGAGACGCTAAATAAATCTTCAGACTATTATGAAGAAATCTTAATGAAGGTGTTTCATCCCATGATACCTTTCTGATCTCACAATCAACATTCACTGAGCATCTATTTTACATGGCTGACCTTGTGCTAGGGTGTGGACACAAAGATGAGTAATTGTAAGCCACTGCATTATGCCCGACACCTCACAGCGCCCAATAAATGTTAGTTGAATAAAGGCACCATTAAGGAGGTCACAGTTTGGCTAAGGTCACTTAAAGGTCCTCCAAGTCTTGAGACATTAACTGTGCAATTCTAGCTCTACATAGACCATTACCAAGTTTTTGCCGTACAGAGACGTTTTGGGCCCGAAGTTAAGTGAAAGGGAAACACCATGTAAGATCTTGCCCAACAGGGTCCAGGGCTAGGTCTCTTGATCCTTTCCTATGCTCACACCTTGCATATGTTTGCAGATGCTAAAGGGGTTTTCTAGATTCAAGGGCGCAGGGCTACCGCCTGTGGGACAGGTAGCATTTGGCATGGTAGTGACTGGGGGTCACAGCGGAGAGGGCTGGGGAAGACAGGAGAAACGAAAAAGCCCCCAAACTCTGATAGATAAACCTTTCACCTAGGTCCCCACCCGACCCTTCCTTTGCCCTGGGCCTGAAATGCACCTGACCACTGAGTCCTCCACGTCTCAGGGAGTTAGGCACTGATTTATACTGAAGCCGGACCCCCATCTCAAAGACATTTCCTCAGTTCTGATCTTTTTCAAATTGCTTTCCTTCCGGGTCCAGCCCGAAGGGACCCTGCGGCTCAGGGCCAGCTTCCCGGACCACGCCGGTCTAGTGACACGCAGGCGCCGGAATCGAAGCCACGCTGGGTCTCCTCAGCCTGGTCCCCGGCCCAAGGAGGGCGGGCGCCGCGGAGCGTTTCCCATGTGCGGGGCTTCCCACAATGCACCGCGCCGGCAGTGGCGGCGACCGCGGCGGCGCTCTAGACGCGGCATGTCTGCGTCTCTACTGCTCTGGGAGGAGGAAGAGAAGGAGGAAGAGGAGGAGGAGGAGGGGGAGGAAGAGGAGAAAGGCGCAGGGGTGGGAGCTGTTGCCGAAGCTGCCACAGCAAAAGTTCTCCCCCCTCCCCCCTTCCCCTCCTCTCAAGGCCCCTAGAAAGGTTGAAGCTGCCGCCGCCTGCAGTCGGTGACCGCGCGACTCGGCGCCCGCCCGCGGTAAAGCGCTCGGCCTGGCAGGCCCGGGCCCGGGGGAGGGCGAGGGAGGGGGAGGGGGCGGCGCGCGGGGGGAGCGCGCGGCGGTAACGGCCTGACCCGGGGGGGAGCGAGCCGTGGCGAGGCTGGGGGTGGCCCCGGGACCGGCCAAGGCCGAGGGAAACGCAGGAGCAGGTTGGGGGACGGGAGGAAGCAGGGCGCGGATGGTGGGTTGGGGGGTTGAGAAAGGATAATGACGGGGGTGGTTGAAGCGAGAAGGCAGCCTCCGAGGCCTGGAGCGGGTGTCAGAGGTAGGGAAGGAGGTGGGATGGTGGCACGGGGTGGCCCGAGGGTGCTGGATGTGGGTGTGAAAAGCCGAGGGAGACACCAGGTCTCTTGTCTGCCGTGCCTGGTGCAGTGCTTTATGCACCGCAGGCCTCAGTCACTGTTGCTGCCTGAATGTGTTCTTTGGGAGAAGGGAAGGGCAGGGGTTGGAGAAAAGGGAATCCTTGCAGGAAACGTAGTGGTAGCGTGCACTAGGAGAGAGGCCGGAGGGGAAGATGCCAGGTAGGTGGAGGAATGCAGGGGGCGGCTGTGGAGGAGTCTTGAGGATTCCGGGGGGTGTTCATTGTGTAGATACATTAGGTATTTCGTTGTGGAAAGAACTCAAGCGTTTCTAAGGAAAGGAAAGACGGGATATGAGGAGTTTCCCTGAATAGAAAGGGTAGGTTTGAAGCAAGAGGGAGTGTTTAATACCAGAGAATATGAAGAGAATGCATGATAGAATAGACAGATGTAGCAGAATTAGTCAATGTTGGTCCAAAGACTAAAGAGTTATTCCAGATGGGCCAGGATGGCCTAGTTCCGAACCTGTTTGGGCTCTTCTGTAAGATGACATCTGGTAAGTGTGGGTACTGACAGTGGTTGGGGGTCACTGAGAATGAGAGTGTAGTAGTTTGGTCTGAGACGCTTTAGAACTGCACCAGTGAGTCTGAGAATCTCTGAAGCAGACCTTAAGAAGACGCCCGGCCTACAGGCATTCGCTAGGCCACAGGGTTTAGATTTTAGCAATTTTGAAATATTATCACTTACCAGTGGCTGGGTGAACTGAACACTACTGGCAGATGCTGGAATGGAAATTACTTGACTTGGCGGTTTTCTTCTTCACTGCCCAGCTTATCTGGTCCAAGAGAACTGTTGCCGTGTTATTCAGCTTGGGTTGCAGTACACAGGGTTATAATTAATGGTGGGGAGAGTCCATGCATGGTGGCCCTTCTTTGGAGGCCCCATTTGTAGCTCAGATTAGTCTGATTGACAGGACTGGTTCCATAACCCTGGTTATTGGTTCCTCTCTGCTGGTTGGAGATCTTCTCCACTCATGGTTCCTGAATATATACCTTCACTAAGGCATGGTGGTATTGAAGAAAATGCATCAGCCTACAAAGTGTGCAGCTGCAGAAGGGAGGATGAGGATATCTGTTTTGGTCTTAAGAAGTTGCAAGGAGGTCAGAACTGGCTGTTTTGAAGTCTAGGGGAACCTGAAGAGACTGGGTGATTCTAGAGCCAGGTTGGAGGGAATATTAGCATTTCCCTATCAGGAAATGTACCCAGGCTATTGGGTTTGCTGAGCTCACACCAGACTGGATTTATTTCCAAGAGGGAACCCTGGGCTAAAACCATACCCTTAAGATTTATCTGAAAATTATTCACGTTTTATATTATTAAAGACTATATACACATTGCATTGTAATATTAATTAAACTGAGGAGAGAGTAGTATGAAAAATCCTTTTATGGATATAGAGGGTAGAGGAATTAAAGGGGAAGATAGAAATTTAGGGGAGTGATGGGAAAATTCAGTCATTCGTTCTTTTAGGAAATAACTCTAAAGGAGGATACAGTTTAACATTTGAGTAGAGAGGGGCTTTTATAAAAAATTTTTTATAGAAATAATTCAGGATTATTTTTAAAAGATTTGAAAAACTTTCTATGTCAGTACGTTTATAGAGTTATTCGTTCTTTTTAAGAGTTTCAATATATTACATAGTAGGTTGTACCCATTTTTATTGTCATCATAGTATGAGAAGATCTGTTTCCTTTCCCCTTACTGGCACTATATATTATCAGTTCTTTTAGTTTTTATAAGTTTAATGGATTTAAATAAAGTATATCATTGTTTTCTCTCCATTAAATTATATAAAGTAATACATGTACGTAATTTTAAAAATTGTCCTGAGGGAGCTTATAATGAAAAGCAGTAACTCCTGTCTCACCTGTCCATTACAGCCCCACTTTCCAGAGACTGCTTCTAAGCATTTTTTGTAGTTCTTAACCATGCTTTTCTCTAGGTCTCCAGGTAATACGTATGTATTCTTATTTCTTGACTGATCAAAGTGACATTAAAAAGGAGTCATGAGACTTCTTATTCTTACTATGAGTGGAAAGGATTTGTCATTGCCATTATCCTCTTTTTCCTCCTCCTTTTCAAACTTTGATAATTATTATTATAGCTTTTTAATTTGATGTCATATATTTAATATTCTTAAAGGAAAAAAACATTTAAAATTAGACTGGAAAAACTGGGTGAGATGAGTAAGGGAAGTTAGATTGGTGGACCTTTAGGAAAGACTAGGTTGTAGGAAACAGCATCTTTGCAGCCTAAGTGTTGCTGCTTAGAGATGAGGGGGAGTTGCTTGGCAGTGATAGTTGTTCTTCTTAAAAGTAGTTACCAGGTCAACAGTGCAGAATTCTTTGACAGGCTTCTGGACAGTTTTAGTGTGGGGAATCTGGGAATGGATTAAAACGATCTTTGATTATTCTTTCCAGGCTTTGGTGGTGTTCTTATGTTTTTTAGGAAAGAATGGGTCAGTGTGATTATGTGTTTCTTTCTGGCCTGGGGGATGGGGAAATTGGTAAGAGGGAGAGGAGGATGAGGGACAGGTTATGGTGGAGATGGTGATAATTTTGTGGGAGACTGAAGAAAAGGTAAAGAAGTCTCAAGACATTTGGATATAGTTGGCTCTGAAGGAGATTTAAAGTACGTTGGTGAGACAGATTTGTGACAGTCATTAAGGAAATTAGCATATTTAAGTCACTGATATGTTGGAAATATGGTGGGAAAGAGCATGCTGCTCATATATTGTAGATTCTTGAAATGTTGGTTTTTGAAATTTGGTATGAGGTTCAACATTCCCGAGTCAGGGTGACAGATATTGGGAGTATAGAAAGGTCTTGCTCCCATTTTTAAGAGTCTTGTTTTAAGTAACCCTAGCTCTTGAGACTCCTCCTTACCTGTTGAATAAAAACAACATTCACATGTTGATTCTATAGTGCTAAATCTTATATTTGTTTATGGTAATTTTTTCTGTTTGTTTTGCAAATAGTAGCTAGATTGTAACCTGCTCTAGAGCTGACACTTTCTTTAATTTCTGGGAAAATTCACAACAGCTTGATTCTTAAGTGCTTAATAAATACTTGTTGAATGACTGATAGAAAGTAGGATTCACCTTACTGTTAGTAGTGGGACTGTGAAATTGCTGAGCACTGTGAGTATTACAGACAGAATTGTGTGTGTGTGTGTGTGTGTGTGAGAGAGAGAGAGTGTGTATTGGAGGTAGTGAAGAACAAAGGGCTATCTGACTGGGGAAGGCCTTTAGATTTAAGGGAAGACAACAGAATGGATTAGACTGGAACTGTAATAGTCCTGCAGAAACATCTAATGGGTGGGACCAAAGGTTCTCTTCTAATTTGAGGTTAGTTTAATCTGAGTAAATCTGGTTTGAAACTGGAGGCTGGTTTAATTTTGATTTTCTTACCTCAGGCCTAAATGACTACTTAGAGATCTTTAGCTGTTTTAAGAATCTATCTAATTCATTTTGAGGATTTAATAAAAAAGTGTTAGATGAAGTTTCTACCCTCAAGGAATTTATGGTATTTTTATTCTTTTAGAGGGAGAAATACAGTTGTGAAGTAATCCCATAACAGTGTAAGATTTCAGAAAACTGACTTTTTCTTTTTTTCCCCACAATTCCCTATTCTTTTCTAAAACTCTTTTTCTAAAATCCACTATTCTTTTTCCTCCCAGAATCGCCATCTCTCTTACAATTCCACATGTATCCCCAAATTCCGTGTCTTTCTTGTCACTCTCACAGTTACTCCTCCTTTCACAAATTACCCTTTCTTTCTCCAGATTTCCTGTTCTCTTCCACAGTGCTTATGCTTGTGTGGTCAGTCGTATAGCTGTGTCGGATTCTTGGAGACCCCATGGACTGTAGCCTGCCAGGCTTTTCTGTCGATGGGATTTCCCAGCAGGAATACTGGAGTGGGTTGCCATTTCCTATTCCAGGGGATCTTCCAGACCCAGGGACCAAACCTGCATCTCCAGTGGCTCCTGCATTGGCAGGCAAATTCTTTATCACTGAGCCACAGGGGAAGCCAACGTTTCTGTCCCTCACACAATTGTTTTTCTCCCACATTCCTCCCATCTCTCTCCAGCAATCCTCCATTCTGTCCCCACAACCCTCTGTTCTTTCAGAAAACTGATTTTTTAAAACAAATATCAAAAGTATACCTACAAAGGGGAATTTTTGTATTTTGGTAGTCACTTTGAGTGGTAGTGTTCAAAAGGTTTTTGGAACACCTTTTCTGATTTAATGTCTAGCACATTCTATTCAATTTACTTATTTATTGAGTACTTGTAGTGTGCTGTTGAGGGGAGGGAGTCTATAAAGATGATTAAAATATGGTCCCTATCCTGTAAGAGTTCATAAACTCTAGGATAGCAGTTACAAATAATACCGGCATAATGTTATTCTGAATGGTCTTATTGGGACAAATCTTCTTAGTTTGAAAGATTTGATTTTTAGAAATACCGAGGCTCTGTTAGTATCAGAGTGAATAAAAAATAATTTTGGTTTAGGTTTAGGTAACACAGAAATGGGGATGATTTTCTTGGTTGACTTATTAACTTTGGAATATACTTCCAAAGAGGAATTTGGAAATATTTTGAACAGTGGCAGTAGGTACTAGATGAATGTTGGTTAAGTGCATCAGATGGTTGGATAGACGGAGTGAATAAAAAATAAGTAAGTGGTAGCCTGCCAAGGTATCTATTTTAAAGAAGACCACACTGACTTTAATATGTAAATAAATTCTGGCTCTGTTTGTTAACAGTTCATTACAAGATGGTTTATGATTAAGTTCCCAAATGAGTTTTATAGACAATAATTGCTTTAGGAGTTCAGAGAATGGAGAAATGAATATTGGCTTAGGTTTGGGGAGAGGATTTACACGTCCCAAACTTTAGCTAGATATTTGAAAAGATTCCTTAGAGATCTCAGGAGAGGAACTAAACTGCTCCAAATTTCTCTTGCAGCCCTAGAATGAACCTAGAGTCTGAATCTATTTTTGTCTGAATGCTTTCTGCCTGTTTCATTTTCGCTACTCTTAATGGTTTGTTCCTTTTCAGATTCACCTTTGCTGGGTAGATTTTGAGCTCCCTTTGGAACAGCTTGTGGGGGGATGGTGTCAGTTCTCAGGTATATCTAGTAAAACTGTTAGTTTTTCTTCTTTTTTGAGCCTGTATACCCCACAAATGACTTGGTCTCTGTGAGTGAAGAGAATGAGTCAACTTGGCTCTGTTATCCTGGCATTTTCCTGAATGCTTTTCTCAGAGCTGCTTTCTGAATTACAGAATAGAATAGACAAGAAAATTGAGGGCATATATCCAGTAGACACATGTTTGTTGAATAAATGAATGAATGAGAGTGTCTGAGATAATTTATCTGAACTGTCTATACATTTTGTTTGTTTTAATTTATTCATAGCCTGGCTTTTTCTACAAGGATTTAATGAGGCTGACGGAAATATGTTCACCATAAATGAATTGAAATAATTGAAGTCTAGTTGAGGAGAAAAGGAAAGAATGTTAAGACTTATCATTATGGATGTTGGAGAACTAGGAATAAAGTGGAATATAAGCAGATGGAGAAGAAACGGTGTTATTTGATGGAAAATATGATTCTGAAAGAAAAAAGTTATTGATATGTGACAGGTTATTGTTAAAGGGAAGCAAAAGAAGATTGAAAGTAGAGGATTATTTGAAATGGCTGATTTTGAGAGGAAGATGATAAGACTTTGAAGGATAAGAGTTTTAAAAGTTTGAAATGTAGTGGAAATTATGAAGTTGATTTATAACAAGTTTCAGAAAGTAAAGGGGTGAGTATTCTTTAGTCAACAGATAATGCACATTTGTTATGTGCAAAAGCATTGTTAGATGCACTCAGGGATAAATCCTTTGGGATTTAATTCTAATAGAGGGGCTAGACTTGAGCACAGAAGACTACACAGTATGATCACAAATATATTAGGAGAAAACTACCAAATGTTACTAAAGTTAAAAGGTGGAAAAAACATTTCATTAAGGGAAAGCCTGGGATGGCATTTAGTAGCATGGAAGTGACATTTTAGCTAGTCTTTGAAGGGATGGGGATTCCAACTGGCAGAAATTAGTCGAAAGAACATTCCAACCTGAGGAATTAACAGGAGCAAAAATGTGGTGGTGAGAAGTCAAGGAGATGTGGAGAAGAGTGTGTGTTGGTTTTAGGTTTTTTTTTTTTTTTTACTATGGTCCACAGTAAGGAAAATGTTTCACATCTTCACCTAATATATGCATGTATGAATGTGTGTATGTTTAGAACACAAAGTTTCAATAACAGTAACTGTCCTTACCACGGTGGAGGCACCTTATGCTTTCTGTTGTTCTCTTTGACTAAAAAGAAAAAAAGGATTGCTGTCACTAAACTGATTTCATGATGAATTAATTGATCATAACCTGTAATTTGTAATGAAGAGTTCATGAGTATGGTATAAGATAGGAAAGCTCAGTTGGGGTTGAGTTGAAAATGGATGGCCTTGAAAGCTAAGCTAAGTAGTTTGTATTTGATATGACATAGTGTTGTGCTTGGTAAGCAAGCAAGCTAGGTTTTAGTCTTGGCCTTTCTGTTTACCTCCACGATGGTTGTGGAGAGAATTACTTCCTTTCTGAGACCCAGTTTTCTCATCAGGAAATTGATAATCATTACACCTCTGGCAAGGGTTATTGTGAGGGTTTGAGGATTAAAGTATGTTAATCTAGGATTTAAAGCATGCTAACATATATCATTACGGTACAGCTATTGAACTTTTTTGAGTAGAGAATTGAACCAAGGACTATGTATTAGATACCTTAGTCTGATGATAGCTATACCATACAAGATAGATTGGGGATAGTGTGGTGGCAGAGTATGACTGGAGGTGAGGAAAGCCCAGTTTGGAGGCTACAGGAGAAACTAAGATGGGCTTGAATTCATTTGATAACAGGAGGATTATAAATAAAGGTGTGAGATTTGATTGGATCGAGAGAAGAGGGGAAGATGACTAGGAAATGAGAGTTGGGGAAAGATGTAAAAGGCAGCAACTGCAATTGGATTACATCTTTAGATAGTTTGGTGGGGTACATTAGAATAGATACAATTTCCTGCATGAGTAGGTTCTCAGTTGTTTGTTGATGATTAAATAGGTAAGCCGAGGAATGAACTGTGAGTGAAGACAGTGATAGATGGGTTTGAGAAGGAGGGGTTAGATTGGAGGGTGCTTTTGATGATCTGCCAGGATTTATTCAGTCAGGAAATAATTTTATATACTTACTGTGTGCAAGGTTCTATGGTAGGCCGTGTGAAGGATACACATTTATATATGATGTAAACATTTTCATATTCTTCAAGAGTTTGTCCTGAAACAAAAATGTGTACACATCTGTCTGACAGAAGTACTATGGCAGATTCAACTTTGTGAAGAATTGGTACATAGCTTAGAGCTTGAAGGATAAATAAGATTATAGTAGGCATGATGGTGAGGGTTGGCACTCCAGAAAGAAGTGATATGACTGGTAGAAAAATTCTGGATATATTAAGTAATTGGTGGTCTACATGAACTGGAATTTAGGGTTCATGTTGATGAATGGAGGAAAATAAAGTTAAATAGATACTTAAATATCCAGGCTGAAGTGGTTCTTAAAAATTTGTTGGGAAATGACTTATATAGAATGCTCAAATCTTGAGTACAGTTTAATTTTTTCTCCTAGGTTTACATTTATGTAATCATCACCCAGTTCAATATAAACATTCTCAACATCCCAGAAGGTTTCCTCATGTGTCTCCTCTAAGTTTATGCCGCCTTCAACCAAAAGTAATTACTATACTAACTTCTGTCACGCAGAGTAGTTTTGTTACGTTTTCATATTAGGGGAATCATACTTCTGTATCTGGTTTCCTGTGCTCACCATATGACTGTGAGATTCATTCTTTTTCATTGCTCTTTGGGGTTCATTATGTGAATATACCAGAGTGTTTATCCATTCCATGATTATTGGAAAATTGAGTAGTTTCTATTTTTTGGAAATAGAGTTTTAACTTGACTCGGTATGTAGTGGAGAACCATTGATTTTTGAGTGGGTTTAAGAGTGTTTATCTGGTGACCTGTTTTGTTTGTTTCTCTGTTTTTTTTTTTTTTTTTTTTGCAATGAAGAGAACCTAGTAACTAGAAGACAAAGAAGGCTATGACAGAAGTGTGAAGTACTGAGAATCAAAGTTGGGATGGTGGTAATGGGAATAAAGGGAAAGGGAGCCATGTAAGAAATAATTGAAAGAAAGATTGAAGGATTTGATGGCAAAAGGGCTTTTGGGAAACAGTGGAGAAAAACAAAAGGGGAACTCCAGGGTTTTTAATTTGGGTGACTGTAAGAATGGTGGTGTCATTAAAAGAAATTATTATATCCCTTAGCAGAACCATGTTGATGGGGAAGAAGGGCTACTTTGGTTTTAAGACACATTGACCAGTGTGTGAGGCACCAGTGAAAGTATCCAAGGGGTATTGTCTGCTGCTGCTGCTAAGTCACTTCAGTCGTGTCTGACTCTGTGCGACCCCATAGACATCAGCCCACCAGGCTCCCCTGTCCCTGGGATTCTCCAGGCAAGAACACTGGAGTGGGTTGCCATTTCCTTGTCCAATGCATGAAAGTGAAAAGTGAAAGTGAAGTCGCTCAGTCGTGTCCGACTCTTCGTGACCCCATGGACTGCAGCCTACCAGGCTCCTCCATCCATGGGATTTTCCAGGCAAGAGTACTGGAGTGGGGTGCCATTTGCCTTCTCCAGGTATCCATAAGAGGAGAGAAAATGTAGAAACAGCAGTAAGGGATGAAACCCTGAGAGGCAGAGAACTGGAGAGAGCTCCTGGACAGAACTTGGGAAAAGACCCATTCTTTGGGCTAAAAAGAGGACTAGTAGTCATTGGAGACAGAAGAAGCAACCAGAGAGACCGGAGTAGAATTCTGTGTTGTGTGTGCATTGCCTGTATGCTCAGTGGCTTTAGTTGTGTCTGACCTTTATTTACCCTATGGACTGTTGTCTGCCAGGCTCCTCTGTCCATGGGATTCTCCAGGCAAGAATACTGGAGTGGGTAGCCATTCCCTTCTCCAGGGGATTTTCCAGACACAGGCATCAAACCCACGCCTCTTCATGTCTCCTGCATTGGCAAGCTGATTCTTTACCACTAGCGCCACCTAGGAAGCCCCAGAAAAGGAGGTAGTTCAAGTGTCATTGCCAAAAAGATTAAGAACTTGGGTGCTGAGCCATAGGATTTGGTACATGGAATTTTTTTGGTCTTCAAGAGAGTAGTTTGGAGACCAGGGTCCATAGGGTTAAAGGACTGAGTGAGTTGGGAGAATATGGAAGCATCAGCTATAGGAATTGTCTTAAGTTTATTTTAAGGAGGAACAACTCTTCTTCCAAAACTGAAGGCAAGAAGTAACAGATGGATGAAAAGATACAGCATTTTAGAAGCTATAAAGAGGATTTGATTACAGGTGGAGAAATTGTGATCTGAGAGAATATTATGGAAGAGATTATTTGATGAAATTAAGGATTTAAATATGAAAATGATTTGGATTAGTCAATGAGATGGAGAGTTGTATTTAGAATAAGTCAGTTGTAGAAGATTTCGTAGCTTTCTGGTGATGCTTAACACCCAGTGTGTGGGTGTGGATAAAACAGATGGTGAAGATTGTCTTTCCTTGGGGAAATGCATGGTGAATGTAATGGGAAGTCATGGTATTCTGGAGAGGGCAATATTAAAATGGTTGATGGACAGATTTAAATTGTGTAGGGAGATAAGTGAAGCCAGAAGGAGGTGAAGAGCAGGTGTAGACCTAGAAAATAAAGCAGTTGTGGTTAAAAAAAAAAAAGGTCTCTAACGTTATAGTCCTAGTGGCGCTGCACTTCCAATTGATGTCCTGTTCTCAGTATATACGTAAGTGGCTGAAGTGCACATGCAGGTCTTGGGAGTTGAGGAAGGTCTGTGTAATGTGCAGAAAGGTCTTCAGCACCTTGGTCACTGAGAATAGTGGCTGAATGTGGGACAAAGTAGGACTGACGTCTTTGTGGGGAGCAAGGTGGGAGGGATTCTGGAGCTTGGTAGATGTTGCAGATAGAATGGTTTAAGTGAGTAATGTGAACTGCAAGGAGATTTTTCAGTGATAAAACAATGGGAGTGGCCTTGGGGAACAAAAAGCAATTGGTGCTTTTATCAAGCTGAAGGAGTGGAAGAATGGATAGCTAAGTTCTGTGAAGCAGGTTGTCCAAGAAAAGCCAAACTTGAGATAAGATGAGGGGCTATCCAGATAAGAGATAGTAGTGATCTGAATTGTTGTAGCATGAGGATGGAGATAAAAAGATGGATTTGTTTCATTCACTCTTTAAGTTTTTTATAAATAAATTATACTTGCAAAATTGTAACCATTCATGTATAGTATACTGAGATAAATTCAACTGAGAGATATTTGTGGATTAGAAAGGAGACAAAGGGGGAAAAAAGCTGAGGTGGAGGTTACTAATATGAAAGTCAAAAGACATGGTAATTTGTTGACAGTAGAACATGGACAAGCTGATAGAAGCTAGTAAATGGATAGAAATGAATGCAGAGATTGAAGTTGACTCTATATCAGTCTAGTGGGGAGGGATGGGGAGGGACATGGGAGGTAGGTTCAAAAGGGAGGGAATATATGTGTACATACCTATGGCTGATTCATGTTGAGGTTTGACAGAAAACAACAAAATCTTGTAAAGCAATTATCCTTCAAATAAAAAAAAAATAAGAATAATAAAAAAAGAGATTGGAGTTGACCTGAATAGGAATAAGTAAGATGAAGAGGACAGTGAGTAGCTTGTAATAGAGAAAATATGGAGGAAACATAATGCCACCTAAGAAACAAAGCCAGAACCCTATTCCTTTTCTGTGCATGCAAGGACAGTCCTTGCTATCCATGATGTTATTATAAAGGTGATAGATACTATGTCATGTATAATTGTTTTTTAAAAAATGATGAATGATAGAGACATTGAGATTTTTTATCTCTCCTTGAGTGCCTCAAAAACCACAATTCTGCAAAAATTGTGTGGTGATAATTTGTATATGTAAAGAGGTTCAGGTATAAAATGGAAAACATGGGGTGGATGGTAAAAGGAAGTGTCTTAAGGGATCTAAAGTGGCTTCTGTAGTTTCTTTTTGTCTGTGACTTTTATCTGATATATTTCTTAGTGTGTTTAGGAAGTTGGTCTGCTCTGTCTTCTCATTTCATTTATTACCTGAAAAATACTTTTACTTAACTTTTTATTTAGAGTAGAGCTGATTAACAAAGTTGTGATAGTCTCAGGTGCGCAGCAACGCAACTCAGCCAGACAAGAGAGAGCATATAAATGTATGGTTCTAAATATGGCCTATTTTATTTCTGATTATTTATCATTTGTTGAACATTTCTAGAGGAGCAGTGTTGCCAGTTCTAAAGCCAAAATATAGCTAAAACTGAACCATTGCTTCCTTTTTTGTTTTGTTGTAGATCTTCAGCATTATCACCTCAGGGCATGAAACCTTCATCATCTTCTGTGCTGTAGCCCATGGGGTTGCAAAGGGTTGGACACAACTTAGTGACTGAACAAGACCTAGACCAGGCCTTCAATGTTTTGGCTTGCATCTTTGCTCTTAAACTTTTGCTTGTCCTTTTATACAATAGAATTGATTTTTGTCAGACTTTGTCTTCTGTTAACATTTCCCTTGTACTATCAAAGACTTGACTCTCAAGTGCTTACCTAACTGTGCTTTTAGAGATTCTCCATTAGTACCGTGCTCTGGTCCCAGTAATTGGCATTTTAAACCATTAAGGGAAAAATGCTGTATACTTCAAATCCTTACTATTTGCATTATATTCTTCACATGGTTAATGAACTCTTTCATCTTTCAGTCTCTGAGCAAAGAATACTTCCTGACTCTCCCTGTTCAGATCAGGGTTTTTGATGTTCCTTTATGTTTCATGGAAAGAGAGCGTGTTTATTTATTTAACTTTTTATTTTATATTGGAGTATAGCTGATTAACAAAGTTGTGATGGTTTCAGGCGCACAGCAATGCGACTCAGCCAGACAAGAGAGAACTTATTTAGTGGCACTGAGAAAAATATGACAAAGCACGAAATATAGTTTTGGTTTTCCATCCTAGGGCAGCTTTGCTTCAGAATTAGTTTCAGAATCTAGCTCTTGGTTATTCAGCCTTTTTCTCTTATATCTACATTTAGTAAGTCACCAAATTTAATAATGAAGAACCTATGGAGACCACCCAGAGCTTGGAAGGCCTAAGATGGCCCAAGGATGTCACTTGTTTGATTCACAGCTTTACTGTAATCTGCCAATAGTCTAGAATTGTTTCTGTGAGTGAGTGAGTGAGTGAAGTCGCTCAGTCGTGTCCGACTCTTTGCGACCCTGTGGACTGTAGCCCACCAGGCTCCTCCGACCATGGGATTCTCCAGGCAAGAGTACTGGAGGGGGTTGCCATTTCCTTCTCCAAGAATTGTTTCTAGGACCTGCCTTATACAGGCTTGGCGAGTGGGGGTATGCTCTGAGTCTTTGAGTGGATTGTGTGGGTTAGACCAATGATGGATATCTTAAGATATGAGGAATCATTATAGTAGAAATGGTGACAGTATGTTTTAAAGTGATAAATTAATTTAACATAGATAAATGACTTCACAAGATAGGGGTTGGATGCCTGAAAATCTTGGTTCATGTGAAGGAGTTTTCATTGTAAATTTGAGAGGATCCAGTATATAAGGGATTAGAATGAAATACACAGTTGCTGTTTTGCAGGGTGCCCTGTATATTTGTCAACACGTACATACACACCTGCATATGTAGAGACATATAATGATAGAGATAATGTGTTAATTTGATTAGGTTCTATAAGTAGAGTCTTTGGGGAAATAAGTATGGTAGTCTTGTTATGAGTGATTCAAATGAATTGGTAGAGAGTAGTTGGAAAGATAGTTATTAGGGGTATGTTTAGGAAGTAGATTTTTTCAGTGACTTTGGTAGCCTGTCTGGCACAGTTTCACAAAATTTGAGGGCCATTTGGGGCAAATTTGTGTGTTAAGTTGGGGGATGTTAGCTTTGAGGGATCGTAGGATCAAACAAAAAATGCAGTGCCTGAGAAAGTTATTTATTAATTGATTTGGTAGATGCTGATAAAAATTAAAGAAGGTATTTGTGGAGAAGTTTGTGTAGGTAAGTGGGATATATAATGGAAGGGATTTAGGAGAAAGTTTGTTATTATTAGAAAAGTAAATTTCAAAAGGGTAAAATTGAAAAGACCGTTTAGGGAAGATAATTCTTCTGAGAAAATGCAGCTCACAGGTTGAAAGAAGGCAAGGGAAAAGTAAAAGGAGTAAACTAAGGTGTGGAAGGAAGAGTTAAGAGGAAGATTAAAGAAGAGGTTACTGGAAAAGACTTATTGTAAGGAATGTTGTGTTGAATACTACTTTTGATAGTGGTTCGGTGGGGAGGGGGACTTTTACCAAGGATAATTCAGTTTAATAGTTTTATTTCTTAAGAAACCCGGGAAGTCGGGAGCCCTCCTAGCCCTCCTGTTGGGAGCCCAGGCTCGCCCGCGCGGGATTTCACAGGAGCTCGGGTCAGCGGCAGGCGGAGCTGCGCGCGCGGGGTGGGCCCAGAGCCGCCGCAGCTGCCTGCGAGCGCGGCCGAGCGGAGTGGAGGCGGGCCGGGCCGGTGGGACTCGGGCCTCAGGGATCCGCGCACCCTCGGGCCCTCGGGGGGCGCTCCAGCGAGCGAGCAGGCCCGGGGCGGCGCGGTGGGGGCCGGGAGGAGGGGCTTCCCTGAGCGCCCGAGCAAACCTCCGCACGCGGCTCGCACGGCTTCCTTTTGTTGTGTGTACGGGAGTGAGAGAGTGCGCGCGCGTGCGTGAGTGCGCCCGTGGGCAGAGAGGCGGCGGAGGGGGGCCGAGAAGCCGGGGCTTTTCCTGCTGGGGTGGCTGGCGCGCCCGGGCCTCGGCGGGCGGTGGGGCCTTGCAGACACCCGTCTTCCGGGTCGGGGCCCGTGGCGCAGTCCAGGCCCCTTCCCCCAGCGAGATGGCAAACTTTGTGAGTGACTTCTCGGCGGCTAACAAGTGTCTGCCTGACAGCGGGGGCCGACGAACGTTAATTGACACCCTCCTTTCGGTCCTAACCCTGTTTTTTTTTTTTGTTTGTTTGTTTTTTTAACAAATCTTATGTTGGACTGTACTGTGTTTACAGTTTTACGGTGTGCGAAAAGGTCAGACGGGTAACTTGGGTCTACTAGACACTTTTTTTACTTGGTATCAAGAGCAAAAATTGTACGCTTGTATCTATCCTTATATTGGTTGCGCTACTAAAACCTGCATGTTTAGTGGTAAGAACAGTCCTAAAGGCCTTTCCAGAATTAGGCTGTAGGGCACACTTTGTCTCTCCAGACTTCGTAAAGCACTTTTTACAGTGCCAAGAAAGAACTACTTGTGTCTTAGACTAGATAAAGTTAGGAAACGAAAAAGTTAAAGCCCTTACCAAGAGCTTGCGTTAAAAACAGCTTTTTTGTTTTGTTTTGTTTTACATAAATTATGATTGGTGTAGTTTGCATATAGAGTTTTACACAGTTGGGCATGGTGTGATTTTAAAAAGAGCGTTTCTTACTAATTTTACAAAGGGCAATGATAAAGGCACCACACAGTTTTGAAATTTCAAGTATGTTAAATGTTGCTATAAATAAAATCCTGTTCAGATTTTTAGATTTAAGAAATCTAAAAATACGTTTGCAGTTGTCCTTTGGGTGCAGGAAGAAGTCCTAGGTTGCCCAGGGCTTGTTTCTGGGCAGATTTTCAGTGTTGTCAGCGTGATATGGGTGTAGAACCTTAACCTGAGTGAATAATTTGCTTGAGATTACCAGTGTGTTTGCAGCTGGGAATAGACTCTGGGTCTCTTATTCCCAGTCTGGTGACCTATCCAAGAATAGACTAAGGAAACTGGGTATTTGTCTGTTTGGTGGAAAATATGGCCGAGTTGATTTTATACTAAGTATTAAAGAGCCAGAAAGGGAATGTGTGAACGTTTAATCTTTGCTGCACTTAGACGTATGTAGTTTCTCCATTCTTTAAATACATAAAGGATTTGAGGATATTCATGTTGCTTTTCATGGCATTTGTAGCATATTTACATTTGATTGAAACGTAGATGCTTATTATATTTAACTGTGGGAGATGAGTTTTTCAAGTGGGTGTTCTCAGTGGTTGAAGAATAGTTGGTAACCTGAGGATGTTTAGCCTCATAAATGCTAGGGAGAAGAGGAATTATGTTAATTTCATTAATTTCTAAGTAAAAAATCTTCAGCGGTCTTTATTGAAGATGCTTACAAAGGTCCTGCTGGAATACCTGTGAATTTTCTTCTCACCTTTCTGTATTGCTATTTTCATTATAATTACTGGCTATGATTTGTTTTGTTCATTCCTGGTCTTTCCTTTTACTTTTCCTCCTGTGTCACAGAAACATTCCCTCTTCTTCCTGCTTCTCATCTCCAAAGAACCCTGGAAATTTTTAATCTTAATACAGTTCTCCATGAGAGATGGTTTTGGCAATGTCTGAAGACATTTTTGGTTGTCATGCTGGGGGATTCTGTTGGTATCTAGTGGGTAGGTACTAAACATCCTACAATGCACATGATAACCCCACAGCAAAGAATTATCCAGTGCAGTGTCAGTAGTGTTGATGTTGAGAAGCCCTGATTTAATTATTGTGGGTGATATTCTACTTATTGTCATGTAATTGATATCTCTGTATCAGATCTGTTATAAATCTTTTCTTAGAGTTGTCATTAGAATGATCATGGATCAGAGGTTATGAAGTATATTTTAGAGCATGAGTTAATAGGATTTTGGAGTGGAAAGGTTAAAAAGTATAACTCTGAGTATGTGGCTAAGGAAATAGTTTCAGAGAGATTGTGCCTTACCCAAGGTTCTACGGATATGGAGAGCTCAGGTCTTGTTATTTCTATTATAATTTAATTTTAATTTACTTAATTAAAATTAATTTTAATTATTACTGAGGGAAATGGTATTTTGTAACTTTTGGTTGATAAATTTAAATAATTAAAAATTTAAAAATTGCATCATGAGAATCTCAGTATTCACTAAATCATTGTTACTTTTTTATTTTCCCATGTTGTTGAATTCTTCAGCATGGTTTTGTTAACCGTTGTAAACTTTTCAGCATCTTCTTTTTAAAAAAAAATTTGAAAAATTAAAAAAGGCCACATACAATTTAAAAGCAATTTGGAGTTAATTAGGATATCGTTGGCAGTATTGCGGATGCAAACCCAGCTAGAATTGTTAAAATGTCTCAGGGTGTCTTGAATTTAGACATCTGTTTTATGAGGATTACTATAATGGTCAGTTATTTTACTGATTGTAAATCTATTTTAGCAAGATTCTTTCAGTTAATTTTAGAAAAAGATACTGAAACTTTGAGGTGAAATGCAATTGAATGATATATAAATTAGATATTTAAATTGGGTATTTCAAATTAAGTGCTGTATTGTTGGAGGGAGAAATACGGAGTTCTTTTTAAGTTAAAAAATGTTTTCTGTGGTGCTGCTTTTTAAAAATGAGGAAACCAAGTAGGACAGAAGACCAATATGAGCAAAGATTTAAAAAAAATTGTTTTATTTAAGAAATAAAAGAAATTTTTTTATAGAAAAATTTTAAATGCTTTTTAGCAAAAAGAATAAAATCACTAACTGGAATACACTACTGTTAATGTTTTTATATATGGCATCTTATATTTTTGTTAACCGTTTATTATGAAAAATTTAAAAAGATAAAAAATGCAGCTTTCTTATGAACTGCTATATACCAGACTAGCCTCAACAGTTAGCAATTAATGGCCAGTCTTATTTCATCTTTGCTTCTGCACCCTGTCTCTCAACTCACATAATTTTTAAAAACACTTTAATTTGAAATAATTATAAACTCAGGAAGTTGCAAATAGTGGAGTCCTGTGTATCCTTTACCCAGCTTGCCCCCAATGGTGAGACATTGAAGTTAGGAATTTGACATTGGTATTAATATATTACTGTTATAGAGATTGTCAAACTTAGTCAGTTCTCAGCATTTTAAAAAATTTAGTTATTTTGGATAATTGCTTTACAATGTTGTATTGGTTTCTGCCACCTTCACCCCCTCTCGGCACCCATAAGTCTTTTTTCTGCGTCTCTGAGTGGGTCTGTTTCTGTTAAGTAGATCTGTTCATTTGTGTTGTATTTTAGATTCCACGTATAAGTGATATGGTATTTGTCTTTCTCTTTCTGATTTAATATAATAATCTCTAGGTTCATCCATGTTACTGCAGTTGGTGTTAGTTCATTCCTTTTTTTTTTTCTTTTTTTATGGCTGAGTTTCTTATTTTATTCCTTTTTGTTTCATTCTTATTCTTTTTTTTTTAATTTTATTTTATTTTTAAACTTGTTCGTTCATTCCTTTTTTATGGCTGAGCAGTACTCCATTGTATAACTATGGGCTTCCCTGGTAGCTCAGCTGTTAAAGAATCCGCTAGCAATTCAGGAGACCTGGGTTCCATCCCTGGGTTGGGAAGATCCACTGGAGAAGGGATAGTTACCCACTCCTGTATTCTGGCCTGAAGAATTCCATGGGCTGTTTAGTCCTTGGGGTGGCAAAGAGTCAGACACAACTTTGTGACTTTCACTTTCATTTTTCATCCGTGTTACTGCAGATGGTGGTGTTTCACTCTTTTTAATGGCCAAGTAGTATTCCATTGTGTATCTATACCACATCTTCTTTATCCATTCATCTGTTGATGGACATTTAAGTTGCTTCGATGTCTTGGCTGTTGTATGTAGTGCTGCTATGAACATAAGGGTGCATGTAATCTTTTCAAATTATAATTTTATGTGGATATATGCTCAGAAGTGGTACTGGTGGATCATATGGAGACTCTGTGTTTAATTCTTTGAGGAAGCTCCATACTGTTTTTTGTAATGGGTGCACCAATGTACATTCCCATCAACAGTGTGAGAGGGATCCCTTTTTTCCAACATTTATTTGTATGGTTTTTAATGATGGCCATTCTGACTGGTGTGACGTGGTACTTCATTGTAGTTTTAATTTGCATTTCTCTAATAATTAGCAATGGTGAGCATCGTTTCATAGGGCAGCATGTTTTTGATTTTGATGAAGTTTGGTTTATTTATTTTTACAGAATATGCTTTTGGTGCCAAGCCCAAGAACCTTTTCTTTAGGTCTTGAAGACCTAATTTTTATTCTGAAAATTCTGTCGTTTTATGTTTATGTTCATCATCCTTTTTGAAATAATTTTTGTACGTGGTTGTGAGGTTTAGGCCTAGACTTTTATTTGGCATGTGCATGCATGCATGCTCAATCCCTTCAGTTGTATCTGACTCTTTGTGACCCCCTGGACCACAGCCTGCCAGGCTCCTCTGTCCATGGAATTCTCCAGGCAAGAATACTCGAGTGGGTTGTCATGCCCTCCTCCAGGGGATCTTCTTGACCTAGGGGTTGAACTTGCATCTCCTGCATCACAGGTGGATTCTTTACCCACTTGTTCCAGCATTGTTTGTTGAAAAGGCTATCCTTTCTCCTTTGAATTATTTTTCTGCTTTGTCAGTTAATTTTTCTTTACTGGTTATAGAATTATTTAGATTATTGGCTTCATTTTGGTTTAGTTTCAGTTGTGTGAATTGGAGACATAGTTCAGTTTTTTTCTGTGTCCAGTTTAAAAGTGTAAAGTTGTTTTGTAGTATTCCCATGTTATTGATATTACTTAATATTTATTTATTTGACTGTGCTGGGTCTTAGCTGTGGCACACAGGATCTTTGATCTTTGTTGTGGATGTGGGATCTTTTTGGTGTGGCATGTGGACTGTTAGTTGTGGCATGTGGGATCTAGTTTTGTGACCAGGAATCGAACCCTGGCCCCCTGCATATACAATGTGGAAGCTTAACCACTGTGCCACCAGGGAAATCTTCCTTATTATCTTTTAAAGTTCTACAAGGTCTTAGTGATATCCCTGTTTCAATCTTAATATTGGGTTTATGTCTTGTCTCTTTGTTTTTGTTAGTGATGGTAGAGGAATGTAAAATTTTTGCTTCAATGATATTCTCTGTTTTCCTATTTTGAATTTTGTTAATTTCTGCTCTTCATTGTTTGCTTTCTGTTGCTTGCTTTGGATTTATATTTTGCTTTTTTTTTTTAAAGTTTCTTGTAAGTAATTAAGGTATTGATTTGAATCTTTCTTCTTTTCTACTGTAAGCACTTACTGCTACAGATTTCCTCCTAACTACTGATGTAGCTGCATCCCACATATTTTGAAATGTTATGTTTTTATTTTCATTCATTTTATGTACATATTTAAAATTTTTCTTTGAGTGTTTGTCTTTGACCCATGGACTTTGTTTTTCCACTTTACTTTTCTTTTTTAATTTGTTTTTAATTAGAGGAACCCCATGGACTTTTAAAAAGTGTTTATTCGTTTGTGTTCAGAAATTTTCCTGTTTTCTTCCTGTTACTGATTTCTAGTTTGAGTCTATTATTGTTATATAATGTACCTCCTATTTTATTTTGATTCTTTTAGATTTGTTGAGGTTTGTTTTATGTCCCAGGATATAATCTGTCTTTGTGAATATTCCATGGATGTTTGAAAAGAAATACGTACTCTGCTGTTGTTGGGTGGACTATTCTGTGTACATCAAGCTGACCCTGTTGGTTGGTTGTGTTATTAATACAGCCTCTCTGATGAAAAACAAACGAACCATCCTAGCTTTTCCATTCTTTTTACTTTCAATATATGTTACTGAATTTCTTGTTAGTAGTATATAGTGGGCCATTTCAGAAACATATTCTTCCAGTCTTTCTTGATTTGTCTGTTTAGACCATCAACATTTAAGGTAATTACTGATAAATATTGACACTTAAATCTGCCTTTTTATTGTTATTATTTTGTAATTTTCTCTGGCTTTTTGTTTCTCTTTTCTTTCTATCCTGCAGATTACTAAAACATTTCTTAAGATTCTTTCTCATAATTTGGAAAATATTTATAGTTTTGAGTCTGTTTTGGTATAGATTTTGTAGTGGCTGTTGTAGTTATTACTAGTGTATATATGACTTACAGCAGTCTCCAGGTATCAGTACTTTACTGCTTCAGTTGTCATGTGGAAACTTCACTTCTCATTTGCCTTTTTTTACCATCTTGACTTTTAAATGTAATTAAGTATCAGTATAAATTTTGTTTCCATCATTAAGTATGATCTAGAAAACTACGATGCAGCTGAAGATGGAGGAGCTCTATACAGTCAGCAAAAATAAGACCTGGAGCTGACTGTGGCTCAGATCATCAACTTCTTATTGCAAAATTCAGGCTCAAATTGAAGAAAGTAGGGAAAACCACTAGGCCATTCAGTTATGACCTAGATTAAATCCCTTATGATTATACATGCAGTGGAGGTGACAAATAGATTCAAGGGACTACATCTGGTATACAGAGTACCTGAAGAACTAACTATAGATGGAGGTTTCTAACATTGTAAAGGAGGTGGTGACCAAAACCATCTGCAAGAAGAAATGCAAGAAGGCAAAGTGGTTGTTCGAGGAGGCCTTACAAATAGCTGAGAAAAGAAGAGAAATGAAAGGTAAAGGAGAAAGGGAAAGATATACCCAACTGAATGCCGAGTTCCAGAGAATAGCAAGGAGAGATAAGAAAGCCTTCTTAAGTGAACAATGCAGAGAAATAGAGGAAAACAATAGAATGGAAAAGACTAGAGATCTCTTTAAGAATATTGGAGATACCAAGGAAACATTTCATGCAAAAAGATAGGCATAATAAAGGACAAAAACAGCAAGGACCTAACAGAAACAGAAGAGAGTAAGAAAAGATGACAAGAATACACAGAAGAAGTGTACAAAAAGCTATTAATGACCCAGAAAACCATGATGGTGTGGTCACTCACCTGAGTCCTGGAGTGTGAAGTCAAGTGGGCCTTAAGAAGCATTACTATAAATAAAACAGTGGAGATGATGAAATTCCAGCTGAACTATTTCAGATCCTAAAAGATGATGCTTTAAAGTGTTGCACTCAATATATCAGCAAATTTGGAAAACTCAGCAGTGGCCAGAGGACTGGAAAAGATCAGTTTACATTCCAGTTGTGAAGGACTGTGCTAAAGAATGTTCAAATTACCATACAATTGCACTCATTTTACATGCTAGCAAGATTATGCACAAAACCCTTCAAGCTAGGCTTCAATAGTACATAAGCCAAGAACTTCCAGATGTACAAGCTGGATTTAGAAAAGGCAGAGGAACCAGAGATCGAATTGCTAGCATCTGCTGGATCATAGAAAAAGAAAAGAAAATCCCCCCAAAATCTACTTTTGTCTTATTGACTATGCTACAATCTTTGATTCTGTGGATTACAACAAACTGTGGAATATTGAAATATCAGACCACCTTACCTGTCTCCTGAGAAATCTGTATGCAGGACAAGAAGCAACAGTTAGAACTGGACGTGGAACACCTAACAGGTTCAATATTGAGAAAGGAGTACAGCAAGGCAGTATATTGTCCCCTTGCTCATTTAACTTAAATGCAGAGTTTAGTTCAGTTCAGTCGCTCAGTCGTGTCCGACTCTTTGCGACCCCATGAATCACAGCACGCCAGGCTTCCCTGTCCCATCACCAACTCCCGGAGTTCACGCAGACTCACATAAATCGATTCGGTGATGCCATCCAGCCATCTCATTGTCTTTCGTCCCCTTCTCCTCCTGCCCCCAATCCCTCGCAGCATCACAGTCTTTTCCAGTGAGTCAACTCTTCACATGAGGTGGCCAGAGTACTGGAGTTTCAGCTTCAGCATCATTCCTTCCAAAGAATACCCAGGACTGATCTCCTTTAGAATGGACTGGTTGGATCTCCTTGCAGTCCAAGGGACTCTCAAGAGTCTTCTCCAACACCACAGTTCAAAAGCATCAATTCGTCAGTGCTCAGCTTTCTTCACAGTCCAACTCTCACATCCATACATGACCACTGGAAAAACCATAGCCTTGACCAGATGGACCTTTGTTGACAAAGTAATGTCTCTGCTTTTGAATATGCTATCTAGGTTGGTCATAACTTTTCTTCCAAGGAGTAAGTGTCTTTTAATTTCATGGCTGCAGTCACCATCTACAGTGATTTTGGAGCCCCCAAAGATGAAGTCTGACACTGTTTCCACTGTTTCCCCATCTATTTCCCATGAAGTGATGCGGCCGGATGCCATGATCTTAGTTTTCTGAATGTTAAGCTTTAAGCCAACTGTTTCACTCTCTTTCACTTTCATCAAGAGGCTTTTTAGTTCCTCTTCACTTTCTGCGATAAGGGTGGTGTCATCTGCATATCTGAGGTTATTGATATTTCTCCTGCCAATCTTGATTCCAGCTTTTACTTCTTTCAGCCCAGCGTTTCTCATGATGTACTCTGCATAGAAGTTAAATAAGCAGGGTGACAATATACAGCCTTGACGTACTCCTTTTCCTATTTGGAACCAGTCTGTTGTTCCATGTCCAGTTCTAACTGTTGCTTCCTGACCGGCATATAGGTTTCTCAAGAGGCAGGTCAGGTGGTCTGGTATTCCCATCTCTTTCAGAATTTTCCACAGTTGATTGTGATCCACACAGTCAAAGGCTTTGGCATAGTCAGTAAAGCAGAAATAGATGTTTTTCTGGAATTCTCTTTTTCGACGATCCAGCGGATGTTGGCAATTTGATCTCTGATTCCTCTGCCTTTTCTAAAACCAGCTTGAACATCAGGAAGTTCATGGTTCACAAATTGCTGAAGTCTGGCTTGGAGAATTTTGAGCATTACTTTACTAGCATGTGAGATGAGTGCAATTGTGCCGTAGTTTGAGCGTTCTTTGGCATTGCCTTTCTTTGGGATTGGAATGAAAACTGACCTTTTCCGGTCTTGTGGCCACTGCTGAGTTTTCCAAATTTGCTGGCATATTGAGTGCAGCACTTTGACAGCATCATCTTTGAGGATTTGAAATAGCTCAACCAGAATTCCATCACCTCCACTAGCTTTGTTTGTAGTGATGCTTTCTAAGGCCCACTTGACTTCACATTCCAGGATGTCTGGCTCTAGGTGAGTGATCACACCATCGTATGCAGAGTAGATCATATGAAATGCTGGAGTGGATGACTCAGAAGCTGAAGTCAAGATTGCTGGGACAAATATAAAAAACCTCAGCTATGCAGGTGATACTACTTTAATGGCAGAAAGTGAAGAAGAACTAAAGAGCCTTTGATGAAGGTGAAAGAGGAGAGAGAAAAAGATGGGTTAAAATTCAACCCTCAAAAATTGAAGATCATGGCATCCGGTCCCATCACTTCATGGCAAATAGATGGGGAAAAAGTGGAAACATTTTTCTTGGGCTCCAAAATCACTGTGGATGATGACTGCAGCCATGAAATTGAAAGATGCTTGCTCCTTGAAAGAATAGCTATGACCAACCTAGACAGTGTATTAAAAAAGCAGAGATACCACTTTGCTGACATAGGTCCGTATAGTCAAAGTATGGTTTTTCCAGTTGTAGTGTATGAATGGCGAGTTGGACCATAAAGAAAGCTGAGACCCAGAGAATTGATGCTTTTGAACTGTGGTGTTGGAGAAGACTTGAGAGTCCCTTGGACTGTAAGGAGATCAAACCAGTCCATCCTAAAGGAAATCAGTGCTGAATATTCATTGGAATATTCAAGGAATGATGCCGAAGCTGAAGCTCCAATATTTTGGCCTCCTAATGCAAAAAACAGACTCAATGGAAAAACCCCTAATGCTGGGAAGATCGAGGGAGGGAGGAGAAATGTGTGACAGAAGATGAGATGGTTGGATGGCATCACTGACTCAGTGGACATGAGTTTGAGCAAACTCCGGGAGATACTGAAGAACAGGGAAGCTCTGTGTGCTGCAGTTCATGGGGTTGCAGAGAGGATGTGACTTGGTGACTGAACAACAGAAAATTAATGATGGAAAAGATAATGTGTTGTGTGTACCTATATTTCTATTTTTCTTGTTCAGAAAATTTTCTTCAGCCAGGGATCGAGTTGCTAGTGACATATTCTTTTAGTTTTTCTTCTCTTGAAAATGCATTAAAATTTTTTCCATTTATTCCTTGCTGTGGTCTGAATGAATTTCTCTAAAATGTAAATGTTGAAATACTAATCCTTAGCATGATAGTATTGGGAATTAGGTCCTTTGGGATATTTTTAGGTCATGGGGGAGAGCCCATGAGTGGGATTAGGGCTGTTACAAAAGAGGCCCCCAAGAGACCTCACTTGCTCCTTTTCTGCCATGTAATAATACAGTGAGAAGTCTGTGACCTGGAAGAGGGCCCTCACCTTAACCATGTTGGCACCCTAATCTTTGGATTTCCAGCCCCAGAACTGTGAGAAGTAAATTTCTGTTGTATATTTATAATAGAGCCACTCATTTTGTCATGTTTTGTTGTGGCAGCCTGAATAGATTTACAACATTCCTGAAGAGTAGTTTCACTGGGTCTAGAATTCTTGGTTAGCAATTCTTTTTTTTTTTTTAAAGCATTCAAAAAATATTCTGCCACTTTTTCTAGTCAAGGCTGTATATTGTCACCCTGCTTCTTTAACTTATATGCAGAGTACATCATGAGAAACGCTGGGCTGGATGAAGTACAAGCTGGAATCAAAATTGCCGGGAGAAATGTCAATAACCTCAGATATGCAGATAACACTACCCTTATGGCAGAAAGCAAAGAATAACTAAAGAGCCTCTTGATGAAAGTGAAAGAGAAGAGTGAAAAAGTTGGCTTAAAACTCAACATTCAGAAAACGATCATGGCATCTGGTCCCATCACTTCATGGCAAATAGATGGGGAAACAGTGGAAACAGTGACCGACTTTATTTTTGCGGGATTCAAAATCACTGCGGATGGTGATTGCAGCCATGAAATGAAAAGACATTTGCTCCTTGGAAGAAAAGCTATGACCAACCTAGGCAGGATATTAAAAAGCAGAGACATTACTTTGCCAACAAAGGTCTGTCTAGTCAAAGCTGTGGTTTTTCCAGTAGTCATGTATGGATGTGAGAATTGGACTGTGAAGAAAGCTGAGCGCCGAAGAATTGATGCTTTTGAACTGTAGTGTTGGAGAAGACGCTTGAGAGTCCCTTGGACTGCAAGGAGATCCAACCAGTCCATCCTAAAGGAGATCAGTCGTGAATATTCATTGGATGGACTGATGCTGAAGCTGAAAATCCAATATTTTGGCCACCTGATGCTAAGAACTTTGAAAAGACCCTGATGCTGGGAAAGATTGAAGGTGGGAGGAGAAGGGGATGATAGAGGATAAGATAGTTGAATGGGATCACTGACTCAATGGACATGAGTTTGAGTAACCTCCGGGAGTTGGTGATGGACAGAGAGGCCTGGTGTCCTGCAGTCCATGGGGTCACAGAGAGTCGAACATGACTGAGCGACTGAACTGAGCTGAACTGATGGTTGAGATGAGAAGTCTGGTGTTGTTGCAGTTGTTGTTCAGTTCTAGGAAATAGTTATTTTTTTCTGGCTGCCTTCAAAGGCTTTTCTTTCTTTTTAGTTTTTGAAGTTTTAATTATGATGTGTCCCGGTGTAAATTTCTTTGGGTTTATCCTGTTTTGGGTTTGCTCTGTTTTTTGAATCTGTAAGTTTGTATGTGTCATATTTGAGACATCATTAGCCATCTTTCCTTTATATACTTTTACAGTCCTTCTCTCCTCTCTGGGACTCCAATGATAAGAATGTTGGATCTTTTGTTATTTGGCCTCAGGTCCTTAAGACTCTGTTAGTTTTCTTTCAGTCTTTCCTTTCCTCTGTTTTTCAGATTGGGTTAATTCTATTTTTCTGTCCTCAAATTCAGTGATTCTTTTTATTATCTCTGTGATTGTATTGAGCCAATCCAGCAACCTTTAAAGTTTTATGTTATAGTAATTTTTAGTTCTGTAATTTCTTTTTGCTTCTTTTTTATAACTTTTGTTTCTTTACTGAGGTTTTCCATTTTTTTTTTCACTTGTTTCAGGAGAATTTAGAATTGATTGCTGACACATTTTATAATGGTGCTTTAAAATCTTTTTCAAATAATTGTGTAGCATCCAACTCATCTCTGTATTGGCCTTGATTGATTATCTTTTCTCACTCATGTTGGGATTTTCTTTTGTCATTTTCAGTTGTGTATTATGTCAGAAGGCTCTGGGCCCTATTTATATTTTTTATTTTATCACACAGTCATCCCACTTAGATTTAGTGTACTGGTCTTCGCCTGCTTTTGTAGGCTTTGGTTTTAATGGCAGTTTAATTTTCAGAGCCCTTGTGGTTGGCTTGGTTTATCTGATGCTGTCTGGACACCCACTGGTCCTTGCTGATTTTACCTTAGAGAATAGAAGGCATTTCCTTTTATCAGGTTTCTGGGTGTCTCCAGATGGGAGAGGATTGTGGTGCGGTCCTCCTGGTACCCACCCCGAACACCTAGTTCTTCCCTGACCCTTATCTCTGGGTGAGAGAGGAGAGTCTTGGCCCATACTGAATTGTTTGTGCTGGCTGGGTTCCTAAGTTTAGACCACTTGCCTCCGCATCTCAAGGTGGAAAAAGAGTTTCAGATCATACAGGGAAGGAAGAGTTGCTTCCTCTGTCCGGTCTTTGTTGTTGGCTGAGCTTCCAGTTGCCCTCCCTCGCTTGATATTGCAGAGAGACTCCTGTTTAGTTTGGGGGAGGATTATGCTTATCTAGTCTACTTTCTGTTGCTGAATTGGTGGCTGGGAAATGTCAGTCTGGGTTGCCTTCTTCTATTGGATGTGGGGACATAAAGCACTATGATGCTTTTTTTGTTTCTTTGGTCCTAGAGTCCGAAACTGGTTAGCTGCCTTCTTTCCAGTTTTCATAGTTTTCTTTTGGTTGTCTCTTTCTGTTATTCCCATGGTTTATACTTGTGCTTAATGTGGAGGAGCAGGGAAAAAGAGAGCTGTGCCATCTAGACTGGAAGTTCAAATTCCTTATTTTTTGTGAACTTGCATCATCTCCACCCAGCAGGTTATTTCAACTTTGAAAATAATTGTTTATGGCCATGTACTTTGTGAACTTTTGAGCACAGTATAAATGTTTGCTTCAATTATAGACCATAGTATTGGACCCTAAGGAAATTTTTGGAACATGGGTAATAATCAGTTCAAGAGGGTGCCAGAATATGTGCTTGCAATTATACTAGGCATTTATCACATAAACAAACTTTGTAATATAGTTAATTAAAATGAAACTGTGAATTCTGGGTAAAGATGTGTTTATTTAAAGGATTATTTGTATTTAAAGTATTTAATAATTTCAGTACTAGATTGTTGTTGTTCAGTCACTAAGTAGTGTCTGACTCTTTGTGACCGCATGAACTGCTTCACGCCAGGCTTCCCTGTACTTCACTATCTCCCTGAGTTTGCTCAAATGCATGTCTATTGAGTTAGTGATGCCATCCAACCATTGCATCTTCTGTCATTCCCCTTCTCCTGCTCTCAATCTTTCTCAGCATCAGGATCTTTTCCAGTGAGTCTGCTCTTCACATCAAGTGGCCACAGTAGTGGATCTTCAGTTTGAACAACAGTCCTTCCAGTATTCAGAGTTGATTTCCTTTAGGATTGACTGGTTTGATCTCCTTGCTGTCCAAGGGACTCTGAGGAGTCTTCGCCAGCACCACAGATCGAAAGCATCAGTAATACATACTAGTTTTTTAATATTAGTAAACATTTTTAAAAACAATACTGAAAATGTTGTATTATGCAGACAGGTTAATCTGTTTCTAATTCATTAGTTGAAAAGGAAAGATAAGATAAAAGGTCGTGCTTTTTACATTCCATGGTTTTCTAATTGAGAATAAATTGGCCCAAAATAAATTGGTCCATTCTATGTTAGTAGAAGAAGCCATTGTTTCTGAAGGATGAATAACTTGTTAAATCAACTACTGCTATTTATTCATTTGGCCACCCTGCTCAGCATGTGGAATTTTCGTTCCCTACCATATATTGAACCCATGGTACCTGCAGGAGAAGCATGGAGTCTTAACTACTGGACTACCAGGGAATTCCCAGCTATTACTGTTTTTTAAAAAAATCTCACTAGCATATGGAAACAGTGGCTGACTTTATTTTTTTGGGCTCCAAAATCACTGCAGATGGTAATTGCAGCCATGAAATTAAAAGACGTTTGCTCCTTGGAAGGAAAGTTATGACCAACCTAGACAGCATATTAAAAAGCAGAGACATTACTTTGTCAACAAAGGTCCATCTAGTCAAGGCTATGGTTTTTCCAGTGGTCATGTATGGATGTGAGAGTTGGACTATAAAGAAAGCTGAGCGCCAAAGAATTCATGCTTTTGAACTGTGGTGTTGGAGAAGACTCTTGAGAGTCCCTTGGACTGCAAGGAGATCCACCCAGTCCATCCTAAAGGAGATCAGTCCTGGGTGTTGATTGGAAGGACTGATGTTGAGGCTGAAACTGCAATATTTCGGCCACCTGATGCCAAGAGCTGACTCATTTGAAAAGACCCTGATGCTGGGAAAGATTGAAGGCAGGAGGAGAAGGGGACGACAGAGGATAAGATGGCTGGATGGCATCACCGACTCAATGGACATAAGTTTGGGTAAACTCCGGGAGTTGGTGATGGACAGGGAGGCCTGGCATACTGCAGTTCATGGGGTCCCTAAGAATCGGACACGACTGAGCAACTGAACTGAACTGAACATATTTTGTCAATTGTGTTGTTATTGTAGTTATAGAGAAATAATTGGGCTCCATTGCAGCCACTTGTTGAGGTATTCTCTGATTGACTTTAATAGCAAAGCTTAGATTTCTAATCAGATTAGAAACCATTTCTTTTTATGTGTGAGCACACCTCTACATTGTGTTTAGTGTCTAATGGAATTCTGGATGTATGTTCTAGACAGAGGAGATAAAAATGACTGATTCTAGTATTGAATAAGATTAAATTATCAACAGGTGAACTGGCTTTTTAACGGACTATTTATGTTTTTAAATGAAAATATTTAACTATATTTCATATTTGAAGTAATAATTCTAGTTCCCTCTTGTTATTTTTGGTTTAATAGTATTTTAACATTTTTATTAATAAAGAATTGACACTTTAAATAGCTGAACTTATTTTCAAATGGGTATTTCTGTAATCTTTTCTTGGGTCTCCTAAATTATTAGAGTAGAATAATTTTTATAAAAATCAGATGAACTTAATTTTTTGTTTCTTTACATGGTAACAATTATTGAAGCAGAAGGGATTAAGAAGAGGTGGCAAGAATACACAGAGGAACTATACAAAAAAGGTCTTAGTGACCCAGAAAACCACAATGATGTAGTCATTGACCTAGACCCAGACATCCTGGAGTGTGAAGTCAAGTGGGCCTTAGGAAGGATTACTGCAAACAAAGCTAGCGGAGGTGATGGAATTCTAGCTGAACTATTTAAAAATCCTGAAAGATAATGCTGTTAATGTGCTGCACTCAGTATGTCATCAAATTTGGAAAACTTGGCAGTGGCCTCAGGAAAAGGTCAGTTTTCATTCCAATCCCAAAGAAGGACAGTGCTAAAGAATGTTCAAACTACTGTACAATTGAGCTCCTTTAACATGCTAGCAGTGTTATTCAGCTAGTAATGCTGAAAATCCTTCAAGCTAGATTTCAGCAGTATGTGAACTGAGAACTTCCAAATGTACAAGCTAGATTTAGAAAAGGCAGAGGAACCAGAAATCAAATTGGCAACATCTGTTGCGTCATAGAAAAGGCAAGGGAATTCGAGAAAAACATCTACTTTGCTTCATTGACTATGCTAAAGCCTTTGTATTTGTGGGTCACAACAAACTGTGGAAAATTCTTAAAGAGATTGAAGTATCAGACCACCTTGCCTGTCTCCTGGGAAACCTATATGCAGGACAAGAAGCAATGGTTAGAACTGGACATGGAAAAACGGAGTGGTTCATAGTTGAGAAAGGAGTTCATCATGGCTGTGTACTGTTACCCTCCTTATTTAACTTATGTGCAGAATACATCGTGCAAAATGCCGGGCTGGCTGACTCTCAAACTCTAATCAAGATTGCCAGGAGAATCAACAACCACAGATTTGTAGATACCACTGTAATGGCAGAAAGTGAAGAGGAACTAAAGCACCTCTTGATGAGGGTGAAAGAAGAGAGTGAAAAAGCTGTATTAAAACTCAGCATTCTGAAAATGAAGATCATAGCATCCGATCCCATCACTTCATGGCAAATAGAAGAGGGAAAAAGTGGAAATAGTGACAGATTTTATATTCTTGGGCTGCAGAATCACTGCTAACGGTGACTGCAGCCATGAAATTAAAAGATGCTTGCTCCTTGAAAGCTGTGACAAATGTAGACAGTGAATTAAAAGCAGAGCCATCTCTTTGCCAACAAAGATCTGTATAGTCAAAGCTATGGTTTTTCCAGTCGTTTTGTATGGATGTGAGAGTTGGACCATAAAAAACAGTTGAGTGTTGAAGAATTGATGCTTTCGAATTGGGATGCTGGAGAAGACTTGAGACAAGTCCCTTGGATAGCAAGGAGATCAAACCACTCAATCCTTAAGGAAATCAACCTTGAATATTCATTGGAAGGAATGATGCTGAAGCTCCAGTGCATTGGCCACCTGATGCAAAAAGCTGACTCATTGGAAAATATCCTGATGCAGACAAGAGGAGAAGGGGGTGATAGAGGATGAAATGATTTGATGTCATCATCGATGCAATGAACAGGAGTTCGTACAAACTCTGGAGATAGTGAAAGACAGGGAATCCTGGCATGATGCAGTCTGTGGGGTTGCAAAGAATCAGACGTGACTTAGCGACAGAACAACAACAACAATGATCATTACTGCAGATAGCATTTTAATTTCAAATTTTGTTTTCACTGATCTTATCCTTACTTCAAAGATGTTTATTTTTTTTTTTTGACTCCCAGAATATTGTTAATAGTAGCGTTAAATATATTTTAATTGGAAATGACCTCTCCTCTTGTGCTATGTTAAAGTAAACATTTATTTGGATGCAGGAGATCTGGTTGAATTCTTTGCCATTATGGTTAAGTGCTGTGTAACCATGGGT
This sequence comes from Bubalus kerabau, assembly GCF_029407905.1. Taxonomy (NCBI): domain Eukaryota; kingdom Metazoa; phylum Chordata; class Mammalia; order Artiodactyla; family Bovidae; genus Bubalus; species Bubalus kerabau. Next base: position 116,204,646 of record NC_073625.1, on the reverse strand, counting down.
ATTTAACCTCTTCAACCTCGGTTTCATGATTTTTTTTTTTAATTTATATTTTTAATTGGAGAAAAATTTCTTTTCATTGTTGCGTTGGTTTCTGCTGTACGCTGCCAATCAGCCATATTTATACATATCTTACCTCCCTTTTGAGCCTGCCTCTCATCCCCTCTCCCCATTCCATCCCTCGAAGTCATCACAGAATGCCAAGCTGGGCTTCCTGTATTATATAGCAACTTCTCGCCAGCTATCTGTTTTACACATGATAGTGTGTATATGTTAATTCTGCTTTCTCCATTTGTCCCTCTCTTTTCTTCCCCCACTGTATCTACAGGTCTGTTTTCCAAATCTGTGTTTCTATTCCTTCCTAGCAAATAGATTCATTAATACTGTTTTCTAGATTACAGATTTATGTGTTAATATATGGTATTTGTTTGTCTGTTTCCAACTTACTTACTTCACTTTGTATAACAGTTTTTGGGTTCATCCACCTCACTAGAATTGACTCAAATTTTTTCTTTTGTATGACTAATATTCCATTGTATATATGTACCACATCTTCTTTATCCATTCATCTGTCAATGGGCTTAGGTTGCTTCCATATCCTAGCTATTGTAAACAGGGCGGCTATGAACATTGGGGTACATGTATCTTTTTCAGTTGTGGTCTTTTCAGGGTGTATGCCCAGTAGTGGGATAACTGAGTTATATGGTAGTTTTATTCCAGAGTTTTAAAGTAATCGCCATACTGTTCTCCATAGTGACTGTATCACTTTACATTTCCATCAGTGAAACAACTGACAAAAGATTTATTTCCAAAGTATATAAGCAGCTCATATAGCTCAATACCAGAAAAACAAAGAGCCCAATCAAAAAATGGGCAGAAAACCTAAACACAAACTTCTCCAAAGAAGACTTACAGATGGCCAAGAAACACATGAAAAGATGCTCAGCATCACTCATTATTAGAGAAATGCAAATCAAAACTACAGTGAGGTATCACTTCACACCAGTCAGAATGACCATCATCAAAAATATACAAACAATACATGCTGGAGAGGATATGGAAAAAAGGGAACCCTCTTGCACTGTTGGTGGGAATGTAAATTGATTCAGTTTCATCATTTGTAGATTGGAGACAAACAATAGTCCCTTCCCAGGTAATTGTGTGTGTAGGATTTTCTTTCTTAACCATGTGGATTGACTACACTGATTGTGAAATTTTTAAGATTTTGGCATAATTTTTGGTGAAAGTAGAAATAGAAAATCATTCTAGAAAGACTTGGTTAGGGTAGTTTCTGGGATAGTAGGTTTGAATTTGGAGGGTTTCCTTTCCTCCTCAGGATAGATCTGGTCATGAAAAGTACACTCTTGAGTTCTAATAAATGAATTTTTCAAAGCAGGTAGTGTAAATTAAACAAAGTTTGTCTACTTTGTTACTGAGTCAAAATTCTAAGCGTATTCATAGAAATCTCTTGCCTGAAACAAAGTTTTTTCCTTTCCTATTTTTTTTTAACACTGTTCAGAAAGTATCATTAAATCATAAAAATAAGAACTAACGTAAAAGTAGAATTTGACTGAATACTTTCAAATGTGATTCAATGAAAAATGCTAAAGGCCTTGAAGCATTTTTCCTCTCAGATTCTTAGAGCCATCACGGTTTGGTGGTGGTGGTGATGAGAAACAGCAGGGGGTAGCACAGTAGGTTCTGGAGGCCTGGTTGTGGTGGTGGTTTACTTGCTCAGTTGTGTACTGACTCTTTGTGACCTATGGACTGTAGCCCGCCAGGCTTCCCTGTCCGTGGGATTTCCAAGGCAAGAATACTGTTTCCTTCTCCAGGGGATCTTCTGGATCCAGGGATCAAACCGGAGTGTTCTGCATTGCAGGGAAATTCTTTACGCCTGAGCCACAGACCATTATGAAGGCTTTGGTTCTGCCACTTACTAGTTTTGTAACCTTTGGTCAGTTTTTTCTTCTTTAAAATGTGAATAAATATTAGCACCTACATCATAGATTTGTTTTTTTTTTTTATTGAGTTAATATCTGCAGAGATGTAGCAACATTATTGACCAAAGTCCAAAGCATATACTATTCATTGTATTCTTAAGTGTGGAACCAACATTAAAAGATCACTTCTTCTCTTTTGGAAAAATAACAAAGGGAGAATTAATTGATCCCTGCTTTGATTTTTCCTGTGATAAATTGCTTAGACTTCAGTTATAGCACTTAACACTTTGCATTATCATCACTAACATTATCTGTTGTATGTTTATTTACTCTCCAAGCTAGATTAGGAACTCCTTTGGGAAGAGACCACAGTATTTTAATGCATGTCTTAGAAATCTTAGGTAGTATTGCATATACATATCAGGTGATCAAAAATGTTGATTCAGTTAATGACAGAAATGTCCCAATTAATGACCTGCTGGTAAATGCATTGAAATACTATGGAAGGGTATAGCTAATGGTCCTTGCAAGAAATTTCATTTATTTCTTAATATGTGTTTTGTCTTAATTTGATTATACCTGTGCAAGTGATTATAATCACAGAATAATTAGCCAGCAGAGTCTTAAATCAGAAGAAGTGCTAAGCAGGAATATTCACTCACTCTTTAAGTAGGGGAAGTGGGGCAGGGAAAGAGGAAGATCTTAGCAGCTCACTGGGGTTCGCTTGTGGCTCAGCTGGTAAAGAATCCACCTGCAATGTAGGAGACCTGAGTTTGATTCCTATTTGGGAAGATCCCCTGGAGAAGGGAACGGCTACCCACTCCAGTATTCTGGCCTGGAAATTCCATGGACTGTATAGTCCACGGGATTACAAAGACTTGGACATGACTCAGTGACTTTCACTTTACCTGATCATTAGGTGGTTGTCCAAGTAACTTTATACCGTTCTTTTTGTATTTACAGGGTCTTAGTTTCCAGTCTGGTAGATTCTTTTCCCAGTTCTTAGTGGAGAGGAGTGGCAGAGGGGAAAGAGGGATAGAGACACTTGGAAGGAGAAGTGAAATTGGTAGATGGTGCTAAATAATTTAGGTTTCTAGAGACAGAGACTGTGTGGTCTGTGAGTTAGGGAAAATTGTGCGTTTCCATGGTAGGAAAGGTTGTGATAGGAAAGACATTCCAAAATTTCTGTTTATAGATTTAGACTTTGAGGTTATATTATTCTGTACATCTGGGGGAATGTGTGTATTTAGAAGTGAAACATGTTTCCCTTTCCTTCTTGCTTCACTATTTTTCTTTCTTTCTCTTTTAACATATCTAGTTATAGTTTTTCATGTGTGACAGCTTTAATTTGGGGCTTTCAATAAAACGTGATGCAGGAAAGTAAGTAGACTTTTTGTGAAAATGTTTTCAACAGAATATTAGCATTTCAAAAACATTTGTTCAGCTGTATATGTTACCATTATTATATGATGACGTAAGTAATATCTTGATTGTTGACTTGATATATCCTATGAACTTTAAAAGACTTGTAATGTAATACCAAAGTTTATAATTTGAAGATTTTTTATTTACTGTATATAGATAGAGTTTACCATGCAACTTTATTCCTGTGAACTGTTAGAAATTCTAAACGTTGAATTTAGTAAAGAATGTACAGTGATGAATAGGAATGCAGTGCAGATATAGTTTTGTTTTACTTTACATATTTTTGGTACTGTCTACTACAATAATATAGTTCCATGGCTTTTATCTTTTTGGTGCTAAAGCGATCAGATCAGATCCGATCAGATCAGTCGCTCAGTCGTGTCCGACTCTTTGCGACCCCATGAATCGCAGCACGCCAGGCCTCCCTGTCCATCACCAGCTCCCGGAGTTCACTCAGACTTAGGTCCATCGAGTCAGTGATGCCATCCAGCCATCTCATCCTCTGTTGTCCCCTTCTCCTCCTGCCCCCAATCCCTCCCAGCATCAGAGTCTTTTCCAGTGAGTCAACTCTTCTCATGAGGTGGCCAAAGTACTGGAGTTTCAGCTTTAGCATCATTCCTTTCAAAGAAATCCCAGGGCTCATCTCCTTCAGAATGGACTGGTTGGATCTCCTTGCATTCCAAGGGGCTCTCAAGAGTCTTTTCCAACACCACAGTTCAAAAGCATCAATTCTTTGGCGCTCAGCCTTCTTCACAGTCCAACTCTCACATCCATACATGACCACAGGAAAAACCATAGCCTTGACTAGACGAACCTTTGTAGGCAAAGTAATGTCTCTGCTTTTGAATATGCTATCTAGGTTGGTCATAAGTTTCCTTCCAAGGAGTAAGCGTCTTTGAATTTCATGGCTGCAGTCACCATCTGCAGTGATTTTGGAGCCCAGCAAAATAAAGTCTGACACTCTTTCCAGTGTTTCCCCATCTATTTCCCATGAAGTGATGGGACCGGATGCCATGATCTTCGTTTTCTGAATGTTGAGCTTTAAGCCAACTTTTTCACTCTCCACTTTCACCTTCATTAACAGGCTTTTTAGTTCCTCTTCACTTTCTGCCATAAGGGTGGTGTCAGCTGCATATCTGAGGTTATTGATATTTCTCCCGGTAATCTTGATTCCAGCTTGTGCTTCTTCCAGTCCAGCGTTTCTCATGATATACTCTGCATATAAGTTAAATAAACAGGGTGACAATATACAGCCTTGACGTACTCCTTTTCCTATTTGGAACCAGTCTGTTGTTCCATGTCCAGTTCTAACTGTTGCTTCCTGACCTGCATACAAATTTCTCAAGAGGCAGATCAGGTGGTCTGGTATTCCCATCTCTTTCAGAATTTTCCACAGTTGATTGTGATCCACACAGTCAAAGGCTTTGGCATAGTCAATAAAGCAGAAATAGATGTTTTTCTGGAATTCTCTTGCTGTTTCCATGATCCAGCGAATGTTGGCAATTTGATCTCTGATTCCTCTGCCTTTTCTAAAACCAGCTTGAACATCAGGAAGTTCACGGTTCACATATTGCTGAAGCCTGGCTTGGAGAATTTTGAGCATTACTTTACTAGCGCATGAGATGAGTGCAGTTGTGTGGTAGTTTGAGCATTCTTTGACATTGCCTTTCTTTGGGATTGGAATGAAAACTGCCCTTTCCCAGTCCTGTGGCCACTGCTGAGTTTTCCAAATTTGCTGGCATATTGAGTGCAGCACTTTCACAGCATCATCTTTCAGGATTTGGAATAGCTCAACTGGAATTCCATCACCTCCACTAGCTTTGTTCGTAGTGATGCTTTCTAAGGCCCACTTGACTTCACATTCCAGGATGTCTGGCCCTAGGTGAGTGATCACACCATCGTGATTATCTGGGTCGTGAAGATCTTTTTTGTACAGTTCTTCTGTGTATTCTTGCCATCTCTTCTTAATATCTTCTGCTTCTGTTAGGTCCATACCATTTCTGTCCTTTATCGAGCCCATCTTTGCATGAAATGTTCCTTTGGTATCTCTGATTTTCTTGAAGAGGTCTCTAGTCTTTCCCATTCTGTAGCTAAAGCTATAGAAAATACATATTTAAAAGTAGTTATAGGTAATTGAGAGGAATGGCATATATGCTCTTTTAAATGCTTGGGAACAAAACTTTGAGGCAGGCAATTAAGAGGTTAGTAGAAATAAATTATTTTAAATAGGTTTTTTGTTGTTGTTGTTGATGATGACTAGTTTAGCAAAGCTACTGACTGGCTAAGGGCTAGAAAATGCTGAATTATCAGAAAGGCTGTTGTAATCCCTTGATGAAATTGTGTTAAACGCAACTTTGGATTAATATACTTGGTTGTTTTCTGAAGAGTTATAGTTTATTTGTTCTGCTTTTATTATTATAATTTTATTGATTTGCAAGATATTTATTAAGCCCTAAGAATGTGTTTGGGTTATTATATAAAATGCTTAATTATTTCTGAATAATGGTTATAATTGGCCTGAATTTGTTTCTAATAAAATTTCAGGTTTCAGTCCTCATTACCTCCATTTCATATACTGGGAAAGCATATCGCAGTTGCAGGAAGAAAATTATATATGTCCAATATCGATGCAGTACCAACATAGAGTGTTAACTTTATATTAGTTGCTATAAGATTGATTATAGCATGACATTAAAAAAAATCTGTGGACGATTTTAACGTTATTAAACACCTTTGTCTTGAAAATTTTAAATACTTAACATTTTTGTAGTTTCAAAAGCAAATGTTTTTAATATAATTAGACTTTTGAGATGAGGGAAATGTTACTGTGAGATTTCATCAGGAATAGAACTGTTTGAGTAATTGAGAACATCAACGTACAATTTTAGTGAAGTACATTTTGTGTCCTCCTATTTTAAGTTGTTGATGGTAATTCTAGTTTATTGCCCTGATTTTAAAGAAATCCTAATCCTTAGCTAGAAGTTAAATTTGAAAAAGTCCAATTAGTGCCTGGGTCATTTTTTCATGAAATCATTTAGCACTGATGGATCATTACAGTTGCGCTGTTCTAAGTGAACTAATATTATTTAATCCATGAAAAGACTTTTGTCTGATTTAGCACATTTTGATATAACTGTTATAACTGTTTTATCTGGCTTTAAGAATGTATCTAATCATGATTTTTTTGAGGGGAATAACCTGTATTTTTGTACTTTTACAGGCTAGAGGGAGGAACCAACAGCTTGGAAATTCGACCAAGTGATCTGGCGGGATGGGCATTTTCCTGACCTATTTTGTAGAGGTAATCTAGCACTGTTTTCTTCACTCTTACCTATGATTGATGGCTATATACTTGAACATGAACATACCTGTCACAGCTGTTGGATAGTACTCTGCTTTTCCTGGATAATCCCTTTTCTTTTATACTTAAATATTCCTGCAGTGCAGGAGGCCCTGGTTCGATTCCTGGGTGGGGAAGATCCCTTGGAGAAGGGATAGGCTACCCACTCAAGTATTCTTGGGTTTCCCCGGTGGCTCAGCTGGTAAAGAATCTGTCTGCAGTGTGGGAGACCTGGGTTCCATGCCTGGGTCAGGAAGATCCCCTGGAGGAGGGCGTGGCAACCCACTCCAGTATGCTTGCCCTGTGGACAGAGAGCCTGGCAGTCTATAGTCCATGGGTCACAAAGAGTCAGACACGGCTGAGCGACTAAGCACACAGCACAGCATGAATATTACATATGGATACCATGATATGAACATCTATACATAGGAAATAATTGATGTTATTAGTTCTCTTTGATGAAAACCATTATCTTTTCTCACTTAACAAGATTATCTGCATTTCTCTTTTTTAGGCCCAAAGTCCCTTATATTAGGAAGACCCAAAATCTTCTCCTGTCTTGTTGGGCTATGTTGGTACATGTATTAGACCTGTGCTTTTATCTTTTAAAGTGAAAGAAAATTAAACATGAACAGTATTTAGGGTAATTACATGTGGCACATATTCTCATGTCATTATTAATGATCATAACAGTTCTAAGATTCTCATCTTCACCAGACGCTAGCTCAAATCCAGCTCTTGATCTTGGATTTCCAACTTGTGGAACTGTGAGAAGTAAATGCTTATTTAAGCCACCTGGTCTTGGATATTTTTGTTTTAGCAAGGAGCCTGTTCTTAATCCATGTGTATCCATGTAATCTGCCTCTTGAGAAATTTGTATGCAGGTCAGGAAGCAACAGTTAGAACTGGGCATGGAACAACAGACTGGTTCCAAATAGGAAAAGGGGTATGTCAAGGCTGTATATTGTCACCCTATTTATTTAACTTCTATGCAGAGTACATCATGAGAAACGCTGGGCTGGAAAAAGCACAAGCTGGAATTAAGATTGCCGGGAGAAATAACCTCAGATACGCAGATGACACCACTCTTATGGCAGAAAGTGAAGAGGAACTAAAAAGCCTCTTAATGAAGGTGAAAGTGGAGAGTTGGCTTTAAAAAAGAAAAAAAAAAGTTTGCTTAAAGCTCAACATTCAGAAAACAAAGATCATGGCATCCGGTCCCATCACTTCATGGGAAATAGATGGGGAAACAGTGGCAAGAGTGTCAGACTTTATTTTGCTGGGCTCCAAAATCACTGCAGATGGTGACTGCAGCCATGAAATTCAAAGACGCTTACTCCTTGGAAGGAAAGGATGACCAACCTAGATAGCATATTCAAAGGCAGAGACATTACTTTGCCAACAAAGGTTTGTCTAGTCAAGGCTATGGTTTTTCCTGTGGTCATGTATGGATGTGAGAGTTGGACTGTGAAGAAGGTTGAGCGCCGAAGAATTGATGCTTTTGAACTGTGGTGTTGGAGAGGACTCTTGAGAGTCCCTTGGACTGCAAGGAGATCCAACCAGTCCATCCTAAAGGAGATGAGCCCTGGGATTTCTTTGGAAGGAATGATGCTAAAGCTGAAACTCCAGTACTTTGGCCACCTCATGTGAAGAGTTGACTCATTGGAAAAGACTCTTATGCTGGGAGGGATTGGGGGCAGGAGGAGAAGGGGATGACAGAGGATGAGATGGCTGGATGGCATCACTGACTCGATGGACGTGAGTCTGAGTGAACTCCGGGAGTTGGTGATGGACAGGGAGGCCTGGCGTGCTGCGATTCATGGGGTCACAAAGAGTCGGACACGACTGAGCGACTGATCTGATCCATGCTATACGCCTGGATGATCACAGTGAACATTCCTCTGGCCTTCAGTTCAGTTCAGTTCAGTTTAGTTCATTCGCTCAGTCATGTCCGACTCTTCCCAACCCCATGAATTGCAGCACGCCAGGCCTCCCTGTCCATCACCAATTCCTGGACTTCACTCAAACTCACGTCCATCGAGTGGTGATGCCATCCAGCCATCTCATCCTCTGTCGTCCCCTTCTCCTCCTGCCTCCAATCCCTCCCAGCATCAGAGTCTTTTCCAATGAGTCAACTCTTCGCATGAGGTGGCCAAAGTACTGGAGTTTCAGCTTTAGCATCAGTCCCTCCAATGAACACCCAGGACTGATCTCCTTTAGGATGGACTGGTTGGATCTCCTTGCAGTCCAAGGCACTCTCAAGAGTCCTCTCCAACACCACAGTTCAAAAGCATCAATTCTTCGGTGCTAAGCTTTCTTCACAGTCCAACTCTCATATCCATACATGACTACTGGAAAAACCATAGCCTTGGCTAGACGGACCTTTGTTGGCAAAGTAATGTCTCTGCTTTTGTATGCTGTCTAGGTTGGTCATAACTTTCCTTCCAAGGAGTAAGCATCTTTTAATTTCATGGCTGCAGTCACCATCTGCATTGATTTTGGAGCCCAGAAAAATAAAGTCGGACACTCTTTCCACTGTTGCCCTATCTATTTCCCATGAAGTGATGTGACCAGATGCCATGATGTTCGTTTTCTTAATGTTGAGCTTTTAGCCAATTGTTTCACTCTCCTGTTTCACTTTCATCAAGAGGCTTTTTAGTTCCTCTTCACTTTCTGCCATAAGGGTGGTGTCATCTGCATATCTAAGGTTATTGATATTTCTCCTGGCAATCTTGATTCCAGCTTGTGCCTCCTCCAGTCCAGCGTTTCTAATAATGTACTCTGCATAGAAGTTAAATAAGCAGGGTCACAATATACAGCCTTGATGTACTCCTTTTCCTATTTGAAACAAGTCTGTTGTCCCATGTCCGGTTCTAACTGTTGCTTCCTGACCTGCATATAGGTTTCTCAAGAGGCAGGGTCGGTGGTCTGGTATTCCCATCTCTTTCAGAATTTTCTACAGTTTATTGTGATCCACACAGTCAAAGGGTTTGGCATAGTCAATAAAGCAGGCAATGGCACCCCACTCCAGTACTCTCGCCTGGAAAATCCCATGGACGGAGGAGCCTGGTAGGCTGCAGTCCATGGGATTGCTAAGAGTCGGACACGACTGAGCGACTTCACTTTCACTTTTCACCTGAATGCATTGGAGAAGGAAGTGGCAACCCACTCCAGTGTTCTTGCCTGGAGAATCCCAGGGACAGAGGAGCCTGTTGGGCTTCCGTCTTTGGGGTCGCGCAGAGTCGGACACGAATGATGCGACTTAGCAGCAGCAGCAGATGTTTTTCTGGAACTCTCTTGCTTTTTCTATGATCCAGCAGATGTTGACAATTTGATCTCTGGTTCCTCTGCCTTTTTTAAAACCAGCTTGAACATCTGGAAGTTTATGGTTCACTTATTGCTGAAGCCTTGCTTGGAGAATTTTGAGCATTACTTTACTAGCGTGTGAGATAAATGCAGTTGTGCGGTAGTTTGAGCATTCTTTGGCATTGCCTTTCTTTGGGATTGGAATGAGAACTGACCTTTTCCAGTCCTGTGGCCCCTGCTGAGTTTTCCAAATTTGCTGGCATATTGAGTGCAGCACTTTCACAGCATCATCTTTGAAGATTTGAAAGAGCTCAACTGGAATTCCATCACCTCCATTAGCTTTGTTCGTAGTGATGCTTTCTAAGGCCCACTTGACTTCACATTCCAGGATGTCTGGCCCTAGGTGAGTGAGCACACCATCATGATTATCTGGGTCGTGAAGCTCTTTTTTGTACAGTTCTCCTGTGTATTCTTCTTGCCACCTCTTCTTAATATCTTCTGCTTCTGTTAGGTCCATACCATTTCTGTCCTTTATTGAGCTCATCTTTGCATGAAATGTTCCCTCTGCCCTTAAGGATGGACATTTCATTGATTCAACCAAAGGCAATTATGTTGAATGAGAAACATAACTCTTTATTTCCCCTGGGTTTGGAGCTGTGAAGTTACAAGCTTCTCCTGCCACTACAGTGAAGATTTGCCCAAGAATAGACCAATATAGAGAAAAACAGCATCAAGACATGGCAAAACCAGGTGCTGATATAAGTCCTTAGATCCACCTGTGGTTGGAGTCTTCTTGGTTGTGTCAGCCAGTAAATCCCACTTTTAACTACTTTCTGTTCTGTTACTTGAAACCAAAAGAGTCCTGATTAATATGTAGAATGAGGGTAATGACTTGATGGTGACTTAATAAATTGGAACCTTTATAATTATGCATTTGTGTTTGAATAAATGCATATGTCGTAAAAAAAATTCTACGATTCTCATAAATTTTGTTTTGAGGATTCTTTTAAAATGAAGATGTGAAAATATTAGCAGTTTTAATGGTCATATTTTAAGATTTCATTTAACATTTTTTACTTCTTTCTTAGGTTTATTATAAGAGGAATAGACACTTAAGCTGTAGAGAATGTTATAAAAAAATTTAAAAAGGCTCTCCTCATTCCCATTCACTGTTAACATTTGTGTGTGTATGTATCATTCCATATATCTTCCATACATGTGTATATGTATACATATATTTACATAATCAGTATAAAAATGAAATCACAGCATACATATTGTTTAGCAAAAATACCGTTTTTGTTGTTAATTTCTGTACCTTTGCATATAATCCTTCTCATTTCATTCTATGTAATATTCCAATATGTTGATGTACCATAATTATTTTAACTAGCCTCCTATTTATGAATATTTAGGGGTTTTTTTGTAGTATTAAATGGGAATATAGTGAATATTCTTGGATACATTTTTGCACATGTTTAAAAATACTTTTGCAGTATAAATTCCTAAGGAAAAAATTGTTGGGTCAAAAAGTGTGTACATTTAATAATTTGTGGTTGACTTGCCTAACTAAAAAGGTGGTCCCTACATCAGTAGTGTGGGAAAATGGGGATCTCTCTATCTCTTTGATGATACTAGCTAGTGTCAAACTTTTTAATGTTTGTCAGGTTTTTGTTAGTATTGATTTTCAAAATTTCATTATGAGTTTCAGCATTTTTTCCCCATTGTTATTGGCCATATGTATATTTTCAGTGATCTTTTTGGTCATGTGTTTGGTCATGTGTTACTCAGTTTTTGCTTATCTTTTGATTTTGCTTTTACCTTGTAGACATTTTAATTTTGTGTGATTGAATTTAGTTATCTTTTTATTCATGGTCAAGGGTAGGGGAGGCGGTTTCCTGTGTAAGGTTTAAAAGGTCTTTACCACTGATTGTAGGACTCATTTTTCCTTCCATATTGTAACATCTCTGAAAGACATGAATTTTTGTCTTGTCATAGTTTGGCATGGTTTTTTTCTTAGTAACATAAAATAGTGTTTCTTAGAATTGGTAGTTTTAGATTCAGTGAACTTGAAAAATTGTATGGGTTTTCTATTTTTATGGTTTAAATTGTTTAAAATCTTTTTGATTTATATTGAATATTTTTGGTATAAGCAGTAAATGGAGAGATCAGCTTTACTGTTTTCCAGATGGCTAACCATTTGTCCTCATTCCAGTTATTGAATGATACGTTTCTTTTCTACATATTTGAAATGCCACATTTATCATATACTGAATTTCCATGTTTTTGGGGAAGGCAGAGTCTGTTTCTGAAATCATTTCTGTTCATTTCATCTGCCTGCTTGTTTTTTGTGCTGATAGTTCTGAGAATTCTATAAAGGAACTGCTTAGAAACTCAATTTTACATAAATGATTTTTTATTAGAATTAATAGAATTAGGGCTATTGAAGAAAAGGTGTATGTTCACCATAACAACTAAAAAGATAAAATGCCTGTGATAAATCTAACTTGAAAAAAAAAGTTTAAACTACTGAGGGATAGGAAAGAAAATACGATTAATTCAAATTTTTGATAGATATGATCGAAAGTTGTCATTTCACTATAGAAATATAATTGATTTTTCTTTATTGATCTAATCTCTTGTGGCCTTGCTGAACTGCTTATTATTATTAGTCCTTGTAACTTTTTTTGTGGATTTATTAGGAAATTTCTACATATGAAATCACATCACTAGAGGTTTATTTCTTGTTTTCTAATTTAGATGTCTTTGCTTAATTGGTTGGTTGATTTTGCCTACTTGGTTTTACTAGTTAGAACCTGTAGTACAGTGTTGAATAGAAGCGGTGAAAATGTACATTCTGGTTTTTAGGAGGATAGCGTTCAGTGTTTAACCATTAAACATGATATTAGGTTTTTTGTAGATACCTTTTATCAGTTTGAGGAGGTTCTCTTCTGGTCTTAGTTTGTTTAGATTTTTTTGGTCATGAGTAAATGTTGAATTTTGTCAAGATCTTTCTTTTATGTTTATTGAGATAGCCATGTAGCTTTTGTCCTTTATTCTTTTAATATGGTGTATTATATTAATTGATTTTCAGATGTTAAACTAGCCTTGCTTTCATGGGATAAATGTTACTTGGTCTTGGTGTATAGGCCTTTTTTTAAAATCCGTTGCTAGATTCAGTCTGCTAATACCTTGTAAGCATATTGTATCTGTTGATGAGAGACACTGGAGTGTAGTTTTCATCTGATGTCTTTGTATCAACTCTAGCCTTACTGATGAAGTCGGAAGATGTACCCTCTCCCTTTTTTTCATGAAGGAGTTTATGAAGGATCGGTGTTTCCTCTGTAAATATTTGATAGAATTCATCAGCGAAGCCATTTCTTTTGAGGGGGCTTTTTAAATACTAAGTCTGTTTGTTCAGATTTTTCTGTTTCCTCTTTAGTTAATGTGTCAGTAGCATGTGTCTTTTAAGAAGTTTTATAAAAGTTGTTTAATTTCTTGGCACTTATTTGTTTATAGTATTCCTTCCCTTATAAGCTTTAAATTTTTGTGAGGTCAGTGTTAATATCCCTTCTTTCATTTCTAATTTTGTTAGCTTTTCTTTTTTCTTTTTTTTTTTTAATTTATTTTTAATTGGAGGATAATTGCTTTATAATGTTGTGTTGATTTCTGCCATATGACAGCATGAATCAGCCATAAGTGTGTGTGTGTGTGTCCTGGTTTTTTTTCTCTTTTCTGTAGGTCAGTTTTCGTAAAAGTTTGTAAATTTTGAGTGTTTTTAAAAGAACCAAGTTTTTCTCTATTTTTCTGTTTTGTATTTCATGTATTTCTGCTCTAAATTTTGAATATTTTTTTCAGCTTGCTTTATGGTTTAGTTTGCTCTTTTTCTGGTTTATTGAAATGGAATCATGTCATTGATTTGAGATTCCACTTTTTTTCAAATATATAAAAGTATATCATTCCTTCTCAGTACTGCTTTAGCTGCATCCCATTAATTTTGGTATGTTTGTTTTATTTATTCAGTTAAAAGTATTCACTAACATCTCTTTTAATTTCTTCTTTGAGGTATGTACTATTCAGAATTGTGAAGTTTAATTTTCAAATACTTGATAATTTTCCAGTTGATAGCTACTTAATTCTAATTTAGTTGATATCTACTTAAATTTTCTTATGGTTGGAAAACATTGTATGACTTAAGTCCTTTTACATTTTTAAGGCTTGTTTAATGGTCTAGCCTTTGATCTGTCCTGAAGAGTGTGTGCTTGGAAATTATTTTTTATGTTGTTATTGGAGTTTTGTATATATGCCAGCTAGGTCTAATCGACTGAGTGTGTTGTTCTGTTTTCAGGTTTTCTGTATCTTTGTTAATTTGCTGTTTTTATTCTATCAATTATTTAGAGTGTAGTATTGAAATCTCCAGTGATAATTTGTTGAATTTTCTGTTTTCTTTTTAATAATATTGTTTCATTATTTTAGGGTTTATAATTGTTACAATACTTTATTGACTATCATTAGAAAGAGATATCTTTCTTCATCTTTAGTATTTGTCTTAAAGTCTGTTTTGTCTAATTCTAATGTAACCACTCCACCTATCTTATGGTTACTCTTGCCATGGGGGTGGGAGTGGGGTGTGTGTTGGGGGTGTGTGTCCGTCCTTGTTCCCCATCTTTTTTCTTTCAGTCTTGAATTTAAAGTATGTCTCTTGCTGGCAGTACATGGTTGAATCTTGTGTTTTTTTGTCCAGTCTGACAGGCTCTACCTTTCCATTGGGCTGTTGAGACATTCATATTTAATTATGGACTTTGTTGGATTTCCATTTGCCATTTGCTTTATGTATATCTCATGGGTTTTGTTTCTCAGTGCTTCCTTACTGCCTTTTGAATTAAATGTCTTTTAGTATGCCATATTAGTTACTCTGTTGGTGTTTTTTCTAAATATAATTTAAGATATTTTCTTTGTGGTTGCTATGATATTTACATTATACATTTTAACATTAAATAGACCACCTGATCTGCCTCTTGAGAAATTTGTATGCAGGTCAGGAAGCAACGGTTAGAACTGGACATGGAACAACAGACTGGTTCCAAATAGGAAAAGGAGTTCGTCAAGGCTGTATATTGTCACCCTGTTTATTTAACTTATATGCAGAGTACATCATGAGAAACGCTGGACTGGAAGAAACACAAGCTGGAATCAAGATTGCCTGGAGAAATATCAATAACCTCAGATATGCAGCTGACACCACCCTTATGGCAGAAAGTGAAGAGGAACTCAAAAGCCTCTTGATAAAAGTGAAAGTGGAGAGTGAAAAAGTTGGCTTAAAGCTCAACATTCAGAAAACGAAGATCATGGCATCCGGTCCCACCACTTCATGGGAAATAGATGGGGAAACAGTGGAAACAGTGTCAGACTTTATTTTTGGGGGCTCCAAAATCACTACAGATGGTGAGTGCAGCCATGAAATTCAAAGACGCTTACTCCTTGGAAGGAAAGTTATGACCAACCTAGATAGCATATTCAAAAGCGGAGACATTACTTTGCCAACAAAGGTCTGTCTAGTCAAGGCTATGGTTTTTCCTGTGGTCATGTATGGATGTGAGAGTTGGACTGTGAAGAAGGCTGAGCGCCGAAGAATTGATGCTTTTGAACTGTGGTGTTGGAAAAGACTCTTGAGAGTCCCTTGGACTGCAAGGAGATCCAACCAGTCCATCCTAAAGGAGATCAGCCCTGGGATTTCTTTGGAAGGAATGATGCTACAGCTGAAACTCCAGTACTTTGGCCACCTCATGCGAAGAGTTGACTCATTGGAAAAGACTCTGATGCTGGGAGGGATTGGGGGCAGGAGGAGAAGGGGACGACAGAGGATGAGATGGCTGGATGGCATCACTGACTCGATGGACGTGAGTCTGAGTGAACTCCGGGAGTTGGTGATGGACAAGGAGGCCTGGCGTGCTGCGATTCATGGGGTCGCAAAGAGTCGGACACGACTGAGCAATTAAATAAACTTGTTTAATAGTGACACTGAGTCAGTATCAGTAAAATATAGAAACTTCGCTCAGTATAGCTCCATTTTCTGCTTCCTCTATTTTGCCACTGAGGTGAAATGAAGTGAAGTGAAGTTGCTCAGTTGTGTCCAACTCTTTGCAACCCCATGGACTGTCGGCTACCAGCCTCCTCCGTCCATGGAATTTTCCAGGCAAGAGTACTAGAATGGGTTGCCATTTCCTTCTCCAGGGTATCTTCCCAACCCAGGGATTGAACTCGGGTCTCCCGCATTGCAGGCAGACATTTTACTATCTGAGCCACCAAAGAAGTCAATTATGTTTTGCCACTGTTGCTATATATATATATAACATCCATATATGCCATAAACCTGGCAATACAGTGTTAAAAATATTGCTTTATATATACTTATGTCTTTTAAAGATGTTAAGAGAAGAAATGAGAAAAACGTATTTATAGTCTTCTAGCTTAACCCACATATTTACCATTTCTGGTGTTCTTTTCTTCCTGTGTATTTTAAGTGTGGTGTCATTTCCTTTCAACCTGATAGACTTGTTTTAGTATTTCTTGTATGGCATGTTTGTAAAAAATTCTCTGTCTTTGTTCATCTGAGACAGTGTTTATTATGCCTTTATTTTGAAGGGTAGTTTTGTTGCCTTCTTGGTTGACAGGTTTTTTTCTTTTAGCACTTTCAGAATGTGATTCCTCTGTCTTCTGGCCTCTGTTGTTGTTGATTGAAAGTCAGCTGTTAGTAAATTTCTGAGTTAGAGCTCAGGAAAAGCCTGCTGAATTTATGTTGCAAGCATTACTTAACACAGTGTAAGGATGAAAAGACAGCAAAAATATCTTCTTACTTTCTCATCCCCTCATTGTAACAAAGCCCTTAACTGGGAGAACCTTATTCCCCTCTCTTTCCTCTTCCTCCTCCACTTCCCACTTACCATCACCTTATAATATTCAGAGAGCACTTGGATTATGGGTCTGACTAGAGAAATGCTTTCAGATAATCATTAGCCCACATCTCCAGTAGATCAGATCAGTCGCTCAGTCGTGTCCGACTCTTTGCGACCCCATGAATCGCAGCACGCCAGGCCTCCCTGTCCATCACCAACTCCCGGAGTTCACGGGATGGAGTTGTAAAGTGCTTTTATAATACAGTATTATTGTTAAAGGAAAAAAAAAAAAGAAAGCTGTTAATCATGTTGATGGTTCTCTGCTATACTGAGTAATTTTTCTCCTTATGCTTGCATGATTTTTTTCCTTGTGTTTGTTCTTAACAGTTTTGACTATGATGTGTCTAGGTGTCTATCTTTGTAATTATTCTCCGTGAGATTCATTGAACTTCTAAGACCTATAGATGTGATTTCTACTGAAAAATCTAATTTGGGAGGTTTTTGGTTGATGTTTTATTAAAAAAAAACCTTATTTCCTGCCCTTACTCTCCTCTCCTTTGGAACTTCAGAAATGTTGGTAAGTTGGTTGCTGAGGCTCTGTTCAATTTTCTACAACTTTTCTTTCTTCACTGTCCTTCAGATTGGATATTTTCTACTGATATATCTTCAAGGTCATAGATTTTCTTCTGCCGTCTTGAATCGTGTAGTGAAGTTTTTGTTTTAGTTATTTTACTTTTCGGCTTCAGAGTTTCCATATGGTTCTTTTACATAAATGCTGTACCCTTACTGAAAATTTTTTTATTTGTTGATTGTTTTCATAATTAAACATTAAAGATGGGGTCAGTTAAAATTTTTAACATGTTTATAATGGATATTTTGAAATCTTTGCTTAAACCAACATCTGGGGATACTCAGAAACCATTTGTAGCAGTTGCTATTTTTTATTAATGTGGGTCACATTTTTCTTCCCTCCTGTCCTTCCTTTCTCCCTCCCTCCTTTCCTTCCTTTCTTCCTCCCTCCTCTCCTTTCCTTTCCTTTCTTCCTTCCTCATCTTATAATTTATTGTTGAAAACTGGGCATTTTAGATAACATATTGGAGTAATTTCAGATTGTGACTCCCCCATCCCTACCTGCTTAGGTTATTGTTACTGTTGTCATTTTGGTATTATTTATATCTAATACAATCCTACTGAAATTTTTTTATTTTGAATAAAAGTTTATCCGCTAAAATAGACATGCATGAGTGAATATCCGAGAAAATTCTGAAATGAAAGGGTACTGAGAGGTAAATAACTTTGTCAGAATTTAAACTTAAAAAAAATATGGATACAGTGTTGAAATGTTTTAAAAAGTGAATTAGTGTTTTACTTTCTGAAGTATGCTTCCCTGATGGCTCAGACGGTAAAGAATCTGTCTACAATTCAGGATACCTGGGTTTGATCGTTGGGTTGAGAAGATCCCTGGAGGAGGAAATGGCAACCCACTCCAGTATTCTTGCCCGGAGAATCCCATGGACAGAGGAGCCCGGTGGGCTAGAGTCCATGGGGTCGCAGTCAGACACGACCGAGTGGCTAACACTTTCCCTTTTTCTGAAGTACAAAGATGGACTTATTACTGGTATGTTTTAGGTGAGAAAGACTGTTCTTCTTGCCTTTGCACCACTGTAAAAACAAATCTAAAATCATAGGATGTATCATACACCGTCTGGTCTCAGAGCTTCCTGTGGAGGAGTAAATACAAACTATTCTTTATAGATAGGTAATGTTTTTAAAGACCTCTATGGTAGGAAACTCCATAACCTCTTTAGTGTATTTAGTCTATGCTGAGAAATATTCACTGATAGGAAGTTTTCTTCTTGTATATAGCTTATGATCTTCATTTCTATTTTTGAGGGGTGTGGTATGCAGTCTTCTATTCTCATCTTCTGTCAGCTTTTCTTCTCAGATGACCTTGCTGATTGTATTTCTGTAGCTATTTCATGATTTTAGAACTCTTAATTTTTTTCTATTGTAAATACATGGGCACTCTGTGTAGGACTAGTTCTATTTGTTGTTTGTAAGGCCTAAGATTGTATTTGCTTCTCTCTTTACTTCATAGCCTTTACAAAGCAGATACAGTGTTATGAAGTGATTTTTTAAATCACTTATTTTCTCTCTTGTGAATGTTTAGGTCTGTAACTTTCTGAATTTTCTTCAATATCCCATGTCTCTGAAGTTGTTCATCCCAGATCTAGGCAAATTATTCTGTACAAGGCCAGGATTATTGCAGTTACTCCTCATCACTGTTATATTTTCCCAGTTTCAGATTTAAAAACAAGTCATTGCACTGTTTATTCAGACATAGTTTACTATTTACAAAGAGTGATCACTTCATTATGCATGTGAGTTTGTCCATGTTGTATTTGTACAGTATTTTTTCTCTTCGTAAGTAATGTGTTTTTTGTTTGTTTGTTTTTTTTTTGTAGGAATTGGATGGCATAAGCAATTGAGGTGGTACTGAGGGTTTCTGAAGTCTATGAAAGGTAGAAACTCAACCATGATTTCTTTTTCAACTCTACAGCATTCCCTTCCTTGAAGTCTTCATTTTTACATTAGTCTCAGGTAACTTCAGTACTTAACTTTTCATAATCATGAATAAGTAAATTTTTCTAATATAGAACTTTTTTTTTTTGGCTGCTGGATTTTCATGTTGAGTTTGTGTAATAGTTTCTTTATGTTGTGTTTATATCTGGAAGAAACTTGGGATTTAATTTTTTTTTTTTTTTTTGAGAAAACAGGACTAAGAGAAAATTGATGAATAAAGATATAGTTTTGGGTTTTAAGTTTAACACAGGAAGATCTGTGTAGCTTATTATGTAATCTTAGATGAAATTTAAGTGGGAAGGTGTTTCCTTCTTTAACCCTTTTTCTCAGCAGGCTATTTCGCATTTTTCACCCATCTGTCATCAACACATACACACCCACATTAAGTTTTCCAGAATTTCCAGGAAAGCTATTTTCATACATTGGAAAATTAGATCTGTTAATCAAAGTTAATGGTGTTTGGCATACAATTTTTTAAATGTGAAAGGACATACTAGTTACTGTACATTCTTTCATATTGTATGTTTGTTTATGCCAATATAAGGAAGCAATCATGTAGATAATTTAATAATCATTTATACTAAGTATATTGGTTAAAATTTAGACTTTTCAACTGTAACAGGTGCTTAAAATGGTAGAAATATATTTATGTTTATTTGAAAAGTCCATATAAACAAATTCAGGATTGTCTGGAAGCTCCAGAATCATGACCTATGTCTTAGTCTTGCTTTGCTGTTCTTAATATGTGCCTTCTGTCTTGTGGTCCAAGAAGGTACCATCATGCCTGCCAATAGAAAGAAGGAAAAGGGAAGAACATTCCTTTTCCCTTTAGGAGAGTTATGTATATCATTTCTATTCATATCCCATTGACTGTAACTGTCACATGACCACAGCCAGCTGCAAGGAAGGCTGGAAAACGAGTCTTATCTAGGATCTAGGTCATATGTGTCTCATTTAATGTTTTATTTTTGGGCAAGAAGGAGAGAACAGCATCTAGGGGTCAGCTAGTTGTCTCTTACGTTAGGATTTGTCAGATTTACTTTCTATTTATCTAGTTGCTCTAAAATTAAAATATAATTTTTATCATCTAAGACGTATTAACTCTTGGGCTGTGATAATACTTGGGAAATTGTTCTTACTTGAGTTTTGAGGCAATTTTAGTTTTGTGAATAGTCATCATAGTTCTTTGATTAAATACCGCTAATTTCGATATCATAAGATGGAATAAGGTCTTAAAATTGATTTGAAATAATTCCTTATTTTGTTTCACTGCCATTAGATTGATGTGATTTATTTAATGTTTTTAGACTCTTAAGGCAAGAATGAGGATCTCGGGTGAGATGATCTTTTAGCTACACATAAAGCTAAATGATGTGTAACTGGTTCCTTCTAACTCTAAAAAGTCTCTTATTCTAAATGTTCAGATCTCATCAGAACAACTTATTCCCAGAGACATTATATACTTGTTTTTTTTAGATGAAAAGTATTTCATTGTGATTACATTTTGTGATTCTTACGCCGTTTAAATATTTTATTTAAACAAATATCAAATAGTATGCTTCAAAAGAGAATTTATTAAAGGGTTGGAAATTAGTTGTCAGTTTTCCATTGTATTTTATGTCAACATCAACATGTATTAACCTTGTTACCTTTTTCTGAGATTTAAGATAACAGTTTTGATAAATTAGTATACTTGTATTTATATCAGGCCTCTTGATTTAGCTTTCAGTAAAGGGTTGTAAGACATTGTAGGTATTTTTGGCATTGAAGGTGACGAATACATTTTTAGTTTTATTGTACTTCACAAATAAGGTTTGTACTGATAAGTGAGAACATTTGTCCAGTGTTTAAAAAATGTTGATTTGGATAGTTAACACTTCTCTGTTCTGGAATGAGTCTTTGTTATTATATAGTACATGTTAAAAGTCACTTAGGTGTTTGCACTAGGTAAACTTGTGTACAGGGAAGTTTAGGAAGTATTTTTTATATTCTTTTTAGTATTCAAGGCTAGAAAATTTATAGTTTCCTCAAGATTAATTATTTTTAATATTAATGTTTGAATTTTTGGTATTGGCAAAAAGTGAGATGAATGAAACAGCTAGATTTAGCAGAATGTAGGATTCTGTTTTGCTTGGTTCGTTTTTACCCTTTCCTTCTCCCTTTTAAATGTAGCTGTTTCTCAACCAACAGTTGACATAAGTTTGATGTTTGGTATTTCTAAATAGCACTAATTTCTTATTGTTACGTTGTATTAGAAGACTGGTGACAAGTATTTGGAATGGAGAATATGCTTAGATTCTGCTTTATTTGAGCAGAGCATCAGATATATGGAGATGCCTATTAACTTTGGTTTAAATATTTATAAATTAATTTTCTGTGGTTAGAAAATGATCATAGGTTTTTATTTAGTTGTCATGTTGTATAAGGTGATTTATCTTACTCTGTAAATTCCTTTAGTAAACATCTTTTATTGTCACTGGCACTAATAAGAAAGGCCATTTTGTTTAGCTGTGATTATTATAAATGATCCTCCTATTAGGATGTTTTGAATAGTATCAATTTAAAAATCAGGGGGCATAGTTTACAAGATAAGCTTTGTAGATGCAAGATGGTAGTTATACAAAGGTGATCTGAAGGGGTTTCTGGAGGTAAAATATTCCTAGATAAGAGGTAGGTCTTGTTTTTAAATTAGAGATGAAGCAGTTTTTGCTTAGATCAACATTTTGAAGGATGAGAAGGAATAGAAAACTTAGGAGTGACAAAAGGCAGATTGTTAAATCCGTTTTTATCAAGAGTTTCTTTGTTGCTTTGTAGTACCAATTTGATCTTAAGGCTGATTGATATTTGTATTTGTAATGCTGATGTTTGTAAGGCGTAATTTCTTACTGAATCCTACATAGGTTAGAAATATTACTATCCAAATTAACTGGCATCCTTCAGATGAGTTTGTTGAAAAATACTTTGAATCAGAAGTAATTTGTGAAATCTAGCTTTTTAAAAAAAAATCTGTTTCAGATTCCTTTAAGTACTTCTGTTTTGCCTACAAGTGATTGGGTTCTGGTATAAAAGCAGGCTATTTTTAATTTGGGAGAATATTTGGAGTTGGAAATTACTTTTTTTTTTTTTAGAAAAGAATGATATTTAGGTTTGCCCACTATAATCTGTTTTGACTCATTTAATGTTTTATATTATTCAGTAAATGTTAATGGAAAATAATATTACAGCCAAACTCAGTGAAAGAAACACAAAAGCAATATCTTTAAGTGAGAAATATTTCTTTCATGGTTGAGTACAGATTTAATTAAAGGTGATAAAATGGCAGATGAATATTCACCTGTATTCTGAAGGAGAAATTAGATGCTTTAAGAATTTGAGAAGATTATTGCACGAATCTTCAAATCTGTTTTCAGTTTAAAACATATAGCCCTTTTTTTTCTTGATATAGGTGTATCTTTGGCAAAGCTCCTACATTTATCAGCCATATTCAGGATTGTTTTTAAAATTTCCGAGTGAAAATGGAAAAGTAAAGGAAAGAGAGAGATTTTCCTAAAATAACTTGGTAAAGGTTTGAAGAAAGAGTGGAAGGATTTAGAGGGTGTATAATTCCATGAAAAAAGAATGAAGGAGAAATGCACTGAGGCAGAAGTAGAAAATAGGAATTGTGGAAAGTGTCCATCCCTGATCAAGGAGAAAAGGGATTCTGTGCCACATAGAATTTTCCCATGGTAGCCATGAGATGGGAGTAGCCAACTATGGGGGGTTGGATTGCTTTATCGAGCCAAGCAGTGGTGACAGGATGGCCTCAGTGGGTGGGTGAGAAGAGAATGAGTTGAGCGAGCTCTTAGTGTCCAGGGCCTTTTCAAGACAGGAGGTAGTATGATATGGTAAAATGTGCATTAAACCAAGTAAGTTTGTCTTCAAATCCCAGTTTACCTCCTAGCTATGTAACTTTGGGTGAGCTCCAGTTTCTGCATCTGTTAAATGGGCATATACTGTTAGTGTCTTAAGTGTTAAACTGTAAACATTAAGTGAAGTAACACACCAGTGTGCCCAGCATATTGTCTTACTTATAGTAGATCCTCAGCACATGTTAGTTTTCTTTCTTCTCCAGGTTATGCTAATCTCTGAATTTTGTAATATAGCCTCAAACCTATTAATAAATTTGGAGAGACATTTTCTTCATTCATTGCATAGAATTCCCATAAAAAACCTCAGTAAGCATTTTAAGTGCCTTGTATAATTGATTAAAAATGATTAATAAGGCCCAACTTATTCATATATTATGCTTCTGTTAACTTTGTCCTCTGAAAACAAGCCCAGACTGAGAAAATACTTGTCTCAAATGCTTATATTAAAGCCTATGTGTTTGACTCCTTATTAAAAGCCCTGACTCAAAGCTTATTTACTCTATTTCAACTTATACAAATCGATTAATATAAAGCTTAGTTTCTATTTGGTTGCACACAGTTGATTAGAAAGAAGCATTAAATTAGAAGGTGACAAGAAGGGTCAACTGTCTCTTCTGGAAGACTGGAGAAAGTGATGGCTTATAATTTATATTCTCTTTTTAAGTACTGCAACTGCTGTTAGGCTTACATGTTTAGGATTACTTAATTGGCTGTAACTTGGATTAATTTTATACGACTGAATCAAACATTTTTCAATACTGAAGGATAGTGAGGGTGTGTGTGGGTGTGTGAATGGAGCAGAAAGCTGAATTGTGATCCCTTCAGTATCCCTGTTATTATGTATACCTTCTAGCTTCTCTGGCAGAGGGATGGAGATGGAAGGATTAAACTTGGAAGGAGGAAAAGAATGCAGCGTTTGAAGTAATCTGTTGGAGGGAGAAATTGGCCCGAGGTAGGCCCCTTCCTTCCTTCTGTCTTCCTAAGTTCTGGTTTTTAGTAATCTGTGTTCTGGGTAACTCCAGAAGGAGTGCCATTTCACCTTTAGCTGAGTTATTTCTAGAACATCATTGTCCATCCTGTCTTGGATCTTAATAGCTCTGCGATTTTATATTCTTTGTCAGCTACCCAAACTTCCTTCACATGGAAAATAATGGATCATTATAAGGAGCTCAGGGTGGCTTAGAGCTTATTCCTCCATCTAGTCATTCTTTCCCCCTGTTTGACAGAGGCTCCTGGGAATGTAGATTAGTTATTTATTTTTTTATTCCAGAGCAGCTTTTCATGTAAGAGACATGACTTAAGCATTTTTTTCTTTCTCTCTGCTGTGTAATATTCCATTAATTATATAGACACGTGGGTCAAAAAATAGTTGGCTTTTTGAAGATTTAGCAGAAAGAGACACTTAAATATTCGCATCTTAGTGTGAATTGATAACATCAGTTTCATTTCTTTGTACTTGACTGAATCTTCCTGAAAATACTGAAATTAGAGGGAAAGAAGCCTGTGTTAACTTTTGAGCATGCGTGGAATCTTTTGCAGGGTTTGGGTTTTTGAATGTGCAGTGAAGTGAAGCACATGGGAGCTTTGACTGAGGTCACATAGGAGGTGTAAGGGAGAAATTTAAGGTTGGTGAGAGCTTCAAGGACAGTTAAAAACGTACTTTTCCTGATCATTTTTCTTAGGGTAACTTTGTCCTTTTCCCTTTTACCATGGGGCTTCCCTGGTGGCTCAGATGGTAAAGCATTCGCCCGCAATGAGGGAGACCCGGGTTCTATCCCTGGGTTGGGAAGATCCCTTGGAGAAGGAAATGGCAACTCACTCCAATATTCTTGCCTGGAGAATCCCATGGACAGAGGACCCTGATAGGCTACAGTCCATGGGGTCGCAAAGAGTCAGACAGGACTGAGCGACTTCACTTTCATTTCAGTTTAGTGAAATTAACTTTGTTTGAGAGCCTTGTTTATTTCCTGTCCAGCTTTCTCTGCCCCAACACTGGTTAAGATAACGTGATACGAGTATGGCTCACTTATTTGTCTATATATCTTCTTGATTTTTTCCCCCGTGATTTTTTCCCCCCATGTATCTTGGAGAACTTTTTACCCAGCACATATGGCTGTCTCATTTATTTTAATGGCTAATGTGTATTCCACTGTGTGGCTGAATCATAAGTAAAACAAGTTTTCCATTAGAGGATGCTTAGGCCGTTTCCAGTCTTTTTCCATTAAAAGGTCACATCCTTGTACATAAATCTTTGGTTAATTTTTATGACTAAGCACATAATATAGGATTATATATACTCCTAGCATATATATATATATATATATATATATACTCCTAGCATATATATATATATATATATATATATACTCCTAGTATATATATATATACTCCTAGCAATGAGATTGTTGGTTAGCAGTTTTCATTTTGATAGATATTTCCAAAGCTAACTTTAAAACTGTCAGAGCAGTGTTCCTTGATATTGAAGTCTGTGTTGATATCTTAATATTTTCTGGTATTTCAGGGAAATTGTCTCAGAAACAGTTTCTAGGCCAGCCAGTAACTTGAAATATATAGGTTAATTTGGGGTTAGAGGAATAAGAAACCAAATGTGAAAAAGGAAGATCGATTCCTTTTTCTGTCTATATGGACTGTTTTCAAGAAAATTTTCATAGAGGTCAAGTTTGCCCTTTATTTACGGTGTTTCCACTTCCCATTCCATTTACTATTGAGTTGTGGAATCTTTCTGTTTCAGATGCCTCATTCTGGCACTTTTTTTTTTTTGCATACTTACCTTTCTTCCCCCAAATATTCTGTACCTCCAAAGTATTTTGACTTCCTCAATACCTACTGTTGCAAACTGATGTTAGGGATAAGATTAGTTTTTTAAAAATTAAATTTTTATGTTTGTTTTACTAGGTTTAGTATATGTTAACACACTGTTAGAGGAGTATAGTTGTAAGCATTACGCATATATTAGGATAGGGCTTCCCTCATAGCTCAGTTGGTAAAAGAATCTGCCTGCAATGCAGGATACCCGGGTTTGATTCCTGGGTTGGGAATATCCCTTGTAAATGGGATGGAAATGGAAGGAAATGGCAGGCCACTCCAGTATTCTTGCCTGGAGAATCCCATGGACAGAGAAGCCTGGTGAGGGGTTGCAAGAGTCAGACATGACTTAGCAACTAAACCACCACCACTGTATATTAGGATATACTAATTTTTTTTTAAATTGATGAGGTACATTATAAAAAACATTGGAGATGAGGACCACTGCTTTAAGGAAATGTAGACCTTGCAGTGGGTTAGTAAGTCAGCTTTAACTTTTGGTAATCTTAAAAAAAAAAAGTCTGTCCTAGGTTAGTTTGTCTAATGTCTTTTATTAATGTCTGCTTTTAATGATTACTTCTTTTTACTTCTTCCATATTCTTTAAAAGCTCCCAGGGTGTGTGTGTGTGTGTGTTTAATAATTATGTATGTGGCAATAGCAGATGTCACAGCAGTAAAGGGTGGCTTTGTGTATATATTGGTCCCTTTTGAGTCCTTTAGGAAAACAGTAAATAGATTAGAAGTATATAATTGATTTGGTAAGGATTTCCAAAGAAATAAGCAAATTTTAGCCCTAGGAGACTTAAGTTTATTAGTTGTAGGATAGTTTATTCTCTAAGAAATGTGATAAATAGAATATTTGAAGAGGATAGTTATTTGGTGATGTATTTTAAATATTTGTCATTTAGACTACTAAAATATTTCAAAAAGGGAAATTAAATTCTTGTTCCTTTGTCCAGTATGTCTTCTGGATTTATGATACTACCTGGTTCCAGGGAAGACACAGCAAGTATGAATTACATTTTTCTTTTGTTTATGTTACTGTTTATGTGAGCTGTTTTTAAGCTGTTGTATTTTTGTTGAGTTGCTAAGTCGTATCTGACTCTTTTGCAACCCCATGGACTGTAGCCCACCTGGCTCCTCTGTTCATGGGATTTCCCAGGCAAGAATTTTGGAGTGGGCTGCTGTTTCCCTCTCCAGAGGATCTTCCTGACCCAGGGATTGAACCCGAGTCTCCTGCTTGGCAAACAGATTCTTTACCACTGAGCCACCTGGAAAACCCCATTTTTTGAGCTGTACATTTAAATAAAGTTTTCTCCCTAGACGATGTTAGTAAATGAAAGATTATTTTAGATTTCAGTAGTGTATTTAAATTTAACATTTGAAAGCTGTGATTAAAGTAGTAACCATTACTACCTCATTGATTTATACTTAATACATTTACTAATTGTAGTCCTTTCATGTTGGGTGAGTGTGTGTTTATTTTATACAGCCTGGTAAAAAACAAGCCATACCAGTGCCTTGACAGGGCTTAAGGTAAAAATGTCTTTGGATTTCAAGATTATTATGCTAGTTCCTCGAGTAACACAATGGAGTATGAATTTATAGCAACCAAAGTTAGAAGAGCAGGCTTAATATTGCCTATTTTTCCTATAATAATGGGGGGAAAAGATAATGTAATTATTTAGTAGGGTCTAATTCTTATGACCTCTTAAATTTAATCATGGGCAACTATTTAAGAATATATTAGTAATGAAAATACTTTTTCCATTTTAACAAATTTAAAGCATTTAAAAGAAATAAAATTACTTTATAGAAAGTTCAAATTAGAGAGAAATACAAGTATGAAAAAAATTAGTAATTTCACTACCCAGTGGTAATATTAATGTTAGCATTTTCAGTAAAGCTGTGTACATTCAGACACGTATTTACATACACATTTCCTTTAATATATTGGGCTGTTTGCCAAAATTTTAAAATATTTTTCAAGAATATTTTTTGACTGTATTTTTTTTATAATTTAAACAGACTTAACTTTTTATTGACATATAATAACTGACAGAAATGTGTGCATATCACAGATACACATCTTAAAATTTTACAAAGTGGGCACACCTGTATAGCCAGCATTCCACTCAAGAAAAAATGTCTGCTCCCAGATAGCCCACTTTTCCTACCTCCTATCAACAGTCTCCTCACACAAGCATAGCCATTTTTCTGATTCTATTTTTAAGAAAAACTTTGAGATATAATTTGTATAAAATAAAATTTGCCCATTCTAAGAGTACAATTCAATAATTTTTAGTAAATTTATTGAGTGGGGCAACCGTTACTTTAGTTTTAAAATGCATATATGGATATAATTTAACCCAGTTTCTTTTTATTGAATACTTAGTGTAATTCCAGTTTTTCACTATTAAAGTACTGCCATAGTGATTTTTCATGCATATCTTTATATGCATTTCTGATTTCATTAGGGTAGTTTCCTAAAAGTATTATTTATCACCAGTTCAAAGAACATATGCATTTTTCTGGGTTTTGATACAGTGTACCAGATTACCTTTGGAAAGAGTTGAACTAAAGTACTCCCACTGTCAGTAGATTTTTTTCCCTGTGAGCTCAACCTTGGATGTATTGTTTAAGAGTTGTTATCAATTTGGGGGATAAAATACAGTTTTAATGTTCATTTCTTTGATACTCCTGTGACTACTATTTTATATATTTAGTGACTGTTTCTAATTTTTCTTTATGATTTACCTGATAGTATTCTCCCAGTTTATTTCTTAATGTTATTTCTTATTTTAATTTTAAGATGTTTTAATATATTAAAGGATATGGAGCCATCTGGTGTTACAAATACTTTCTCCCAGTTTGCTTTATTTCATGCTCATTTTTCATAATGAAATAGATTAGTGCCTTAATGTCAGAAATAAAAATTTGTATTTTCTACCAGCTTTTGGAAATTTACTGGTAATTTTTAAATTGGAGGCAATATTGAATTATGTGAATAAAACTTTTATTGAAGTATGGATACCTTTCATAATTTGAAATTTAAAAAATTCAAGTAGACATATAAAACTAATTTATTATGCTTTGTTGCCAAACTTGGTCTTTCCAGGCAGTTATACTTAAGCATGAACATTGACGACAAACTGGAAGGATTATTTCTTAAATGTGGCGGCATAGACGAAATGCAGTCTTCCAGGGCAATGGTTGTAATGGGTGGAGTGTCTGGCCAGTCTACCGTGTCTGGGGAACTGCAGGAATCGGTGCTTCAAGATCGGAGTATGCCTCACCAGGAAATCCTTGCTGCAGATGAAGTGTTACAAGAAAGTGAAATGAGACAACAGGATATGATATCACATGATGAACTCATGGTCCATGAGGAGACAGTGAAAAATGATGAAGAGCAGATGGAAACACATGAAAGACTTCCTCAAGGACTACAGTATGCACTTAATGTCCCTGTAAGTAATTCCTTTATAAAATATTAAACTTAGTTAGAAACATAATTAATTTCTGTTAAGTGATACAGTCATTGAAGAAATTTCAAAAAATGTTTAAAATCTGAATATAAATAGTTCAAATGTGTGTTCTAAAATAGATATACCAAATATTGATAAAAATCATGATAAGGCAAAATTAAGTTTTTGTATTATATACATTTTAGAAACATATTTTCTGGATAACATTTGTCAGGATTACTGTGTGTTAAATTTTAAGTGCTTAATTTTGAAGGATACTTTGTTTTAACTTTCGGGTTCTCCTTAAAGAATAGAAGGATTGGAAGAAAAAAAAAGTATAAGGATTGAATCTGGAGCATAGCTAGAAAAAAATCATATACTTGAGAATTTTTCCTTCAAATTTTGTAACTTGGCAATTCCTGCCTTTTTTATTTTTTCATTATCTTTAAAAAGTATTTCACCCTTTCAGTCTTTCCTGTTTAACCTTGATGTCACAGGTCATCACCTAAGATACTCTTTTATAGTTACCCATAAATTTTTTTTCAATTCAAAGGAGCATTTATTGAGCCCACATTAAATGGGACATGCTTACGATACTATGAGATGCCCTTCTTCTGTGTATAGTTTCTGCTTATCCCCAAGTGGATACATGCTGTGTCTCATAGTCTTTGTAGTTATTCAAGCTTCTATAATGGAATGGTAGGCTTGTTCAGAGACTCACAATCTTTTTAGAAAGTTGTACATTTTCTGGAAAAAAAAAAGAACAACAGTAACAAACAAAAACAGTGAGCTGGGCTTGTTGCTTCCCCTGAAGGTTCAGGGCTCATTTGGTGCTTCAGTCACAGGCTCTTTGGAACAAACAGCAATGACCTCTTTATAATCTTCACTCCAAAATTATCTGTGTGAAGTGAATTGTAATCAGCTCTGGTCTCAGTGATTTCTTTCTCAGTACTGAGGGTATTTAATTCCACATCAGTAAGCAATGCAAAAGTCTGTGTGTTCTTTAAGTACAAGTCAGTGATAGTTTCTGTATTTTGGTCACTGATCAAGTCTAGTGGTTCAGTGGTTGACTGACTGTAGGTCAGTGGTGAATTCTGCGAGTAGTGTGGGATAAGTCACAGCCAGGGCAAACCAGGCAGAGGAGCAAGGCCTTCCTGAGCATGGTGCTGATGCAGGCGGGGAGTCTGAGAAGCTGAGTGGTTTTTTTTGCTTTCTTGTGTCTTTATTTTTACCTGATGATCAGCAAAACTACTACTGTCATAAAATCATCTTCTATTCTTTATGTGATATTAAACCTGATCCTTTCAGTACTTCTAATATACTGTGCTTTTTCTTTTGCTTTAGGACCTTCATGTATCCTACTTGTAATATTCCCCTTAATCATAACCCATCTCTGTTTTTTAAACTGATTAGTGCTTCATCATCATCAGCCTGCCACTTCTGTCCAGTCTAGGTTTACTCCCTGCAGTAGGGACTTGTTCACATTGTCTCTAATAGATAGTAGGCTCTTTGAGAGCATGAATTTTGTCTTATTTTTCATTATGGCCCATGTGTTAGCACATGATGTGAATGAGTGGATAACTACTTACAGTTGTGTTCTAATACATGTGCTCACCAACTTTTACCTAGTCTATTGCAGTAGCCTTTTCCTTTTTCTACCTGTTGATGATGATGAATTACATTAATTAATTTTTTAATGCTGAATCAGCCTTGCATACCTGGAAGAAATCCCACTTTGTTGTGGTGTATAATATTTTTATACATTTTTAAAATTCAATTTACTAGTACCTGTTGAGGATTGATAGATTGGTCTAGTTTTCTTTTCTTGCAGTATCTTTGTTTTGATGTTAGAGTAACCCTGGTTTCATAGAATGAGTTAGGAATATTCACTCTGCTTTGGTCTTCTGGGAGAGATTGTAGAGAGTTGGTACAGTTTCTTCCTTGAGTGTTTGATGGAATTCACAGTGGATCTGTAGGGCCTGGTACTTTGCTTTTTGGAAGGTTAGTAATTCAGTTTCTTTAATAGCTATAGATTCAGATTGTATGTTTCTTCTTATGTGAGTTTTGACGGATTGTGTCTTCTGAGGAATTGATTCAGTTCATCTAGGTTATCAAATTTGTGGGCATAGAGTTGTTCATAGTGTTCTTTTATTATCCTTTTAGTGTCCATGAGGTCTGTAATGATGTTCCCACCTTAATTTCTGGTATCAGTAATTTATGTCTTTTTGTCTTAGCCTGACAAGAGGCTTGCTGCCTTTTTTTTTTTAAGTATGTCAACAGTTGCTTATTTATTTATTTTTGGTTGCACTGGGTCTTCCTTGCTGTGTGCGGGCTTTCTCTAGTTGCAGTGAGCAGAGGTTGCTCTTTGTCTTAACAGTTTTTAAGCATATAGTATTACATCCAGTGTCAGCGTACAGTTAATTGCACTCTCGTTGTACAGTAGATCTCTAGAACTGTTTTGTCTTGCAAAGCTGAATTTCTATACCCACTTAACACCAGTTCTCCATTGTTACCTCCCCCTAGTAAAAGCTTACTAATTTTATAGAGAATTAGCTTTTGATTTTTTCCTGTTGTTTTCCAGTTTTCAATTTCATTGATTTCTCCTCTAATTTTTTTGATATCTTTTCTTATATTATTTTGGATTTAATTTGCCACCCATGGTTTTTGGGCTTCTCAGGTGGCACTAGTGGTAAAGAACCTACCTGCCAATGCAGGAGACACAAGTTCAGTCCCTGTGTTGGAAAGATTCCCTGGCGGAGGGCATGGCCACCCACTCCAGTATTCTTGTCTGGAGAATCCATGGACAGAAGAGCCTGGTGGGCTGCAGTCCATAGGGTTGCAAAAGAGTTGGACATGACTTTGCTACTGAACACACACACACACACACACACACACACACACACAGCGTTCAGTAATACAAATTTCTCTCTAAGCGCTGCGTTCACAGTGTTCCACAAATTTTGATAAGTTGTATTTTTATTTTCATTTGGTTCATTTTATCTTTTTTTTCTGAGATGCGTTCTTTGATTCATGTGTTATTTGGAAGTGTGTTATTTAATCTCCCAAGTTTTGGGAATTTTTTCAGCTATTTTTTTGTTACTGATCTATAGTTTTAATTCAGTTATGGTCTAAGAGTGTATATTGTATGATTGTTTATTCTTTTACATTTATGAAGTTGTGTGTTTTGTGTGCCCTAAATGTTTGCCTTGGCAAATGCATGTGAGATTGAAAAGAATAAAATAGTCTGTTGATGGTAATAGCTTTCTTCTTGGACTGATTGTAACCTGAGCCATACCTGACTGTTTTTCAGATGATTTCTATAATGATCTTTTCAAAATGAGATTTATACTTATCATTTTCCTCCCAGAAATTTTTCAGAGGTTTCTTTTTGCTAAAAAGCTGAAATGCACTCTTTTGCTTGGGCTAAAAGAGCCTTTGAATCAGGTCTCCTCTTATCTTATCCAGCCCCTGCAAGCCCTACTGCCCACTTCATAGTTTAAGTACTTTGAAATTAGATTAGTTGCCCAGGTCCAGTATGATTTTTTCTCTTCTGTACATGTTGGATATACCTGTAATATTCTTTGTTTGGCAGTCTACTGTTCTTCACTTATCAAAACTTTCCTTTGTGTAATTTTTCATTATAATAACTAACTTTTCATTTCTTTGCTTGTGAGACCATGAGGTCTATTTTCTGAAACTTGTATTTTAACTTTGTGTTCTCAGTAACTGGGCTGTGGTAGGCAGTCATATATATATATTTTTTTTTAATTTTATTTTATTTTTAAACTTTACAAGATGCTCAACATCACTCATTATCAGAGAAATATTTTTTGAGTGAAAGAAATCTTTTTTAATTGAGAAAAAGTTTGAAGTGAAATGTGGATCCTAAGTTACAATTCAGAATTTTGACAGCTGCATAAACTTGTATGTAACCCATAATGCATCAAGATATAGAATATTTTCATCATCCTGGAAAGCTGGAAAGTTTGTTTTCTTCTTGGTCAGTCCACTCCACAACAATTGTTCTGATTGCCCTCCCCGCGCCCCACCCTCCCCATCATAGATTAATGTTGTCTCTTGAAAAGTTTGGGCTTCCCTGTTGCCTCAGACGGTAAAGAATCTGCCTGCAGTGTGGGAGACATGGGTTCAGTCCCTGGGTTGAAAAGATTCTCTGGAGAAGGGAATGGATGTCCACTCCAGTATTCTTTCCTGGAGAATCCTGTGGACAGAGGAGCCTGGTGGGCTACCGAACATGGGGTTGCAAAGAGTCAGACACAGTTGAGTGACTAATGTGAGAATTCTGTATGAATGGAATCATGTGTAACTCTTCTCTCCAGCTTCTTTTGCTCAGCATAGTGTTTCTGTAGTTTTCCATGTTGGTTTAGTGTTATCAGTAAGTAGTTCATTCTTTTCATTATTGTTTAACATTCTGTTATACTATACTAAAATTTTATTTCCCTCTTTATGGTTATTTATTACCTCTAGTTTTCAACCATTATGAATAAAGTCACTGTGAATGTTGTTAAAAACGTCTTTTTTAATTTCTTCTGGGTACAATTTTTTAGAAGTTAAGCTATTTCTCTTCTGTTTTCATTTTGTTTAATCTAGTTTCTATCTTTGCATCAGTATTACTCTTGATTGGTATATTTTCTATACAAAACCCTGAGATCAGGTAGTGTAGATCTTCCAGTTTTGTTATTCTTTGGCAGATTACTGTGACTGTTCTAGTTTGTTTGCATTTTCATGTAAAATGCAGGATCAGCCTTTCAGTTTCTGTAAAATGAACTATCTGGTTTTAGTTGGGATTGCATTGATTGTATATATTGACTTGATAAAAACCAGCAACTAAAAAATAGAGGCTTCCAGTCCATGAACATGATGTATTGTATGTTTATTTTGCTTTTCTCTAACTTCTCTTGGCATAGTTTTTATCAGAGTTTCTGGACATATTTATTTGGTTAAGTTTATCCTTAAGTATTCCATGTTTAAGATGTTATTGTAAATGGTGTTTAAAAAAAAAAACTTCAGTGTCTAATTGTTCGTGACTAGTATATAGGAATGCAGTTGATTCTTTTTATGTTGACCATGTATCCTGTGATCTTGTTATATGTACCTGTTCTAGTAAGGTTCCTTCTGTTTTTTTCAGGGTCCCTATTGTCCATACATTTTAAATCTTCCTTTCCAATTTATATGGTTTTTACTTTTTTCTTCCTTATTGTATGGACTAGGCTTCCAGAATAGTGTTGAATAAAAGTGGTAAGAGTCGATATTTTTGCTTTTTTCCTAATCTTTAGGGGACTGTATTGAGTTTTTCACCATTAATAATTGTTTTAGCTATAAATTTTTCATAGGTTATGTTTATTTATGAGGTGGAAGATGTTTTCTTTGTAGTTTGCTGAGATTTCTTTTAAAGTTGTGAATGGATGTATAACTTCATTGATATTTTTTCTGCATCTATTAGATGATCATATGATTTTCCTTCCTTTTCTTAAAGTGAACTTACTGATTTTCAAATGTTAAGCCAGTCCTGCATTCCTGGGATAAATTGCACTTGGTCATGATACATTGTCCTTTTTATATGTTCTTGGATTCAGTTTACTGATTTTTTTTAAAAAGAATGTTTATGTATATGTTTATGAGGCATATTGTTTTCTTGCAGTCTTGTTTTAGGTATATTGGCCTCATAAAAAATAGTTCCTTCTTTATTTTCTGAAAGTTTATAGAAAATTCGTGTTATTTCTATCATAATATATATTTAGTGGACTTTACCAATAACTTAATCTAGGGTTGAGTTTCCTTTGTGAGAAAGTTTTTACTTCCATATTTAACTTTTAAAACATAAAAAACTAATCAGATTTAAATTTTTTCTTGATTTAGTTTTGACAAATTATATTTTTCATTAAAAAATTTTTTTTTTAATTGAAGGATAATTGCTTTACAGAATTTTGTGGTTTTCTGTCTTACATCAACAAGAATCAGCCATAGGTACACCCATGTCCCCTCCCTCCTGGACCTTCCTCCCATCTCCCTCCCCACCCCACCCTTCAGCCTTTCACAGAGCCCCTGTTTGAGTTCCCTGAGTCATACAACAAATTCCCATTGGGTGTCTGTTGTACATATGGCATTGTAGATTTCTGTGTTGCTCTCCCCATACAGCTCCCCTTCTCCCTCCTCTCCTCCCACTGTGTCCTCAGGTTTGTTCTCTATGTCTGTTTCTCCGTTGCTCCCCTGAAAATAAATTCATCAGTGTCCTCTCTTTAGATTCCATATATATGTGTCAGTACACAATACTTATATTTCTCTTTCTGACTTTCACTCTGTATAATAGTCTCTAGTTTTGTCCACATCATTAGAACAGATTCAGATGTGTTCTTTTTCATAGCTGAGTAGTATTCCATTGTATGTATGTACCACAGCTTCTTTATCCATTCATCTGTTGATGGACATCTAGGTTGCTTCCATGTTCTAGCTCTTGTAAATAGTGCTGCAGTGAACATTGGGGTACATGTGTCTTTTTCAGTTTTGATTTCCTCAGGGTATATGCCTAGGAGTTCATTTTTTAACTGAACAAAAATTTTCATAATATTTTCTCAATTCCTTTACTGTCTAAAGGACTTGTAATATTTCTTTTTTCACCTTGATAGTGCCAGTTGTCTTTTTCTTGATTAATCTGGGTAGAGATTTGTCAGTTTTTCTGGTCTCTTCAAAGAATAAGTTTTGGTTTTAGTGCCTCATTAGTAAAGAATGCACCTACCAATGCAGGAGATGCAGGAGACATGGTTCGATCCCTGGGAGGGAAGATTGTTTGGAGAAGGAAATTGCAATCATGGCCAGGAAAATTCCATGGACAGAGGAGCTTGGCAGGCTACAGTTCATGGGGTTACAAAGAATCAGACATGATTGAATGCACACACGCATTGTTCATTTCAACTTTCATCTTTACTCTCAAGTTATTTCTTTCCTTCTGCTTACTTTATTTTAATTTGTTCTTATTTTCTTAGCTTTTTATAGTAGAAGGTTTGGTAGCTGTTTTAGATCTTTCTTTTTGATGTAAGCATTTTAAGCTCTAAACTTCTCAATTTCTTTTGTGATTTCTTTGTGACCCGTGCTTAATTTCTGAATATTTGAAGTTTTCCAGGTATCTTTTTGTCATTGATATTTAGTCATTGTGGTCAGAGACTATACATGTACAACTTAAGTCCTTTTAAATGTGTTGAGTCTTACAAGGTCTACTGTATGGTTACCTGGTGAATGCTCTATATTCACTTGAGAAGAATGTGGAGTCTGACTGTTGTCGGGAGGGTTTTTTGTAAATGTCAATTAGGTCAAGTTGGCTAGTTGTATTCTTGTTTTTTTTTAATTTATTTTTATTGGAGTATAGTTGCTTTATAATGTTGTGTTAGTTTCTATTGTATAGCAAAAATGAATCATCTATGCATATACATCCCCTCTTTTGGATTTCCTTCCCATTTAGGTTACCATAGAGGATCTAGTAGAGTTCCCTGTGCTATCTGGTAGGTTCTCATTAGTTATCTAATTTATACACAGAATCAGTAGTGCATATATGTCAGTTCCAGTCTCCCAATTTCTCCCACCCATTCCCTTTCCCTCTTGGTATCCATACATTTGTTCTTTACTTAACTCTTTTATACCCTTACTCATCTACTTATTCTCCAGGCATTAAAGTTTGTTTGCAGAAAGATCCAGTTCAGATTATACATTTCATTAACTGTCATGTCTCTTTAGTTTTCTTTAGTCTGGGTTAGTTCCTCTCTTTAAAAATTTTATGATCATCATACGTAAAAATTGCCATTTATTTTGTAGAATGTCATTCAGTTCAGGTTTATATGATTTTTCCTCTTAGACTTAAGTTGTTACTTTGGCAGGTATATTGCAAAAAGTGGTGCTATGTTTGTTCCCCATTGGGTTTGAACAGGTGGCACATGATTTTTATTTTCCCCCTTCTGATGGTGGTTCACTTTGATCAGTTAATTGAGGTAGGGTCTGCCAGGTTTTGCCAGTGTAAAGTTAATCTTATCCCTCATCATACTTTGAAATTTGTTCATTTATTTATTTGTATCAATATTGATTTTGAAGTTTTATTCACTGGGTAAAATCTACTACTATGTTTAATGCTTAGTTGATGATTTGGCCAATCCGAGCCTCTTCAGCTTGGCTTCTGTGTTCTTTTGACCTGTCCCATCAGTCCTTGAGCACTTCCTTTAAGTCATGAGATGTTCTAGGCTTATATTGTATTTTACCTGCCCATCCCTGGAATCAGACATTTTTTCTAAGGAGTCCTAGTTCATTTTAGTGGAGAATGGTATTTAGAAGCCAAGATCTGAGTGCTCAGTGTGCTGCTCATTGCTGGTGGAGTATAACTGCTCCCAGGACTGTTAGTGGATAAAGCCAGAGAAAATATATATATATATATATATATATATATATATATGTGTGTGTGTACATACTTACATACATTTATATGTATATATGTACATACATTTACATCTATAATTATCCATTTATCTATAAGTATTGAAAACCATGAGTTCACACTGATACCTCCAATTATAGTCCATTACCACAGAGTACATTTTAGTTTGCTTCCTCCCATATTTTATGAGTCCTTTCTCAGACAGTGATAAGCCTGATTCTGTTATTCTTAATGTATTTATTTACTTAATTGATCAGATCCTCCTCCCAACCCGTTTGTAACTATTTTCCCTTTAGCACTGTTGCCCTTCTCCCCTTCCTATACAGGTAGATGCTCTCTTCACCCAGCTCCTGTACTCCATGGCAGTGCAAGCCATCCCTTGTCTCCTGTATGGATGTCTTCCTCCCCCTGCATGTGCTTTGGCAATTGTGCTGGGCCTCAGTTACCACATGGATCCCTCCTCGTACACTGTGGTGGTCCATGCTCAGTCCTCACACCACTTAGTTCTGGTACCTTGCTCAAGGCTGCTCTTCACCCACAGCATAGACCCTTTTATGTTGCTTGGGCTCTGACACTTTCATGCTGAACTGCCCTTTTATCTGGAGAACTTCCTCTCTCTGCTTACACTCTGATGTCTTACTTTGGGCAGCCCTCCCATGCCAGTACCCTCTTCATTCTGTCTAGGACCTGAAACTGTGTTTTGCTCCACAGTATGGCCTTAGAGGTGAATGGTTCATGGAGCCTAAGTAGATA
Organism: Bubalus kerabau; assembly: GCF_029407905.1. Classification (NCBI taxonomy): domain Eukaryota; kingdom Metazoa; phylum Chordata; class Mammalia; order Artiodactyla; family Bovidae; genus Bubalus; species Bubalus kerabau. Next base: position 116,165,774 of record NC_073625.1, on the reverse strand, counting down.
GGGAAAGTCAGGAAGGGGAAGGGATAAGATTTATCCTTTTGTTTTCTTTAAAAAAACCTTAATTTTGAAATTATATAGATTCATAGGTAGTTGCAAAAATAATACAGAGATGTTCCATGTACCCAGTCTGGCAGTTTCTCCCCAGTGATTGCATTTTATATAACTATAGTACAAAATCTCAAAATAAAGAAGTTGACATTGCTACAACATGTCCATTTTTGTATGCTTTATCCTACAAGTAGATACAGAACTAATCCTTCATACCAAAGATCTCCCTGGTGCTACCCCTCTGTAGTCACACTGCTTCTTGTTGCCCCCACCATTCCTAACCCCTGGCTATCCTACCCTACTCTGTTTTCTGTCTCTAAAACTTCATCATTTTGAGAATATTTTATTTGAGATATTGGACTCAATATATTAAGTGACCTTTTGAGATTGACTTTTTTCACTTAATGTAATGCTCTCGAGAGCCATCTGAGTTGTTATATATATAAATGCTTTGTTCTTTTTTTTTTTTAATATATAGTAGTATTCCATGGTATAGCTCAGCTGGTTAAGAATCCACTTGCAATGCAGGAGACCCTGGTTCGATTTCTGGGTCAGGAAGATCCCTTGAAGAGGGGATAGGCTACCCACTCCAGTATCCTTGGGCTTCCCTGGTGACTCAGATGGTAAAGAATCTGCCTGTGGTGTGGGAGGCCTGGGTTCTATCCCTGGGTTGGGAAGATCCCCTGTAGGAGGGCATGGCAACCCACTCTGGTATTCTTGCCTGGAGAATCCTCGTGGACAGAGGAGCCTGGTGGACTATAGTCCATGGGGTTGCAGAGTCGGACACGACTGAGTGACTAAGCACACACACACAATTCCATGGTATGGTTGTTAAGTCAGTCAGTTCAGTTGCTCAGTCATGTCTTATTCTTTGCGACCCCATGGACTGCAGCACGCCAGACATCCCTGTCCATCACCAACTCCTGGAGCTTGCTCAGATTCATGTCCATCGAGTCGGTGATGCCCTCCAACCATCTCACCCTCTGTTGTCACCTCCTCCTCCTGCCTTCAATCTTTCGCAACATCAGGGTTTTTTCCAAGGAGTCAGTTCTTTGCATCAGGTAGCCAAAGTTCTGGAGTTTCAGCGTCAACATCAGTCCTTCCAATGAATATTCAGTACTGATTTCCTTGAGGATTGACTGATTTGATCTCCTTGCAGTCCAAGAGACTCTCGAGAGTATTCTCCAACACCACAGTTCAGAAGTATCAATTCTTTGGTGCTCAGCTTGCTTTATGGTCCAACTCTCACATCCATACACGGCTACTGGAAAAACCATAGCTTTGACTAGATGGACTTTTGTAGGCAAATGAGGGACATTTTAGTTGTTTCCATGTTTTGGCTATTACAGATAAAGCTGCTGTGAACATTGATGTGTAGGTTTTTGGGTTAACATAGGTATACATAGCTCTAGGATAAATACTCGGTTATCCCCTTGTCACCGGATATAATCACTTCTAACATTTTGGTATATGTACTTCAGTGCTTCTTTGATATGCATACCAAGCATAGGAACATGTTGCTTTTTATCTCTTCATTTACCAGCATATTTTGAACTTTTCTCAACTCCTTGTTCTTCTAATGCTTCTTAAATATCTGCTTGATATTCCAAATTTTGGGTAATCCATAGTTGAGTCCTGTTATTCCTAATAGATAATGATACATCTGAGTCCATTCTGAGAGTGAATCAATGGAAAGTTATCTCATACTGAATACCAAATGCCAGAATTTAGGATTTGTGTAATATTGCTTTATAGAAGAACTTAACAGAGATGAGAAATTATATCCCTTACTTATTACTTATGCATTCCTGCTGGTAAGGCAGAGTTGTGAAGGGCAGATCTTGGGATCATGAATATACATTTTTGAATTAAAGAGAGGGTGTTGATATAGAACAGTATGATCTAGGTTCCTCACAGTGTGAAAACTTAAGCTCCAAGGCTTTTCATCCTTTCTAGAGTGTATGCTAAAGTCTTTTTAAAAATAGAT